>NC_141695.1:1715901364-1716590114 GCF_964263255.1 Lissotriton vulgaris | reverse complement strand
CGCCACCTCGCGGGGTATATCATTGCATATGTTATGTCTCCAGCCATCAAGAGTTTTTTGACTTGTTGGTATTCATTTCTCGCTGCTTGCACCGAGGCCGTGAAGTCAGGATAAAACGCCAGTGTGTTGCCCTGATAGTTTATGATGCCTTTCTGGCGAGATATTTGCAAGACAGTGTCCCGGTCCCTGAAATTTAGCAATCACGCTATTATCCGCAGCCGTGGGGCCCCTGGGGGGACAGACCAAGAGGGAGCGATGTGCCCGTTCCACAACGAGCAGCTGGGAAAGATTGTCGGCCCGCAATTGTCACGCAGCATGTTCTCGACATACGTTTCCAGTCGGCCCAAATGTGTCGATTTTGGCAAGCCTGTAATACGTAGGTCATTGTGACGGGACCTTGCTTCAATTGTTCAATCATTCTCCATGCTGTGGGCTTTAGTTGTAACCTGCTGAAGTCCGTCTTCCGCATCCGAGATGCTCTGCTTGGCTTCACCAATTCTTGCGGTCTGCTTATCCAGTTTAGTTGAGATGAGGTCCATGCGACTGTTTAATGCCTCAATCTTACCATCTATGGATTGCAGACTGGATTGGATCGCTGACAACGTCTTTTCAAGTGCAGTTGACAATTCAGTGGGGGTGACTAGCTCAGAGTCTGAAGTGGCTATATGGTTGGATTTGCCAGTCTTTCGGTTTTCAAATGTGAGGCATGGTGGTTTTATCAGGCTTCCCTATCTTAGAGAATGCAGACAAGGTACCCCCAGCAGTAGTGCGTATCAGTCTTCGCTCGTGGCAGCAATCAGCAAGTTATATACTCTTTCTTCCTGTCTCTCTCTCCCCCGGTTGACCCACGCTGTTCAGGAGAATTATAGTGTGTCCGTTATGTGGCACGCGTATGTCGCCAGTCATGCACACTCCAGCACGAGTCCCAGTCAGCCAAATCAAAGTGGGGGGGCGGGCAGTGTCAGCAGCAATTCAGAGGCCCAACTTCAACACGGGTCATCCGTGTGGGCAGGCCCTCTGGAAAAAATAAAAACGTGGCTGCAGGGGGGTGCGTCACCTTACAGGATTCGAATCAACATCAGTTATGTCACCCTCACGCCATCATGTCTCCGTCTCACCCCAAGTAAGGTCGTACCGCCGCTAGATTTTGCCGTGCTCTCAGGGTCCAGGCAAGGGGTGCGTCTGTAAACCAGCCTCCCTGTCTTATGCGCGCGGCTGTAGGATCCGGGACAGTGCGCAGCAAAACCCCGCTAGGCCGCAGAGAAGTTCCCAAGGTAGGTCAAGCGCCCTCTCCCTTCAGGCACCACCCCTTTTGCGAATGCAGGTCACATCAGTTACCCGGAGATGTTGTAGGCACTCAGAGCCCCGGTCGTCCACACGTAGTCATCTTGTTAGATTTCCCGCTGCCCTCCGCTCAAAATGGCTCCACCCCAATGGCTGTGAAAGAGAGGATGTTGCAGTGCTCTCACCGGCCTCTGGGCTTCACGAATGTTAGCTCTTCGTATTTCCACGCCGTAGCTTTGTCTGGGACCTCGTATCAGGATCTCTTTCGCGTCTGGAACCCTTCTGTGGCAGGCCGCAGATCCCGGCCGTCGCCGCCGAGCTCAGAGGATCCACAATATTCCTGCAGGTTTCACAGTGGAAGGCTATCAGCCCGCGTGGATCACACCCACCTAAGCAGTGGTATATAGCAGCGCCGAGCCCCCTGTGAATCGGGTCAGTCTACGGCAGCAGCGGCAGACCTATCTCATGGTCTTCATTTTGATCCTGCAGACTTCCGCCAGCAGCGAATTTAACTCTGCATTAGGGCCCAGTTTTCGGCCAGCAGTGTTGCCACCTTCCACCTCACCTCGTCTGCAGTGTGTAACCTGTTTTTTGTCACAGATGGTGGCAGCGGAGGATAATTTAGGATTGTAACGGCGGAGCTGCACCATCTCGCTGCGTGCCAAGCCACGCCCCCCCCAAAAAAACAAATTCTAAATGAATTTCATATCCTGCTTTTCCGCATTCTAGCAAGATGTGTGTGGTACAATGCTTAAAATGTTATGAACATTGCACTAGAAAATTTAGGAACGGTGTAGCGGGTCAATTATTAATTTCATTACAGAGATCTTTCCGCCCAGTCATTGCACCAACTTCGGCCAGGTGGGTTACTTGGTTGTTAAATCAAGCAGGTATTGATACTTTGACTTTTGGAGCACATTCCGTAAGAGGAGCGATGGCTTCTAAAGCTTGTTCTACTGGTTCTTGTTTAGCGGACATCATGACTGTGGCAGATTGGTCGTCTGATTCAACTTTCAAAAACGTTTTATCATGGTATCTAAAGCGGTGGCTTAACTTTAAACTAGCATAATACAAAGCCTCCGTGGACTGACATAGAATAAAATATTTTCTAGCTGACACATCAAGATTGTTCAATTCTTAGGCCGTAGCCTTCTACAGGGGTGCAGGGTGGTATGGGAGGGACAGGATCTTTCTGATGTTGGTTTTCCTTTTTCTTTAGTTCGATGGCTCTTTTGTATCCCTTTATCAGGGCGCGGTGTCTGCGCGCGTCTTCCATGGAGCGTTGGCGGGTAGTAAGGAGTTGCTTTCCCGCTTCTACGATATTGACTGCACATACAACATGTTTTACATGACTTGCCCGATAGCGGGTCCTCCAGCTCTGCGTGCTTTGCTCGCCGTGGGGCGAGTGCAATGGCGCCGCGTTCTTTCTTTCCCTCTTTCTGACATTCTCTTCTCTACCCCTCCCCTCTTTTTTCTTTATTTGGGTTAGTATAGTGGATGGTTATTACGTTGCTGCTCTGACTCTTCTGATCCGTGCCAGCTCGTATTCAGGTGGTAGCGGGTGTGTGGCGGGCCGTGGTGGGAACTGATCTGAACTGGGGCGATCATAAGTTGATTTCTGTCAATTGCTGCTAGTATTTCCATTTATCAAGGCCCCTTTGTATTGATGCTTTACCTATAGTCCGCCATGGGAATTTAGACGCCGAAAGTTACAACTGATCCTACTATACTGCCTATTATATTAAAAAAACGTAACCTTATTTAATCCTGCTTCTAGCGGTTACACCCGGCCTCTTCATCTTGGATTGCTTGCCTATATACCACTGGATGACTGCTGGGGAACTTAAATGTTGACTCTTGTGCGTTCATAATGTGTCGTGGCCGGCCTGATTGGTTGTAGGCCTGTATTTGTATGCTTCTATTCGCACAATAAAGGTTTTCAAAAAATTAAAAAAAAAAAAAGATTGTTCAATTCTATTAAGGACACGGAGGCGAGGATTATCACACCCTAGAATTAATTTGGAAAACATGTGTCAATGGTTCACGATCAATATTGATATATGATTTTAATATATGTCTGAAATAATGTTGTGTTACCCGCCCGTGTTATACTGTTGAAGTATATCCTGTGATTAGTGTATTACGGCTAGTATTCTCTTTTCAGGAGATCAGAGCAAAGCGACCTGAACTGTCAATAAGAAATACTATCAATGTCGTATGAAGGAGTGCCTTCGTGGAAGTTCCTTTGTGGGCTGATGAGGTTTAATTGATGAAGTTCAAGTTCATTTGTTTGAGTTAAAGGACTGCGTTGTTTGTTCACAAAGAAAGAGGACGGATATCAGTGCCAGAGACATTTACACCTTTGGGGGGTATTGTGATTGGTGCATACTAGGAAGGGGCATTCCTTCTGGGGTTATGTAGTTTAAGGTTTTGATTGGCTGCTCTATTTGCTTCAGTAAAGAAAAAGAAGCATAATCCTCACCTCCGTGTCCTTAATAGAATTGAAAATACTTTTAAAATTTTTTTTAAACTTTGTTTATTGAAATTGTAAAAGTGAACACAGTACATACGACAGAATAGAAGCGTTGCAAATATTGTTACAGCAGCAATAATCATATGACAGTGTTACATACAGGAAGTGAACTAATGATCAAACTCGCGAAAACCAAACGGACATCGGTCAGTACAGCTGTAAATTGCATGATTTTGGATAGTTAAACGTTCCCCGTTCAAAGCATCTCATTATAGATCAGGCAACATGGAAGTAAAAATCAGAAGAATAATCATTTGCAAGTCGTCATATAGAGGGAGATGCACTCAAGGAATATAGAAGTACATGGCATGTCGAGAAGCAAGGTTACATGTCTATGTCAGGGATTCAGTTTACATGGCATAGTATTAAACATACAGTTTAGGTGGACCACTCATTTACTCAGGCCTTGTAGTATGTTAACCAAGTGATCTCTCGTGCTCTTCAGCCCCAGTCGCTGAATGTTCAGATGTAGGGGAGTTCGCTCTTGCCCGTGCCCATTGCATAAATGGCTCCCAGATGTCTCTGGGTCTAGATGCAGAGGGCATCAACTCCCAATAGGTACCGAGTTGTGTGTGTCCATAAGTAACATCAGATAACCAAGCTGCAAATTTAGGCTATTTTTTCCGACCCCATCGAACAGCAATCTGTCGCCTAGCATATAGTAATAGAAGGGCGTGTAGTTTTCGCCTCAACGGTTCAGTGTCATTCACCAGTCCCAGGAGCCCTAATTGTGGGGATGGATCATCGGACCTCCCAACTATTCACCGCATCAAAGATTTCGTGCCAGTAACCTGTAAGCAGAGGGCAATTCCAGGCTACATGTAGGAAGGTAGCATCGTCAAAACCACATTTAGCATTCTCTCTCAGATTCATGCGATGGAGGCTAATAGGGGTGCGGTAATACCTATGCAAACATTTAAAATGTATGAGGCGCAGTTTGTAGTTAGGGGAGAGCTCCAAAAGCTGTTTACAGCAAAAGGACCATTGAACGTCAGTTAGCGGTGGATCCAATTCCCTATTCCAAAGGTTCATGGAGGTTGGCACTATAATCGGGGTTTGGTCTTATAGAATTGAAAATTCTTGACAAGTCAGTTAGAAAATGTTTTATTCTTGCTACATCGCTCGCTACTAGTAACCCTGAGCAACCAATGGGGAGACATGACCAACAAACCTCCAACGCGCCTAACTATTCAATACTTACATGCCATGGGACGGGGCAGGCACCTCATGAAATGGTTTGCTGCCTCCCTCAGACAACACACTGCAGTGGCGCTATCCCCTTTGAGAAGTCACTGGGAAGAGGACGTACACCACCCTTTTACAGACAAAGAGTGGGATGCCATGCTAGAAAGCCCAGTCCTTGTCCCCAAGAATATGCAGTGTCACCTGATGCAATACTATATTATGCAGAGAGCGTCCCTCACCCCAGCTAAAATCAACAAATACTTTAACTGCACAGATACATCTACCCGCATTGCCTCCTTACAGATGCGGATTGATTGCACATGTTATGGACCTGCCCTCTCCTCTATGGGTATTGGAAGTCAGTTACCAACACACTATCATGTTGCACAAGGTGCTCAGTGCCCCTCACACGGGAGACATGTATACTAATCTCTATCGTAGGCATATAAGGCAGAGGGCGACCTCTCGTTTGATTGATGTGGGAGTGATAGTAGCTAAGGGAATGGTCACTAAAAGGTGAAAGTCCCCTGTGCCCCCAGGCATTGGCCTGGAAGCGCTCCCTGCAAATATGGGCTAAAGCTGAGAGCGTTGCATTACAAAGGGAAGACACATCAGGCCTCCATAAAATCCCAAACGCAGCCAGCTGGGACACCACCCTGCACAGTCTATAGAATGAGCACAAAACTGACACAGACACACTACCCCTCTCCAAAGACACCAGGCAAGGGTTGGAAAAGGCGCTAACCCTGGCGCAACCATAGTAGAGGCGCTGCTAAATGTGCAGTTGGGTATGCACCTCTCACCACAGATGTAGTACCAAATAATCATAAGATCGAGGACACAAGAAGCTCACAAAATTGTTATGTTCAAGATCAAGGGTCGCATTAGTTAGACACACAGCTACCTGTATTTTTTCTATGTAACTTTAATATTATCACAAGCTAAAAGTTAAATAAACAAGTGTTGTGCTATGGTAGCAATCAGAGTCTTAAACACAATACAACTTAGAGGTTCATTGATATATCTTGGTTCCTTGAGCTCTCACCTAGCAACAGGACTGGAGTCCACGAGAGATGACGCTCCATCTCTCTCCTTATAGCTTTTCCTCAACCAAAAAACTCCACATTGAGGAAAGAAATGAGAGCCAGTTCCTCTTCGTTGAAGCAATGATACCTGGACTCATCAATGGTAAAGTGAAGGACCAGGTAACTAAGAGACTGCAAGGCCAGTGACATCATAGAGGAAAGGCTGCTGACATCAACAATCAGAACCACCACTGTAGGTTCCGCCTCCTCCAAACATGGTATGTTTGCTTCAGAGTGACCAGGGGCACCTGGATTGGTTCCCCTCTGCCACATGTGTTCTAGGCAAGGGTTAAGTGAAAAGGTGCCCAAAAACTTAAGGTGCTGATTTGAATTGCGAGAAAGAATACTTGCAGCACAAAGGAGTCTCACTTTAGGAATATTTTCCGGCCTTTCAGAAGGGTTTGGGAGTAATGCTATCAGATTTGGGTATTTGATGGCATCTGAACCTAGATCACAGGGCCCGGGAAAGACCTAGGTGCTTCAGTAAAGAAAGAGAAGCATAAGCCTCACCTCTGTGCCCTTAACAGAATTGAAAAATTCTTGACTCGTCAGCTAGATATCTTTTTTATTCTTGCTTCATCGCTCGCTACCAGCAGCCCTGAGCAACCAATGGGGAGACATGACCAACAAACCGCCGGCGCCAACGCACCTAACTATTCAATACTTACATGCCATGGGACGGGGCAGGCACCTCATGAAATGGTTTGCTGCCTCCCTCAGACAACACACTGCAGTGGCGCTGTCCCCTTTGAGAAGTCACTGGAAAGAGTACTTGCACCGCCCTTTTACAGGCAAAGAGTGGAAAGCCATGCTGGAAAGCCCCGCCCTTGTCCCCAAGAATATGCACTGCCGCCTGATACAATACTATATTATACAGAGAGCGTCCCTCACCCCAGCTAAAATCAACAAATACTTTCACTGCAGTTACCATTTATCCGCGTTGCCGCCTCACAGATACAAGCCTATTGCACGTGTTTTGGAACAGCCCTCTCCTCTATAGGTATTGGAAGTCATTTACCAACACACTATCATGTTGCAGAGCGCTCAGTGCCCCTCACACAAGAGACATGTATGCTAATCTCTAGCATAGCCATAAAAGGCAGAGGGCGACCTCTCGTTTGATTGATATGGGAGTGGTAGTAGCTAAAGGACTGGTCACTAAAAGGTGAAAGTCCCCTGTGCCCCCCAGGCATTGGCCTGGAAGCGCTCCCTGCCAATATGGGCTAAAGTTGAGAGTGTTGCATTACAAAGGGAAGACACATCAGGCCTCCATAAAATCCCAAACGCAGCCAGCTGGGACACCACCCTGCACAGTCTATAGAATGAGCACAAAACTGATACAGACACACTACCCCTCTCCAAAGACACCAGGCAAGGGTTGGAAAAGGCGCTAACCCTGGCGCAACCATAGTAGAGGCGCTGCTAAATGTGCAGTTGGGTATGCACCTCTCATCACAGACTTAGTACCAAATAATCATAAGATCGAGGACACAAGAAGCACACAAAATTGTTATGCTCCAGATCAAGGGCCGCATTAGTTAGACACACAGCTACCTGTATTTTTCCTACATAACTTAATAATGCCACACGCTAAAAGATACATAAACGAGTGTTGTGCTATGGTACCAATCAGAATCTTAAATACAATCCAACCAAGAGGTTCATTGATATATATTGGTTACTTGAGCTCTCACCTGGCAACAGGACTAGAGTCCACGAGAGATGACGCTCCATCTCTCTCGCTATAGCTTTTCCTCAACCAAAAAACTCCACATTGAGGAAAGAAATGAGAGCCGGTTCCTCTTCATTGTAGCAATGATACCTGGACTCATCAATGATAAAGTGAAGGACCAGGTAACTAAGAGACGGCAAGGCCAGTGACATCATAGAGGAAAGGCTGCTGACATCAACAATCAGAACCACCACTGTAGGATCCGCCTCCTCCAAACATGGTGTGTTTGCTTCAGAGTGACCAGGGGCACCTGAATTGGTTCCCCTCTGCCACATGTGTGCAAGGCAAGGGTCAAGTGAAAAGGTGCCCAAAAATTAAGGTGTTGATTTGAATTGCGAGAAAGAATACTTGAAGCACAAGGGAGTCTCCCTGTAGGTATATTTTACCGACTTTTAGAAGGGTTTGAGAGTAATGCTATCAGATTTGAGTCTTTGATGGCACCCAACCTAGATCAAAGGGCCCAGGAAAGATCGTAGGTGCTCCAGTAAAGAAAGAGTAGCATAAGCCTCGCCTCTGTGCCCTTAACAGAATTGAAAAATTCTTGACACGTCAGATAGAAATCTTTTTATTCTTGCTTCATCTTTCGCTACTAGCAGCCCTGAGCAACCAATGTTGAGACATGACCAACTGTAAGAAATGGGGATAATAAATCTCATGGGGGGTAGCACGGAACCAAGCGGGCAGGCCAAACTTCGAAGGACGTGTGAAGCACTCACGCAGTACCCACAGACGACTCACCAGGAACACCACAAAAGAGGCACGACACCAGCTTGAGTTGGAAAATTAGTACGTTCTCTATTGACTCCAACCTGCAAGGGTAAACATAACATAGGCCGCAATCACAACAAGGCGCCAGCGAGCACCAGGGCAGTATATCTCCGGGGGATTATTTACAAGGTAATTGGGAACAAGGCTGAACTGGTAAATAAGTCCATAGTGTCTAGCTGAAATATAAAAAGGTTAGCACTTGGCATGCAACGTCAGTGACATCAATATGTGGGAAGAAAACACTTGGCGTGATAGCCCATTAAGCATGAAATCAAACATTAGGGGTAAGAACCCAAAATAGCTGGCATTGGCGTCTCCTGCAAAAAGAATAGGAATCACCCTGCATTAACATCAGGCAGGAACACCTGTAATAAAACACAACAAGGTTTCTTCCACTATCCACCTATGGGAACTACGAGTCAGGCAGGGCCAGCTCAGGCCTTCATCCTTGGTAGTAGGCCGTAATTACAAAATGCAACATCCTGCATAACCCCTGTAAGGAAAGACATCATGGCATCCCAGCACCTAATAGCAGGCGGGTATAACCATAGGACCATTAGGCCGCCTTCGCAAGATCTACAGGCATGCAGAACCCCAGTGCTGTAGCTTTAGGGAAAAGACCTGGGGAACAGGACTCCTTAGCCCCCCAACCTGCCACACAAACATCAGGCAGTGCATTGGCATCAATAACATTAGCATCAGGGGGTACCCCTAAGTTAGACCAGGCCTGATTTCCATTGCACCTGGGGCATCAATCTTAGGTATTGGTCTTGTCACCTTAGGCCAGGGAGATAACCATCTCATCAGGTAAGTGGGCACCTTGTATTCAATAAAACTTTAGGCATACACGCTAGGCATCAAGGTAACATTGGAACCCCAGGCCAGACACCTCCAATCATGGGCAGGGATAATCAAACCTTAGTGGTAGCCTGGTGCATGTCACCACGGCGACCATTAGGACAACCCTTAGCGTAGGGGCAGTAGGCCTGACTTAAGGGCGTCTCCTCAACAGCATAATGCATGGGGATGCCCACCATTAACAGGGCTATTAATACTAGACTTGGCCCTAGCTCAGGGGGCTTTAATATTTCCTTGGGGGACCCAGGGGCAAAGCATTGACATCCAGCCTACAACAGTTCGCACTTCAGTCTGTCGCCCAGTTCATGGTATGATTACCATCGAAGCAGGGCCCACTGGGGGCCCCTAACACATTGTGCTCTATCACAAGGTTTCTAATATTCCAAGTCATGGGGGGGGGGGGTTGGGCACCGACCCTGTGCCCCGTTGCCCACTCCACCCTCCACACAGTCTAGCGTAGCCCCCACTCACCGGGCTATTTCGGGGCTCTTCTTTTGTCTCCTGGAACTCCTTTTACCTCAATGCTGGCGCAGGGAACACGCGGGGCACTCTCTCCCTATACGAGAGCCCCGCCGAAGTCAACTCAGCCCCTCTGTTAAGGCTCTCCACAGGGGCTGCTCTCCTTCCGGGGCACTCGCCGGCGGGGTGGGCTCTCGCTCTGGTCTTTACCAACGGGGCTCCCTCCTCACTACGGGAGCCCCGCGAAACACCTCCAGCTGGCTGCTTGCCTCGCCCGGGCCCCTCTTCCTCACAGGGGCCCGGGGTTTCGAAACGGCCTCGGAGAGGTCACAGGGGACGAACGCGGTGACTTGGCCCGCGCGGGGGAAGCCCGTCTGGCTTTTCTCCCACCTTCCACGGTGCTCCCTCGACCTCCCAGGAGCCCCGCAACGCTGTCGGGTCGCTTCTCCTGGCTGCCCGACTGGCAGCCCGTGGGGGCGCTGTCTCCGCCGGCTTCAGGCAGCCGCCTCCATTCCCGCAGGGCTCTGTTCTTCCAGGGATTCTTGCCGGCCCTCCTCTGCACGAACGGGGCTCCCTCCTCGCCACGGGAGCCCCACGACACCGCCGGCTGGCTTCTTCCGGCCCCCTCGGGTCCCGGGTGGCAGCCAATCACTGCGTGGCGGCTGGGGGGCGTGGCCAGCAACGTCACGCCTCCCCCGTCACGTTACGCAGGCACTCTCGACTTCGGGGCCTGGCGGTGCCCGCTCTTCACTCCGGCGGCCCTCTCCTAGCACTGGGGGCCGCCGCGACGATGCCCACAGCAGTGGGGGTCCCTCAAATGCAGCGCCGGGCCGCAGCAGTGAGATCGGCAGCAACAAGGGGTAGGCTCCCTTTTATTTAATTATCAAAATTGCAGGGTAGACATCCGCCCAGATCACGGGGTCAAAAGCGCGCCAAAATGCGGGGTAGGCTCCCGTAGCGCTATTCCTCTCAACCAAAGGGCGCGATTCACGGAGCGCAGCTCCTCCCTCTGCCCACACAGCTCTCAGGGCCAACAGCACTTCGGGGGCCACAACAGTCACAGGGCACAGTGCTTTAGCATGCCACAGTCCCTCGGGGGGCACAATCCTCCCCAGGCGGCGCTTCACAGGAAGCTCCTCACAGCCCAGCACTTCCAAAGGGCCACAGCTTCACAGGAGGGGGCAGACAGTCCCACAACAGTTCCTCAGGGGCACACTCCTCACCTCCTGGGTGCTTCTTTCCCGCAGCGCTGGCGTGGGTTACGGACCCCCACAGTGTCAGGGACCTAGGTGGGCCCTCCTACTTCAGGGGCCCAGGGGACAGCAGAGGGGGGGGGGGGTTTGAGGGGTGCAGGGCCCAGCTCACAGGCCCATGTGGCGGTAACACCTCGCAGCAGGTCCCCTCACGTTCCTGTCCCAGTTCTGTGTGACTGCATGGTGGCACTTCCTCCTTACTTATACCCTCCTCCCAGGCAGTGCCAGAACCTTCTAGAATGTTGGCAAAGCTGGCCTAAACTGGCTCAAGGGGAGGGGTTGAGCACCCTGGGTGCCAGGCTTTACCTCCAACAGCTAGGGGTTACTGGGTACCTAACGACTAGACTGCTAACCTCCTGCAGTCAGGTGGCACACACATAGCCTGTGCATCCATTTTAAAATCACAGCATTTCACCAGGGTACATTTTACACAATGGGGGGAATTTACAAGTGCTCACACCATTACATGACATTACATATTAACAAGGTGTCTCACACCACACATGGCCTATACAGGTTTATTCCCATGGGGGAGACATCCCAAATTTGGGGGGCAAAAAGCGAAAAATTTTGGGGGAAAGGGCCGAGTCCAACACAACTCCCCCCAGCCAAAATCCAGGGTAGGCCAATCATTGCCTCGATGGGCTTCCCTGCTTGGGGCGTAAAAAGGTGGACGCAGGCCCGCAACTACAGGAGCACCTGCAGTTGCTCCTCCACTCTGGAACCCGATGGTTCTCTCTCGCATCCCTCCCTTCAACAACCAAACCACCCCACTGGTGTTCTTTAGTGGGATGTGGCCAGGACTGGCCTCTAGGCCATCCAGAAGTCTCTGGCCCTTGTTTCTTCATAGAGTGGGAGGCTCTAGCCTCAGGCTCGTAGTACCCTTGGACCACTCTCCTCCTTCCAAATTGCCACTGGTCCACCCACCTGGGGTCTACACCCTCAGGCTGACCAGCCTTTAGGGGCGAGGCTCTCCTCCCCCTGCCTCTCCTCCTAGGGTTCTGCCATCTCCTTCTCCCGGGGACACCCTCAGACAACCACTCTCTCCCCAACCTTTAGTCGAAACCGTCAGGTCGACCCGGTGACAGGGGCGAGTCCTCCCTCCCCCTGCACCCCCTCCCAGAGTTCCGCACCCTCCTAACTGGAGTAGTACCCCTGAGAGTCAAATCTGGGGGGACTCTGTTTACAGATGTCCCACCCGCCAGGTCAGGCAAACCCTCAACCTGGCCACCCAACCCGGGATCTGCGCCCTGTGGCTGAGCCGGTGACAGAGGAGAGACCTTCCTCTCTCTGCACCCCCTCGCAGAGTTCCGCACCCCCCCACCGGGAGAAGTACCCCTGGAAGTCAAACTGGTAGGGACCTGAATTACAGGTACCCCACCCTCCCGGTCAGGCAATCCCTGAACCTGGAACCCCAGTCCAGGATCTAAACCTGTGACTAGTCAGACCCCCGAACCACTGGAGCTCCGATCACTGATACTCCGGGTTCTCCTGACATAAGGGGATCCCTTCCACTGGATGGCACATCAGGACAGCCTCGGCTCCCAACCTGGGGTTCCCTAAAAGAACTCTCCAGGCCCTGTGACTGCGGCTGGGGCAACTCGGGACACCTCCCCGTCTCACTCCCTCCTATAGATGGGATGTGAGGCCCTACAACCCTCTCACTATCCTGGGTCCTAGCTGGGCCATTCCTCACCTCCTCCGCCTCGCTGGGTCGGAAGATCCCTGCACCACTCCCTTCAGGATCACTCCCCTCAGCCTTCCTAGATGCTCTGGCACTTACCAAGAGGTCTGCCTCCCGTGCAAGTTCCCTGGGGTCTGAGAACCTGCACTGTAACAGACGGTGACGCAGACTTGGGAAACAACTCCTCAGCATGTGCTCCCGGATAACGGCATGGCACAGCCCTTCCCAATCCTCCACTGCTCTCCTCACCACCCAATCCTCCAATGCAGTCCAACACTCCCCCTCAAACTCTCCCCAGGACTGGTGGGACAGTTTTCCCCTGCCCTTGAACACTAACCCGTCCCCCTCTTCCTGGGAATCAGGCACCGTCTCCTGGGCTTCGGGAGTGGGACTCCTTGCACTGGACCTACACTCGCTGCCTCCACTGGATCCCACCCTCCCCGGTGTATCCAGACTCCTAAAACCACTCTCAGGGGACAACCTACCCCCTGAGCTAGTCTCTCTCTGGCATAGGCCCTCTCAGCCTCTGCCATCCTCTCCTGGGCTAGGACCATTTCTGGCTCTAGCCTCTGCTCCATCACCCTCAGCTGCGCTAACTCCGTGGCCTGCTCCAACGTGAGCTTCTCCAGCGCTAGCTGATGCTCCCTTTCTTCCCTCCTATCTACCCACTCTTCTGGGGACAGGGAAAGGGATGGGGCAGTGCCCCCGAGACTGGATCCAGTGCGAGACTCCCTACCTCTGGGGTCCTCATCAGCTTCTGGCGTCTCTGCCCTGTCAAACTCTTCCTCCTCTTCATCGGGGTAATTACCCTCCAGGGTTATGGATTGGGAGCCCTCCCTCTGGCCTCTACCCCATCCACCCTTCAAATATTTTGGGGGGGGGGGTAATCAGACAAGTCCCCACCGATCTCTAAAGGCTCCCCCTCTTGAGGGCCTCATAGAGAAACAACTTCCTTCTAATGTTTCCTACTGGGGGTATCCCTCTCTCCTTGAGGAAATCTATCACTTCCTGCTCGGTGTACTCCATCAGTTCCACCTCCTCATAAACCAACCCCATCGTGGTGAGGTTTCCCGGGACATACCCACAGTGGAACAAGGGGACACAATTGAAAACACTTTTCAGGAGGAAGCAATACAGCAAACACAATATACAGCCAAACAATAATCCCCACAAAAAGACTGTGATTACTCTCAAAGCTCTAATTGTGGTGTAACCCGTGGCCGCTGTGGTACTGCGCAAACACAAGTCCTATCCCACCGCTCGCAACCAATGTAAGAAATGGGGATACCAAATCTCCAGGGGGGTAGCACGGAACCAAGCGGGCAGGCCAAACTTCGAAGGACGTGTGAAGCACTCACGCAGTACCCACAGACAACTCACCAGGCACACCACAAAAGAGGCACAACACCAGCTTGAGTTGGAAAATTAGTAAGTTCTCTATTGACTCCAACCTGCAAGGGTAAACATAACATAGGCCGCGATCACAATAAGGCGCTAGCGAGCGCCAGGGCAGTATATGCCCGGGGGATTATTTACAAGGTAATTGGGAACAAGGCTGAACCGGTAAATAAGTCCATAGTGTCTAGCTGAAATATAAAAAGGTTAGCACTTGGCATGTAACGTCAGTGACATCAATATGTGGGAAGAAAACACTTGGCGTGGAAGCCCATTAAGCATGAAATCAAACATTAGGGGTAAGAACCCAAAATAGCTGGCATTGGCGTCTCCTGCAAAAAGAATAGGAATCACCTTGCATTAACATCAGGCAGGAACACCTGTAATAAAACACAACAAGGTTTCTTCCACCATCCACCTATGGGAACTACGCGTCAGGCAGGGCCAGCTCAGGCCTTCATCCTTGGTAGTAGGCTGTAATTACAAAATGCAACAACCTGCATAACCCCTGTAAGGAAAGACATCATGGCATCCCAGCATCTAATAGCAGGCGGGTATAACCATAGGACCATTAGGCCGCTTTCGCAAGATCTACAGGGCATGCAGAACCCCAGTGCTGTAGCTTTAGGGAAAAGACCTCAGGAACAGGACTCCTTAGCCCTCCAACCTGCCACACAAACATCAGGCAGTGCATTGGCATCAATAACATTAGCATCAGGGGGTACCCCTAAGTTAGACCAGGCCTGATTTCCATTGCACCTGGGGCATCAATCTTAGGTATCGGTCTTGTCACCTTAGGCAAGGGAGATAACCATCTTATCAGGTCAGTGGGCACCTTGTATTCAATAAAACCTTAGGCATACACGCTAGGCATCAAAGGTAACATGGGAACCCCAGGCCAGACACCTCCAATCATGGGCAGGGTTAATCAAACCTTAGTGGTAGCCTGCTGCATGTCACCACAGCGACCATTAGGACAACCCTTAGCGTAGGGGCAGTAGGCCTGACTTAAGGGCGTCTCATCAACAGCATAACGCCTGGGGATGCGCACCATTAACAGGGGCATTAACACTAGACTTGGCCCTAGCTCAGGGGGTTTATTAATTCCTTGGGGGACCCAGGGGCAAAGCATTGACATCCAGCCTACAACAGTTCGCACTTCAGGCTGTCGCCCAGTTCAGGGTATGATTACGATCCAAACATGGCCCACTGGGGGCCCCTGACACATTGTGCTCTATCACGAGGTCTCTAATATTCCAAGTCATGGGGGGGAGGGGGCGGGCACCGACCCTGTGCCCCGTTGCCCACTCCACCCTCCACACAGTCTAGCGTAGCCCCCACTCACCGGGCTATTTCTGGGCTCTTCTTTCGCCTCCTGGAACTCCTTTTCCCTCAATGCTGGCGCAGGGAAGACGCGGGGCACTCTCTCCCTATACGAGAGCCCCGCAGAAGTCAACTCAGCCCCTCTGTTCAGGCTCTCCACAGGGGCTGCTCTCCTTCCGGGGCACTCACCGGCGGGGTGGGCTCTCGCTCCGGTCTTCACCAACAGGGCTCCCTCCTCACTACGGGAGCCCCGCGAAACACCTCCGGCTGGCTTCTTGCCTCGCCCGGGCCCCTCTTCCTCACAGGGGCCCAGGGTTTCAAAACGGCCACGGAGAGGCCACAGGGGACGAACGCGGTGACTTGGCCCGCGCGGGGGAAGCCCGCCTGGCTTTCCTCCCACCTTCCACGGGGCTCCCTCGACCTCCCAGGAGCCCCGCAACGCTGTCGGGTCGCTTCTCCTGGCTGCCCGACTGGCAGCCCGTGGGGGCGCTGTCTCCGCTTTCTCCGGCGGCTTCAGGCAGCCGCCTCCATTCCCGCAGGGCTCTGTTCTTCCAGGGATTCTTGCCGGCCCTCCTCTGCACGAACGGGGCTCCCTCTTTGCCACGGGAGCCCCACGACACCGCCGGCTGGCTTCTTCCGGCCCCCTTGGGCTCCTGGGTGGCAGCCAATCACTGCGTGGCGGCTGGGGGCCGCGGCCAGCAAAGTCGCGCCTCCGCCGTCACGTGACGCAGGCACTCTCGACTTCGGGGCCTGGCGTGGCCCGCTTCTCACTCCGGCGGCCCTCTCCTGGCACTGGGGGCCGCCGTGACGATGCCCACAGCAGTGGGGGGTCCCTCAAATGCAGCGCCGGGCCGCGGCGGTGAGATCGGCGGCAACAAGGGGTAGGCTCCCTTTTATTTAATTATTAATATTGCAGGGTAGACATCCGCCCAGATCACAGAGCCAAAAGCGCGCCAAAACGCGGGGTAGGCTCCCGTAGCGCTATTCCTCTCAACCAAAGGGTGCAATTCACAGAGCGCAGCTCCTCCCTCTGCCCACACAGCTCTCAGGGCCAACAGCACTTCGGGGGCCTCAACAGTCACAGGGCACAGTGTTTTAGCACGCCACAGTCCTTCGGGGGCACAATCCTCCCCAGGCGGCGCTTCACAGGCAGCTCCTCACAGCCCAGCGCTTTCAAAGGGCCACAGCTTCACAGGAGGGGGCAGACAGTCCCACAACAGTTCCTCAGGGGTACACACTCCTCACCTCCTGGGCGCTTATTTCCCGCAGCGCTGGCGTGGTTTACGGTCCCCCACAGTGTCAGGGACCAAGGTGGGCCCTCCTACTTCAGGGGCCCAGGGGACAGCAGAGGGGGGGGGGTTTGAGGGGTGCAGGGCCCAGCTCACAGGTCCATGTGGCGGTAACACCTCGCAGCAGGTCCCCTCACGTTCCTGTCCCAGATCTGTGTGACTGCATGGTGGCACTTCCTCCTTACTTACCATCCTCCCAGGCAGTGCCAGAACCTTCTAGAATCTTGGCAAAGCTGGCCTAAACTGGCTCAAGGGGAGGGGTTGAGCACCCTGGGTGCTAGGCTTTCCCTCCAACAGCTAGGCGTGACTGGGTACCTAACGACTAGACTGCTAACCTCCTGCAGTCAGGTGGCACACACATAGCCTGGGCATCCATTTTAAAAACACAGCATTTCACCAGGGTACATTTTACACAATGGGGGGAATTTACAAGTGCTCACACCATTACATGACATTACATATTAACAAGGTGTCTCACACCACACATGGCCTGTACAGGTTTATTCCCATGGGGGAGACATCCCAAATTAGGGGGGCAAAAAGCAAAAACTTTTGGGAGAAAGGGCCAAGTCCAACACCAACAAACTTCTAACGCACCTAACTATTCAATACTTCCATGTCTTGGAACGGGGCAGGCACCTCACAAAATTGTTTGCTGCCTCCATCAGACAACACACTGCAGTGGCGCTATCACCTTTTAGGAGTCACTGGGAGGAGGACGTACACTGCCCTTTTACAGGCAAAGAGTGGAATGCCACGCTGGAAAGCCCCGTCCTTGTCCCTAGGAATATGCACTGCCGCCTGATACAATACTATATATACAGAGAGCGTCCCTCACCCCAGCTACAATCAACAAATACTTTCACTGCAGTTACCATCTACCCGCATTGCCGCCTCACAGATGCGGACCTATTGCACATGTTATGGACCTGCCCTCTCCTCTATGGGCATTGGAAGTCAGTTACCAACACACTATCATGTTGCACAGAGCGCTCAGTGCCCCTCACAGGGGAGACATGTATGCTAATCTCCATCGTAGGCATAAAAGGCACAGGGCGACCTCTCGTTTGATTGATCTGGGAGTGATAGTAGCTAAGGGACTGATCACTAAAAGGTGAAAGTCCCCTGTGCCCCCAGGCATTGGCCTGGAAGCGCTCCTTGCAAATATGGGCTAAAGTTGAGAGTGTTGCATTACAAAGGGAAGACACATCAGGCCTCCATAAAATCCCAAACGCAGCCAGCTGGGACACCACCCTGCACAGTCTATAGAATGAGCACAAAACTGACACAGACACACTACCCCTCTCCAACGTCACCAAGCAAGGGTTGAAAAAGGCGCTAACCCTGGCGCAACCATAGTAGAGGCGCTGCTTAATGTGCCGTTGGTTATGCACCTCTCATCACAGACTTAGTACCAAATAATCATAAGATTGAGGACACAAGAAGCTCACAAAATTGTTATGGTCAAGATCAAGGCCGCATTACTTAGACACACAGCTACCTGTATTTTTCCTATATAACCGTAATAATACCACAAGCAAGAGTTACATAAACAAATGTTGTGCTATGGTATTAATCAGAGTCTTACACACAATACAACCTAGAGGTTCATTGATATATCTTGGTTCCTTGAGCTCTCACCTGGCAACAGGACTAGAGTCCACGAGAGATGACGCTCCATCTCTCTCGCTATATCTTTTCCTCAACCAAACAACTCCACATTGAGGAAAGAAATGAGAGCCGGTTCCTCTTCATTGAAGCAATGATACCTGGACTCATCAGTGGTAAAGTGAAGGACCAGGTAACTAAGTGACGGCAAGGCCAGTGACATCATAGATGAAAGGCTGCTGACCTCAACAATCAGAACCACCACTGTAGGTTCTGCCTCCTCCAAACATGGTATGTTTGCTTCAGAGTGACCAGGGGCACCTGAATTCGTTCCCCTCTGCCACACATGTGCTAGGCAAGGGTTAAGTGAAAAGGTGCCCAAAAATTAACGTGTTGATTTGAATTGCGAGAAAGAATACTTGCAGCACAAAGGAGTCTCGCTTTAGGAATATTTTCCAGACTTTCAGAAAGTTTTGAGAGTAATGCTATCAGATTTGAGTCTTTGATGGCACCCAACCTAGATCAAAGGGCCCAGGAAAGATGGTAGGTGCTCCAGTAAAGAAAGAGTAGCATAACCCTCGCCTCTGTGCCCTTAACAGAATTGAAAAATTCTTTACACGTCAGCTAGAAATCTTTTTATTCTTGCTTCATCTTTCGCTACTAGCAGCCCTGAGCAACCAATGTTGAGACATGACCAACTGTAAGAAATGGGGATAATAAATCTCATGGGGGGTAGCACGGAACCAAGCGGGCAGGCCAAACTTCGAAGGACGTGTGAAGCACTCACGCAGTACCCACAGACGACTCACTAGGAACACCACAAAAGAGGCACGACACCAGCTTGAGTTGGAAAATTAGTAAGTTCTCTATTGACTCCAACCTGCAAGGGTAAATATAACATAGGCCGCAATCACAACAAGGAGCCAGCGAGCACCAGGGCAGTATATGTCCGGGGGATTATTTACAAGGTAATTGGGAACAAGGCTGAACCGGTAAATAAGTCCATAGTGTCTAGCTGAAATATAAAAATGTTAGCACTTGGCATGCAACGTCAGTGGCATCAATATGTGGGAAGAAAACACTTGGCGTGATAGCCCATTAAGCATGAAATCAAACATTAGGGGTAAGAACCCAAAATAGCTGGCATTGGCGTCTCCTGCAAAAAGAATAGGAATCACCCTGCATTAACATCAGGCAGGAACACCTGTAATAACCACCATCCACCTATGGGAACTACGAGTCAGGCAGGGCCAGCTCAGGCCTTCATCCTTGGTAGTAGGCTGTAATTACAAAATGCAACATCCTGCATAACCCCTGTAAGGAAAGACATCATGGCATCCCAGCATCTAATAGAAGGCGGGTATAACCATAGGACCATTAGGCCGCCTTCGCAAGATCTACAGGGCATGCAGAACCCCAGTGCTGTAGCTTTAGGGAAAAGACCTCGGGAACAGGACTCCTTAGCCCCCCAACCTGCCACACAAACATCAGGCAGTGCATTGGAATCAATAACATTAGCATCAGGGGGTACCCCTAAGTTGGACCAGGCCTGATTTCCATTGCACCTGGGGCATCAATCTTAGGTATCGGTCTTGTCACCTTAGGCCAGGGAGATAACCATCTCATCAGGTAAGTGGGCACCTTATATTCAATAAAACCTTAGGCATACACGCTAGGCATCAAAGGTAACATGGGAACCCCAGGCCAGACACCTCCAATCATGGGCAGGGATAATCAAACCTTAGTGGTAGCCTGGTGCATGTCACCAAGGCGACCATTAGGACAACCCTTAGCGTAGGGGCAGTAGGCCTGACTTAAGGGCGTCTCCTCAACAGCATAACGCATGGGGATGCCCACCATTAACAGGGGCCTTAACACTAGACTTGGCCCTAGCTCAGGGGGTTTAATAATTCCTTGGGGGACCCAGGTGCAAAGCATTGACATCCAGCCTACAACAGTTCGCACTTCAGGCTGTCGCCCAGTTCAGGGTATGATTACCATCCAAGCAGGGCCAACTGGGGGCCCCTAACACATTGTGCTCTATCACGAGGTTTCTAATATTCCAAGTCATGGGGCGGGGGCGGGCACCGACCCTGTGTCCCGTTGCCCACTCCACCCTCCACACAGTCTAGAGTAGCCCCCACTCACCGGGCTATTTCGGGGCTCTTCTTTTGCCTCCTGGAACTCCTTTTCCCTCAATGCTGGCGCAGGAACACGTGGGGCACTCTCTCCCTATACGAGAGCCCCGCGGAAGTCAACTCAGCCCCTCTGTTCAGGCTCTCCACAGGGGCTGCTCTCCTTCCGGGGCACTCACCGGCGGGGTGGGCTCTCGCTCCGGTCTTCACCAACGGGGCTCCCTCCTCACTACGGGAGTCCCGCGAAACACCTCCAGCTGGCTTCTTGCCTCGCCCGGGCCCCTCTTCCTCACAGGGGCCCGGGGTTTCAAAACGGCCTCGGAGAGGCCACAGGGGACGAACGCAGTGACTTGGCCCGAGCGGGGGAAGCCCGCCTGGCTTTCCTCCCACCTCCCACGGGGCTCCCTCGACCTCCCAGGAGCCCCGCAACGCTGTTGGGTCGCTTCTCCTGGCTGCCCGACTGGCAGCCCGCGGGGGCGCTGTCTCCACTTTCTCCGGCGGCTTCAGGCAGCCGCCTCCATTCCCACAGGGCTCTGTTCTTCCAGGGATTCTTGCCGGCCCTCCTCTGCACGAACGGGGCTCCCTCCTCGCCACGGGAGCCCCACGACACCGCCTGCTGGCTTCTTCCGGCCCCCTCGGGCTCCCGGGTGGCAGCCAATCACTGCGTGGCGGCTGGGGGGCGCGGCCAGCAACGTCGCGCCTCCCTCCGTCATGTTACGCAGGCACTCTCAACTTCGGGGCCTGGCGCGGCCCGCTCCTCACTCCGGCGGCCCTCTCCTGGCACTGGGGGCCGCCGCGATGATGCCCACAGCAGTGGGGGTCCCTCAAATGCAGCGCCGGGCCGCGGCGGTGAGATCGGCGGCAACAAGGGGTAGGCTCCCTTTTATTTAATTATCAATATTGCAGGGTAGACATCCGCCCAGATCACGGGGCCAAAAGCGCGCCAAAACGCGGGGTAGGCTCCCGTGGCGCTATTCCTCTCAACCAAAGGGCGCGATTCACGGAGCACAGCTCCTCCCTCTGCCCACACAGCTCTCAGGGCCAGCAGCACTTCGGGGGCCACAACAGTCACAGGGCACAGTGCTTTAGCACGCCACAGTCCCTCGGGGCACAATCCTCCCCAGGCGGCGCTTCACAGGCAGCTCCTCACAGCCCAGTGCTTCCAAAGGGCCACAGCTTCACAGGAGGGGGCAGACAGTCCCACAACAGTTCCTCAGGGGCGCACTCCTCACCTCCTGGGTGCTTCTTCCCCGCAGCGCTGGCGTGGTTTACGGTCCCCCACAGTGTCAGGGACCTAGGTGGGCCCTCCTACTTCAGGGGCCCAGGGGACAGCAGAGGGGGGGGGGGTTTGAGGGGTGCAATGCCCAGCTCACATGCCCATGTGGCGGTAACACCTCGCAGCAGGTCCCCTCATGTTCCTGTCCCAGCTCTGTGTGACTGCATGGTGGCACTTCCCCCTTACTTACCCTCCTCCCAGGCAGCGCCAGAACCTTCTAGAATGTTAGCAAAGCTGGCCTAAACTGGCTCAAGGGGAGGGGTTGAGCACCCTGGGTGCCAGGCTTTCCCTCCAACAGCTAAGGGTGACTGGGTACCTAACAACTAGACTGCTAACCTCCTGCAGTCAGGTGGCACACACAAAGCCTGTGCATCCATTTTAAAAACACAGCATTTCACCAGGGTACATTTTACACAATGGGGGGAATTTACAAGTGCTCACACCATTACATGACATTACCTATTAACAAGGTGTCTCACACCACACATGGCTTATACAGGTTTATTCCCATGGGGGAGACTTCCCAAATTTGGGAGGCAAAAAGCGAAATTTTTTTGGGGAAAGGGCCAAGTCCAACACAACTCCCCCCCCAGCCTAAAGCCAGGGTAGGCCAATCATTGCCTCGATGGGCTTCCCTGCTTGGGGCGTAAAAAGGTGGACGCAGGCCCGCAACTACAGGAGCACCTGCAGTTTCTCCTCCACTCTGGAACCCGATGGTTCTCTCTCGCATCCCTCCCTTCAACAACCAAACCACCCCACTGGTGTTCTTTAGTGGGATGTGGCCAGGACTGGCCTCTAGGCCATCCAGAAGTCTCTGGCCCTTGTTTCTTCATAGAGTGGGAGGCTCTAGCCTCAGGCTCGTAGTACCCTTGGAACACTCTCCTCCTTCCAAATTGCCACTGGTCCACCCACCTGAGGTCTACACCCTCAGGCTGACCAGCCCTTAGGGGCGAGGCTCTCCTCCCCCTACCTCTCCTGCTAGGGTTCCGCCATCTCCTTCTCCCGGGGACACCCTCAGACAACCACTCTCTCCCCAACCTGGAGTCAAAACCCTCAGGTCGACCCGGTGACAGGGGCGAGTCCTCCCTCCCCCTGCACCCCCTCCCCGAGTTCCGCACCCTCCTAACTGGAGTAGTATCCCTGAGAGTCAAATCCGGGGGGACTCTGATTACAGATGTCCCACCCGCCAGGTCCGGCAAACTCTCAACCTGGCCACCCAACCCGGGATCTGCGCCCTGTGGCTGAGCCAGTGACAGAGGAGAGACCTTCCTCCCTCTGCACCCCCTCCCAGAGTTCCGCACCCCCACCACCGGGAGAAGTACCCCTGGAAGTCAAACTGGTAGGGACCTGAATTACAGGTACCCCACCCTCCAGGTCAGGCAATCCCTGAACCTGGAACCCCAGTCCAGGATCTAAACCATTGACTGGTCAGACCCCCGAACCACTGGAGCTCCGATCACTGATACTCCGGGTTCTCCTGACATAAGGGGATCCCTTCCACTGGATGGCACATCAGGACAGCCTCAGCTCCCAACCTGGGGTTCCCTAAAATAACTCTCCAGGCCCTGTGACTGCGGTTGGGGCAACTCGGGACACCTACCCGTCTCACTCCCTCCTATAGATGGGATGTGAGGCCCTACAACCCTCTCACTATCCTGGGTCCTAGCTGGGCCATTCCTCACCTCCTCCGCCTCGCTGGGGCGGAAGATCCCTGCACCACTCCCTTCAGGATCACTCCCCTCAGCCTTCCCAGACGCTCTGGCACTTACCCAGAGGTCTGCCTCCCGTGCAAGTTCCCTGGGGTCTGAGAACCTGCACTGTAACAGACGGTGACGCAGACTTGGGAAACAACTCCTCAGCATGTGCTCCCGGATAACGGCATGGCACAGCCCTTCCCAATCCTCCACTGCTCTCCTCACCACCCAATCCTCCAATGCAGTCCAACACTCCTCCTCAAACTCTCCCCAGGACTGGTGGGACAGTTTTCCCCTGCCCCTGAACACTAACCCGTCCCCCTCTTCCTGGGAATCAGGCACCGTCCCCTGGGCTTCGGGAGTGGGACTCTTTGCACTGGACCTACACTCGCTGCCACCACTGGATCCCACCCTCCCCGGTGTTTCCAGACCCCTAAAACCACTTTCAGGGGACAACCTACCCCCTGAGCTAGTCTCTCTCTGGCATTGGCCCTCTCCGCCTCTGCCATCCTCTCCTGGGCTAGGACCATTTCTGTCTCTAGCCTCTGCTCCATCACCCTCAGCTGCGCTAACTCCATGGCCTGCTCCAACCTGAGCTTCTCCAGCGCTAGCTGATGCTCCCTTTCTTCCCTCCTATCTACCCACTCTTCTGGGGACAGGGAAAGGGATGGGGCAGTGCCCCCGGGACTGGATCCAGTGCGAGACTCCCTACCTCGGGGGTCCTCATCAGCTTCTGGCGTCTCTGCCCTGTCAAACTCTTCCTCCTCTTCATCGGCGTAATTACCCTCCAGGGTTATGGATTGGGAGCCCTCCCTCTGGCCTCTACCCCATCCACCCTTCAAATATTCGGGGGGGGGGGGGTAATCAGACAAGTCCCCGCCGATCTCTAAAGGCTCCCCCCTCTTGAGGGCCTCATAGAGAAACAACTTCCTTCTAATGTTTCCTACTGGGGGTATCCCTCTCTCCTTGAGGAAATCTATCACTTCCTGCTCGGTGTACTCCATCAGTTCCACCTCCTCATAAACCAACCCCATCGTGGTGAGGTTTCCCGGGACACACCCACAGTGGAACAAGGGGACACAATTGAAAACACTTTTCAGGAGGAAGCAATACAGCAAACACAATATACAGCCAAACAATAATCCCCACAAAAAACTGTGATTACTCTCAAAGCTATAATTGTGGTGTAACCAGTGGCCGCTGTGGTACTGCGCAAACACAAGTCCTATCCCACCGCTCGCAATCAATGTAAGAAATGGGGATACCAAATCTCCAGGGGGGTAGCACGGAACCAAGCGGGCAGGCCAAACTTCGAAGGACGTGTGAAGCACTCACGCAGTACCCACAGACAACGCACCAGGCACACCACAAAAGAGGCACTACACCAGCTTGAGTTGGAAAATTAGTAAGTTCTCTATTGACTCCAACCTGCAAGGTTAAACATAACATAGGCCGCAATCACAACAAGGCGCTAGCGAGCGCCAGGGCAGTATATGCCCTGGGGATTATTTACAAGGTAATTGGGAACAAGGCTGAACCGGTAAATAAGTCCATAGTGTCTAGCTGAAATATAAAAAGGTTAGCACTTGTCATGTAACGTCCGTGACATCAATATGTGGGAAGAAAACACTTGGCATGATAGCCCATTAAGCATGACATCAAACATTAGGGGTAAGAACCCAAAATAGCTGGCATTGGCGTCTCCTGCAAAAAGAATAGGAATCACCCTGCATTAACATCAGGCAGGAACACATCAAACATTAGGGGTAAGAACCCAAAATAGCTGGCATTGGCGTCTCCTGCAAAAAGAATAGGAATCACCCTGCATTAACATCAGGCAGGAACACCTGTAATAAAACACAACAAGGTTTCTTCCACCATCCACCTATGGGAACTACGCGTCAGGCAGGGCCAGCTCAGACCTTCATCCTTGGTAGTAGGCTGTAATTACAAAATGCAACATCCTGCATAACCCCTGTAAGGAAAGACATGGCATCCCAGCAGGCGGGTATAACCATAGGACCATTAGGCCGCCTTCGCAAGATCTCCAGGGCATGCAGAACCCCAGTGCTGTAGCTTTAGGGAAAAGACCTCGGGAACAGGACTCCTTAGCCCCCCAACCTGCACACAAATATCAGGCAGTGCATTGGCATCAATAACATTAGCATCAGGGGGTACCTCTAAGTTAGACCAGGCCTGATTTCCATTGCACCTGGGGCATCAATCTTAGGTATCGGTCTTGTCACCTTAGGCCAGGGAGATAACCATCTCATCAGGTAAGTGGGCACCTTGTATTCAATAAAACCTTAGGCATACACGCTAGGCATCAAAGGTAACATGGGAACCCCAAGCCAGACACCTCCAATCATGGGCAGGGTTAATCAAACCTTAGTGGTAGCCTGGTGCATGTCACCACGGCGACCATTAGGACAACCCTTAGCGTAGGGGCAGTAGGCCTGACTTAAGGGCGTCTCCTCAACAGCATAACGCATGGGGATGCCCACCATTAACAGGGGCATTAACACTAGACTTGGCCCAGCTCAGGGGGTTTAATAATTCCTTGGGGGACCCAGGGGCAAAGCATTGACATACAGCCTACATCAGTTCGCACTTCAGGCTGTCGCCCAGTTCAGGGTATGATTACCATCCAAGCAGGGCCCACTGGGGGCCCCTAACACATTGTGCTCTATCACGAGGTCTCTAATATTCCAAGTCATGGTGGGGGGGGGGGGGGGGGGGGGCGGGCACCGACCCTGTGCCCCGTTGCCCACTCCACCCTCCACACAGTCTAGCGTAGCCCCCACTCACCCGGATATTTCTGGGCTCTTCTTTCGTCTCCTGGAACTCCTTTTCCCTCGATGCTGGCGCAGGGAACACGCGGGGCACTCTCTCCCTATACGAGAGCTCCGCGGAAGTCAACTCAGCCACTCTGTTCAGGCTCTCCACAGGGGCTGCTCTTTTTCCGGGGCACTCACCGGCGGGGTGGGCTCTCGCTCCAGTCTTCACCAACGGAGCTCCCTCCTCACTACGGGAGCCCCGCGAAACACCTCCGGCTGGCTTCTTGCCTCACCCGGGCCCCTCTTCCTCACAGGGGCCCAGGGTTTCAAAACGGCTTCGGAGAGGCCACAGGAGACGAACGCGGTGACTTGGCCCGCACGGGGGAAGCCCGTCTGGCTTTCCTCCCACCTCCCACGGGGCTCCCTTGACTTCCCGGGAGCCCCGCAACGCTGTCGGGTCGCTTCTCCTGGCTGCCCGACTGGCAGCCCGCGGGAGCGCTGTCTCCGCTTTCTCCGGGCGGCTTCAGGCAGCCGCCTCCATTCCCGCAGGGCTCTGTTCTTCCCGGGATTCTTGCCGGCCCTCCTCTGCACGAACGGGGCTCCCTCCTCGCCACGGGAGCCCCACGACACCGCCGGCTGGCTTCTTCCGGCCCCCTCGGGCTCCCGGGTGGCAGCCAATCACTGCGTGGCTGCTGGGGGGGCGCGGCCAGCAACGTCGCGCCTCCCCCGTCACGTGACGCAGGCACTCTCGACTTCGGGGCCTGGCGCGGCCCGCTCCTCACTCCGGCGGCCCTTTCCTAGCACTGGGGGCCGCCGCGACGATGCCCACAGCAGTGAGGGGTCCCTCAAATGCAGCGCCGGGCCGCGGCGGTGAGATTGGCGGCAACAAGGGGTAGGCTCCCTTTTATTTAATTATTAATATTGCAGCGTAGACATCCGCCCAGATCATGGGGCCAAAAGCACGCCAAAACGCGGGGTAGGCTCCCGTGGCGCTATTCCTCTCAACCAAAGGGCGAGCTTCACGGAGCACAGCCCCTCCCTCTGCCCACACAGCTTTCAGGGCCAAAAGCACTTCGGGGGCCACAACAGTCACAGGGCACAGTGCTTTAGCACGCCACAGTCCCTCGGGGGCACAATCCTCCCCAGGCGGCGCTTCACAGGCAGCTCCTCACAGCCCAGCGCTTCCAAAGGGCCACAGCTTCACAGGAGGGGGCAGACAGTCCCACAACAGTTCCTCAGGGGCACACTCCTCACCTCCTGGGTGCTTATTTCCCGCAGCGCTGGCGTGGTTTACGGTCCCCCACAGTGTCAGGGACCAAGGTGGGCCCTCCTACTTCAGGGGCCCAGGGGATAGCAGAGGGGGGGGGGTTTGAGGGGTGCCGGACCCAGCTCACAGGCCCATGTGGAGGTAACACCTCGCAGCAGGTCCCCTCACGTTCCTGTCCCAGCTCTGTGTGACTGCATGGTGGCACCTCCTCCTTACTTATACCCTCCTCCCAGGCAGTGCCAGAACCTTCTAGAATGTTGGCAAAGCTGGCCTAAACTGGCTCAAGGGGAGGGGTTGAGCACCCTGGGTGCCAGGCTTTCCCTCCAACAGCTAGGGGTGACTGGGTACCTAACGACTAGACTGCTAACCTCCTGCAGTCAGGTGGCACACACATAGCCTGGGCATCCATTTTAAAAACACATAATTTCACCAGGGTACATTTTACACAATGGGAGGAATTTACAAGTGCTCACACCATTACATGACATTACATATTAACAAGGTGTCTACAGGTTTATTCCCATGGGGGAGACATCCCAAATTAGGGGGGCAAAAAGCGAAAACTTTTGGGGGAAAGGGCCAAGTCCAACACCAACACACTTCTAACGCACCTAACTATTCAATACTTACATGTCTTAGAACGGGGCAGGCACCTCACGAAATTGTTTGCTGCCTCCATCAGACAACACACTGCAGTGGCGCTATCACCTTTAAAAGTCACTGGGAGGAGGACGTACACTGCCCTTTCACTTATGCACTGTCGCCTGATACAATACTATATTATACAGAGAGCTTCTCTCACCCCAGCTAAAATCAACAAATACTTTCACTGCAGTTACCATCTATCCGCATTGCCGCCTCACAGATGCAGACCTATTGCACATGTTATGGACCTGCCCTCTCCTCTATGGGCATTGGAAGTCAGTTACCAACACACTATCATGTTGCACAGAGCGCTCAGTGCCCTTCACAGGGGTGACATGTATGCTAATCTCTATCGTAGGCATAAAAGGCAGAGGGCGACCTCTCGTTTGATTGATGTGGGAGTGGTAGTTGCTAAGGGACTGATCACTAAAAGGTGGAAGTCCCCTGTGCCCCCCAGGCATTGGCCTGGAAGCACTCCCTGCAAATATGGGCTAAAGCTGAGAGCGTTGCATTACAAAGGGAAGACACATCAGGCCTCCGTAAAATCCCAATCGCAGCCAGCTGGGACATCATCCTTCACAATCCACAGAACGAGCACCAAACTGACACAGACACACTAACCCTCTCCAACGTAACCAGGCAAGGGTTGGGAAAGGTGCGATCCCTGGCGCAACCATAGTAGAGGCGCTGCTAAATGTGCCGTTGGGTATGCACGTCTCACCACAGATGTAGTACCAAATAATCATAAGATCGGGGACACAAGAAGCTCACAAAATTGTTATGCTCGAGATCAAGGGCCGCATTAGTTAGACACACAGCTACCTGTATTTTTCCTATATAACCTTAATAATACCACGAGCAAGAGTTACATAAACAAATGTTGTGCTATGGTAGCAATCAGAGTCTTAAACACAATACAACCTAGAGGTTCATTGATATATCTTGGTTCCTTGAGCTCTCACCTGGCAACAGGACTAGAGTCCACGAGAGATGACGCTCCATCTCTCTCCTTATAGCTTTTCCTCAACCAAACAACTCCACATTGAGGAAAGAAATGAGAGCCAGTTCCTCTTCATTGAAGCAATGATACCTGGACTCATCAATGGTAAAGTGAAGGACCAGGTAACTAAGAGACGGCAAGGCCAGTGACATCATAGAGGAAAGGCTGCTGACATCAACAATCAGAACCACCACTGTAGGATCCGCCTCCTACAAACATGGTGTGTTTGCTTCAGAGTGACATGGGGCACATAAAATGGTTCCCCTCTGCCACATGTGTGCTAGGCAAGGGTCAAGTGAAAAGGTGCCCAAAAATTAAGGTGCTGATTTGATGTGCGAGAAAGAATACTCGAAGCACGTGGGAGTCTCCCTGTAGGTATATTTTACCGACTTTTAGAAGGGTTTGGGAGTAATGCTATCAGATTTGAGTCTTTGATGGCACCCAACCTAGATCAAAGGGCCCAGGAAAGATCGTAGGTGCTCCAGTAAAGAAAGAGTAGCATAAGCCTCGCCTCTGTGCCCTTAACAGAATTGAAAAATTCTTGACACGTCAGATAGAAATCTTTTTATTCTTGCTTCATCTTTCGCTACTAGCAGCCCTGAGCAACCAATGTTGAGACATGACCAACTGTAAGAAATGGGGATAATAAATCTCATGGGGGGTAGCACGGAACCAAGCGGGCAGGCCAAACTTCGAAGGACGTGTGAAGCACTCACGCAGTACCCACAGACGACTCACTAGGAACACCACAAAAGAGGCACGACACCAGCTTGAGTTGGAAAATTAGTAAGTTCTCTATTGACTCCAACCTGCAAGGGTAAACATAACATAGGCCGCAATCACAACAAGGCGCTAGCGAGCGCCAGGGCAGTATATGCCCGGGGGATTATTTACAAGGTAATTGGGAACAAGGCTGAACTGGTAAATAAGTCCATAGTGTCTAGCTGAAATATAAAAAGGTTAGCACTTGGCATGCAACGTCAGTAACATCAATATGTGGGAAGAAAACACTTGGCGTAATAGCCCATTAAGCATGAAATCAAACATTAGGGGTAATAACCCAAAATAGCTGGCATTGGCATCTCCTGCAATAAGAATAGGAATTACCCTGCATTAACATCAGGCAGGAACACCTGTAATAAAACACAACAAGGTTTCTTCCACCATCCACCTATGGGAACTACGAGTCAGGCAGGGCCAGCTCATGCCTTCATCCTTGGTAGTAGGCTGTAATTACAAAATGCAACATCCTGCATAACCCCTGTAAGGAAAGACATCATGGCATCCCAGCATCTAATAGCAGGCGGGTATAACTATAGGACCATTAGGCCGCCTTCGCAAGATCTACAGGGCATGCAGAACCCCAGTGCTGTAGCTTTAGGGAAAAGACCTGGGGAACAGGACTCCTTAGCCCCCCAACCTGCCACACAAACATCAGGCAGTGCATTGGCATCAATAACATTAGCATCAGGGGGTACCCCTAAGTTAGACCAGGCCTGATTTCCATTGCACCTGGGGCATCAATCTTAGGTATCGGTCTTGTCACCTTAGGCCAGGGAGATAACCATCTCATCAGGTAAGTGGGCACCTTGTATTTAATAAAACCTTAGGCATACACGCTAGGCATCAAAGGTAACATGGGAACCCCAGGCCAGACACCTCCAATCATGGGCAGGGATAATCAAACCTTAGTGGTAGCCTGGTGCATGTCACCACGGCGACCATTAGGACAACCCTTAGCGTAGGGGCAGTAGGCCTGACTTAAGGGCGTCTCCTCAACAGCATAACGCATGGGGATGCCCACCATTAACTGGGGCCTTAACACTAGACTTGGCCCTAGCTCAGGGGGTTTAATAATTCCTTGGGGGACCCAGGGGCAAAGCATTGACATCCAGCCTACAACAGTTCGCACTTCAGGCTGTCGCCCAGTTCAGGGTATGATTACCATCCAAGCAGGGCCAACTGGGGGCCCCTAACACATTGTGCTTTATCACGAGGTTTCTAATATTCCAAGTCATGGGGGAGGGGGGGCGGCCACCAACCCTGTGCCCCGTTGCCCACTCCACCCTCCACACAGTCTAGCGTAGCCCCCACTCACCGGGCTATTTCGGGGCTCTTCTTTTGCCTCCTGGAACTCCTTTTCCCTCAATGCTGGCGCAGGGAACACGCGGGCACTCTCTCCCTATACGAGAGCTCCGCAGAAGTCAACTCAGCCCCTCTGTTCAGGCTCTCCACAGGGGCTGCTCTCCTTCCGGGGCACTCACCGGCGGGGTGGGCTCTCGCTCCGGTCTTCACCAACAGGGCTCCCTCCTCACTACGGGAGCCCCGCGAAACACCTCCAGCTGGCTTTTTGCCTCGCCCGGGCCCTTCTTCCTCACAGGGGCCCGGGGTTTCAAAACGGCCTCGGAGAGGCCACAGGGGACGAACGCAGTGACTTGGCCCGCGCGGGGGAAGCCCGCCTGGCTTTCCTCCCACCTCCCACGGGGCTCCCTCGACCTCCCAGGAGCCCCGCAACGCTGTTGGGTCGCTTCTCCTGGCTGCCCGACTGGCAGCCCGCGGGGGTGCTGTCTCCACTTTCTCCGGCGGCTTCAGGCAGCCGCCTCCATTCCCGCAGGGCTCTGTTCTTCCAGGTATTCTTGCCGGCCCTCCTCTGCACGAACGGTGCTCCCTCCTCGCCACGGGAGCCCCACGACACCGCCGGCTGGCTTCTTCCGGCCCCCTCGGGCTCCCGGGTGGCAGCCAATCACTGCGTGGCGGCTGGGGGGCGCGGCCAGCAACGTCGCGCCTCCCCCGTCACGTTACGCAGGCACTCTCGACTTCGGGGCCTTGTTCGGCCCGCTCCTCACTCCGGCAGCCCTCTCCTGGCACTGGGGGCCGCCGCGACGATGCCCACAGCAGTGGGGGTCCCTCAAATGCAGCGCTGGGCCGCGGCGGTGCGATCGGCGGCAACAAGGGGTAGGCTCCCTTTTATTTAATTATCAATATTGCAGGGTAGACATCCGCCCAGATCACGGGGCCAAAAGCGCGCCAAAACGCGGGGTAGGCTCCCGTGGCGCTATTCCTCTCAACCAAAGGGCGCGATTCACGGAGCACAGCTCCTCCCTCTGCCCACACAGCTCTCAGGGCCAGCAGCACTTCGGGGGCCACAACAGTCACAGGGCACAGTGCTTTAGCACGCCACAGTCCCTTGGGGCACAATCCTCCCCAGGCGGCGCTTCACAGGCAGCTCCTCACAGCCCAGCGCTTCCAAAGGGCCACAGCTTCACAGGAGGGGGCAGACAGTCCCACAACAGTTCCTCAGGGGCACACTCCTCACCTCCTGGGTGCTTCTTTCCCGCAGCGCTGGCATGGTTTACGGTCCCCCACAGTGTCAGGGAACTAGGTGGGCCCTCCTACTTCAGGGGCCCAGGGGACAGCAGAGGGGGGGGGTTTGAGGGGTGCAGGGCCCAGCTCACATGCCCATGTGGCGGTAACACCTCGCAGCAGGTCCCCTCATGTTCCTGTCCCAGCTCTGTGTGACTGCATGGTGGCACTTCCCCCTTACTTATACCCTCCTCCCAGGCAGTGCCAGAACCTTCTAGAATGTTGGCAAAGCTGGCCTAAACTGGCTCAAGGGGAGGGGTTAAGCACCCTGGGTGCCAGGCTTTCCCTCCAACAGCTAAGGGTGACTGGGTACCTAACGACTAGACTGCTAACCTCCTGCAGTCAGGTGGCACACACATAGCCTGTGCATCCATTTTAAAAACACAGCATTTCACCAGGGTACATTTTACACAATGGGGGGAATTTACAAGTGCTCACACCATTACATGACATTACATATTAACAAGGTGTCTCACACCACACATGGCCTATACAGGTTTATTCCCATGGGGGAGACATCCCAAATTTGGGGGGCAAAAAGCGAAAATTTTTGGGGGAAAGGGCCAAGTCCAACACAACTCCCCCCAGCCAAAAGCCAGGGTAGGCCAATCATTGCCTCGATGGGCTTCCCTGCTTGGGGTGTAAAAAGGTGGACGCAGGCCCGCAACTACAGGAGCACCTGCAGTTTCTCCTCAACTCTGGAACCCGATGGTTCTCTCTCGCATCCCTCCCTTCAACAACCAAACCACCCCACTGGTGTTGTCTAGTGGGATGTGGCCAGGACTGGCCTCTAGGCCATCCAGAAGTCTCTGGCCCTTGTTTCTTCATAGAGTGGGAGGCTCTAGCCTCAGGCTCTTAGTACCCTTAGACCACTCTCCTCCTTCCAAATTGCCACTGGTCCACCCACCTGGGGTCTACACCCTCAGGCTGACCAGTCCTTAGGGACGAGGCTCTCCTCCCCCTGCCTCTCCTCCTAGGGTTCCGCCATCTCCTTCTCACGGGGGCACCCTCAGACAACCACTCTCTCGCCAACCTGGAGTCGAAACCCTCAGGTCGACCCGGTGACAGGGGCGAGTCCTCCCTCCCCCTGCACCCCTCCCAGAGTTCCGTACCCTCCTAACTGGAGTAGTACCCCTGAGAGTCAAATCCGGGGGGACTCTGATTACAGATGTCCCACCCGCCAGGTCCGGCAAACCCTAAACCTAGCCACCCAACCCGGGATCTGCGCCCTGTGGCTGAGCCGGTGACAGAGGAGAGACCTTCCTCCCTCTGCACCCCCTCCCAGAGTTCCGCACCCCCCCACCGGGAGAAGTACCCCTGGAAGTCAAACTGGTAGGGACCTGAATTACAGGTACCCCACCCTCCAGGTCAGGCAACCCCTGAACCTGGAACCCCAGTCCAGGATCTAAACCTGTGACTGGTCAGATCTCCGAACCACTGTAGCTCCGATCACTGATACTCCGGGTTCTCCTGACATAAGGGGATCCCTTCCACTGGATGGCACATCAGGACAGCCTCGGCTCCCAACCTGGGGTTCCCTAAACGAACTCTCCTGGCCCTGTGACTGCGGTTGAGGCAACTCGGGACACCTCCCCGTCTCACTCCCTCCTATAGATGGGATGTGAGGCCCTACAACCCTCTCACTATCCTGGGTCCTAGCTGGGCCATTCCTCACCTCCTCCGCCTCGCTGGGTCGGAAGATCCCTGCACCACTCCCTTCAGGATCACTCCCCTCAGCCTTCCCAGACGCTCTGGCACTTACCCAGAGGTCTGCCTCCCGTGCAAGTTCCCTGGGGTCTGAGAACCTGCACTGCAACAGATGGTGACGCAGACTTGGGAAACAACTCCTCAGCATGTGCTCCCGGATAACGGCATGGCACAGCCCTTCCCAATCCTCCACTGCTCTCCTCACCACCCAATCCTCCAATGCAGTCCAACACTCCTCCTCAAACTCTCCCCAGGACTGGTGGGACAGTTTTCCCCTGCCCCTGAACACTAACCCGTCCCCCTCTTCCTGGGAATCAGGCACCGTCCCCTGGGCTTCGGGAGTGGGACTCTTTGCACTGGACCTACACTCGCTGCCACCACTGGATCCCACCCTCCCCGGTGTATCCAGACTCCTAAAACCACTCTCAGGGGACAACCTACCCCCTGAGCTAGTCTCTCTCTGGCATAGGCCCTCTCCGCCTCTGCCATCCTCTCCTGGGCTAGGACCATTTCTGTCTCTAGCCTCTGCTCCATCACCCTCAGCTGCGCTAACTCCGTGGCCTGCTCCAACCTGAGCTTCTCCAGCGCTAGCTGATGCTCTCTTTCTTCCCTCCTATCTACCCACTCTTCTGGGGACAGGAAAGGGATGGGGCAGTGCCCCCGGGACTGGATCCAGTGCGAGACTCCCTACCTCTGGGGTCCTCATCAGCTTCTGGTGTCTCTGCCCTGTCAAACTCTTCCTCCTCTTCATCGGGGTAATTACCCTCCAGGGTTATGGATTGGGAGCCCTCCCTCTGGCCTCTACCCCATCCACCCTTCAAATATTCGGGGGGGGGGGGGCTAATCAGACAAGTACCCACCGATCTCTAAAGGCTCCCCCCTCTTGAGGGCCTCATAGAGAAACAACTTCCTTCTAATGTTTTCTACTGGGGGTATCCCTCTCTCCTTGAGGAAATCTATCACTTCCTGCTCGGTGTACTCCCTCAGCTCCACCTCCTCATAAACCAACCGCATCGTGGTGAGGTTTCCCGGGACACACCCACAGTGGAACAAGGGGACACAATTGAAAACACTTTTCAGGAGGAAGCAATACAGCAAACAGAATATACAGCCAAACAATAATCCCCACAAAAAGACTGTGATTACTCTCAAAGCTCTAATTGTGGTGTAACCCGTGGCCGCTGTGGTACTGCGCAAACACAAGTCCTATCCCACCGCTCGCAACCAATGTAAGAAATCGGGATAACAAATCTCCAGGGGGGTAGCTCGCAACCAATGTAAGAAATGGGGATAACAAATCTCCAGGGGGGTAGCACGGAACCAAGCGGGCAGGCCAAACTTCGAAGGACGTGTGAAGCACTCACGCAGTACCCACAGACAACTCACCAGGCACACCACAAAAGAGGCACGACACCAGCTTGAGTTGGAAAATTAGTAAGTTCTCTATTGACTCCAACCTGCAAGGGTAAACATAACATAGGCCGCAATCACAACAAGGCGCTAGCGAGCGCCAGGGCAGTATATGCCCGGGGGATTATTTACAAGGTAATTGGGAACAAGGCTGAACCGGTAAATAAGTCCATAGTGTCTAGCTGAAATATAAAAAGGTTAGCACTTGGCATGTAACGTCAGTGACATCAATATGTGGGAAGAAAACACTTGGCGTGGAAGCCCATTAAGCATGACATCAAACATTAGGGGTAAGAACCCAAAATAGTTGGCATTGGCGTCTCCTGCAAAAAGAATAGGAATCACCCTGCATTAACATCAGGCAGGAACACCTGTAACAAAACACAACAAGATTTCGTCCACCATCCACCTATGGGAACTACGTGTCAGGCAGGGCCAGCTCAGGCCTTCATCCTTGGTAGTAGGCTGTAATTACAAAATGCAACATCCTGCATAACCCCTGTAAGGAAAGACATCATGGAATCCCAGCATCTAATAGCAGGCGGGTATAACCATAGGACCATTAGGCCGCCTTCGCAAGATCTCCAGGGCATGCAGAACCCCAGTGCTGTAGCTTTAGGGAAAAGACCTGGGGAACAGGACTCCTTAGCCCCCCAACCTGCCACACAAACATCAGGCAGTGCATTGGCATCAATAACATTAGCATCAGGGGGTACCCCTAAGTTAGACCAGGCCTGATTTCCATTGCACCTGGGGCATCAATCTTAGATATCGGTCTCTTCATCTTAGGCCAGGGAGATAACCATCTCATCAGGTAAGTGGGCACCTTGTATTCAATAAAACCTTAGGCATACACGATAGGCATCAAAGGTAACATGGGAACCCCAGGCCTGACACCTCCAATCATGGGCAGGGTTAATCAAACCTTAGTGGTAGCCTTGTGCATGTCACCACGGCGACCATTAGGACAACCCTTAGCGTAGGGGCAGTAGGCCTGACTTAAGGGCGTCTCCTCAACAGCATAACGCATGGGGATGCCCACCATTAATAGGGGCATTAACACTAGACTTGGCCCTAGCTCAGGGGGTTTAATAATTCCTTGGGGGACCCAGGGGCAAAGCATTGACATCCAGCCTACAACAGTTCGCATTTCAGGCTGTCGCCCAGTTCAGGGTATGATTACCATCCAAGCAGGGCCCACTGGGGGCCCCTAACACATTGTGCTCCATCACGAGGTCTCTAATATTCCAAGTCATGGGGGGGCGGGCACCGACCCTGTGCCCTGTTGCCCACTCCACCCTCCACACAGTCTAGCGTAGCCCCCACTCACCGGGCTATTTCTGAGCTCTTCTTTCGCCTCCTGGAACTCCTTTTCCCTCAATGCTGGCACAGGGAACACGCGGGGCACTCTCTCCCAATACGAGAGCCCCGCGGAAGTCAACTCAGCCCCTCTGTTCAGGCTCTCCACAGGGGCTGCTCTCCTTCCGGGGCACTCACCGGCGGGGTGGGCTCTCGCTCCGGTCTTCACCAACGGGGCTTTCTCCTCACTACGGGAGCACCGCGAAACACCTCCGGCTGGCTTCTTCCCTCGCCCGGGCCCTTCTTCCTCACAGGGGCCCAGGGTTTCAAAATGGCCTCGGAGACTTGGCCCGCACGGGGGAAGCCCGCCTGGCTTTCCTCCCACCTCCCACGGGGCTCCCTCGACCTCTCGGGTCGCTTCTCCTGGCTGCCCGACTGGCAGACCGCGGGAGCGCTGTGTCCGCTTTCTCCAGCGGCTTCAGGCAGCCGCCTCATTCCCGCAGGGCTCTGTTCTTCCCGGGATTCTTGCCGGCCCTCCTCTGCACGAACGGGGCTCCCTCCTTGCCACGGGAGCCCCAAGACACCGCCGGCTGGCTTCTTCCGGCCCCCTCGGGCTCCCGGGTGGCAGCCAATCACTGCATGGCGGCTGGGGGGCGCGGCCAGCAACGTCGCGCCTCCCCCGTCACGTGAAGCAGGCCCTCTCGACTTCGGGGCCTGGCGCGGCCCGCTTCTCACTCCGGCGGCCCTCTCCTGGCACTGGGGGCCGCCGCGAGGATGCCCACAGCAGTGGGGGTCCCTCAAATGCAGCGCTGGGCCACGGCGGTGAGATCGGCGGCAACAAGGGGTAGGCTCCCTTTTATTTAATTATCAAAATTGCAGGGTAGACATCCGCCCAGATCACGGGTCCAAAAGCGCGCCAAAATGCGGGGTAGGCTCCCGTAGCGCTATTCCTCTCTACCAAAGGGCGCGATTCACGGAGCACAGCTCCTGCCTCTGCCCACACAGCTCTCAGGGCCAACAGCACTTCGGGGGCCACAACAGTCACAGGGCACAGTGCTTTATCATGCCACAGTCCCTCGGGGCACAATCCTCCCCGGGCGGCGCTTCACAGGAAGCTCCTCACTGCCCAGCACTTCCAAAGGGCCACAGCTTCACAGGAGGGGGCAGACAGTCCCACAACAGCTCCTCAGGGGCACACTCCTCACCTCCTGGGTGCTTCTTTCCCGCAGCGCTGGCGTGGTTTACGGTCCCCCACAGTGTCAGGGGCCTAGATGGGCCCTCCTACTTCAGGGGCCCAGGGGACAGCAGGGGGGGGGGGGTTTGAGGGGTGCAGGACCCAGCTCACAGGCCCATGTGGCGGTAACACCTCGCAGCAGGTCCCCTCACGTTCCTGTCCCAGCTCTGTGTGACTGCATGGTGGAACTTCCCCCTTACTTATACCCTCCTCCCAGGCAGTGCCAGAACCTTCTAGAATGTTGGCAAAGCTGGCCTAAACTGGCTCAAGGGGAGGGGTTGAGCACGCTGGGTGCCAGGGTTTACCTCCAACAGCTAGGGGTGACTGGGTATCTAACGACTAGACTGCTAACCTCCTGCAGTCAGGTGGCACACACATAGCCTGTGCATCCATTTTAAAAACACAGCATTTCACCAGGGTACATTTTACACAATGGGGGGGATTTACAAGTGCTCACACCATTACATGACATTACATATTAACAAGGTGTCTCACACCACACATGGCCTATCCAGGTTTATTCCCATGGGGGAGACATCCCAAATTTGGGGGGCAAAAAGCGAAATTTTTTGGGAGAAAGGGCCAAGTCCAACACCAACAAACTTCTAACGCACCTAACTATTCAATACTTCCATGTCTTGGAACGGGGCAGGCACCTCACGAAATTGTTTGCTGCCTCCATCAGACAACACACTGCAGTGGCGCTTTCACCTATAAGAAGTCACTGGGAAGAGGACGTACACTGCCCTTTTACAGGCAAAGAGTGGAATGCCACGCTGGAAAGCCCCGTCCTTGTCCCCAGGAATATGCACTGCCGCCTGATACAATACTATATTATACAGATAGCTTCTCTCACCCCAGCTAAAATCAACAAATACTTTCACTGCAGTTACCATCTATCCGCATTGCCGCCTTACAGATGCTGACCTATTGCACATGTTTTAGACCTGCCCTCTCCTCTATGGGTATTGGAAGTCATTTACCAACACACTATCATGTTGCACAGAGCGCTCAGTGCCCCTCACACGGGAGACATGTATGCTAATTTCTATCGTAGGCATAAAAGGCAGAGGGCGACCTCTCGTTTGATTGATATGGGAGTGGTAGTAGCTAAGGGACTGATCACTAAAAGGTGAAAGTCACCTGCGCCCCGTCAGGCATTGGCCTGGAAGCGCTCCCTGCAAATATGGGCTAAAGCTGAGAGTGTTGCATTACAAAGTGAAGACACATCAGGGCTCCGTAACATCCCAATCGCAGCCTGCTGGGACATCATCCTTCACAATCTACAGAATGAGCACAAAACTGACACAGACACACTAACCCTCTCCAAAGTCACCAGGCAAGGGTTGGAAAAGGCGCTAACCCTGGCGCAACCATAGTAGAGGCGCTGCTAAATGTGCCGTTGGTTATGCACCTCTCATCACAGACTTAGTACCAAATAATCATAAGATCGAGGACACAAGAAGCTCACAAAATTGTTATGCTCGAGATCAAGGGTCGCATTAGTTAGACACACAGCTACCTGTATTTTTCCTATATAACCTTAATAATACCACGAGCAAGAGTTACATAAACAAGTGTTGTGCTATGGTAGCAATCAGAGTCTTAAACACAACACAACCAAGAGGTTCATTGATATATCTTGGTTCCTTGAGCTCTCACCTGGCAACAGGACTAGAGTCCACGAGAGATGACGCTCCATCTCTCTCCTTATAGCTTTTCCTCAACCAAAAAACTCCACATTGAGGAAAGAAATGAGAGCCAGTTCCTCTTCATTGTAGCAATGATACCTGGACTCATCAATGGTAAACTGAAGGACCAGGTAACTAAGAGACGGCAAGGCCAGTGACATCATAGAGGAAAGGCTGCTGACATCAACAATCAGAACCACCACTGTAGGTTCTGCCTCCTCCAAACATGGTATGTTTGCTTCAGAGTGACATGGGGCACATAAATTGGTTCCCCTCTGCCACATGTGTGCAAGGCAAGGGTCAAGTGAAAAGGTGCTCAAAAATTAAGGTGCTGATTTGAATTGCGAGAAAGAATACTTGCAGCACACGGGAGTCTCACTTTAGGAATATTTTCCAGACTTTTACAAGGGTTTGGAGTATTGCTATAAGATTTGGGTCTTTGATGGCACCCAACCAAGATCAAAGGGCCCAGGAAAGATCGTAGGTGCTTTAGTAAAGAAAGAGAAGCATAATCCTCGCCTCTGTGTCTTTAATAGAATTGAAAAATTCTTGACACCTCAGCTAGAAATCTTTTTATTCTTGCTTCATCTTTCGCTACTAGCAGCCCTGAGCAACCAATGGGGAGACATGACCAACAAACCTCCAACGCACCTAACTATTCAATACTTACATGTCATGGGACGAGGCAGGCACCTCATGAAATGGTTTGCTGCCTCCCTCAGACAACACACTGCAGTGGCGCTGTCCCCTTTGAGAAGTCACTGGAAAGAGTACTTGCACCGCCCTTTTACAGGCAAAGAGTGGAATGCCACGGTGGAAAGCCCCGCCCTTGTCCCCAAGAATATGCACTGCCGCCTGATACAATACTATATTATACAGAGAGCGTCTCTCACCCCAGCTAAAATCAACAAATACTTTAACTGCACAGATACCATCTGCCTGCTTTGCCACCTTACAGATGCGGACCTAATGCACATGTTATGGAACTGCCCATTCCTCTATGGGTTTTGGAAGCCAGTTACCAACACACTATCATGTTGCACAGAGCGCTCAGTGCCGCTCACAGGGGAGGCATGTATAATACATCTCTATCGTAGGCATAAAAGGAAGAGGGTGACTTCTTGTTTCATTGATATGGGAGTGGTAGTAGCTAAGGGACTGATCACTAAAAGGTGGAAGTCACCTGAGCCCCCCAGGCATTGGCCTGGAAGCGCTCCTTGCAAATATGGGCTAAAGTTGATAGTGTTGCATTACAAAGGAAAGACACATCAGGCCTCCATAAAATCCCAAACGCAGCCAGCTGGGACACCACCCTGCACAGTCTATAGAATGAGCACAAAACTGACACAGACACACTACCCCTCTCCAACGTCACCAGGCAAGGGTTGGAAAAGGCGCTAACCCTGGCGCAACCATAGTAGAGGCGCTGCTAAATGTGCCGTTGGTTATGCACCTCTCACCGCAGAGTTAGTACCAAATAATCATAAGATCGAGGACACAAGAAGCACACAAAATTGTTATGGTCAAGATCCAGGGCCGCATTAGTTAGACACACAGCTACCTGTATTTTTCCTATATAACCTTAATAATACCACGAGCAAGAGTTACATAAACAAATGTTGTGCTATGGTAGAAATCAGAGTCTTAAACACAATACAACCTAGAGGTTCATTGATAAATCTTGGTTCCTTGAGCTCTCACCTGGCAAAAGGACTAGAGTCCACCAGAGATGACTCTCCATCTCTCTCGCTATAGCTTTTCCTCAACCAAAAAACTCCACATTGAGGAAAGAAATGAGAGCCAGTTCCTCTTCATTGTAGCAATGATACCTGGACTCATCAATGGTAAAGTGAAGGACCAGGTAACTAAGTGACGGCAAGGCCAGTGACATCATAGAGGAAAGGCTGCTGACATCAACAATCAGAACCACCACTGTAGGATCCGCCTCCTCCAAACATGGTACGTTTGCTTCAGAGTGACCAGGGGCACATAAATTGGTTCCCCTCTGCCACATGTGTGCAAGGCAAGGGTCAAGTGAAAAGGTGCCCAAAAATTGAGGTGCTGATTTGAATCGCGAGAAATAATATTTGCAGCATGCGGGAGTCTCGATTTGGGTATATTTTCCTGCCTTTCAGAAGGGTTTGGGAGTAATGCTATCAGATTTGGGTATTTGATGGCATCCGAACCTAGATCACAGGGCCCAGGAAAGACCTACTTGCTTCAGTAAAGAAAGAGAAGCATAATCTTCTCCTCCGTGTCCTTAATAGAATTGAAAATTCTTGACGCGTCAGCTAGAAATCTTTTTATTCTTGCTTCATCGCTCGCTACCAGCAGCCCTGAGCAACCAATGGGGAGACATGACCAACAAACCTTCAACACACCTAACTATTCAATACTACTCACATTAGGTATATTTTCCAGACTTTCACAAGGGTTTGGGATTATTGCTATCAGATTTGGGTCTTTGATGGCACCAAACCTGGATCACAGGGCCCACGAAAGACATAGGTGCAGCATTCTCAGCCTGTGTGATCTTGCTGTGTTCATCAGCATCCTCTGCTTGCACTGCACCACTAGGCTCTTTGGAGAAGGTCTTAGGCACATTAACGGTGCACAGCACGTTTGATCTCTTTGCTGTCATGGTTTACGTATGATGGATTTTCCACTCGTGTCATCCTTAGAACCTGAAGCTTTTACTCCTCGTGGGACATTCTGAGAAATATCACCAGTTCTGCTGCAGAACCTGGTAGTGTGGGCCTGGTGAGAAGGACCCATCTTGTTACTCGGCCATGATTCATGGCACATATCCCTACGAGTTGAGGCTAGACCCAGGAGAGAATGCCAGGGAAGTGAGCAAATGACCCCTGAGCCTGTGGGCGATTTATAGACGGAGACCGGGGCTCTTTGACAGACGTGGTCCGTAAACTCTTCTGGACCTGACTATTTCTTTCCTGGTCTCCTTACACCATGGCCTGGCTTCAATAACAGTACATCAAATTAGTAAATATATAGAATGTGCATCTTTCCGTGTCTCCTGTGATATGCATGTCTCACACCAGCGCATTACTCTTTTGAGTATTAATGTGCTTGTATCTGATTTGCACAGTCCTGGTGTTGGCTGTGGTTGTGTGGTCTGTATAACACGTGTCCCATTGGAGCCCATAGGGTAGAAAAAGCCTAACGTAGCAATATTAGCCTATTTGAAGTGGAGGCTGCATCCCTACCTCACACAATCACTGAAAATATAGGCCAATAAAATAGTTGATTTTTCATCTGGCTTTGTTAGGAATATTGATGAATAGTTGGTTAACACAGAGACAGCATTCATCAAACGAGCAGGAAGTTGCTGTCTACCTACACACACGTGCACACACACACCACCCTCCCCCCGGAAGGCGAGTCCCAAATACTGCTGTATGTACTTGGCATGGGGGCGGAGTAAGAGCAAGGTCCCATTGGATTGGATATAGGACCTATTCAAGGGTTGTGGTCCCACCTCAACCACTGTAGAACACATTGGTATGTTGTTTTTCTGTCTGTGGACTAGGATTCTTAGATCAGCCCCTTGCATTCATACATGTTTGAGAATAGTATCATCTGGAAAGTACTCTTGCCAAGGTGTGCAAGGCCAGGGCAGTTGGCAGAGCAAGTGAAAGACCTGGTCAAGCATTGTGTGTGTGCTTCTGTTCCCTGTACGGCTTTATAATTCTTTCTACTTAAATATGTACTACTTAAAGTATCACTTTTTAAAATCTAATAAAGAACCTCCAGAGAACACACAGTCTTTACTGTTTCTAGAGTATGCAGCTGCTTTGGGGAATATAATAAACATATTAGTCTGAAAAATACACACAAATGCAATGCATTCGAGAGACATCCCCAAAGAGCTCCCAACAGCTCTCAATCTTCATAAGACAATATGCCACTTCCAGACAACAATTCACACACTTCACCAACCCATACTGCCATAGCTACTGTGGTCGAAAAGGATGCAGTGGATCCTAACAAGAGGTTATTCTCTTCGTTCCCCCCAGACGGATGCTTCAAGCTGGCCAGCTGACAGACCAGTTTTCTTAGATGCCAAGTACCGAATAGCCAGCTACACATGTACACTCTCATAAACACATTAAACTAAACATTACACCAGACAACCACGCAGACATTCAAAAACAGCAAACTATCGATGATCCAACTCAAACAACAAGAAAAAAAACAGAAATCCCCAAAACAGGGCAGCGCTGAGGGGCCACACTAATGGCAATACAGAGCCATATAAATGTATGCAACATAACGTCAGGTGAACATGCTCAGATATAGTGGTGGGGGTGTTCACATGAAACCAGGTGCTTACAAATCCAATCAGTAGGTCTCGCCACCCCCCTGCCCCTCAATGACCAGCAATCATCTTTGCACCCTTTAACCCAAGCTCTATATGAACGGTGCCCTGCATGGTCCCTGGGCCAAAGCCTTGGACTCTCAGGGGTCAGGTTGCACAGACATAGTCACACATACAAATGCACACTGCTATCTTCTGTTTTCTCTATAACTTGGTAACTTTCAAGGATCACAAAGAGATAGGATTTTTTGGACTTCAAGAACTGAAATTAGGATAGTGGTGCAGTCACCAAAAATGTCATCACACAGCCTTAGTTCCAAACATGAATTCACAAGAAATCACATCACACTTTGGTGCCAAATCAGAGGACCTGACTGCATGGCTTTTTTGGACCAGAAGCCAAAACAAGAATTGAATGTTAGATAAATGAGTAACTATTATGTTGCATGGCTCGAGGTAATCCCCATGAAGTCCATGCTCATAATTCCAGTCATTACCAGGAGGTATTTCTTTCTAGGTAGTAAGTGGTTTTGAGGCATAGCTTAACTTGTGTGACACTTGGCTGTCCATAGACTGACACTGATTCAACTTTACACTGATGGCTGCTTCATGGGCACTGTATTGCGCTGCCGGTTTCCCAAGATAACCCCGAGAAATTTGCTGGCGGCTCCATCATTATAGAGATCTTCTCTTCCCCTTTCTTCAAACTAAACTTTGGTGAAATCTTTCAGGCATCCACTTCAGCACTTTTGTCAAGTGAAGCCATGCATATTTTGTTTAAGGCCCTTTATCCCGTGATGTCCTTCAGTTCCAAAAGCGATTACCATTGGTATTGATACAACATTCAATAGCCCACAGAGACTGGCATTGCATCATGCTCTTCTTATCACCCCAAAGGCAGATCTGACTGCCTCACAAGCTGAATCCAGCTTAGCTTGTGGTAGCCTGACGTCTGGCTATCATGTGTCGAATAATATGCCCATTTAACAGAAAGGCCGTTTTTGTGCAGGATTATCTTTTTTTTTTATACTCTTTTTATTGCTTATACCCAACAACATCACAACTATTCGTTGGAGACCACCAGCAAATAACATTATAAATAACAATTTTCGGTACACTATATTTCCATATTTACAGGGATTAGTCATCAGCTGTCTATTGCTGCTACATTTGGTTGACACAAGGACACCTCCCAGCCGCGTTTTTTGCATTATGCCGTGCCCGTGGTCTTGTCGTTTTCTCCATGTCTCTCCCATTCCCATCCATGCTTCTCCCCCCGACCCCCTGCCTCAGATTCCCAAAGCGTTGCCTTGTACATCCCTCCATTTGGGCCATATCTTGTCTACATCCGGGGGCAGCACTCAATGGACCTGTTTGCGTCCAGACTAAACACGCAACTCTCTCACAGTTGGCGACCAGATCCCCTGGCGATCAACTCTGATGCATTCCAGAAAATCAGGGACAACGGGGACGTAGTATGCTTTTTCCCCGTTCGCCATGATTCGGAGAGTATTGGCACAAATCCGCAGGCAAACAGCAGAGGTGATATTGATTTCCCTATGCTGGAAAGCACAATTACCATATCTTGTCAAACTTCCGGGGCCAGCCTCTATCCTTGTAAACTCTGGCTTCTGCCTGCAGGCACCAGTTCATGTAAGTAACCCACTTGGTCGTCTTGGGTACCGTTTATGCCCCCGTTGCTGAACAATATACCCTTTTCTTTACCACCAGGGCCATGTTGTAAAACAGTAAATAATACATGCATAGCATAACAGCTCCTCACAACCCTAACAGTACCAAAGGCAGCGTGAGTGTGATATTGTCCACTGCCACTCATAGTGTTCCAACCGCACCCAGAATGTCTGTAATCGGTGGCAACTCCACAGTGTTTGGACTAAAGCCCATGTCTTGCCACACCCCCTGGGGCACCAGCCGATACTAGCTCTATCCATCTGGAATAATCATGTTCTGCTTCAGTGGGCTCTATGTAAAATCTTAAATTTTACCAGGCAAAATCCCACTTTTAGAGTACTCCCCCCTGTCCACCGGGTAACGACATGCACCTGCCCAGTCCGCGTCTCCAGAGTTCCTAAAATGTATTCCCATTTGACTTCAATATATGTGTGAGATAGCATACTTGTGTATTGGCGTAGCAAATAGAACAAATGATCGACGGAATGCTGAACAATGCAAACACTCACCCCTAGTCACAAAAGTCTGGGTTTAAGCCATTACTTTTTTGCCCACCACGCCACCCTAGTTTGAACCCAGCCATATGCAAATCAGTTTCGACCCTGCTCCTCATGGGAACAGTCCAGCCTGAACTGCCAAGCCAGATTATACCTGGACCGGAAACAAGCATTCTGTGACAGGTTTCAGGGTATCACCCCTCATCAACCAGGCTACCTTGAATCCAGAGGCACAGTGAGCACTGGACCCATGTCTGGGCTTACCCTTCCCACTTAGAGTGACAAAAGCAAGAACAAATGATGGACAGAATATTGAACATTGGAAACTCACCCCAGTCACAAAGATCTAGTTTTAATCCATAGTTTTTTGTCTCACAAGGCCACCCCAGTTTGGACCCAGCCATATGCAAATCAGTCTTGACCTTGCTCCTCATGGGAACAGTCCAGCATGAACTGTTAAGCCAGGTCCTCCATGGAACGGAAACAAGCATCCCGGGACCGCTTCCGGGGTATAACCCCTCATCATCCAGGCTAGCTTTAATCCAGTGGTGCAGTGAGCATGAGACCCATGTCTTGGCATTCCCTTCCTACTTATGGCGACAAAAGCTAAAAGAACAATCGATGGATGGAATGCTGAACAATCCAAACATTCAGCCCCAGTCACAAATATCTGATTAATTCATCGTTTTTTTTGCTCACCAGGCCACCCCCGTATGGACCCAGCTACATTCAAATCAGTCTTGATCGTGTTCTTCATGGGAACAGTCCAGCTCAAACTGCCAAGCCAGGTTCTCTCTGGACCGTAAACAAGCATCCTGAGACCAGTTTCAGGGAATCACCGCTCATCAACCAGGCTAGCTTGAATCCAGTGGCGCAGTGAACACATGACCCATGACTGGGCATGCACTTCCCACTAGAGGGAACAAAAGCAAAAAGAACAACTGATGGACGGAATACTGAACAATGCAAACATTAACCCCAGTCACAAAGATCTGGGTTTAATCCTTCTTTTTTTGCTTACTGCGCCACCCCAGTTTGGACCCAGCCATATGCAAATCGGAATTAACCCTGCCCCTCATGGAAACTGTCCATCCCAAAAAGTCAAGCCAGATGCTCCATGGACAGGAAACAAGCATCCAGAGACCGGTTTCGAGGTATCACCCTTGATCACTAATATTATCGAAGATAGACTATTGCAATGGCCTCTTCATTGGCATGCAGGCCCAGTATTCGAATAAACTGCAAGTTCTTCAGAATTCACACCCAGACTGTTGCTGGGAGTGCCTAGGCACCACTCGGTTTCTTCCGCACTTAAAGATCTTCACTTGTTGAAGGTCAAAAAATAGAATCAAGTTTAAGGCTCTTTTTATGACCTATAAAGCCCTCCACGATTCTTGACCCATTTTCCTGAAAGCAGCCCTATCCTGGTACACCTCCACCAGAAACCTAAGATCATCAGGCACATTTGAAATCAATTCTATCAGATTTTAAAAATCCAAATGGGGGGAGCAGTTTTGTGGTCAGAGCTGCTACTTCTTTGAACCTCCTGCCACTCGACATAAGGTCAGCCCCCTCCTTACGCCAATTCAGGAAGCACCTAAAAACATGGATTTTTCAATCAATAGGCTCTTTTTCTTCTCTCATCTTTGCTCATGGAATCAGCACCAAGACATCTCCGGGTACATGTTGTGCTTCACAAATTGGCTAACATAACGTAACATCAGACAAGCTAGCTTAAAATCAGTGGTGCATTGAGCACAAGAACCATCTCTGGGCATACCCTTCCCACTGAGGATGACAAAAGCAAAAAGAACAAATGATCCCAGTCTTGAACCTACTCCTCATGGGAACAGTCCAGCCCGAACTGCCAAGCCAGGTCCTCGATGGATCGGAAACAAGCATCCTGGGACCAGTTTCAGGATACCACCCCATATCAGCCAGGCTAGCTTAAATCTGGTGGTGCAGTGAGCACGAGACTCACGTCTGGTTATACCCTTCCCACTTAGGGCGACAAAAGCAAAAAGAACAAATGATGGATGGATTGCTGAACAATGAGGTGAGACCGCTTCCGGTGCTACCGGAGGCGGGGAGACCCTGGTGCGAGGCCCCGGGGGTTGAGGTGGATGAGTCCCCGGGGGTTGAGGTGGATGAAGCCCCGGGATGGGAGGGAGGGGGGGTGACAGAAGGGAGGCCAGGGACAATGGAGGGGGCAGGACAGACTCCCGTGGGACCCGGACCGAACCAGGAGTGGGGGAGACTGGGACTACAAGTGAGGGGTACGGGGGGTAAGTACCACCTGAGGTTACCCGAGGTTACCCGGCCACCGCGAGGCCTCTGGCCGGGAGGGGGAGGGGTGTCAGCAGTGACCGAGGGCAGGGCTGAGGTGACATGAGGCGCACCCCTCAGCAGATACGGGGGGAACAAAATGGCGGCCATGGGGTGTAGGGGAGCCCTGGCAGGGGAGGGGTGGTGAGAGGCCTCAGTCACTGGAGAAAGGCCTCCCTTCCTAACCCCCCCGAGGACCATGCCTCCTCTCCAGCTACACGGAAGGCTTGCCAAGAGAGCCCCCCCACCCCAAACCGCCTCCACACAGTGAGCTGCTGGGCGCCCACTGCAGGGCCAGTGCCGCACTGACGTGTCCAACCTCCCCCAGGAGATACCCCCCTTTAAAGGAACCCACTCCTAGGTAACTACCCCAACATTCACCCCCAGTCACAAAGATCTTGTTTTAATACATTGTTTTTTGCTTACTACTCAATCCCAGTTTGGACCCAGCCATATGCAAATCAGTCTTAACCCTCATGGGAACAGTCCAGCCTGAACTGACAAGCAAGGTCCTTCCTGGACCAGAAACAATCATCTTGGAACCGGTTTCGGGGTATCACCCCCATCAGCCAGGCTAGCTTTAATCCAGTGGTGCGGTGAGCATGGGAGCCACGTCTGGCCATACTTTTCTCACTAGGGGTGACCAAAGCAAAAAGAACACATGATGGACGGAATGCTGAACAATACAAACATTCAACCCCTAGTCACAAAGATCTGGGTTAAATCCATAATTTTTTTTGCTCCCCCAGCTTGAACCCACCTTATGCAAATCAGTCTTGACTGTGCTCCTCGTGGGAACAGTCCACACCGAACTGCCAAGCCAGGTCATTCCTGGACTGGACACAAGCATCCTGGGACCGGTTTTGGGGTATCACCCCTAATCAGCCAGGCTAGCTGAACAATGTAAGCATTGTAAGCCTCCAGGCACAAAGATCTGGGTTTAATCCATCTTTTGTTTGCCCACCACACCACCCCAGTTGGTGTAGTGGCGCTGACACAAGCCAAAACTCCAATGGAGTCTATTCTGCCACGTTCACTAGTCAGTTTGAATATTCTGTCAGTGTCTATCCCACTTGGAGGTATCTCAAGAATTGCCCGTCAGCCAGTTTGTATCTGGTCTGCAGTTCCAATGTATAGTACCACCCTACATTCCTCATATATATCCACTACTTCAGACAAGTCCATAAGGTACCACTAGCAGCGCGCTTCCAGGCCCTGCTTCTTAGCCAGTATATTGGCTTCTCATAGTGGAGTTTCTAACGTCAACCTCATCCTCCATGCCAACGCACTCGCAACTGCGCTCCACACCTTGGGGATTTCAGCTGTCGGTGTAAGGAGGGCTTGGGTATCGGACCCCCATACAGTAGGCTCACATTACCCATTGCCTTTTTTGTCGACCATCAGCGCCAACTGAGTTTGTGAGGCGAAAGCCCATTCGTTTGACACCAACAGCTGGGTGCCCTGTAATTAACAGTATTTTAGATCTGGGCAAGAACTACCCCTCATAGGGCACTCTCTTCAGAGTTAGATGGGCTTTTTGCGGTGCCCAAACATCCATGTGGTGAACTCCACTACCCTAAAGAAGGTCCCCGGCACCTCATAGGGAGTATTATGGAGCATATAGAGGAATTTCAGGAGTGTGATTATTTTGTATAGGGCCGTTCTGTTCAGCAATTTTCCCCAGTGGGCTACATCTTTTGTGAATTCCTTGTGTACCTTCCCAAGTTATTTGTGGAATTTGTTGGTCAGTGGTAATATATATACCTAGATATTGAAACCCCTTGGGTTGCACCACAATGAATTCTCTACCCTCTGGTCCTTCCCAGAGGGTGATTGGGTATATCACCAATTTATGCCAATTTTCAGGAATGCTAGTATGTTTTCCAAATACGGTGAGTATCTCCGGAACCCTTGGCAGGGAGCTGTCTGGATCCGCCAGATAGCATCATATATCCATCAGATATTTGAGGATATCATCCACATACAGGTAAATAATGTCTCTCCATGTGGTGGTTCAGTTGCTCCCTCTTATAAGTGCATTCTTCCTCACTTACTCCGCCAGAGGCTCATGGGTGACAACAAAGAAGAGTGGGTTGAGTGGGCACTCCTGTCTAGTTCCCCGACACAGTGCAAAGTTGGCTGAACAAATCCCATTACCTTACCTTGGGCTATCGGTTCAACTTAGAGTAATTGCAGCCAGTCCAGAAACTCCAGGCCAAACCACACTTTACAAAGGATGGCCTGCTGGTAAGGCGATTCCATGGTGGTCACATGCCTTTTCGGCATCTAGCGAGATCAAGAAAGAGGGGTCCTGGATCACCTGGCATCTCTTCAGGAATTCAAAAAGTTGTCTTAAGTTATGATGTGTGGCCCTTTGTGGCATGAACCTGGACTTGTCTAGGTCCACCAATTCATGAATAATTGTGCTCAGATGGTTTGAAATGATCTTAGCCAACACCTTAACCTCGGTGTTAAGCAGGGAGATTGGCCCATAAGATGTAGTATCTTCCCTCGGGTTCACCACTTTTATGTATTATGACTATTGTCGCAGACTTGAGATTGTCTTGAAGACACCCTGTTCGTTTGGCATCTTTGAACATTGCTAGCATAGCCTTAGTTATTTTCTCCTTCAGGCATTTAAAGTTTCTGAGTGGAAGCCCATTCGGTCTCTGGATCCTCCTACTCCTCATCTGCACAATTGCCTCTCTCAGCTCCCTTTCCCCTATCTCCTCCTATAGTTGAGCCATGTCCTCCCTGTCAAAATGCAGTATGGGGAATTCCCTAATGAATCCCTGCTTCCCCTCTGGGTCTATCTGCAACTTGGAGCTGTATAGGTCACGAAGGTGCAAACAAAACACCTCCAATATCTTCTCTGCAATATACCATCTCCCCTGTCTCTCGACAAATGTAATGTACCCATCTTTGGCCCTCTTCCCTGCTTGCCAGTCAAACCAGCATATACCCTGTCTTATTGCTGAATTAATACATTTGGTGTTGCTTTGCCTGGTAATGTTTTCGTACCTAAACCTCTACCAATTGTCAGTAGCATTCTCTAATCAACTCTATTTGTCCCGTCATCCAATGGTCAGGGGCCTCCGTATACTTCATCTCCTGTCTCTCTAGTTCCGTTTCTAAGTCTGCAATTTCTTTATGTCTTTTCCACTTCTTGCCCAGGACATGGGACATTGTCCCCTCATGATGGCTTTGAAAGCCTCCCATAATACTGTGTCCCAGGTCACTGAACCCTCGGTCTCTCTGAAGTACAGATCCATGGCCTCAGTGATGTGCCATCATATGTTCCTTCCACCAGATATCCAACAGCCTCAGTGCGGATATGAGATTTGTCCGCCTATTGTCCTCTTTACTCATGTGAGCACTGCTTGTGACTCTATCTAAAGTGATTTTCATTGTTAAGTACAAGTCCCCCCTATCAGTAGTAGGGAATGTGACGTTTGCGCAATCCACCCTCCCAAAGCCTCCATCTTGTCTGTCCACTCAGGATCTAGTTAATGTGAGTGGAAATAAGTACTGGGCCAGGACCACTGCTCCTCTGGATTCCCATGAGAAACCAAAGTGCACCAGGAACTTGTATTTCCCTCTGCTCAAGTGTCTATTAAGTCTGGGCGTTGTCTCACCAGGTATTGTACACTACTCCCCTCTTCAGTTGACTGTTTAGGCCATTCACGTTCCATGACAACAGGGAGAGCATCTGCCCTGATCCTCTATCCCATGTCATCCCAAAGGATTGTACTAAACATCCCCAGGGTTCATCTTTCACCTGTCCTGTGTCATGAACCTCAGTTGTTGCCAGTGTTGGCACCCTTCTTCTCCCCCTCCCCGGAGCCCTCCTGCTGCAAGTTTCTAATTACTTGTCCCCCTACTGCCTGAGGCACCTGTAGCCTCACCCTCAAAACCATCAAACTGTGTTGAGTCCTGCTAGCTCAATAACAGATTACATCAGTCAACCAAGCCAGCCGAACCTGGACTCTATGGAAGTCATGGGTGATCAACAGGCCTCGGACAGTCACCAGAAGGTCCATATCAATGTTCCCTCTTCAGATAACCCATCATTGTCTGCCACATTGGGTCACTGTTTTCTTCATATCTGCGCAAAGCCGGTAAATAGCCACCGCCACAGTGTCAATCTTAGCTTCTAGTGCAAACACAGTGTATTTTATTGCCAGCAGCAAGTCTACAAACCAAGGTGCCTGTTTATGGGCCATTTCTTTTTGCGGTGTATGTAAGTTTGCTATATGTTCCCCTGGCACTCCTAGCCAAAAGGCATATTTGTCCAGCTTAGCAGTTTGGCCTGAATTGTTCCCATGGGGCACTGGGTCAAGACAGATTTGCATATGGCTGGGTCCAAACTGGGGTGGTGTAGTGGGCAAAAAAACAATGGATTTAACCCAGATCTTTTGACTGGGGGAGAATGTTTGCATTGTCAGCATTCCGCCCATCATTTGTTTGCGGTAACACTTTTCGCCCTAACTGAGATGGGTATGCCCAGACGTGGGTCCCTTGCTCACGGTGTCACTGGATTCAAGCTAGCCTGGCTGAAGAAGTGTGACATACCCTAACACTGGTCCCAGGATGCTTGTTTCCGGTCCAGGGAGGACCTGGCCTAGCAGTACTGTCTGGACTGTTCCCATAGGGCACTGGGTCAAGACTGATTTGCATATGTCTGGGTCCAAACTGGGGTGGCATAGTGGGCCAAAAGAACAATGGATTCAACCTAGATCTGTTGACTGGGGGAGAATGTTTGCACTGTCATTATTCCCTCTATCATTTGTTTGCTGTAACACTGGCTGCCGATAGTCGCCTAAGCACCTTGTCTTGTACCATCCCTGTGCGAGCCGAGTGTATTAGCCAATTAAATGATGATGGGGAGCCTGGCTTATCAGACATCTGTCTTGTGAGCAGATATAATGCAGCCTGCTGATCTGGCGTATGATGCGCAGTGAGATGTGCATCGCTCCATCAGGCTTTTTGTGTATCTGGAATCCTTGATCATAAAGAGGCGTGATAGTAAAGGAGTCTTTACCTCCAACTAGGGTGTGGGGCTCATACAGAGCTTGTTCATGATGTGCCAGATTACACTGTAATTGACAAAGTTACAGTGTAGGCCTCTCCTGTCTCCCTCATCTGAGCAAGCACTTTCTAACTACAGGTAGCAACTCGTGACAGTGAAGCAATCTAGTTCACATACTTATCGTGCAACTGGGTTGGCACATTTCCTGATGCCTTTAAACCAGGGATCTCCAACTTTTTCTGTAATTAAAGCTATGTCTGTTCAATGAAAATCATTCTGAGCTACCAATAATATTAGTGTTGCAATTGTGAATACAGAAGACAAGATATAATGAATGGCCACCATTTACAAGATTACCAGCAGTGATCACCTGAGTGGAATAGACAGGGTTGTCAGCAGTAATATAAAACCATATTCAATTAGAAATGCTTCTTTATGCATAACAGCCATAGCTGCAATGCACCAAGGAAATCATATCAGCAATAAGTCTCTCCAATGTCACATGATTTATCCCACAAATATCAAGTTTACATGTATTTTAGAAATTCATCTATTTTTCTCCAAACGTCATCCTGAGTTCTTTAAATACACACATTTTCGTCTCGTCTACACACTTTTCAACTTTGGTATACACATATTCATTCAACCAAGCAAAACCTTCTAATTTAGTAGGCTGGGCAGAACAAAGGAGAGCTTTTTACAGGTAGTTGGAGAGATACCAGTAGCTCACAAGCTACTTGTTGGAGAATCTTGCTTTAGACCTGCAGACTACACGCTACCAGCACCTAAAAAACAATGCTATGCACTAGGCGCCTTGATACTGCCTCTGCAACAGCACTGCACATGGCCAGGAAGCCCTGGTTGGCCCGGGGACTTGGTGACCATCCACCTCAGAAGTGTCCTCTGGGTTTAATGCCATACCAAGGAGGTATTTAAATCGTTTTCACATGTTCTCTTCTTCTGTCCCTCCACAGCAAGCAAACAAATGTTGAGGAGTTAAGGGCCTTGCAAAAAGACAACCCGGTTATGTATTGGGGTGGGGCAAAGAATATATGATGTCACTTCCGCTATTCTTGACATTTTGGTAAATTGTCCTCCATGTTTGAGTCTCATAACTTGAGCATGTCTGAGACGTTTGGAGCCGTAGCAGAATTATAAGCCATAGGAAGTGGCTCCCTGGCTAACCAGGCTTGTGGCATGGACACAGGGCTGTATGGATGGATCCAGCCTCAGCCCTTCAATCCAGACCCAAGGAAATGGTACTCAGCCTTCTAGGCATGTACATGACTGTTTGCTGCTGAGAAACAGCACTCCTAGGCACGGCTCGATTCTGACATATCAGAATATTTCATTATCTTCTCTTGAGGTTCCGTCCAAAAGCTCCTGCTGCGGTTCGAAATCAATCTCTTTGCTAAGTGTAAGGCTGGTATAGAAATAGAAACATTTTCCAGGAATGATTTCTTCCCCAAACAATGTATATATATATTGTGGATATTCTTTCACACTCAATCTGGGAGTCCATTAACCTTATTCTGAACAATGTCTTCACCTTAAAACGTGACATCTTTCCAATTAATTCATCTTAGAGGAGCAACACAACTCCTCTACACTGTTACAATTCTTCTGGTGATTCTTTAGCGTTTTAGACGTACTAAGGGGTTCTGGGTTGCAAGAGGAAAACATGCATAATTAAAGGTGAAATTGATTTTTTTTTTCTTTTTTTGATATTTTATTGGTTTTTTTTGCAAACAAATCAGATTATCTCATTGTACAGCATAGAATTCAAAACATGAAAATACCATCAGGTTCTCCAATAGAAAGATCAAGAATGTAAAAAATAGAATAAAAAGGGGAATATAAACTTTGACAAAAAATTGATTTCTAATGTATGTGCTTGTGGTTCATAGCTTGAACCAGAACGTTTATTCCTAAAAGTGTTGAGTTGAGAGGGCATCTGAACCTATGTTTTTAACCCCCAGAATCAATCTCTTCATAAACTCTTGCATTACCACAAGTCTGAAAGTCAGTGGTGTTCAGGTGAACAGGGCGCCCTACACTTGCAAGTGGCAGTCGCATGTGGCCCAGAGCAGAAACTCTAATAGCCAGGGGTCAAGCCTTGTGTTCTAGCAGCCCAGGCCAGGCTGGCATAGATTCAGTAAGTGGCAGTATCAGTCACTCAGCACTTTGGATACAGTTTCTCTTTTGACAAGGACAGCTTCACAGACCTCATGCTTCTATGAAAATGAGGGAGAGCACACCCAATGGTCTGTGAGCCAGACCGCAAATCTTTCTCCAGTGATGGACTCCGCAGGCAAATTTATCATTAGGAATTGGGTCAGGAGTGGCCTCTCCCTGTAGTCTTCTCAGGCACAGTGCTCAGAGATCTTTAACACAGTTACAAGAGGTTAGTTTGGGCCAGAGAAACTCTTCACACAATGCAACATCACAATGCTCATTACAAATTCTTTTTTTACTCTGCAGGGAGATACCAGGGCAGGAATTAATTATTCCAGCCAGTATGTCCTTCCGAGTATAACACGTGAAACCAGAAATAACTTGTTCAATTCCAAGTTTTTCTTCATTCCGGGGGAAATACAAGGACACAATCTGGAAACATTTACAACCTGCTTAGAGCCAGTGGCAAATGTAGGAAGGGCTTTTTTCTTGGCGATGGTGGAGGAGAAACCTTTTCTCCTCCCATCCCACGTCCCTCCCCCCAAGCTGAAGTATGAAAGCAAACACAAGATGATGGAAGGAGAGCTGAAACTTTTCAACCACTGAGCCCCAGTCAAAACATCGGAGTTTAATCCATCGTTTTTTTGCTCACTATGCCACCCAAGTTTGGAGCGAGCCATATGTAAATCAGTCTTGACCCTGCTCCTCATGGGAACAGTCCATCCCTAACTGCCAGGACTGGTGCTCCCCGGACCGGAAACAAGCATCCTGGGACCGGTTTCGGGGTATCACCCCTCATCAGCCAGGCTAGCTTGAATCCAGTGGCACAGCGAGCAAGGGTGCTTGTTTCCAGTCCAAGGAGCACCTGGCTTGGCAGTTCGGGCTGGATTGTTCCCATGAGGAACAGGGTGAAGACTGATTTGCATATGGCTGGGTATAAACTGAGGTGGAATGGTGACAATGGATTTAACACAGATCTCTTGACTGGGGGTGAATGTATGATTTATTCAGCATTCTGTTGATCATTTCTTTGCATAGAACTTTGAAAGAAGGCCCAGCTCGGGCACAGCAGATACCTTGCAGCTCCTCACAAGTGTTGAACAGTGCCTCCAAGCCTAGAATGATCAGGTGCAAAATTTGATAACCCTCTGAGGATATGGCTCCGGTAAACTTGTCATTAGGGCCCAGGAAGGACTCAAGGCAAGAGATTAGAAAGAGGAACTGTCCATAGCAATTCCGAGGAGAATAAACAAGTAGCAATCACAACACCAGTGTCACGATGGACCCTTGTAAATAAGACACGGGAGTCGGAGCTGTGCTAGTTCACCTCTTACTTTATTCCCTGCTAGCACCTTACTGGCTTACAAAGCTAAAACCTTTTCCTGTTCCTGTTTCCTGTTTGGCTGCCTGTCCTGTCTGAATACAGGGTCAGGCGTTACGACATTACATCTCCCCCTTTTGTACAAAGTCTCTTCATACCTCAGATTTCTTCAACCAAACGTCTGGGTCTTCTTATCTGACGCTTGGGGCGGCTCTCTCGTTCTGGTGCTTGGACGTGAAGATTATCTCTGTCATTGACAATTCGCGGAGGGCTGTAACTGTCCCGATCAGCGTTGTCACTATGGCTCACTGAGTCACTTGAGGTTTGACTCAAGGAAACCTTCTGATGGCTGTGTGGGTAATACCTTTTGAAGTATGACACGTTTCTCGTTATTTGCTTGTTGTCAGCTTTCGCGGTGATCATTGTTCCTTTCTTTTTGCTAACTTGTAGGGGAGTGTCGTGATATCAACTGTCTGCCTTCGCTCGCCGGTCTCTCCGGACTATCACCCAGTCTCCTTCTTGTATGTTGGAGTCCTTGGCGTGTCTGCACCGATCGGTGTATGTCTTCATTCTGAGCTTCTTCTCGTGGTCTATGTTGACCAGTGTGTCATGGTCGACGGTGATGGTCCGAGGTTGTGAGGCGGTAGTTGCCATGGGTAAGCGAGTACGGCGTGCCCTCCCTAACATGAGGGTGGCTGGGCACTGATTTGTGGTGTTGTGTGGTGTGGTCCGGTATGCCCTTAGTACTTCATTCAGAGTCTGTTGGATATCTCGGTGCATTAGCTCAGCTTGTTGAATTGCCTTTTTAAGAGTTCCCATAAATCGCTCCACCATGCCATTAGCCTTGGGCCACAGGGGGGTGATCTTTTGGTGCTTGAAGTTGAGATGTGTCGCAAATTCTGTGAAGTCATGACTATTGAACGGGGGTCCATTATCAGATTTGACTCGAAGGGGAATGCCCCATGCCGCAAAGATCTCTTCCAGAATTGGGATGACTGCTGTGGCTCTAGTCGATGGTATCAGGTGTGCAAATGGGAACCGTGAGTATTCGTCCATGACGACTATGATGTATTGTCCCAACTGTAGTGGTCCAAAGAAGTCGACTGCGACTTGTTGCCATACCCCATCGGGCAGTTCAGACATTTGGAGTGGGGCTGGCGGTTCTTCTCGACTAACAAGTTGGCATGTCGTGCAGTCTCTTAATGTTGTCTCTACCATTTGATCCAATGTGGGGAACCAGACGCGTTCTCTCAAGGCCTTCTTAGTGGCATTTATCCCTCTATGGCCTTCGTGTGCCAAGTTGATGACTCCTTGACGTAGCTTGTGTGGAATGACAATTCTCCCCCCTCTCAGAAGAAGACCAGTATCACTGATGGAGAGTTCATCGTGAACCCGCTGGAATGCGGTCAGGTCTCGAAGGAGTTGGTCTGACTCTTGTGGCGTGCTTTTCATGTGGCGCCAGGAGTTCGAGCGGACACGGATTATGGCAGCTTGTATCAGTGGGTCACTGGCAGATGCGTCTTGTATGGCCTCAAGAGGAACTGTGGGGGGGCATGCTGCATCAATGACGAAATGAATGTAGTCATCCGCCAAAGAGTGAGCAGGTTTCGTGGTGTCCAACGGATGGCGGGACATATAGTCAGCTGGGTTTTCGGCTTTTCCAGGTTTGTGAACAATAGTGTATATGTAGTCTTGGAGATGCAGTCCCCATCTTTCGATGCGAGGTGGCATCTTGGCGTTGGGATTGCCAAAGATCGTAATGAGTGCCTGGTGGTCTGTGACGATCGTGAAATGCTTTCCATAGACAAACAGATGGAAGTGTTCGCATGCCCAAACCACAGCCAAGCTTTCTTTCTCCGGCTGGGAGTAGGCTTTTTCAGTGTCTGTGAGGCTGTGACTTGCATAGGCGATGATGTGGCGCTGATCTGAATTTTCACGATATTGTGCGAGAATGGCTCCCAGGCCCACTGGACTGGCATCGACAGTGATCTCAGTCTTCTTGTTCGTGTCAAAGTAGGCAAGATTTATGGCTGAGCTAACAGCTCGCTTGATGATGGTAAATGCCTGTTCACATGCGTCTGTCCAGTTGAAAGGCTGACCCTGGCGTGTGAGCTCCCGTAGTGGGTAGCTGATTGTGGCGTAATCGCGGATGTAGAGCGCACAGTAGCTTGCCATGCCGAGTAAAGAGCGAAGATCACTGACATCTCAGGGAGTTGGTGTGTCGACAAGCGCGACTACTTTTTCCGGGTCAGGCTTCATCCCTTCTCTGGAGAATATGTGCCCATAGAACTTCAGAGTGTCTTTGTGGAATTCGCACTTGGCGGCGTTGAGTGTTAGGTTTGCGTTCAGCAGGGCATGACATACTCTGTCCAGGGCTGTGTCGTGTTCGGTTTGATCTTTTCCGAAGACTAGCAAATCGTCACTGTAATTGAAGGCGTTTGGAATGCCTTGTATGACTCTCCGAATGGCCTCTTGAAAGATCTCGGCAGCCGACGAGATGCCAAAGTTTAGGCGCTTATAGCGGAAGAGGCCCTGATGTGTAGTAAACGTTGTGATGTATCTGGATTGGTCATGAAGTTCTAAATGATGATAACCTTTATTAAGGTCAAGTTTGGAGAAGACGGTGGCGCCGTTGAGTTTTGTGATCATGTCTCTTATGTGCGGACCAGGGTGGCGTTCTCGCTCGATGGCGGTGTTGGGAGCACGCATGTCGACACACAGTCTAACTTTGTTATCCTGTCCCTTTTTGGGGACTACTACAACCAGGGACACCCATGGGGTGGGTCCCGAGGTGCGTTCAATGATGTCGGTTTGCAAGAGTTCTTGTAGCTCATCATCGACAGCTTGCTGCAGATGGAAAGGCACTTTCCGGTGGTGTTGAGCGATGGGTGTCACACGTTCATCTATGTGTAATTTCACTTTGAAGTGGTTCAGCTTCCCGAGGCCTTTGAAGAGTTTCGGGAATTTCGCCACGATGTCTGGGGCATTTTCCGTCATGTAGAGAAGTTCCACTAACCTCAGCCTTTCCGCTGTAGGTAGACTAAGTAGACAGTCAGCTATGTCCGGTCCTTCTACGACATGAATGTAAGCTTGAATTTTTCTGTCTTTGAATGTCAAGGTTGTGTGAAAACGACCTAGGCACGTGAGGGGTTTCCACGCCATCCATGTGAAAATACGAACAGCCGCTGGCTCCAATTTAGGACGTTGTTTCATGCTGTTGTACTCCAACACGCATATGTAGTTTAGCGACGCTCCTGAATCTAAGACAAATTTTGCCGGGTGGTCTCCTATCATGATGTCCAGCTTTGGATATCGTTTCAGGCGATCTGGATCTGAGACCATGCAGATGAATTCATCACTGTCTTGTGACGTGGGTGTGTGTGATGAGGAATCACTGGACGTGGGTCTGTGTGATCTGTAGGAGTTCGCAGTCTGATGTCGGGAGCGGTGGGAACTTACGGATCGGCCTCTGGGATGATATGGACTCACTGATTGACAACTGGACCTCGATGAGCTAGATGACTGATCTTCTCTTCCTCTGACAGCACGAGCGTGATGTCGGGTGCTGCGGCGTGGGGGCGATGACTTGCGTGTGGATCGCCTGGCTTGACGCGCCACCTCAAAGTGATTGTCTCTCCCACAGCGATGGCATCGCTGACCAATGGCCGGGCATTGTCCTGAGTGTGGGTAGTCTTGTCCACACCTATAGCATGCGGGTGATGGTTTCGTTGACTTGTCCTGTCTCGAGTCGCGTCGGGACGGAGATGTGCGAGAAGAGTGCTTTGATTTGTGGGATTTGTGTGAGCTCGTTGTATGTCTTGTTGTTTGGTGTGCTTGTATCCGGAGGGCGTGGTCTTTCCGGTCGGGTTTGTGGGTTCCCATTCGTTTGGCATAGTTTTCAGCTTGGTCATTGATTCTTGTCAGTTCCGCGATCTCCTCCAGGGTGTATGGTTTCTTTAAAAGTCTTCGGCGTAGGGATTCAGATAAACAACCATCAATGATGCGGAGACGTAGAGCGTCTTCCGTTTTGAAGTTTTCAAATTCGCAATAACGCGCCATTCTTTTGATGCGTATGATGAAGTCGCTCATACATTCGTCCTTCTCCTGAGTTACCTGATTGAATGTGTATCGTTCATAGTCGACGTTGCGTTTGTGGAGGAATAGTCTGTCAAGAGTTCCTTTGACTTCGTCATAGGTTGCGGTCGCTGCGTTCGGCAGGTCTTTAATGAACTGCGCTATTTCCTGGCCTATTAGGTTCCTCAAAGCCACCAGTTTTTGTTTGGGGTCTTGTACTGACGAACCAATCATGTAATCTTCGAAATCCTCGCTCCAATTTTTCCCGGCAGGTCCCATGGTGTTGCCCGGTGTTAATACCAATGGTTGTGGTTGTCGCATGAAGGGTGCCCCCAGGGGCACATGAGACGTCATGGCTGCACCAGCTTGAGGCGCTGGACCTGCTGTAGCCGCTGGGCTGGCTGTAGCGTTTCCATCCGTCGTGCTGCTGGCAGGGGTGAGAGACATGTTGGGCTTCTCTAATTTGCTGTATGCTGCCTCTCTTCCTTTTTGTGGCAAAGCGTTTCTTTAGAAATGGGCTTTCCCGCTCTTTGTTACACACTTCGCTGTGTTCTTGGGGGTTTGCCTGATTTTAAGATGGCCGCCGCTCTTGTAACGTGGGTTAACCAATGGCCAGCGCCTGACCTTTCAATGGCCGCCGTGTGGGACGCTATGTCTTTGGGTCTTGGCTGTTCCACTTTCCTTCCTTCACTCTTTGCCTTCGCGCGGCCTCTGCAGGACTCACCCCAGCTTCTCTGCTACTCTTGATTTCTTTCTCGAGCGGGTTTTCTGCGTCTCTCGTGACGCTGCTGCTCGCGTATATTTCCTGCCGCGTGTACACGCGCGTTGTACTTCTCGTTTGCGCTTCTCTCTGTTGTCTGCTTCGGCGCCGTATGCCTCGACGGGCTTATATGTTGGCTCCAGCAGTCTCGGCGCCAGTTTCTGTTTCGCGCATTTCGCGCTCTTGGGGACAACGACGACTGCGGACTCGCTGGTCAGGCCGGCTGCATCCGGCTGGGCTGCGTGACTGTGTGGGGATGTAAGGATCCCACCCTCGTCGCCAATGTCACGATGGACCCTTGTAAATAAGACACAGGAGTCGGAGCTGTGCTGGTTCACCTCTTACTTTATTCCCTGCCAGCACCTTACTGGCTTGCAAAGCTAAAACCTTTTCCTGTTCCTGTTTCCTGTCTGGCTGCCTGTCCTGTCTGAATACAGGGTCAGGCGTTACGACATTACAACCAGCTCTATCAGAACTACTCTCAGTAACGAATACCACAGACAGGAATCAAAAGAAAGCTCTGACACACACCCACATGGGTTGTTGGAAGAACATAACGATCAGGCAAGGCTCCAAAATCAAAAAAGGCAATCGCTGTCAGACCTAAAATGGTTTAGGTGGAGGAGTGCAAATCGTAAATGAGCTGCCAAGGGCACCACAGAGACAACACATGATATGGCTAACACTCACGTGCCGGGTTGGAATGTGATAATATCTGCCGGTCTTGACTGGACCTGACCATGAGCAAAACCCTCAGGGTGGTGAATGTTTATTACAGCATCCCAGCAGGTAAGGCCGAAAAAGACTGAATCAGTTCAAAAAGTATTTAAAAAAGAAACCTTGGAATTGTAGTACTGATAAAGCAAGAGTAACGTTTGAAGTCATTTAAGACGTGCACCACGAAAAGGCAGCAGGTTACACTAGAAGTATTTTACTCAGAAAGTTCCTGGATAGACACACACACAAGCAAATTAACAATGCACATCAGAGAAAGTATCATCAAGAACCCTAAAGATAGACCCATATTTAATAGGTGCGACGGGCAAAGCTAATGGCAATTCACATGTCCCTCGTCTTTGCCTTGCGTGAACGGTTGGTGGTACGTTGCATGACCATCTAACTCATGGAGGTAAAAGAAAAACACAAGACCAAAAAATACCTACACTTTTAGAACCAAACAACACTTAAGAGTAAACATAGAGACACAGGTCAAAGCTGAGGGCTTCATGACCGTGCTCCATTGGGAACAGCCCCCCTTCTCTACCAACTCCATCTTGATTCCACTTTCGTGCAAGGCCATATGTATCATTATAAATTGCGATCGCAATTCGGAGTTTGCAATCGCAATTGGGCTTAGTGGTATGTATTAATGAAAAACTGCCCTGCAAAACAAGGAATCGCAAAATTTGCAATTCCCTATTTTGCGATTCCTTCAATGCAATTTAAGAAGCACAGAAAAAGTGCAATTTGGCCTTAAGCAATCGCGTTTTCTTTGAAAAATGCATTATTTATGCATTTTTCAAAGTGCAATGTGGCGCAGATACTTGTCCTTAGGGCATGTATGTGCGCTACATGTGCATCCATGCTTATTTCAGGGGTGCAACAGGGTGTCCTTTTGACACCCTTGCAACCTTGAAATTGCATTCTCAATATGCGATTCTCTAATTGCTAATCACAATTGGAGAACGTCTTCCCATTCATTCCTATGGGTCTGTAGGCCCGTCGGAATGGATGGGGAAGGTTTCCTTAATTGCGAATCGTACTTTGCGATTCGCAATAAAGAAATATGTAGGATTCGCAAATCTTTTTTGCAAATCCTACATACATATCGTTTTGCGATTCTCAAATAGTGATTCTCTAAAATTCGCTATTTGAGAATCGCAAAACCAAACTTTCATACATATGCCCCCAAATGCCCATTGAAAATGGCGGATAATGCACTCGGCTATAACTCGATCACAAAATGAAATCCATTCTGTCTTGCAGCCGCTTTTTGAGGAACCAAACATGGATGCTGGTAATGGCAGCAGCTGAAGACAGCAGAGGGATCTTGCAGAGTCCACAAAGGCGGGATTCAAGCCCCAAGTTTCAGATATCCACTTGTGATAAATGCAGATGCAGTGACTCTAGATAGTCCCTGGTCGTTGTGAAAACATGGCATGGATCCAGCCCTCTTACACCGAACCTTGAATATGAGGAACATTGGACTCCTTTTGTTGGTAAGCTCCCTCGTCAGTGGGGGAATTTAACTGGGCCTGCAAACACCATCAGCGCAGAAGCTGGACACACTCTACAGCTGTGCAGGGAGAAGGGGGCCTTGGTAAAGGATGTGCTTTTCAGATACTAGAGGACTCTGCAAGTGCACTGGTGTTCAGAGTTAAAAATATTTGTTTCCAATTTAGAGGGCATTTCTGGGAGCACAGGAGCTGCAGCCCCATGAGTTATCCAGCAACAGTCAAGGACGAATAAGGCACTTTGTCATTCATTTGATTACGTGGTAAGTTTTGGTTTCTGAATTTGAATAAGGTTTGTTTATATCTGGGGTTCTTACAAATAATATATTTCGTTACTAAATGCAGTTAGATTTATTTTTGATTTAGCGCACATAATTGGTGCTGAGCAGGAGGCTCTATGCAGACTCCAGCACTTAAGACCTAGTGCAATGCTGCAGTGGATGTTGTAGTTCACAGTCTGGCTTTGCCCACCAGACAGACATTTGTATAGAAACCCTCCTTGCTTTCACTACTGGTCAGATGCTAATACTCCTGGAGGACCAGTGGGGCTGTAGATACTGACAAGGGAGCCTTGCAAAAAGCCCTGTGCAAGATAGTAGTGGAGTTGGTCTGTGACCTGGGCCTCATACTGGCACAAGAAGGACTGACCAACAGGATGGTAAAGAACCAGATGGCACTTACACTCTTCCCTCAGGCCACCCTCATCCTCATACACACCAGCCATAAATTGGGGAAATGTGGAGCCCTAGTCTCGCTGTGACTGGATAATGAATCACATCTTGTGTAAAGGACCCTATGAAAAAAGTATTGTTTCCAAAATATACATTGCACTAAACGAGATGGACATCATTTTCCTCATCTCGAAGACTAAAAAACACAGATTGTCCCCTAAAATCACCACCCTGGGTCCACTTTCCCAAAATTAAATTCAAAATAATCTGCCGCTTGCATAAAACCTTCTGGAGAAAAAGTCATGGTCACTTGCAGACACACCTTTTCTTGTGTGTTAAACCCTGGAGCACCTTCCCCAGCCAGATGTTGATCAAACAGGGAGGCAGGCCACTAGAGGACCAGTGTTCCCGACTCTGGTGGGTGTGGGTCACTGCATGAATGTGCAACTTATCGACCTGTCCTTCAGGTAAAATTTGGTTAACGCTTAGTCAAGCTTATAATAGCCTGGCATACCTTTACACACCCCAGAGGATACCTCAGACTCTAGGACAAGTGGTCAAAACCCTCTTGAATCAATGTTGTTTGAATCTGCCTGTGAAACCTGTAACCCGCTGAAACCACTTTGCTAGCTCACAAGTATCATATAGTTTTTGATATGAAGCTGAAAGAGTCTGTCCGGGGAACATGCTTGGCGCCAAACAAAACAAATGCTACTGTTGGAATTGGCCCTTTCTGCAGGGTCACCCCCAAACTGTTTGCCTTCCTCCTCCCTTTTTCTGACCTTGTTTTTATTGGTTTTAGGACTCTGGGTACTTTACAACTGCGAATTTCCAGATTTGACCCTGTCAAGTGCAACAAGATAGCCCCGTTCGGCCCTGTATGTTTCTAAGCACTAGATTTCTGAATATTCTTTAAAAATTCATAACTCCGATTCTACTTATTGGATTTTGGGCGTTTTCATCTTGTTTTGTTCAATACATTAAAGTCCTTGTTTCTAACTAGTTGTGTGTTATTTTTGTGTGTTTTTTCACTGTTTTACTTCTTTAAATGTTGCACAAATACTTTACACATTGCCTTAAGTGGTATACAGTCAAAATATCGGGTCAAAAATATAGAATTTTAGTAATATCGAATTAAAAATATAGAATGGACAAAATATGGAATGGACAGAATATAGTCAACAAAAATATCGAATTGAATTGCAGTAATATCGAATTCAAAATATAGAATGGACAAAATAGCGAATGGACAGAATATAGTCAACAAAAATATTGAATTTGAGGTAAGCAAGTTAATATCGATTTTTTAATAATATCGAATTTTTAAAGTGTTTTTTATGTTAGTATATGTGTGAAAAGTCTATATTTATTTTATAATTTATTTTAAATAATTAATTTTATGGTATTTCATTTTTGCGTAATATAATTCTGTAGTGGGTTGTGGGTTTATAGGGGAATAGGGTGGGAAGTAATTTAATTATAATTAATGAAATATTTTAATTTATTTATTGGTATTTAATTGAATTAATTGTTAATTAATTTTTAATTGGTAATTAATTAAAATATAATTGGTAATTAATTTTTATTAATTGATAATTATGTTAATTTTATTAATTTATTTTCTGTAGCGGGTTGTGGGTTTATAGGGGAATAAGGTGGGAAGTAATTTAATTATAATTAAATGTTTTAATTTATTTATTGGTATTTATCTTAAATTAATTGTTATTTAATTTTTAATTGTAATTAATTTAATTATAATTGGTAATTAATTTGTATTAATTGATTAATTGATGATTATGTTAATTTTATTAATTTATTTTCTGTAGGGGGTTGTGGGTTTATAGGGGAATAGGGTGGGATGTAATTTAATTATAATTTATTAAATGTTTTAATTGATTTATTGGTATTTATCTTGCATTATTTGTTAATGAATTTTTAATTGGTAATTAATTTAATTATAACTGGTAATTAATTTTCAATTTATTAATTGATAAATATTGTAATTTTATTAATTTATTTTCTGTAGCGGGTTGTGGGTTTATAGGGAAATAAGGTGGGAAGTAATTTAATTGTAATTAATTTTAAAAAATATTATTTATTGGTATTTATTTTGAATTGTTAATTATTTTTCAATTGTTAATTAATTAATGGTTAATTGTTAATTAATTTGTATTATTAGGTAATTATTTTTAATAATACATTTTTATTCGTATTTCTAATTGAATAATTATTATATTATATTAAATTGGTATTTACTTTTAATTAATTTGTAATTGGTATTAATATTTAATTTGTTTTTATTCATATATGAAGTATTTACTTTCCCTACTGTTGCACTCTCTGGAGTGGGAATAGTAATTTTTATCCCAACGCTATCCAATGCTTTCCCTACTGTTGCACTCACTGGAGTGGGAATAGTAATTTTTGCCCCTACACTATCCAACGCTTTCCCTACTGTTGCACTCACTGGAGTGGGAATAGTAATTTTTACCTCTACGCTATCCAACGCTTTCTCTACTGTTGCCCTCACTGGAGTGGTAATAGTAATTTTTGCCCCTATGCTATCCAACGCTTTCCCTACTGTTGCACTCTCTGGAGTGGGAATAGTGATTTTTACTCCTACGCTATCCAACGCTGTCTGTATCCTTGAGCTTTTGTAGCCACAAAAGCAGGTGGCCCTCTGTCCCTGAGGGTTTTCTGAGGGAAGGTCCTACATATCTTGCAGTCCTTCACTTGGTGTTCAGGATGCAGGCAGTAGATGCACTTCTTGTGGGGATCTTCTTTAAACAGCCGGAGCTTACCACAAGAGTCACAAGGTCTGAATAAAGATTTCTTAGAAGAAGACATCTTCAAAACTAGATTCCAGAAGGATAATAGATAAGTACTGAGCAGAGCTCAGGGAGATTCCCTTCTCACAACGTGCGGTAGAAAATCTGAGAGCCTGAGCCTCAGGGGGGAAACTTCTAGTGGGTGCTGTCGCCTGATTGGCTGCAGTTTGGGCTATACAAAATGACTAGGATAGTCACAAGTGTGGAAGTTTTTTCTCCTGTAGCTTGGGATTCTTTACTTCCTGGTTGGGAATTACTAAGTTTTCCTATGTTATTATGGCATATTATTGTTTTTTATGTACCGTGGGACTCCCACTCCAATGACGGGGAATGATTCAGGCATGTGAATCTATGAAAGACATCCTAATACTGGAGAATAGTAGTTTTTACCCCTACGTTATCCAAGGCTTTCCCTACTGTTGCACTCTCTGGAGTGGGAATAGTAATTTTTACCCCTACGCTATCCAACACTTTCCCTACTGTTGCACTCACTGGAGTGGGAATAGTAACTTTTGCCCCTACGCTATCTAACGCTTTCCCTACTGTTGCACTCTATGGAGTGGGAATAGTCATTTTTACCCCTACGCTATCCAACGCTTTCCCTACCGTTGTACTCTCTGGAGTGGGAATAGTAATTTTTACCCTTACGCTATCCAACGCTTTCCCTACTGTTGCACTCACTGAAGTGGAAATAGTCATTTTTACCCCTACGCTATCCAATGCTTTCCCTACTGTTGCACTCTCTGGAGTGAAAACAGTAATTTTCACCCCTACGCTATCCAACGCTTTCTCTACTGTTGCACTCACTGGAGTGGGAATAGTAATTTTTACCCCTACGCCATCCAACGCTTTCCCTACTGTTGCACTCACTGGATTGGGAATATTAACGTTTGCACCTACGCTATCTAACGCTTTCCCTACTGTTGCACTCTATGGAGTGGGAATAGTAATTTTTACCCCTACGCTATCCAACGCTTTCCCTACTGTTGCACTCTCTGGAGTGGGAATAGTAATTTTTACCCCTACGCTATCCAACGCTTTCCCTACTGTTGCACTCACTGAAGTGGGAATAGTAATTTTTACCCCTACGCTATCCAACGCTTTCCCTACTGTTGCACTCTCTGGAGTGGGAATAGTAATTTTTACCCCTACGCCATCCAACGCTTTCCCTACTGTTGCACTCACTGGATTGGGAATAGTAACGTTTGCACCTACGCTATCTAACGCTTTCCCTACTGTTGCACTCTATGGAGTGGGAATAGTAATTTTTACCCCTACGCTATCCAACGCTTTCCCTACTGTTGCACTCTCTGGAGTGGGAATAGTAATTTTTACCCCTACGCTATCCAACGCTTTCCCTACTGTTGCACTCACTGAAGTGGGAATAGTAATTTTTACCCCTACGCTATCCAACGCTTTCCCTACTGTTGCACTCTCTGGAGTGGGAATAGTAATTTTTACCCCTACGCTATCCAACACTTTGTCTACTGTTGCACTCACTGGAGTGGGAATAGTAATTTTTACCCCCACGCTATCCAACATTTTTCCTACTGTTGCACTCTCTGGAGTGGGAATAGTAATTTTTACCCGTACGCTATTTAACGCTTTCCCTACTGTTTAATATTCTGGAGTGGGAATAGTAATTTTATGTTCTACGCTATCCAATGTTTTCATTACTGTAGTTTTTTTTGGACTTTAAATAGTAGCTTTATTTATTTATGTATTTAATATTTTTTGTATTTTTTTAGATAATGTGTTTAACTTTAAACAAAGTTAAAGTATATTTATTTTTTATATAATTGTTTATTTTTATTTATGTTTTATTTTATGTGTGTAGATGCATTTGTAATTTATAGTATTTTTAATAATGTATAAGTAATTAAAATAATTATTAAAAAGTATTAAGTATATATTATATATTGTATGTACATTTTTAATAAGGTTTTATCATTAAATATGTATTATTTATTGATTTTAAACATGATTAAATATGTTTATTTTATTTATAAGTATTATTTACTTTTTTAACAGAAAAAATATATTTTTAATTGCGATATTTTTAACATCAATATTTTTTTTCTCGATATTTTTCTACTTACAATGTTGTAGATAGGGTGTCGATATACTTGCCTTCGATATTCCAGCGTCGATATTTGTGTAGGTAGATATTCTGTCCATCGATATTCTTTCAGTGATCCTCCTTCAGTTAAGGCTGACTGCTCTGTGACAAGCTACCCAAGGGTGAGCACAGGTTAATTTAGGGTGTGTATCTGACTTATCCAGACTAGGACTGTGGTTCCTGCTTGGACAGGTTGCATACTTCTGCCAACCAGAAACCCAATTCCTAACAGCTATCTTAGGAGAGACTGCATCAAATGTATTGAGACCATCTTCCTCCATATGGAAGGGACCGTGTCCCTAAAAACAAACTGTTTAGGGCAGAAGGTACAAAACAGAAAGAATTTTTATTTTCCAAAATAAATAGATACCTTTCTCCTGACCCCACACCTTTGATCTATACACTACATTCGCACACGCATACGTGAAAGGGCTTTCATCAGTCTTAAGGATAAGTTCTGCAGGTCGGCTCTGTTGACATGTGCAGTGTCTTGTCTGGCACCCTCCGCACTCAGTTTCTCCTCCAGCTCCTGAGATAGCCTCTGCACTCTGGGATCCTGCAATCGCTGATACAGGTCCACTATGTCCCCACGCCATATCTCTCCTCCAGATCGGGATCTGGCCACAGTGATTCTGAGTGGGTGTGCATTAGATGGAAGTGGCCAGTTGTCGATGTAATGGTGTCCCTTCAAACTAGGCTCCCTATGTTGCACTGCTATTATATCCAAATGGTCTTTATTTGAGGTAGATCTGAGACTAGTAATGCTACTAGTTAGATCCATGTCTGGGGTTTGTTGGGTATAAAAAGTTATTTTGTTAGATGGCAACAACTTCATTAGTCCATCCGAGTCAATGGTTCTTCTGCCCAGAGTGGTCAAAGTGACTTTGTAAAAGTCATTGTAGTTGGACCTTGGTATTTTACTAAGAGCCTTCAACAAGTTCTCATCTGACCCTGTCTTCGGGAATTTAACATTAATTTCTTCAATGGTATACTTTGGCGAAGGACTATTGAGGCCCGACCTGGCAGAATTGCTGGTGAATCGTAGCAGCCGCAATTTTTGGCTAGTGAAGCCAGAAGCAAGATTGTTGTAGGGGGATGATGAGTCCTGGCTAGTTTGAGTGCAATGAAAACCATCTTGGGAACCAGAGCAGGGTCTCTTCTTGCTGGTTACCAGCCTTATGTAGGCATTAATGGCCTTCTCATTCCCCAGAGATTCCACTGTCCTGCTCTTGGCATATCTACCTGGGTGGAAGGTGTTGCTGGGGATCACTTCATAGTCGTGGCTTGTCTCTGCTATTAATATTTGAGTTGGCACATTTCCTGCAATACTTTGGGTATTCCACTGACGAAGACCTTGTTCTGGGAGAGTTGCATCTACAAGGCTCACAATGGGGTTCATCTCTAAAACCTCATCTTTTAGTATCAACTGGACAGGTCTTTGTTTAATCATTGGGTGAATGTTCTGCGTCCAGGTCATTTTTACCTTGTTTGTTGTATCCAAAATATTTGTGGGCATTAACCGGTGAATACTTTGGCTAAAGATGGCCTCTTCCTTTGGGATAGTCACATCAACGTTCAAGATGCTGGGGCTTTTGAAGCTCGTTGTCACCCGAGTTGTGTGTTTGGGCATTACCTGTAAACCTCTTTGTATTGGAGTAATCTCTGAAACCCATTTTTGGGGTGTTGAAATCGCAATCTGACGCCTTATGCCAGGGACAGTGATAGTCTGCTGGTTTAAGGCCGTCACACTAACTTTCCCCTCTGAAGGTTCCTCTGGGAGTCTTTCATCCATGGTCATCTCTCTCAGGTTCTCCTCATCAGATGCCCTAAGGAAAAATGGGGTCCTGCTATTTCTGTAGATTATTCCAGTTGCAATCTTGGTAGGAAGGGTGGATCCAAAAATACTTCTGGCGTTGGGTTGGTTCACACTACCACTAAACACCGGTTCCCCAGAAGGAGCGGTTGTCCTCAAATGATACTCTAAAGTTGGCAAATAACTGCTACCTCTGCTCTCCACAATCCTTGCTTTTGGCATCTCCTGATATGGAGGCAGAGCTTCCATAATCTTCAGGGTTGTACGCTTCAAGAACATTTTAGGGTCTGACCAGCGGCTGCTGCTGGTAAAACTCTGTTTCACAGCCATCTTCTTGCTTGGCATTGCTCCCAGCATCTCCTCTGTGGTCGACTCATGTTGGAGGGCAATAAAGACTTTATTTCTCTTCTTTTTACTTGGAGTCTGCTGCAAGTCACTCATTCTGTCCTGCCAAGTGTCATCATTACTTAAGTGGGCCTCTCGATCTGAGGCTATGACACCTTCATTGAGTCTGGAGGAAATTACAAAGTCCTCCTCCGTCTCGCGGCTTGGTTTCACCTGGTCTCTCCACTTGTGTAAAAATGTTGGGTTGCCTGTGATTGTCTCCTGCCCACTGGATCCTGGGAACAACCAACTAATGTTGACAGTTGTCTTCTCCGTCATGACCTCGCTTGGCCTTACCAGTAAAGTCCTGATGCTAAATGGCCCACTATTCTCATTGGTGAACATTGGAATTGTTTCCTTGGCAAACTCCTTTTTGCGCACCAGAGGCATCTTGTTGGTGTTCTTGCCAGGTCGTCTGCTGGAGGTGATTTTCAGGTCATCCCGGATAGTCCCCATCGCTGGGCTACGGTCTGATGACACGCTCATTTCATAGAAGTCCTGGTCTGCTGGGTTCTCCAACATATCACCATCTTCATCCATAAGTCTGTATTTCTGAGCCATGCTGGTACCTTCACTCTGAACATCATTAGGACAGTTGACTCTCTAAATAAACAAAGAGACAATGATTATGCACTGAATGAAGCTCAACTATATGCAACTAGCTTCCTGATGTGCCTCAGATTGGCTTTCACCTCTCTCCATACAATACCTCTATCTAAACATTCCTCTAACTCCTACACATGTTCTCCTTATTTCTCACACTGATTCCATACGTCTCTTGATCGTTTCCCACAACCAAATTATAGCTCAGTCTCCTTAGATATTCTTCCTTCAATCACTCTCCACATCTCTTGTTGGTTTCCACTGTTGCCTGCACTCTCATCACATTTACAAAAGACATACTTTTTGCAATAGTAAACTCACTGAACCCATTAAGCAATCCGGGCTTTAGATCTTGTGTATTTCACTTTTCAGCTTGGTTTGTGACCCATGCTGCTTTTAGGAGTCATATCTTGCAGAGGGGTGGGTGTAACTTGCATTATTTGCTGTAGCATAATTACGTGAAATTACCAGCAAAATGATGCAAGACTGCGTAGAATTACGCAGGGTACGTAACCCAGGATTTAGCACTATTTTCTTAGAGCAAAATGCACCGTTGTGCCCAGGAAATGCAACAGAACATTAACAACAGTAGCTGCCCGCGCTTGCTAAGTTTGTTGCTCCTGTGGCCCTGCAGTAGGATTTTGGTGGCCAATTACTCTGAATTATGCAAAAGGGCATAATTGAGTAATTTGTTTGTAATTTTGCGTGAAAAGAGTAACATGAAATTACTCGTCTTACTCAGGCACAAATACAATTTCTCCCAGACCTAATCTTACCTCGAGAGCAGCAGTGGCTCCTTCGCTACGGCGGAAGAGCATCGGCCCACTGCTTTAAGAGTAGTGCAAAGGACAAATAAAATTATAATAACGGAATGTTATCATTTTATTTTTCCGTTCCTAGGTGCGGGCAGCGGCTGGACTGGCCAGAGCAGGGGTCAGTGGGAGGAAGGATGAGCACACTCAAAGTGCGCATGACTGTTTGGCCGGCTGTCTTGGACCGGCCAAACAGTCATGCGCACTTTGCATGTTCCCCACCAGGCTGCATTACACAGCCTGGTGGGGAACATGCACCTGTGTATAGTCTCTGTATAGGCATGATCTGTCTCCCAATGGGTGTCAACGCACCAGTTATTTGCAGCTTTCTCTCCTGCTCTACTTGGGTGCAGGTGATGGGACATTCAACTGAAAAGCTGTGCCAGAAGAGAAGATACTCTAACTGCTCCCAAGAAGATGCTGCTGCACCTTCCAGCTTGAGAATCATCAGTGTGACCGACCCATCACAGTGAGGGTTGCTGGATGAGTAGACTCTGGTCTATTCATACTCCTTGAAACAAAATATAATTTTCGCATGCTGGAGGAATGACACCAGAAGTTGGGCAAATGCACCCCCCTTCTGGTTAGAAAGTCTAGATGAAAAGCACAAATCCACACATGGATGGCAGTGTGGACTCACTGACCTTTCCCAAATAAGGCAGAAATCTAATACCAACGAAAAGGGTTCTACGTGCGAGGGAGTAATTGCGCTCAGCTGAGTACCTGTCTATGTAGTGCGTTATGTGACTAATGGTGTGGTTACAACAAGGGGGTTCCTGGACTGTTCCTAAGCGTGACTAAGGGAAAGACTAGCTGGCGTGACCAGAGGTGTAAATGTGACACCCAAGGGCATCCATTTTGTTGGATGGATTTGCCTCACACACCCCGAAGGATGTCATGCTTCATCATCGGCGGTTGCTCCTCGTCGGGGAGGCAGTGCAATCCCCGACGGGCTCACCTCAAAGAGGGGCTCTTTGGCGGAGATCTTTTTCCAACTGCCTTATGGTGAGGTGTGGGTGTGTGGGCAGGGTGGTATGTGATAGTGAGAAAGGGATATTAAAATGTAGCTAAGGGTACCGGAATGGACTTTATTCTGGGGGTCCCTAGCTGCAGTTAAAAACAAGGGGCTAGCTCACTAGGAGTCAACGAGTAAGTTCAGGTGAACCTAGATGGGGCTAGTAGTGCAAAACGGTCGACATGTTTCTCGCAGTGGGCAATAGTTACCCGCGATTCATCAGGACCTATAAAAGGTGATTAACCACATGCTGGTGTCATGTGTGGGTTTGTGTGTGTATTACCTCTGTGAGAGTTGTCCTATGCCTAAACATGATGAGGAGAAAAAACAACAATGGTTAAAACAATATGCAAATGATGCAAAATCGGTCACGCCAATGGGGAAGAATTGTGAAAAACGTGGCATGCTGTAGGTGTACTTGTGGTTCAAGTAACAATCAACACATGCCTGAGTGGTTAAGTATGCCAATTGTCTGAAGTATGGCGTACGCAACAATCACTAAGTAGGTGAAGTGGGTGTTACTGTGAAGTGTGAGGAGGTTTCTTTTAAAAATAAAAATTAAAAATTAAAAAGGGATTAACATGCAGCAGCTAAGCAAGCTCAATTGTGCAACTGGGAGCATACCCTGTGAAGGTATCAGTAAGTAGCAGGGGGAGACCCCCATTAAAACAAGATGACTATAACATGAGCAAATTACACATGCACTCCGACTAATGGTGTGGTGCTACAAGGAGAGGGGTGACCCTAACAACCCCTCAAAAGCTGTTGTACAAGACAACAACCAAAGAACACAGTCCCTGTACGGGATGGTTTTCTAATTACGCTGAGTTTCGGTTCCAAATGGTGTCAATCCCCAGTATCGGTCTGTGACTCTGTCAGTCTGCCCCACGACTAATTTGGCGTTCTCGTGTAATGGCGAAAATTGCGGCAATCAGCGTAATTAGAAAACCATCCCGTACTTTGATGAGATGCATTTTAATTGGTCTGCCCTGAGTAACACTACGGCTTCACTGCACACAGCCCGTAACTCCGCTTTATCTTCATCTGTGCACAATTCCTGAATATTGATCAACACCCGAACCGGGTTGGAATTATCACCGGTTCAGGGGGATTGTTTCACCTGCTTCCATTGGAAGTAAGCCCTGAAGAGTCCGAGTGTATGTGTACTCAGACGAAACACGTGTCGGCTGGCGCTGTCTTGTTTCGAGTATTAAAGCATCAAGACCTACAAGGCTTCACCTTTTATTCCTCTTCTTATTAATTGCGAATGATCTGAAATTGTACTTATTATACGTATGTTTACTTGTGTGCGCACAGGGACTGTGTTCTTTAAATTAAGGCAGAAATCTAGCCTGTGTTTTGTTCCTGCTGGAGCAGGGGAAAAACTGAAGTGTGCAACACATTTTTATGCGGTGTAACTTGAGCATCACAAGAGCTGCAATCATCTTATCAAGGGCCAGATGTAGGTCGCCAATTACCGGTCGGTAACGGCCGATTTCGGCCGTTACCGACCGGTAATTGGTTTTTGACATGTAGGGGCCATTATTTTACAGAATCGGTAAATTTACTGCTTCTGTAAATTTACCGATTCTGTAAAATACCGAATCGGTCATTTTACCGATTCGGTAAAACCCAGATGTAGGTAGCACCGTTGACAGTGCTACAGGCCTTCAGAATTCGGTATTTTACCACCCAATCCAATTGGGTGGTAAAATACCTAATTCAGGTGTACATGCACATCTGTGCATGTACACCTGTGCCATGTGACGCACAGACATGCCCTTAGGGCATGTATGTGTGACACATGGCACACAAGCCTGTACTTGGGGTGCTAGAGGGTGTCAAAGTGACACCCCCTGCACCCTTGCAGGATTCGGTATTTACCGATTTGGTAAATACCAAATCGGTATTTCCCATTGATTCCTATGGGCTTCAAGGCCCATAGGAATCAATATCAATACCGATTCGGTATTTACCGAATCGGTAAATACCAAATAATACAGATTCGGTAATTCTCAAATTAGAATTATCTACATCTGCCCACTTCCGATTTACCGACTCATAAATACCGAATCGGTATGATTCGGTATTTAAGAGTCGGTAAATCGGAATTACCGACTCATAAATACCGAATCGGTATGATTCGGTATTTAAGAGTCGGTAAATCGGAATTACCTACATCTGGCCCCTAGTCTTCTTCAATGGTCAGGTTTCACAAACTATCCCTCCTTTTGCTATAAAAAGTTAAATCAGGTAATATCCCTGGAATTGAACCCCATTGATTTAGAACAAACATTAAACGTCTGAACTTGTCTCAAAATATTGTGACCAAATTTAAAGAGAGTTTTATTTTGGCTTTTTTTTATTTGAAATTGGATAGCCAGACACAGTTTGAGGGGTTTCCGGGTCATCAAAAATTAAGCCGACATTATAATTTGGGCCACGTGTGGACAAGAATTCATAGCAAATTTATTTCATAAAAACCATGTACATGCACATTCTTTGTTGCATAATCTTCGAAAAACAAATGGACCTGAAATGTTTAGAGGGAAGGAATGTTCATTTGTTGTTTTCTTACAAAGTCAATGCAGTCTACGGCACATAAAACATAACAAGCAAACAGTAAGGAGTGGAATATTGTTAAAAAAACAGGAAAACTTATGGCCAAAACTAATAAAAGCAACACTCAGATGTGTGGGAGACTGAGTATAAAGTGATGCGAGTGGTATAAAGAGCCTCTCCTCTACTCACTGGGAACAGTATTTAAAGAGTAAGAACTGCTTTGGAGAATGCTTAGCTGTTCAAAATAGAATGTTTTGTTTTAAAATACGGATTTAATAGTACCAAACAACGAAATAAGAAAGGGACGAAAGAGAAAAGAAACAGGGCACCAATTTATAAACAGGACTATATAGTGAGGGCTTGTGATGCAAGTACAAAAATAACTTACAAAGACTTTCTACTCACCTTAAAGGACATAATAATGGTTCCATTAGTTACATTAAAGTCAATGTGAATTTACTCCAATTCTTGAGTGAAGGTTTTTACAATTAGCAAAAAGGGGCACTCAGCACTTAAGAAGATGGCATGTTCTAAAAGCAGATGGAAAGGTTTATTGCAACACCGATAAGCAGGACATCTACACAATGATGTAACGTTTGTATTATGCAATGAAAAGTATAGCTAGCCCCCCGTTTGTATTATGCAATGAAATCACATAGAAAAGTACAAGTGTGTATAGCTAGGCCCGGGGCCCCCCAGATCCTCTCTATGCAGTCAACACGACGCTTGTGCATTGTAAGATCAGCAGGGGTTTCTTTGTGCAGTGACAGCTCGTGCCCTGGTCCAGCCTCGATGCAGACTTAGATTGGTACATTAACATCAACAGGTTTGAGGAACCAATTACTCAGCAAATTCCAGATTCCTCATTCCAGCATTGTAGGGAGAGTTGACAGCTTATCAACGATGTTGGGACAGGGACAGGGTATTTGGGTGAATGTGGTATCAGACTGAACTCGTTTGTCCTCAATCCCGGCAACAAAGCAGGCCGGACCATTGAGAAGAGAAAGCTGAACGGCCATCTTGGTTATTGGCACTGCAGCGACTCCCCTGGGCCATCGGAGTCCCAAGGCTGACGCCCCTGGGCCATCGGAGTCCCAAGGGTGACGCCCCTGGGCCATCGGAGTCCCAAGGGTGACGCCCCTGGGCCATCGGAGTCCCAAGGCTGACGCCCCTGGGCCATCGGAGTCCCAAGGGTGACGCCCCTGGGCCATCGGAGTCCCAAGGCTGACGCCCCTGGGCCATCGGAGTCCCAAGGCTGACGCCCCTGGGCCATCGGAGTCCCAAGGGTGACGCCCCTGGGCCATCGGAGTCCCAGGGGTGACGCCCCTGGGCCATCGGAGTCCCAAGGCTGACGCCCCTGGGCCATCGGAGTCCCAAGGGTGACGCCCCTGGGCCATCGGAGTCCCAAGGGTGACGCCCCTGGGCCATCGGAGTCCCAAGGGTGACGCCCCTGGGCCATCGGAGTCCTAAGGGTGACGCCCCTGGGCCATCGGAGTCCCAAGGCTGACGCCCCTGGGCCATCGGAGTCCCAAGGGTGACGCCCCTGGGCCATCGGAGTCCCAAGGGTGACGCCCCTGGGCCATCGGAGTCCTAAGGGTGACGCCCCTGGGCCATCAGAGTCCCAAGGCTGACGCCCCTGGGCCATCGGAGTCCCAAGGGTGACGCCCCTGGGCCATCGGAGTCCCAAGGGGACGCCCCTGGGCCATCGGAGTCCCAAGGGTGACGACCCTGGGCCATCGGAGTCCCAAGGGTGACGCCCCTGGGCCATCGGAGTCCTAAGGGTGACGCCCCTGGGCCATCAGAGTCCCAAGGCTGACGCCCCTGGGCCATCGGAGTCCCAAGGGTGACGCCCCTGGGCCATCGGAGTCCCAAGGGGACGCCCCTGGGCCATCGGAGTCCCAAGGGTGACGCCCCTGGGCCATCGGAGTCCCAAGGCTGACGCCCCTGGGCCATCGGAGTCCCAAGGCTGACGCCCCTGGGCCATCGGAGTCCCAAGGGTGACGCCCCTGGGCCATCGGAGTCCCAAGGGTGACGCTCCTGGGCCATCGGAGTCCTAAGGGTGACGCCCCTGGGCCATCGGAGTCCCAAGGCTGACGCCCCTGGGCCATCGGAGTCCTAAGGGTGACACCCCTGGGCCATCAGGGAAGGTATGGGAGTTTGGGGTGCTGTTTGAATTACCTGCATTGGTGGAAGCAGCTGGGCCTTCCTTGGTGATCGCATTTAACCCGAGGAGACCTTGTGCTCCACAGCTTGTTTGAGTGCCGGGTACTCCCGTTGCCTTCAGCGTCCGGGGTAGTCCCGTTGCCTTCAGCGTTGGGGTTGTCTGGGCTGCAGGATTGAGGCTCTTCCATGCTTGGAGAGGTCGACAGTCCTGTCAATCTCCAGCTTTCCTCATAGCTGTTTTGTAGGGGCCTGGAGGAGGCACTTAACTATTGGTCAGGCGTCTCAGGCAAGGGGAGATGGCCCAGAGCTGCTTCAGTCGGAGGTGGGGGTAGCTGGGGTGTTCTCAGCCCCGTGAGCCTCTTGTTGGTCAATAAGAGCACTGAGCCGGTGTCCTTTAGGAAGTTGAATTTTGTATAAATGTTCGGCTGTTTCATACAGGCATCAAACTTGCTCATGGGTGGCGAGAAATTTCCTAGAGCCCCCATATTTTCTGTTACCTTGTCTTTTTGGCTGAAAAGATTTATTAGAGAGCCTTCAACTGATGGTGGTTTGGGCTTTCTTTTGGATCTCACCCGCTTTGTTGCCTGCGCGGGCGAGTTGTTGTATCTGCCACGCTTCCGTCTTGTGGCAGCTGGGAGGGCTCCTCCCTGATCTTCCTGGACCTCATGAATAGGCCTGATGCCTGGTCCCTGGATGATGTTTGATCAATGGCCCTGGTGCCGTCTCTCTCCTGACCATCCGCGCTTCCTACAAAATTGGAGAGGGGGGCAATAAAGTCACTTCCGTAAACCAGGCCAGACCTGTCCTACCCCCTGCTGCCCCCTCTCACCTGAGGAACAGTGGACACCAGCAAGGAGGCAGCGACAGGGGAAGTGAGGCCTGTGATACGGAATGAGAGGTTGCAACTGAGGTTACTACTTTGTGCGCTGGGTGGGCAGGTTATACGTCGGCACAGCCCCCCAGTGCAGAGGCCTGCCAGCAATCTCTGGTCGCACCGCTCGCCTGCTTGCTTGCCTAAATCAGGTTCCGGGCTGACGGTGATGGCTGCGGGCAGCCGGGACAACGGCAACAGCGGCTTCACAGCCCTACGACAGCCTCGCAGATCCATGCAGCAAGGCTCTGCCCGCATGCCACGTCTTGTGTGACTACTGGCGCTCTGAACAATGTTACAATGGATCTCAAACCAGGGTCAGATTGGGAAGGCGGACAGTCGGGCACGGGACGATGGGCTGATGCTTCAGGGACACCTGTGGGCCATTTTTATTAGCCTCTGTAATAGGCAGTGCTCCAGGAACTTTTATTTGGGTGGGCCAAGGTGCCTTCGGGTAGGCCACTGAGTTAGTCGCACCCGGCATGACTCGCGGGGGGAGGGAGAGAGGGCAGGGGGGTCACGGGGAAATTTAAGAATATATATATTTTTTTTTAGTGTAGCTTACTGGGTCCCACGTCTTCTCGGCTCCTGCCCAGGATGCAAGCAGCCAGGCTCCCTCCCCAAAGGTGCATAATTCTAGTGGCCCTGGGTATATCAATACACCCCAGAAGGCAACAGTTAATGCCTGTGCTGTCTGAACAAATAAACTATGGCGTAAACATTTTCAGTTTCGCTGGTTTTGATTGAAAGGGCTTTCTTTTTTTTTCAAGGAAGGAGTACATGATCAAACATTTGGTCTCTCGAAAAAACAAAAGTGTCTGTGGTGGCCCTCCTTTGACTGAGGTAACTTAAAAGTTGCACTGCGTGGCACTAGGGCCCAGGAAACTTACTTCCAAGGGCATCTGCTGACAAAGCCTATACATTAAATGCCACATCTCAAAGAGACTGGTAAGGTGGTGGTTCGTTTCTGGTTAAATTCAGAGTTTGAGATGGGAGGTTGGTAGAGCAGTGAGGATGCCTTGCCTGGCCAGCATGAGTTGGAGTCGGGCCACCCATCCACTGCGAGGAGGGAGGGAGCAAAACCCTGTTTATTGCCCCCATCACCCCCTGTTCCTAGGGGAGTGAAAACTCTGGCCCGCAGTAGCAGCATCTCCTGTGGTGAAGCCTCACTGTCATACCCTAAGGCAGTGGTCTTCAAACTTTTTTGCACGGAGCGCCGCAAAGCAAAATGTTTTGAAGTCGGGGACCCCTGCAAAACTTTATTCCAAGGATCGGGAAACAGGAGAGGCAGGGCTGAGAGCAAAGGCAGAGCTTTTGAGATCATATCATGGATACTTTTTTGTAGCTCCTAATCCACAGTAAATGTGAAACATATGATAGGGAAAATCATCAAACAATAACAGAAATTGACCAAAAAACTGTTCTCTCCATAATTTGGTTCTTGTGAGACCCTCGCACTTGTGGGCCCCAATGGAATTGCACTTTCTGTACTAATGATAGCTGAGGCCCAAAGTAGCCCTCTACCTCCTCTGCCTCTTTCACAACTTACCGACCATGGCTATCACTCCAATCTTGAAACAGCTTATCTATCCCTTTTTTGGTTTTATGTAGGGAGGACCCGGCCCAAGGGCATTGGGAAACTTTAAATAAGCACCATTTACATTACACAAACACAAGTTCATATTAATTTATTATATATATATATATATTTATTTTAGGCACTGGACTATTAAGTGATTTGAGTTGAGCTGACAAGAGGACCTGAACTAGGTTCCAAAGTAAAAAGCTCTTGTCATTAGGACACAACTCCTCCCTTTTAGAAATAATGAGCTCCAACGTGCTGCCCCCACCTTTTTGCAGTAAAGGTGCTCTCATCTCTCTGTGAAACGGCCTTCGCAAAGCTTGACTGGTCACCTTTTTTTGCTTTTTGCTATATTTGGGTATTAAACCAGCATTAATGAGGTGAAACCAAAGCCCAGATAGTTTTTACCAAATGTAAAAATGACAAAGTAACAAAGTAAATGTATGACAAAATGTTCTGTATAACCCCACATAATTTTCCTTTTCTTGCCACATAATTTAGTCAACACTGCCACATGATTTGGTCCTCCCCTGCCGCATAATTCCAGTGACCCTGGCTGTAATAGGCCTCTCTTGACGCTGGACCCTATGCAACTGGTTAAGCAACACACATAAAAGTAGCCGAGGAGCTAATATATGTTTTATCTGATGCCAGAGTGCTTTTTACCACAGGAATGGAACGTGTAGCTCTATAAATACACTAGTTACTATTTCCAACTGTGAAAACCAGGATTCAAATCGGCGAATCTCTGGTCAGACACAGAAATCTGCAGTGATTGCTTTAGAGAACGGAGGTTTATAATGTAAGAGAGTATATTTTCCCAAAATTTGTTTCATTTGGTAAGAGAAGCGGCCTCCCAAGAGGCCAGGTAGTGTCACCTCTGCCCCAGTGTCTTTTAGGCCTTGTTGCTGGGTGCAGGGCTTAAATGACTGGATATGACATTAAGATTAATCCTGAATCGCTTCACAAAACGTGTGCCTAGAAAAGTACACACAGCACTGAGTGGAACCGTGGAACTAGCATTTACAACAATAGTTAAATGAACACTGCAGTACATGGAGATGTCAGCGAGACGTAAAGCAAGTGCACACGTGGTTAAACCAGATGGGTCCCTGATGATAGGAGTAACTGACTAAAACAGAATTAAACTATTATATCATGAACTGAGAGTCACCTGCAAATCGTGAGCTCCTGTAAGACAAGCTTCGTAGTAGATCTAATTATCAGAGGCTCCTATGCTGTCAGACAGAAAGGATGTTATGCAGCCACAGAAAGGGGTTCCTGAACCAGTGTGTTTTTAGAAGAAATTTGATGCACACAAAGGAGGGGCGTTCCTTACTTTGTGAGAGTTGCCTGCGAAATGTCTGTGCAATTGGCACTTCTTGAAAAGTGGGGTACAGTTTTTTTTATTTTATAGTTATTTTTTTAGGATTGCGGGTCTTAAGAAAATGCAGGCATAGATAACTTTAGAGAATGGTAACTGGGAGTGTTTATTGTGTATCTAGATTTCTCATTTTTGTTTGTCACAACGCACATTTGTGGCTACATCGAGGCACTGAGAAGGGCATGGGATGGCACTTTACAAAACGAATATATAACACATCAGCCCTTTGCATTTATAAAAAAGATATTGGGGAACAGAGGGGGCTTCATCCAGCACATTTTCAGATTCTGTTTTCCACAGCCTTGAGTGGTTCAGGGATGTTGTTAAACCAGAAATATGAGTGCCCCTGCAGAACTCACTTATAGCGCTTATACCTCTGGGGAAACTTGAGAAAAAGTTGCGAGTGGACTGTTTTCCACTGCCCAGAACCGCAACTGAAACTTAAAAACACCCTCTCTCTATTAAAAAGAAATAACCAGACATATTCTACAAAGGCTGGGCAATAATAATTAAAGAGAACTCCCTAATTCATTTTAACATATTTTTTCAGCTTTTTTTTTTTGTTTTACATTCAGTCACAGAAAATTAAGGCAGCTTTAGAACACATTATAAAGTGCTTTCGCCTTGCATTGACTACTTAAAGTACATACCTGTCGGAAGAAAATAACCCAAAGCCGGTATTTTTTTATCTATTTGGTACCGTGCTGGTGGCAACCCTAGCCAGATGCAAGTGTTGTGGCCTTAGGCTATTTTATTTCTCCTCGCCTGCATGCAGTGCTTCTATCACCCTATACAAACTTGATTCAATATGATGTAATGGTGCTATCTAGATATTTCTGTGTAATTGATTCTAAACAGAAAACGTTACGTTTGCCTTAAAAAGCCCTGCTTTGTTCTTAAACTACCTTCTGTATTTTGATCCGTTAGTGTTTGGGCACAGGCTTGTGTACCACACTGGTGAACTGTTGAAGGTATCTCTTTCTGGATTGTTTATTGAGTAAAATTTGAAACCACTGTCCGGCTGGACATGTCGCTCAAAATATAGATCTGACTCTGTCTATATTTATTGTTTCTGATATACCTGAATGCATGGGACCACTGTTCAAAAAATATGTTCCCCGAGGTCCCCTGCTGACTGAATTGGGGTCCCTTGTTGTTGTTAACATAAACATGGAATTACAACGCAAGCCTTTTCATTCTATAGGAAGTTGTTGTTAGATATGGAGTTTGTAGCTCACATGAAGATATGGATTGAGTATTTATTTTTGATAAACCGTGATAGTGCAGGGATCGGGTGTGTTTGGGATACCTTTAAAGCTGCCTTTAGGGGGGAAGCTCTCAGCTTTGGCCTGTATAAGCAAAAACAAATGCGGGCAGCACTGCAGGAATTATATGCTGCTTTAACTGTAGCAGAAGAAAAGCTTATGTTGGGCATACACAGAGGCCATGATATTACTGATCTTCAAACTGAAGTTGCCCGGTGCAAGGCTAAAATAAATCCCAACTGGAGTAAGGAGACAGCCAAGAAATATATGATTAAGAAACAACTGAATTACGAATATGGGGAGGCAAGTGGACTATGTCTTGCACAATAGCTTAGATCTAAAGAGGCAGCCCAGAGGAATAGTGCAATTGTTGATTCTAGGGGCCATCTTATAGAAACTGAGGCTGGGATTCTTGACGTGTTTCATGATTTTTATGAAACATTATATACTGTGGGAACGCTATGACCGGCAAGCGGGGGAATCTTTGGTACAGCTTTTTTGTGATAACAACTTGGGTGGGCAAGATGCTGAGTCTCTGGAGTCCCCTATTACTATGGAGGAGCTGGAAATGAGTTAGCAGTTGGAAAGGCCGCCGGACCGGATAAACTCCCATTGGAGATTTATAAAACCTTTTTTGGAGTCCTGGAGGCTAATATGCTCGCTACGTTTAGACAAGCTCAGGCAGGTGCTCCCCCCTTAACATGGGATGAGGCCAGTATTATTGTTTTTTAAAAAAAGGATAAGCCCGCTGAACAACCCGCTTTAAACCGTCCAATCTCTCTCTTAAACGCAGACGGCTAGATCTATTCTAAAATCCTCGCGACCAGGTTGGCAGAAGTAATAACCCCGCTGGTATCAATTCGACAACATGGTTTTATCCCCAAGAGGGGAACAACTAACCATGTCAACAGAGTGGTAACTTTGTTGGATATCGCAAATTCCAGCACTGGCCGAGGTCAACTGGGTACAGCTTTTAAATGATGTGCGTTAACAACTGGACCGATTCGAGTGTTTGCAAATGTCCATGGTAGGATGATGCAATGTCCTTATGATGCTGATCCTCCCCAAAACGTTATATTTTCTCAGATCTGTGCCACTGGAAATTTCTCGTTTCAATCTGGCATTGTTACAATCTATTTGTGCTATATTCTTGTGGGCTCCGGGTAAATCCCTGCGAGCTATGCAATATATGACTTTGCTTCGGGAGCAAGGCGGATGGGCTGTCCCGGACTTCACCTTATATTATTATGTTTGTATTTTGCAGCATTTGAACATTTTACTAACTGGGGCAGAACCGATTAGTGTGGCTGAAGCCCCTTCTATATACCAAATGCTGATGGGCAGTGATGCCAAAAAGCGATTGTTTATTAATCTCAATAGGAGTTATTATAAGAGAACCAGTTTTAAGGTTCTCAATGCGGCCTATAAAGTATGGAAGGCTGTTAGAAAGAAGTACAGATTAGAAAAGATATCTTGGTATACCCCGCTAACTGCCACCACCCTTCTCCCACCGATATTTTGGGATCGAAGCGTAGATAATTGGCGGGCTAAAGGGGTTCAGTATATAGGAGATCTATATAGCAATGGGGATTTGATGTATTTTGAAATGTTAATTGATAAATTTCATCTTTGCCGCTCCGATTTTTTTAAATACTTGCAAATCCGTGACAACCTGTTTAAACATCGATGGAAAATTGAAGCGAACCGTGTCAATGAGGCTGTGAGGAAAGATGCACGGATTGGTATACTCTAAACTTTACTGTTAGATACCATGGGCAATGATCTAGAGACTCAAAATCCAAAATGGGATAACCGGCTGGGGTGCTTCGGCACTCGGGTCGAAACTTCTATTGAACTGGCTGGGAGACTGTTTATGTCTGTTAACCTCGGTGCACAGGAGAAGTGTGGCTCACTGGTTAGAGGAGGCAGACCTGGAAGCAGAGGTCAGCCCGGGACCATGGTTCAATTCCCGGCTCGGCGGGGTCTTGAGTCCTAAAATGTCCATGGACTCGACAATTCTTGCTCCGGTGCCTACTCGATTCATGGGTTCACACTCTGCGCAATAGCTTGCTTAATCTCCACAACGGCCCCTCGCGGCGGGATGCCTGGCTTTCACCTTGCGGATACCCTGCTGGGGTTATCTCACAGGGGAATACCAGGACGGGTTCCCTAAGCAAGCGCTTAGAAACCGCTTGGTGATTTGTGCTATATAAATTCCTGTACATTTACATTTTACATTTACAGCACTATAAGACAGTTTTTAATCTATATTATACCGCAGCTAAAATATCTATATGTGGGGGGTGGGGGGAGGGGGGTCTAATGATGGAAAATGTTTCAGCTGCGGGTCAGATGAGACTGATATTGTACATATCTTTTATACTTGCAGGCACTTAAATACCTTGTTTGAGCATATAGAGAAATTTTTAGCTGAGATGTTGGGTGGGCCTGTGCGTCTATCAGCACATGTATTGTTGGGGGTTGCTGAGGTAACGGAAGAGGATCAACTGCTCTATAAATTTCAGTATCTGATTTTTCTTGCTACAGCTGTTGCTAGACTTTGTATTGCCTCAATGTGGCTCCAGAAGGATGTTCCATCTTTTGAATTATGGAGGGCTAGATTTCTATAATGTTTAATATAGAATACAGCCTATATGCTTTGAAAGGCAGAAGGAAAAAGAAACTGGGCTGTGAGATTTGGGGTCCAGTGGCCGCTTATATGGATAAATAAGCTTCTTTTTTTCTCTGCTGTGGTTTTTCTTTTCTTTTTCTTTCTTTTCCCCTTTTTTGGTCTGTGTACTATGTATAAGATTGACTTTATGGAACAATTGGGTTGATGTATTGTAATGTGATTTTTGTGCGATCATGGACTAATAATAAAAAGTAAAAACCACCCATGCCTCTCCATTCCTACATGGCATGTAGAATACCTAATACCTAATGGCAGTGTTTTTTCCTACTATTTAATGTGCCATTCATGGCAAAAACTTTATATTTGAATCATTCTAGACTAGAACCAACATTTTTGCTTTCCTGCACAAAATTGTTCTTGCACATACACTCTCCTGCATGCACTCTCAGATCTATACCTCTCTATTGTTTCTCGCTTTGATCTTCCCAGATACTCGTTATTTTAATTCCAGGACTTACCCTTAAATAATATTTCTTCTTTGCGCATCGATAGTGTGCAAACGTGCAAAAGTCTGAAAAGTAGGGGGCATCTGGTGATTCTGAACAAATGACTCCTGCAGAATGTGGAACAAAAACATCTGTGAGAAATGCAAAGTCTACGACTAGTGAATACGCCTGAGCATTGAGCAGTAACTACCATATGCATTCACACACACACCCCAGTTTTTTCATCCCTTGGTCCCCACGCACACTCTACCACAACCTGACCTGCTCTCTACTCCAGCCTACTCTGGCAGGTGTGGTGTAACAAACACTTAACGGGCCACCCTGCAAGGAATGTTGAGGGGCTCACCCCGTAATGCCCATTCCAACACAGTCACCAACTATCCAGTAGAAGTACTTGACTTTTGTCTCCTGCCTCCGCATGACATCAGCAGGAGTTTTCCATGATACGTTTAGCGTCAAAGAGAAAATAAGCATTGGAAATGCAATAGGTCTTGCCTTTGATTAAGTTAATATTTACAACAAGGGGTGGTGAGGAACAGAGTCTCTGAATTAAGCAGAAAGCTCTCACCCAGTCAAGAGATCAGGGCTAGATCCAACACCGTTTTTTAGCTCACTGCACCATCCCAGTTTCAGAACCTGGCTGTATGCAAATTAGTCTGTTCCTTGTCCCAGTGCATGATGGGAACAGGGCAAACCAAACTACAAAAGCCAATTCTTACACTGGGAAGGAAACAAGCTCCCGGGGACCGGTTTCTGGCATTACAGCCGTCTTCGGACCGGTTTGCTTGAATCCTGATGGTGCAATGAGCAAGGGTTAAAGCCATTTGCTTTGCTAATGGTATTGTATAGCAAAGCAAATGGCTTTAACTTAATCAAAGGCGAGACCTTTTGCATTTTTAATGCTTGTTATGGCAGTGTTTGGCATTCCAAATGAGATACCTATGGGCTCTCATTGGATGAGTTGTCCCAACGTGTAAACTGAATATATTCATAATTAATAAAAGTAAACTCCAAGGTCATTAAATGCGTGCAAGGAATAAAAGAAAACATGCATCTTGATTAGGTGCCAAAACCATAAATGTTCCCTACCTTCATTTGGTCATTAGCAAAACTACTGCTTGCAAACCTTATTGTCCGTCTCTATCCTTTCAACAAGCACTCCAATTGCATGCTGCTGCCGACAGGGGGAGCTTCAGATGCAATGAAGTTTCAAAAACACCACTACATCCAAACTACTACCGATCTCAGGCTCTCATATGACCCATTTGTATTTTAAAATCATGGCACCTTTGCCTTTTCAGAGAAAACATGAACAGGCGTCTAGCCTCTCATGTTAGGTTATTTCATCCGTAGTTGTTTGTACGGCTGCCCGAGGCCACCCTGTGGCCGCTCAAGAGGGAGGCCCTCTAGTCACAGAGGACTTCCCTCAAACCCCCCCTCTGGCACCCACCGGGTCCCTCCGGGGCATGGCCCACCAGAGAATACCAGCAGGGTGGGCAGAGCAGCAGACTAACCTCCAAGCCCCGCGACTCTGGCACACCGAAATGGCTCCAGAGTTATGGGCAGACAGCGTGTCTAGCTGCCGAGGCATCAACGGCGTATCCGGCGCAGAAATTGTGTTCCCGCTGGCGAGGCACCACGACGCGTCCGGTGCAGCAAAGAGGTAGAGAAAATGGGGAGGGGGACATAAGTACCCCTCGCCCTTCCTGCAGCCCCGGACGTGACATCACAGCCTCCTCCCACATTCCCTTCGTGAGCAATTGATACACATACATAAATGGTACTGTTGACGTCACTTTTACATTAACTAAGGACCTTTGGATCCAGAAATTAGTAGTGGCAAAGATATCAGCAAGCCACAGTGTGTGTAGGGGGTTGTTTGTTTTGTTTTCCTATTTGTGATTCAATGATATATCTGCCTGTGATATTTGTTTTTTCATGACTTCTTTGTTTTAAATTTAATTTAAACTTGCTTATATATGTAATGAATTGTTATGAACACTTGTTTTTATTTTACTTTTTCAAAGATTGCTCTTTGAAATTTTAACCTGTCATTTTGTGCAAATCTTCTTTTGTATATGCTTTTATTAAAAAAGATTGTGAACGTTCAAATTTTAGTGTGGAAATTACCTTTTGCTTTCCTGTTGATGGTTGAATGCTTAGACAGACAGGTATGAAAGTATAGCAAGTCCATATGTGAGTGTGTACTCAGGGATTTCTCTTTGACTGATTGTCACTGTACCCTGTTCCCTGGAGATAGTGGGGTACTCTCTCTCTAGATACCTTCGGGGAAGGTAGAAGCACAGGTCTAGCGTTTATGAAAATCCCATGTAGATACCAATTCCTTGGCTAAGTCTGATCAGCCACTATGGTGGAATGTGCCTGGTGAAGTGTTTTGACCCAACGCCAAAGTAGGAGTACTAGTGCAGGGCCAGAAGCATTATGTGTAGGCAGCCCGACAAAGGTCTTTTAAGACACTGTGTAAATTGTGCATGGTAAGTAGTCCTTCAGGCCCCCCCCCCTTGCAATGGTTGGCAGGCAGGGGTCACATGGGGGGACGAGCTAGCAGCTGCCAGTTTTTGGAGCAACCCACCAGCATGAAAGGGTGAGGGTGGCTGCCGGTTGCCCTAGCATTGTTTGCCTCGTGTTGGGGACCAGTGATTGTTACTTATCAAGGTAGGGTCTGAATTCTTAGTTGCGTTTGGACACGTTGGCAGGTTGCCCTACTCATGCAACACAGCATATTTTCAAATGTTGCGGAGTGCTGCTCTTTGTGGAACTTCACTTAAAACTCAGTAGTTTGCAGTTCCCACAGTGCGGAACATAACAATTTTAACATGCTTCAAGGAAGCCATTATTAGCAGGAAGGCAGTGAACCATGGAGAGCCAAGGATTGTGGTCATGGTGCAGGATAATTATGGTTTACCGGAACCAACTTTATGCCCAGATTCTGTATGCTTTTGCCACCGGTGACCAGCCCAATGGGGGGGGGGGGGGGGGGGGGGGGGGGGGGAGTATAATCCACACTTTCCCTGGAAATCACAACACAAAGGAGGAGCTATGAAAGGGCAGGAGCGGGAGGTACTGTCACCCCTGTATCAATGGACCGACCTGTCCCCCTCCCTCTAGTACAGATTAGCAGTAGTTGGGTGAGTCAAACCCCACCTGTGGTGCCAGACTAAGTTTGAGGGAATCGTCCGGTGCCACATTTACTGACCGTATATCAGGTTTCAGTATCCCGGAAGCTTGCGTCAGCAGTGGTGCCGCAGAGTGTGGGGCAGGGTAGCACTCCCACCTTACATCCTGCATTCCTACTGGCCATTGTCATTGAACCGGGGAAATGCCCTCCCCAAGCAGGGCCAACCTCCATGTTCGGCGACCCGTGCAGGGGAGGGCCTTCTTCACTCCTTGCATGGTCACACCAGTTCTAATCTGGAGCTTGGCCATGCTTGTGGGTCGGCATCCCTCTGCTGCCATGGGCAGGTTTCAGGTTGTTCCAGCAAGACGTATACTGGGTCTCCCTCCCAGTTGCAGACTCAGCAGGACATTCTGTCTGGTGGGGCACAAGCAATCCCACACAATTATAGGGACAGCCGGCTTTAGGCCACCCTAAGCCCAGCTATGGACTTTCCGAGTGCCTTGAGTTAGCAAGTATAGCGACTGTGCGAGGCCAATCCTTCTCGCCCCATAGCATAGGCCAATCCTTCTCGCCCCATAGCATTAGTAGAAAGTCCCTCTGCCTCGTTCGGAGTCCCTCCCAACCAGCTGGTCATTCACCTGGGGGGGGCAACAACCCCACGAATTTGGAAGGACTGTTTTACTCCACATAGTTAAAAATGACCTGGAGAAAGTCTGTAAACGCATGGGGGCAATGTGAGGTATGGTGGCCGGAGATCGTGCTACGCAGGGCGCCAAATCCTGTGAAGCAGTAGAGAGGTCTTGGAGAAGAGTCAACAGCGCCATAGGCAAGTTCACCGAGCAGAGGGTCCTGGGATTCGTCAGGCATGATAATATTCAGGAAAGGATCAAGGGCTACTATGAGGTGGCGGGGTCCACCTCTCACCTGCAGGGATGGACCTTTTCCTCCGAGACCTACAGGTAGCACTGTAGTTAAAAGGTTGCAGGTAGGAAGGAAGCTAGGTAGTGGGGGGCCCGGGCGGCGACGATTGCCGCCGGCCGGGCTGTGGCGGAGTTACAGGGTGTTCCGGAAGCAGAGAGGTGCATCACGGTACCTCAGCGGGCACTTAGGCGTGCCAGAGCCTAAGACCTGGGGCCTCAGGGTAGGTTCCGGGAACCTGTGTCGGCGCCCCAGTAGTCCTTCAGGCGGTTGTGGGTCTGTGCAACAGGGGGCTTGCCTAGCTACGCTCCGCCCCGCAAGGGGCGTGAATATAATCATTAACATAAGGGGCAGCACATAGGTGGTTCGCCACGGTGCTGCCTGGCTCATCAGGCGGGCAGCTGGCGAGAATGCGGCCTGCCCTTGGATCGCCCGTAAGATAAGCCACTTGATTACATAACGTTGTATGTAATAAACTTGCAGCAGCTTTTTCCCAAACTAACACTGGTGTCTAGTGTGTTATTTGCGGTATGCATGCTTTATGTTGTGGGGTGGGGGGACCTGTCGCCATGATGTGACTATAAGGCTGCCCGAGGCCACCCTGTGGCCACTCAAGAGGGCGGCCCTCTAGTCACAGAGGGCTTCCCCCCGAACCCCCCCCTCTGGCACCCACTCCTCCCCCAGGCAGGAGGAGTCCCGAAGGGAGCGTGGGAGGAGGCTGTGATGTCACGTCCGGGGCGGCAGGCAGGGCGAGGGGTACTTATGTCCCCCTCGCCATTTTCTCTGCCTCTTTCCCGCACCGGACGCGTCGTGGTTGCCTCGCCAGCGGGGACACACAATTTCCCTCCCTATCTCTCACCCTGTGTGTCAGGTTGGGGGAGACAGTTTGAACTTTTTAATGTGTTAATTTTCGTTGCAGGCGGAGTTACAGGGCGATCCGGAAGCAGAGAGGTGCAGCACGGTACCTCAGCGGGCACATAGGGGTGCCAGAGCCTAAGACCTAGGGCCTCAGGGGTGGTTCCGGGAACCTGTGTCGGCGCCCCAGTAGTCCTTCGGGCGGTTGTGGGCCTGTGCAACCGGGGGCTTGCCTAGCTCCGCTCCGCCCCGCAAGGGGCGTGAGTATAATCATTACCATAAGGGGCAGCACATAGGTGGTTCGACACTGTGCTGCCTGGCTCATCAGGCGGGCAGGTGGCGAGAATGCGGCCTGCCCTTGGATAGCCCGTAAGATAACCCACTTGATTACATAACCTTGTATGTAATAAACCTGCAGCAGCATTTTCCCAAACTAACACTGGTGTCTAGTGTGTTATTTGCGGGATGCATGCTTTATGTTGTGGGGTGGGGGGACCTGTTGCCATGATGTGACTATTGTTAGTGCTCTGTGAAGAAACATGCACCGTGGCTTTGTGTGTATTGTACCTTACAATTAGAAGAACCAAATAGCTTAGTTCTGTGGTGTTTGCGTGCAGCCTTGAGTTCTGAGTTACGAATGCTTTTATCGAACAGGTAGCTCTTTCTTACTCGCAGTATAACTCGCAGCGCTTAGAAGAACCATACTTCGCCCTTGAAAGCGCTATGCATGCTGGATTATCACGAGCACAAACTAGGCTCCAATAGTCGGATTTTAGAACAGACTGCGGTTTTATCAAGTGAACAGATCCGGTTTGAATACGGGGCAGGACAGCTCTGTTCCATTACTGCATTTTACAAGTCGGGCTAACTCTAGAGCACAAAGTGAACAGTGCATTTTCAGTCTCAAAGCAGCATACATCGAAACGGCTGACAATTACACCTAAAGGTGCCTGATAAGATTGCCTAGATTGCATCAGTACTTAAGAAGCAATGTAAATTAGCACTGTCCCATTAATAGTAACTGGGCTTAACGTAGAGAGCACGATAGTAATGGAAATCTGAAATGAACAGTCTCTCGGCTTTGGCAAAGGCAGACGCTTGTTTATAATTGCATCACACTTTCACTTTAAGTGAAACGCGATGCAAAAATAAACACGCGCCGGCCTTTGCCAAAACCGAATGATAACAAAAAAGTGCGTAGCAGCTAATTAGGAGACACTGTCTCCCACGGCCAGTAAAAGATGCAATCCAGGTGGGCGGGGCCAAAAGGAGACAGGGTGATAAACAGGAGGGGCTAAAAACCCTCCTGGACAATCAGAACACTTGGTTTTGCATAATTAGTGATGCAAAATGACTCACACCAATGCAAAACACTGGCAGAGCAGAAAGCGAGCTTCTGGAACAGTATCGATTCCAAGAAGCCCTCGTATGACAAGAGCAGTGCATGTGCTGCTTTCATCAGGCTGAGACCTAAAAAGTTATCTTTGTAGGATGAGCATGCTCTCAGTGGGTTGACAACAGCCCCTGCAGCTTCCGCAGTGTGGGAGACACCAGAGCTCCAGAGGTTCCCCTCTGGCACTGTGCAAGGGCTGAGGGCCCCTGGCATGGGAACTCCTGACTGGGTCCGGCGTAAAGGGGGCCTCCCTCCATGTTCTTTGAAGAGGTCCCCCTCAAGTTTCGTTATGCCACTGCATGCTCTAGGTACACACACACTAAAAATCGAGTAATATTCATTTTTTTAACTCTAATATTATTTTTATTAACAAAAGCTTATTTTCAGGGGTGAGTGAACATTCCCCTAACTGATGCTTAAATAGAGGAGTACGTTTGTAAGGGATGTACAGATGCAAAATAAATCAAGCCTCCAAAAGGTGAAGATTTAGCAGGTTATTTCCATTTTGGCAGAGTGAGTTAATCTACCATAAATTTGCTGAGCTTCTATTCTATGAGACTCGTAGTTCCCCTTTCCGTTTAGTGCCTTATTCTCAGTTCCCAGGTGCAGCAGAAGTTTATCTGTGACTTCAAGTGTGCCCCTTTAAACTACACTTCTAGGGACACTAATGATAGTCTGGCTAGTGGCATTTTAAACATCGCATATATGAACAAGCATTGGCATAGCCAATAGGTCTCACCTTTCAGGCCTTATAAGTGTTTAGTTATGCAGAACAATATCCTTGGTGCAACAACATGATCTGTTGCATGGTTAAACACTCATAGGGTCCCAAAGGCGAGACCTATTGGCTATGCCAATGCTTGTTATTTGTTAGCCAAGGGAAGAGTACGCGATTTGCCCAGAATCACAGGTTGTTGAGCGTCCCTGCTGGGACTCGAACCTCGTTTTTCAAATTCAACGTTGACAGCTCCACCAGTTACGCAACATCCTCTTTTTTTATTTTTTAAAAGGGAGGGGGGGGGGGGTAATTGTGCAAACTAATTATCGTATTTGTCCTAGTCTTGCATGGGCTGTGACCTGACATTAACCTTCAGCAGAGCGCATGGCCCAAACACAATCAAGTCATGCTAAAAAAATGATGTGGAAAAATATTCAACTTGTATCACTTACCTCAGTAACGGAAACAAATTGACATTTTTACCAGGAAATTACAGCTGAACGCCTGAAATCACCAGCCGAGGTTGCGCGAGACGGTGGTGACGCAAGGCAAAAGAAAATGTGATCTCTGGGCTGTTAGCTGGGTTGAAGGGGGCCCTGGGGAGCCCAGCTCCAATGGCATCTTATATGCTAACAACGTGCAATTGTTTAATTTATGCAGCGTCCTGGTGTTGGGGAATCAGTTGAAGACAGTGGGAACTCACACATGCAGAAGAGTAAATGGGGGCGTCAAGAGTGCTTGAGGGCATGTTGCCCAGTCGACGGCTTGTGCCGCATCTATAGGTGACTCCGTTGCACCTTTGGATATGTGTGCACTGCCTCTGAGTGACAGACATATATGCGTCTACTATGACCCACCTGAATTTTTATCTATGAAATGCATTTGAATGATTAGCTCCGCATAAACCAGTGTTCATGGTCAGAGGACCCTCAGCGCAAACTTGATAGGTTGTGAGCCAGAGACTCACTTTCCACCCTGTGACGGTACAAAGAAATGGAACACTACGGGCCTATACAATTGAAACGCACTTACATGCTTGTGAGAGGCAGGTGCTGACGTGCGCCACCAACAATATTTTCCTTTCCTCTAATAGGCCTACCTACGTATGACAGGGTGAATGCCACTAGGATGGTGACAGCAGGCACTGTACCAGAGGGCATCATGATTTGTGTTAAAAAGATGGCCGTTATTATAACAAGTGCCTTAAGAAATTAAAGACGGCCCGTCATGTTTGAGAAGTTGACATAGGTGATAATACGGAAAAACTGTGCTCGCGTCATAAACGTGTTGCAGAGTAAGTGTACACAGGGATACATCTATGTGACATGCTATAAAAAAGCACGCGTGCGCCTCGTCCGGCACCAGGGAGAAAGGAGGGGGCCTGAGCCGTGTTTCCTTGCGGCAGCGAGCAGGAACCATCTGTCAAAGCTCGCTCTCGCAAGGGAATCGCCAAACATGCACGAGTTGCCGTTGAAGGCAATGTAAAGCGTGCACGCTTTTGGCTGAAAAGGCGAATCGATTGCTAAAGGTCTCCTTCCTATGCAGCGAGACCTAAAAATGCATAGAAAAAAGAATGCAGACACATATGATGGCTCACGCGGGCATGGGAAACATGGGTTAATTGCTGTATTGGGTGATAAATAGGGCCACTGTAATTACGTGATTCTGAAGCTGCACAGCCGTAGGCATTATTATGGATGTGCAGCAACTCATCATCTGCTGCACAGGCTACAGATTTTAGGCAAAAAATTTGCTTTAAACTCACACGTATTAAAAGTTACTAAAATCTCAGTGACCGGTGTTGTCGTGCAATGTAAGGCCCTGTGCAAAAGGTTACCTTTTGGGTTCTTTTTTTTTACTGTATTTGTGTATTAAACCAGTATAAATAGTACCCTTTGCCTAGCCAGTCTTAACGTGTTAAAAAATGACAAAATTCGGAAGTAATTCTATCACAAAATGTGCCACATTACATTGCGTAATTTTTCTTTTCTTGTTGCATAATGTAGTCCACCCTGGAACATAATTTGATCTTTAGAAGTTCCATAATTCCAATGGCCCTGGTAAGAAATGTTATTTACTTGTTAAGGGGTTCATATTCAGTGTGGGATGTGCTTTTACCTTTCCAATGCACCTGCTTGGATTAACATACATCATATGTCCGTACAAAACTCCTCCCTTTAGTTTATTGCATATACAGGGGACACCATGCTAACATCTAACTATATTAAACAGGGCTACCAAGTTGTAAGACTGCTTATGTGTGACATTTTCATACCTCATATGTGACACTCTGAGTAACACCTTAGGGAAAACTTTGTCTTTGACCCTAGCAGATAATGTTTATGCACAGATAGCAGGATTTGTCTCTGAGACACGGGCAAGGGACCCTTTGCGGGAAGCTGACCCTGTGTTGGGAATTGTACCTAGCAATACAGATTCACTACATTCGGATATCTCACGATATCATGATTCTCCTTTCAGTAATAATTCCCTTACGGCCACTTGCCACTATCATCCCCTGCCCAATAAAGTCATGTGTGTGGTCTCCTTCCCCGACGACCCATCTGCACTGCTTTGGTATCACTGACCTCATTCTTTTACAAGAGGGAAGGATTTTTTTCCAAAAATTAAGAATACTAAAATTGCCACTGCTGATGTACATTCCTGTAGGTAGCTGGATCTCTATAAAGTGTACTAAAACGAAGTACACCGTGCAGAGAGTCCAGTGGGTCCCCATTTGGTTTACAGAGGCTAAAGTATATATTACTTACCCTCTCTTTTGTATTAGTGTGTGCGAGTAGTTAGGCTTATCAGAGGGTAGTGCTAAGCATTTGTTGTACTCAGAGAGTCAATAAATGAGGCACACACTCAAAGAATACATCAGAGACCAAAAATGACAAATAACACATTTTTTATATATATTTCAAACACAAAAACTTCGATTCAAGGTAAGTACAGTTTCCATAAAAATATTCACAGCTAAGTAAACGTTCAAACCTGTGCACTTTTATGCAAAATGCAGTCCTATGGGAGGAATAGTCAATGATGCATAGGTAGGTACAGTCGGTTTAAGGGGCCCACGTTCTGGGATAAGAATAGCAGTGGCCAAAGTTCAAAGTACTACCAGCAGCTCTTCAGGAACCGCCAAGGTTCTATCAAGAACCGGGTGCTGGTGAGGCTGGTAGCTGCCCAGAGTGGGGGGGTTGGGCACCTGAAAAGACCCCGGGTGGTAATGCGCTATATAATTCGAGAAAAAATAAATAAATAAATAAATAAAAGACGCCGCACAGAAGGACTCGCGGGTAAGTCCGATGGCTCCTAAATGGGGGTTCAGGGTGCAGAGTGGTTGACTCAGCTGGGCTGGTCCACAAAGATGCACCTCTTGGTCAAGGACAAACTGCTGGCAGGGGCAAAATCAAAGCAGCTGGGCAACTCTCGAAGTGATCTGCAGTGATGCTGAAGTACCTTGATGGCTCCTTGAACCTGGTGCAGTGAGAATCCGGACTGAATTTTCACTGTTGGTGTATGGTGTCTTGTACCCTGGGGGTTGGTGCTATATGGCTCCGGTTTGTCTTGATGTGTACACACTCGGTGGGGAGACAGATCTGACCTTCCAGAGCAGGACTACCTTCTCCTGGTCATCTGTGTCGTCGGTCGGGCCAGGGAGCTGCACAGTGGTGGACCGGGCTATGCTTGTTGGTGCCTATGGGCTGCAGGGGAGTAGTTTCTCTACTTCAAGGGAGACTTTCAGTTTTTGTTGAAGTCCTGGAAGGCTACCCAAGGCTTTTGCAGTTATTCCAGCTTTCAGGATGAGTCACTTGGTTGAGATTGTCATGAAAGGGCTTAGGACGGTAGGGTTTCATGCCAAAGTTCTGCTGCAGTTCTCAACAGGGAGATACTCTTCTTCATCCTTCTTCTGTTGATCCATCAAATCTGAGTTCTTTGAATCAGGGGTGCTGCCTAAAAAGTCAATTTAGGGGTGCTGTGGAGTGACATGCAGTAGCCAATGGGGCCCTCTATATGACCGCTTCCTGTGGGAAGTGGGAATAACCCTGACCCTAGAAGGCTAATTCCATCCAAAACACCATGGAGGAATCTGAAAAGTGGGGTCCACATCAGCTGGCCTTCCTCTAGGGGTGGTGCTGGCTGAATGTGAGCACACCCCTAATCGAACATATGTTCCTACTGTCTTGCTGCCATTAATGGGGGCAGGACAGGGGGAAGGGGGTGGGCACCTCCGCTATCTGGAAGGATAACAAAGGTTTGCAGGGCTTTTAAAGCTCCAAGTTCTGAAATGCCCATCTTTCTTTGAGGAGGTGTGAACACCTTTGCACAGAGCAGGCTTTGTTCCTGTCCTCCAAGAACAAAGGCTCTCACACTCAGGAGGTCAGAAACCTGTCTGTTGTGGCTGGCTGGTCGAGACCAGCCAGTCAACAAATAGCAGTCAGTAGGTTTTCAGGGGGCACCTCTAACGTGGTCTCTGATTGCATTTATTTATAAATACAGCACTGACATCAATGTGGGTTTATTAAGACGAGGTGTTTGGTGCCAAACACCTTGGGGTATAGTGAAGCCATCATGTAGCTGTGGAACTCGTAATAATGAGTGTTCAGCCCCTGTACTAGTTATGGCTTCCCTGTATAGTTATGATATCTGAGGGCGAATTAAGATACCACAGGGACACATCCACTCAGGCAGATATGCCCACAAATGGGTATGGTGCACCCTGCCTTCGGGGTGTAAAGCCTGTCGTAGGGATAACTTACCTATACCACATGCAGTGTTTTGCTGGCATGGCACACAGGGTTTGTGCCATGTCAACACTTTGTTTTCTCTGCACCAAGACACGCAGGCTACAGTGGCAGTTTACATGAGCTGGGCGAGGGGTCCCTTAGAAGGGCACAGTTCGTGATGCAGCCCTTTGGGACCCTCTTTAGGTCCAATGTCCTAGGTCCCAATCACTAGGGACTTACAAAGGATCCTAAAGGGGTGCAAATTGAGGAACAATCATACAGTTTAGGGGAATAACACTGGTGCTGGGGACCTGGTTAGCAGGAACCCAGCATACTTTCAGTCAAAATTGCACCAGATACAGAGCAAAAGGTCAAACGGGGTACTTTCCTACAATTCCTGCTATGGGAGCTACCAGTATGAAAACACAAACTTACTTTATGGAAACAATGAAGGAAAAGGCTTCCATGCTCCGTTTATGTACAAAAAAGGATTCATTCGCCCTTACACCATGACCTTGCACTTTTTCTTTTCAGGTGAGCAGTTGATACAATGAATTCTGGTATTTGCAGTGCTGTCTATAATGGGTAAAGACCAATAAAAAGAAACATCTGACAAGAGAGAGGTTGAGCTCTCTGTTTTAGAATCCTACAATTTAATTAGGCTATTTAAATTCACTGGCTCCTTTTATGTAACACAGAGGCAATCTGCTTTGTTGAATTTACTTTGGTTTAAAAGAAATACCTGAAGCACTTGCAAATATTTTATTAAAACGGGTCCCTTTCATTTTTCACTGCTGTGCTTTTACTGGTATATGTTTGTCAGTTATCTTTAAAATATATCTATTGCATATTGCTCTTTAGATTTGGCCGGCAGGTTAATCAAAGCATGACCCAGGGAAACAAGGAATTTATGGTTTCCATTCAGATCCTTTAATGGAAACATGTTTTTGTCCCCTTATCAGTACATACTTTCAACAGTTAATGTAAGAAGAAACACTTCAAAATGTGTTCTTCAGCAGTCATATTGACCCCTGACTAATAACAATAAAAAAGACACAAAGGCCATGTTAAAATGAATACAGATTATTTCATATAACGGACTGCTTAAGAATCGTGTGCAGGCATTTGTAGAATATGAAAATATGAAAAGACGCTCAAATTTTTCTCTGGGGAAGAAAGCAACCTTTTCTCTACTCCAGTAAATTCTGTGCTGCATCTTTCCTCCAAAATGAGCAGTGCTTTGTGGAGGACCTACTGTCTCAGGGCCTCCCCTCCACTCCTGAAAGGTGCCTGGCAGGGTCGGTCAGACTGAAGAAAAAAAAAGGTATATTGTTTCTTTTCCGTCCTGGGTCAGCAGGGTGTCCGCTCAGAGCAGGCTGCATCCTGCAGCTATTTTAACCCTTTCATTGCTAGGTCTAAACACCCCCCGCTAAGCCTTTTTTGGGCTATTTGGGGGTCATTCATGCTTAGTCTCCCATAACTTTGTCCACATAAGGTGTAGCCTTTTTTCCTACTTCCTGGGGATTCCAAAGGTACAAATGGGTTAACCAAAATACACCTGCATTTTGGGTTTTTGGAGAAACAAGCGCTACAGAAGAAATCAGTTTTTTTCCCTGCAAATGCCTTCAACAAAGGGTTTGCGGTTCTAAAATCACCATCTTTCCAGCTTTCACGAACAGGCAGACCTGAATCAGAAAACAAACATTTTCAACACACTTTTGGTATTTGACTGGGATATAAACAATTTTTCCAAATGTTGGTGCTTTCAAACTCCTTCCAGGTAATGGTTAGTGTGGGTGTGTAACCCATGGTGGATCCCAGAAAGCTATACATATCTGAAAAAGAAACAAAACATTCTGAATTAAGCTAGGGGTCCTTTTTGGAGATCCTTCAAGGTTTTCGTATAGAAAATAACAGTTGAACTAGAAAAATAATGAAATTGAGTTGAAACACCCGCCCAGCCGTTTGTGTCTACGTTTTCATCTGTAACTTCCTCTAACTATGGCCTATATTCGAAAGCAACATACCATCACGTCCACTGGATCCTTCTGGTTGTGAGATATATAGGGCTTGTAGGTTCTTCAAGAACCTGAGGAACCCAAAGCCAATAACTGAGCTGCTCCTTGCAATGGTTCTTCATTGTGTACCAGGTATACAGCAATTCATTTGGTAAAATATACAAAGTGAAAAATAGGAATCAAGGAAAACTATGTATTTCCAAACTGGGTACAAGATATGAAGTGTATTCAAGTTACTCAACCTGTAGGTCTAGTAAACCTTTTAGGACTTTGAGGACTGTGAAGGACAAAGCCCAGGGCGGGAGCACCTGCCCCAGGGTCCAGCCGGAGCTTCTAAAACCAGCCATGCATGGGAGGCATTCCTGTACCAGTGAGACCCCATCCCAGGAGCTTGGACATGCGGCTGGCCGCAGGACGAGGGCTTCCACCCCAGGCCGTGTTTCTGAACCCAGCCAAGTAGTTGAAGCCTCCCCGAACCCGCGGGACCTTCTTTCCAGGCCCCTTGTGAGGTGGCAGGTTAGAGGACAGAGCCCCAGGGCACTGACCCTATGGCCCAGTAGGGGCCCCAGGGCCCCGTTCAGAAGGGAATGATGCAGGGGTAGCATCCCTTTCACAATACCACTGGTCCAAGGCCCTGGTGGGTTCACTTACCAAGGCCTGCTGGCTCCCTGATACTGGCCCATCCTGTTCGTTCAGTGTCTGGAGAGCCCTGGCTGGGGTCACAGTCAAGTGTTTCCAACCAAGCAGCCAAAAGTCAGCAAATAGGCCCAACCATGCTAGTTTGACCAGAGTCTGGCCCCCTGGCACAGGCCACCCTGTCTGTGACCGCAGGGCCCATACCCTGGTAGGAGGCTGGCTTAGTATATGGTGCACACTTATTTAAGTGATGCACCTTTCACTAATCCAGGCAACCATTATGATGATTTTACTGGTCTTTGATAACCACAGAAAGCTCTCAAAGTGGTAGCTGTGGAGAGCAGCCTTCAGGCTTATCTTGAAGGAGTGTTAAGCAGCTTGTTTTACCAGTTTAATCATGTAATGTAGGTTAAACGAAAAAGAACCACACAGCTGTGTCCCACGTCGGATGTCAGCCACCAGGTAGTATGGCTGGGAATCAGAGACAAGAGATTGGGAAACTGATTTAGAACCTGTCTACAATCAGCTGCCTGCCAAGGATACTCCATTAACTGACCCATCAAGAGGGTCTGGAGAGAAGAGATCAGGGAGAGTGTCACTCTCTTCCTCCTGTCCCTCATCAGTGGCTATGAGCAAGCTCATGTCAGCCCTGTCAATAAAAGGATTTAGGCTGTTCATATGAAGTACTCTGTGGGGAATTCTTGGAGTGCCCAGGTCAACCAAGTGGGTTGACCTCACCTTTTTTCTCCAGGATAGTGTGGGCACACCTCTACTTGTCTTGGAGAGCTGCTGGGTCCACAAGCTCAAACCCCAAACTTTTTGTCCTGACTGGTAAACAGTCAGCACATCCTTTTGGCAATGCCAAGCTTTCTGAAGCTCCTTGCTGGCCATAAGGTTTTTACTGGCCTTCTTCATGTACTCTGCCATACGAGCACACAGGCCAAGTACATAGTCCACTATTTTTTGTTTAGGAGATTTGAAAGGTTGCTATCATACTTCTTTAACTAGACATAATGGATCCCTAACTGAATGTCCAAAAAGAAGTTCAAATGGGATGTAGCCCACCCCCTTCCGAGAAACCTCTCTGTAAGGAAAGAGAAGGCAAGGTAGTAAGACATCCCATTTTCTTCTCAGTTTTTCTGGGCATTCCATAATCATACCTTTTAGGTTCTTGTTGAACCTTTCAACAAGCCCATTGTCTTGTGGATGGTAGGGTGCGGTATACTTATAGTTAACACCACACTCTCTGCACATAGCAGCGATGTAGCTAGACATGATGTTATTACCTCTGTCTGACAAGACCTCCTTAGGAAACCAAACACTGGAAAAGACTCCCAGGAGGTCCATAGCCACCACAGGAGAAGTAGTGGTCCTAAGTGGAATAGCTTCGGGACACCTAGTGGCATGTTCCATCACTAGTATGTAACTATGCACAAATACTGTTGGAGGGTTTAAGGGACCTAGAATATCTATCCATACCCTCTCAAAGGGTACCCCAACCACTGAAAGTAGAATTATGGAGGCCTTGTCACTGGCTTGGCAAGTGACACAGGAGCAACAAAACTCCTTGGTATCTTCAGACATGTGAGTTCAGTGAAAGAGAGGGTCAAGCCTATTCCAAATCTTGCTTTTCCCAAGATGTCCTGCAAGGAGATGTCATGTGCAAGGGATAATAGAAACACCCTGAAAATCAGAGGTGTAACCAACCACCTGGTATCACCAGCCTTGTGGTCTCTACACTCAGAAAATAGGAGCCTGTCCTCCTAATAGATCCTATGGGACCCACTGACATTCCTTGCCTCCTCAGCAGTACCCTCAGTGCTTAACTGTTTGGCCTGGGCCCTGATAACTGCAAAGCCACTGGCCGAGATTTCCATTATCTCTGCATGTGTCCTGAACTCCCCAGCTGAGATTCACAACTGCCAAGGAATGATCAGACCGGACATTGCTTGAATTGGTCACTTGGTACATTTGACCAAGTATGATCTGTTCAGGAGATAAAAGTTTCTCTGTAACCATATTGACACTGGCCCTGTATGGCACAGCTTCTATACCATTAATCAGGGGCTTCTGTCTGTTCTTGTCCAGGCTAGTGAGACTTACAAGTAAAGTATCAAGTTCAATACCACTGTCACAGAAAAAGACAGCCTGAGTGAGTGTTCTGACTAGGTCAGAACCCACTTAGGGCGACAAAAGCAAAAGGAACAATTGCTGGACAGAATGCTGAACAATGCAAACATTCACCCTCAGTCACAAAGATCTGGGTTTAATCTATTGTTCATTTGCTCACCACACCACCCCAGTTTGGACCCAGCCATATGCATATCAGTCTTCTCCCTGTTCCCAGTGCTTAATTTGTAAAACATTAAGTGCCAGAGCTCTAACCGGGAGGCCACTGCAGCTTTCACCGCCCATCGCCCGCCATCACTGCCAAAACAACTACTAACCATCTCTCTTGCATGTAAATGCGACAGTTCAGATTATTCCAGGTCCCCAAAGGTAAAGGAATTGCTGAGGAGGCAGATATTGAAATTTTTTTTTAATGTATATTGTTTTCCTAAACAACTGTTATACTGCTCATCTCCAAATTACATGAGCAGCGCCACCTTGTGGCAGACTGCCCTAAGTGTGGTGTTGACAATTAGGTGCTGGTGCCAAGCACCAGAAACCAATTAAGTGCCGGTGTTCAGCACCGGAAAGCTCTGACTCAAATTAAGCCGTGCTTGTCACCTCATGGGAACAGTCCACCACAAACTGCCAAGCCAGGTCTTCCCTGGACTCGAAACAAGCATCCTGGGATCGGTTGGGGCATCACCCCTCATTAGCCAGGCTACATTGAATCCAATAGGGCACTGAGCACTTGACCCACGTTTGGGCGTACCTTTCCCAGTTAGGGGACAAAAGCAAAAGGAACAATTAATGGATGGAATGCTGAACAAGGGAAACCTTTACCCACAGTCCCTTAGATCAGGGTTTAATCCATTACTGTTTTGCTCACCATACCACCCCCGTTGGACCCAGCCATATGGGAGCATCACCCCTCATCAGCCAGGCTTGCTTGAATCCAGTGCTCTATCCATCATCTCCTTGTGTTTGCTTTGTTCGCCCTAAGTTGGCAGGGTATGCCCAAATGTGGGTCCCTTGCTCATTTTGCCACTGGATTCAAGCTAGCCTGGCTATTGAGGGGCATCACCTTGAAACGGGTCCCAGGATGCTCGTCTCCAGTCTAGGGATGAACTGGCTTGACAGTTCAGGCTGGACTGTTCCAATGAGGAACAGGGTCAAGACTGATTTGCATATGGCTAGGTCTGAACTAGGGTGGCGATGTGAGCTAAAGAACAATGATGGAATCAACCCAGATCTGTGACCGGGGGTGAGTATCTGAACAGTTTCAGCGCTCTGTCCATCATCTCCTTGTGTTTGCTATGGGCCGAACCCACTTTAGAACCCAAGGTTACCCCTACTAATCCCTTGGGGGCACTACTACTACGTTTACTGGTGTATTAGTTGCTTTAGGAGGAGTGGTAGTTGTTTCCTTGGTGCCAGATTTAGAGCAATTGACATATTTTTTCCTATGGCATTTTTCCTTACACAGATAACACCAAGGTTTCATGCCAGAAGAAGAGGAGGTTTGGGAACCACCCTCAGAGAAAGACATTCGGGACCTGAACAAGATTTGCTGTCTACCTTTTTCCCCTCCCTTCTCTTGGGCCTTAGAAGAATTTAGCTTCTTTTCGGCACCACCATCATCATGAGGTTTCTGCTTGATCCTGGTGCGGACCCATTGGTCTGCCTTCTTTCCTAATTCTTGGGGAGAGGTCGGATCAGAGTCCACAAGGTACTGTAGCAGCTGCTGATTTTGAGAGTTATTAAGGATGTGCTCCCTCATCAATAAATTGTACAGTCCCTCATAGTCATGTACATTACTTCCATGAAGCCAGCCTTCCAGAGCCTTAGTAGCACTATCTACAAGATCAACCCAGTCTTGGGTGTGTGCCTTCTGTGTGTTCCTAAATTTAACCCTGTACACATCTACGAGGGCACTCTTCAGGACTGAGTAATTATGTGCCCCTTCCTCCATGACTGTGAAACGTTTGTCTCCACCTTTGTTAGGAAAGGAGAGCCACAGGATAGCTGCCCATTGCCCTTGAGGGACCTTCTGACCTTTACAGGCCCTTACTAAAGCATTGATCTATTTATGGATCTGATCCCCCTCCTGGTAAAGGGGGACTATCCTGCTCAGGTTGATAGTGGCAAAGGAATTCTCCCTGACCCTAGGTTCGCTAGTGCTGCCACTATGGGACCCTAGTCCCACATTTTTCTTAGCCCTCTGAACCTCAAGGGTTTTCTTATCAAGGGCCAACTGCTCCTTCTTGTCTTGGCTCTCTCAAACTGGAGCAGGTTGTATTCCCTTTGAACGAAGTCTTCCCCCTGTCCAGAGATGGAGTCCCTGTAGAATGGTTAGAGGCATTGGAATTGGCCCTTTTCACCCTCCCAGGAGGAATCAAGGCGGACCTACCTCTAGGGATTCCCTCTGTACCATCTGTACCATTCCCTGGGGGATTAGAGTTCACCAGTGAGGGGGTCACCAGACTCCTCCCGGTCATGCTCAAAAGTGGGGTCATTGGGGTGAGCCTGACCCCTCTTCATGAGGCCCACCAAACCCAGAGGTTTCCTGCTCTTTTGTCCTCTCTGGATTCTGAAGGTCATACTGCAGGAGCATTTCTAAGTGTTGCTCTGTGTTAGGATTACTACCTGTCTTTATCTTCCTGCATTCACCCAAGGTCCTAGGTTCCTGGAACTTAAGACCCACTGGATTCCTCAGCTAATGACGTGGCGACTAGGTGTAGTGTGGTGTAGTACCTACTTACCTCAGTGAAACTAAATGTCCAAAGATTGGAGAAAAGGTTTTGCTAGACCCTTAAATGGCAAACCAAAAAGTTCAGTAGAACTTACTAATCAAAAAAAGTATTTTGTATGTGCCTATGCTAGTGATGGTTTTTCATCTAACCACACCTAGATTAAATGGTAAAACAGAGCAGGCTTAAATCCCAACCGCTGCACACCAATGTAGGAGGCTGGCTTAGTATATGGTGCACAGTTATTTAAATGATGCACCTTTCACTAATCCAGGCAACCCTTATGGTGATTTTAGTGGTCTTTGATAACCACAGAAAATTTTCAAAGTGGTAGCTGCAGACAGCAGCCTTCAGGCATAACTTGAAGAAGAGTTAAGCCGCTTGTTTTACCAGTTTAATAATGTAGTGTAGGTTACACGAAAAAGAACCACACAGTGTTTATAGAAAAATACTTCTATTTATTACACAACACTCTCTAACACATTGGTATATTTTCTACCCAGAGGTATCAACACAAACACACAATAATACTTCAATTGCAATAAGGAAAGTGGCACAAAATACAGAGGTCTCCAGGGCAAAACCAAATCATATACTAAGAAATGGGAATGCGAACTGCGACCAAAGTGGGGACTTGGACCAGGAGACTCAGAGGAGCTGGGGACACAAGAAACCACCCAAGACAAGTACCCAGGAACCCCACAAAGAATGTGTGCATAGTGAAAACACAACCGCATGTCTAACAGAAGTAAACAGGAATGTCACGGTTGCAGTTTTTAAGAAGAAGGACCCTTCTCAGTGGACCCTGAAGAAACCCTGTGAAGACAGCAGGCTGGAGAGCCACCCCACCCGTGGATACCCCAGGAAACCAGATACCTACGCCAAGTAAAAAGGGTGCGTAGGTGGGAAGTCACGTCGGAAACCACTGAAGACAACAATGGAGGACTTCAAAGAATATACCGAATATGAATAAAACTGTGCAAGAGTCCGTGGAATTCAAGGGCGGATTCTTGAAGAGGAGAAGCTGCAAGCAGAGAGGACAGAGTCTAGGCCACTCAGAGGTGACCAGGAGGCACGCAAGAGCAATGCCCACTGACGTCAGAAGGTGCAGAAGTGTGGACTGTGACGCTGACACTGCAGCTGTGAGGTCCGGCCGACACTGAGAAAGACCAGGAGCCGTTCACGAGCTGTCACAGGTCAGATGTTAGTGGCCAGAGGGTCTGTGTCCGGCGGGAGCATCAACCAGCCTTGGTAGCCCAACAGGCATGGAGAACAAAGAAGGAGCAACTTTGGGAACAGCAAGGTCCAAGGGTCTCACCAACAGCATGAGAGTCGAGCAGGCCCAAGCAAGCAGGGGAGTCCACTGAATCAGGATAAGAGGACTCACAGGCTGAAGGCACAGGAGTCTCAAGAGGACCTTGAGCAGCTCACCAAGAAGGAAGGCCCACAGTACAGAGGATACGATGAAGACGCCTGTACTTGGGAAGAAGAGATGCTGGAGGCTGGAGTTTCTTGTAGCCTGAAGATCTCTGGAGTGCAGAGCCAACAAGCCTTGACAACGGCAAGTCGACGCGGTGCACAGCAATTCAGTCCCAGTTGTTACGACGAGGGATACTGGCGTCCAAATTGCAAGGAGGACAGGTCAGGTCTGAAGGGAGTTGCAGTACCTTTTGAAGTCTCAGCAGACCTGTCAGCTTGGTTGCGGTGCCTGCAGGTGCAGGGTAGTCACTTCTTCATCCCAGGGGAGATTACATCAGGTGTCCTTGATACTCACAGGTCTGTTGAAGATCCTGGAAGAAGCACAGACACAGACGATGAAGAAAGCTTGCAGAACAGCGAGATCAGGAGCAGCAGGAGTCTTCCTTGGTGCAGTCTCGGTTTCAGGTAAAGTCCAGCAAAGTCCAAGTGTCCAGACGTTCGAAGAGTGGCGTGGTTTCAGGCTTGAGTCTTGTCCCATGACAAATCTAAAGCTTGCCACAGGGGCGACTTAGAATTTTTAAGTGAAGTGACCCCCAAGATATAAGGAAACGTATATCTGACGTGAGAGGTGCAAGCGCTAACTCACACAAGTTGCAATGGCAGGTCTGTAGTCACAGTTTAATTGGACTTCCATGGGTGGCACAATACACGCTGAAGCCCATGGGAGACCCCAAGGGTACCTCGGACCTGGGTACCTTATAACCATATACTAGGGGCTTACATGGGTACGCCAGTCGCCAGTTGTGGTTGTACAGAAGTACTTACCATGGTTAATTTAGGGACAAATCACAGTGACTTTGTTCCTGATTAGCAGGTTCCCAGTCAGACTAGTCAAAAACACACAGACACCAAGCAAAAAGTGGGGGTAACCATAAAAGCAGGCCCTACTTTCCTACACCCCTGCCGTGTGCTTGGCGGCTTGGAGGGCCAGGACATGGAGCCCGGACCCCGCCATAGCTCTAACCGAGAGCACGATTGCAGCCTGCCTCTGTGCCGGAGAAGAGGGGACAAGGCTTCCCAGGCTTGCCACATCCCTTTTGCCAAGCCAGCTAGTTCTTAGGAGAACTGTAAGCTTTGCCCCAGGCCTGCCGACCATACCTCCTGGGTGGTAAGAGATATCATTAACAGTTGCTGCCATTCGAGACCGAGCCCAGTCATTTGCTGAGGGCTTCTTGGTGCTCTCCCGGCTTGTGTTCCAGCTCGGCGCCACAGGGGCTGGGCCTTCATGCAAGGAAGGTCTCTGCTCTTTACCCCTAACAGAGGTGGGGAGCACGAGAGTCCTCCCTAGTCTGCAGCCACCCTGCCCTGGGTAGTGCCTGTCAAAGCCATACCCTGGGCTCAGAGTGCAGCCTTGGGTGGGTGCCTTCCACCTTCCTAGAGCCCAGGGAGCCAAGGAGACTTATACCCAGCCCACACCACATCCTCTCCCTATGGGCCTGCCTGGGAAGTCCATTTTCCTTGAATATTAAACCCCAAGAACAGGGGGCTTATACAACACTGGTTGGGGGACAAATAGTGGAGTTAGCCCCACTGGCCGGCCAGCGGCCATCTGGTCAGCCAGCCTGACAGGCTCACCGGTTGCCCAGCCCTTAGTGGATTCTGACTTCTATGGTCACCGTCCTGCTATCTATATCAACCAACATCTTTTCTTGGGTCTGACGAGTCAGCATGGGACACCTTAATCTGGTGTTTGGTTCATCCCACAGCACCAGTTCTGCTCAACACAAGTGGCCCACTAGGCACACGCATTCCATGCTCGGCTCCACGCCAGTGAGCTGGGCTTCTTACACATTTAAAGTTTGAGAATAGGTTGAGATCATTTTGGCCCCAAGACCTCTAATCATTCGCTTGAGCAGATAAAACTGGGGGTTCAGAGTGTCAGCTATCCTGAGGGAAACTTTGGAGGGAACCAGATGGTTCAATTAGTCTTTCACTGCATACCCAGGTCGGGCGACCGATTTGCACATCAGGACTGCTACGGACCACCACCAGTTTCTTCTGGCTTTACCCTGTCGAGGCATAGTTCACTATTTTTTGGGTCCTATTATGCACGTTAATGCGCCACCTTCCCAGAAGAGGAGGTGAGATGGACTGGAGGTGTGCCCGCCGCAGCCTTCGCGGCAGGATCCCACCTCAGCTGGTGTGTGTCGGCCCTCACCTTCATTGCACCACAGGGTTTCACTCGGCCCTCCGACTCATGCACTTGTTAGACTCCTTGGTCCATTGCCGTAGACCCCTGGAGCCCAGAGTGGCCTCCCCGCCTGGCAGCACAACATGGTCGGGGCGCACTGAGCACAGTCTGTCCCAGTTGTGCCAGTAGCAGGGGGTCCTGTCCCTCTTACCCGCCCTGGCGCACCCCAAGTGGCGGCAGAGCAGTTGCCAGAGGAGTGCATGGAAGCGGTCGAATCTCCCTCAGCCCGACGGACACGGCGAAGCCGCAGCCAGGGGAGCTGTAACACTCTCCACTGGAGCAGAGTGTCACCTGTCACCCCAAAGTTTTCCCAGCCAACCCAGAGCTGTTCGCGGCACACCACAGCGGAGGAAATGCACCCTGTGGGGCTGGGTGCACACGGGCGCCGGTCCCACAGAGTGGATATGCCTTACCGGGCAACTGACTTTCCCACTGTGTTGAATCCTCAAGGCGGACTGCAAGGACCCCATCCGTTTACCCCCTTGAACTCTCTTTTCAAAGTTCTTTTCAACTTTCACTTAGGGTACTTGTTGGCTATCGTTCTTGTGCCCGTATTTGCCATTAAATGGAGTTTACCACCAGCTTTAGACTGCATTCCCAAGCGACCCAACACAGAGAAGGCACGATCCCGGCATGCCGGGGGCCCCTACTGGCCTAACACAATCTGCGGGGTGAGCCTCGATCAGAATGACTTGCGCGCCCTGAGTGACGCTGGGAAGGAAGTCTTCTGTAGGCCACATTCACCGTGTCTGCCGCCGGGTGGGGATTTGGCAGGGGCGTCTTAACTCGCTTTTACTGAGGGAATGCAGATTTGTTTCTTTTCCTCCGCTTAGTAATAGGCTTCAATTCAGCAGGTTGCCACGTCTGATCTGAGGTTGTAGCCGGACGCCGAAGCATGGGGGAGCCGGGGATGACACTGGCCCCTGGGCTGCTGCAGGGGCTGAGATCACAGCAGCGCACTCTTTTTCCTGTATTGGAGGTGAAAATCAGAGGGAGCAAGCAAGCACCCGCAGGTCTGGCAGAGGTGTGGCCCTCCCCGGCTGCAGAAGTGGGCGCCCAAGAAGGTACACAAGGGGGACACCACAGAGAGATTCGTGCAGAAGCCAGCCAGGCACCTTGAGACTTGCCCAGGGCAGACAGGTGGCCAGTCTGCACCCCGCCGAGACAGGTGGGAAGCTAGGCTAGCTGTAACTCCGTGACAGGACCAAGGGGGGATCCTGTGACAGGCGGTCGGGGGACTGGAGGACTTGGGCCCCACCCCAGGGCCCACTGGGTCCCTAGTCAGAGCTTTTGAACTTGGCCAAACAGGATAAGCCTCCAAGGGCCTGCTGGACTCCCGGCTCAGGTACATGGCAGTGCAGGACACTGGGGAACGGAGAGTGCCAACCCCGGGGCCCCGGTGAGCACTTCTGGACTTGGCTGCACAGGGGAGGCTTACCTGGGCCTGATGGACGTCCCAGGTCCTATGCCGAGTGGCAGGCTGGACAGCAGAGCCAAGGGTGGCAGTGGCCCTCCTCCAGGGCTCAAGGGGGCCCGCTCGGAGCTCCTGGACCTCCTAAGGCCCGCGGGACCCCGTATTGGGCTCACTGTCCCATGTCGGGCCCGAGGACAGAGACAAGGGCCAGTAACTCCATCCCCAGGGCCCGCCATGGCCCTGATCAGAGCATCTGAACCCAACCAAGCAGGAGAAGCCTCCATGGGCCCGAATGAACCCCGTCCCAAGCCTTTGGTGGTGCGGCAGGCTGGAGGAGGCAGCCCTTGATAGGAGCACTGGACCTGGGTCCCGGAGGAGCCCTGGTCAAAGCTTCTGACCTGGCCACCCAGGGGAGACCCCTCTGGGACTGATGGGCCCCCATCCCAGGACCTTGCAGTGGCGGATGGCCAGAGGATGGAGCCTAGGGTGGGAGCACCCACTCCAGGGCCCAGCTGTAACTCCTGGATTTGGCCCCACAGGAGAAGCCTTACCGGGACTGCAGGACTCCATACTGGGAGCTTTGACAAGTGGCGGCCACGAGGACAGAGCCCAGGACAGAATAACTCCAACCCAAGGGACCGCTGGAGCTCCTGGAAGAGCTTCTGAACCCGGCCAAACAAGAAAAGCATCCCCAGGCCCGAGCCCTTCGGGGTACGGCTGGCTGGAGGATGGAGGCAAGGATGGGGGCTCTCACACCAGGGCCTGTGAGGTAATCAGTAAGAGCTTCTGAACCCAGCCAAACAGGGGACACTTCCCCCGTGTCAGGACAACTGGTAATAACACTTGTTGTACTATTCTGTGTTCCCCTAGATTTTGGGCCCTAGCTTAGCTGGCACCTTGGGAAACATAGCCAACCTATACATTTTTGAAAACTAGACACTTTGGGCTATCCAGAGTGGGCTAATTTGCATGGCTCTCACCACATTTTATTACCCAGAATCCACTGCAAACCTCAAACTTTCACTAAAAAACACATTCTCCTCACATTTCTGTGATGACAAGTTTTGGAATCTGCAGGGAGCCACAAACTTCCTTCCAGCCGGCATTCCCCCCAAGCCTCCCAATAAATATGGTACCTCACTTGTGTGGGTAGACCTAGTGCCCACAACAGGAAATGGCCCACAACGCAATATGGACGCTGCACGTTTTTCCTCCAATAACGGACCTTTTTTTTTGAGCCGATACACCCACCGTGGCTGAGGACGGAACCGTTCTGTCCTCCCCACTGACGGGGATAAAGTGACATGCTACGCAGACATGCTAATGGGGCCATCTTCATGTAGAGAAGACTGGAGCCCCACCTACACCACAGGGGCTGCATGGGGTGTACATTACACCCCTGAATCTCAGCTCTAGAGACATTGTTTATATTGTAACCCACTCACTGGCCAGTAATCTCAGAATATTTACCCTGAAATTGGACAGTGACTATACTCAAAGCTATACAAAGTCGGCATTAGTGACCATATACATTTTTCTTGCTTCTCAAATTGATATTTTGAGCATGGTTGAGAACATGAGTTATGGCCATGTGTTGTATGTGTTCATACATTCAAATGCCATTGTAAAGTGTTCTCTTTCAGTGAATGTCATAGCTATTTTAATGATTACTTCCAAACCCTGCTTTTGGCCTGGGCTGTGGTGAGGCTCTGCGTCTAACCTGTAACAGGCGGCCCAACTCTTGCTGCGCATGGCTTTTAACTATGCATAGCTGGGGTTGGGCTAGGGGTCGGTCTCTGCATCTAACCACCTAGTTTAGCAGGGGTTGTCTGCAAAGCCTGACTATAGCCCTGAGTACCATCTAGGGACAATGGGAGAACAGGCTTCCTTATTTAATAGGATTCCTGGTTTTTAATTATTTTTTTCTGGGGTCTAAAAGGATTCACGAATCCCAAACAGCAAAACTTTAAATCCCCCTCAACAACATTTTACAATACTTTTATTTCAAAACCTAAGGAGCAGTTGTTTACCAAACAAAGAAACACACACTTCCTGATGAAAGTTTTCGTTTTTGTGCCACGTTTCGACTAAATATCTTCAGCGCTTTGGGATGTAAGCAACGTTTCCTGTGGAAGCTAAAAGGAGAAAATATATTTTTCCAACTTCCACATCCTTCCTTACATTTCATGTTGCACCTTCACTGGCTATGCCAAGAAAATGCTAAACATGATACACAACCCTCCACAGGGCTCAAAAGTACAGCACATCACAAATGTGCACCTGAACCATAACTACATACTGGCAGCTAACACTGTCTAGTGTACACACACACACACGACACACACACACAGATACACCAGCTCTTCTGAAACTTACATTCAGTCATAACTTCATGTTGTTGGGAAATATAGCTTGGCACGATGCAGACATTTCAAAGACAGTTTTGAAACTCAGCACTGGGGAGGAGGTATACACGCTAGCTTGACACATGCCAGACCCTGGGTAGTAGCTTCACACACTTAGATACATAGTCCGGCATGGGATAATAAACTCACAGATTCCTATAACCCCAAACACTACAGCACTGGGCAGTAAACTGACACACTGAAATAATACGCACACTAGGCATTAATCTGACACACTGAAATAATACGCACACTAGGCATTAATCTGACACAGTGAAATAATACCAAGTACTGGGCAGAAACCTCAAACACCAATGTATACCCACTAGTGCTAGGTGTTAAAACTTACCTTCTGGAACTACACCATGGTTCTCATACTTGTCCATTCGCAGGATGCTCAAGCTTTCACAACCAGATTGCAAGCGGATCGCACAGAAAACCTTGGCCTGGCCATGTGACACCACTGTACGGAAGAACTGATCATACTCATCATGGGAAAGGGGTGATCCTGGCACCCTGAAGTGTGCAGTAGAAGCAATGTAACTGTACCAAGTAGCATATTGAGCATGGGTGCCCTTCCAGAACTGGATCCCTGCGGATGAAAGAGAGAAACAGGCAAGCCCATGAAATGTCCATCAAGACCATCAAACACTTAGATGGAGATCATTAAGAGCAGTCGATCCCACCTTTGGTTTGCTAGCATGATCAAGGCAAACCATAGGCATCTAATTTCTTATATGTTTTCTCCTAGTGCTGTCCTCAACCTTAGTGTGTCTGGCTATGTGAGACTTGCAGGAAGCTGGCTCTTTATATACTATACCACAGTAAGGTATAGTGTGCACAGAGTCCAGTGGATCCCCAGAGGCTTTACAGAGGCTCAAGTAGAAAGCATAGTAATGCTTTCTTTTATGGTAGCGTGGGCGAGCATTCAGGCTTATCAGAGGGCAATGCTAAGCATTTGTTGTACACACACAGGCAAGAAATTATTACTCACACTCAATGGCTAAATCCAAGAACAATGTTTTGTAAAAATATTACTTTTAATATGTTTATTTCACAGAACCAAAGATACTTTGTTGTAGTAACATGAGTTTTGCAATATCACTGCCTTTCAATGTAAAAAGTAGACACTGCATTTTTCAATCAATATAATGTAATCCTATGGGAGGAAATACAATCAGCAATTTAAAGGGAAGAAAACGAGTTACAATATTGTGCTTTTAGATGAAGAATCATTACCAGGCAAGGTTCAGGTAAGTGACCTCACTGCACCACCAGCGGTGCTGGGGCTGATGGGTGCAGAGGTCAAACTCGGGATCTGGTGCCAATCTTATCCAATGGAGAAAGAGGGCAATCAACGTGGTACTACTCACAGGTAAGTAGATAAGTTTGGTAAGCCAGCCCCGGGGGTTAAGGTAAGCAAAGGGGAATGGGGGGGGGGGGGGCACAAGGCAGCACCAAACTTACACCACTAGCTGAACGGGGGCGGCCAGGTGCAGAGTTCCAACACAGCATCATGTGCCTCATGAAAACCAATGGGGAATCAACCCGGTAAAAGGCTGCAGGCTCAGGCCAGGAGGCCGGACAAAAGAAACCTGCTGCTGCACACGGTAAGTTGGGGTCCAGTCAGGATTAGGACACCTTCTGTAGATCTCCCCAAGACCCAGAGGCTCTTTGTGTAGGGGTGTCCTTTGGTATTGAAAGTCAGCTTACCGGGGCGGATCGCGATTGGGGGGGGTCATAGAGCAGAGGCTCCAGGCGTCGACGTGGAGTCCAGCCGGCGTAAGCACACAGTGAACTCTTGCTTTAAATTTCTGGGAAACCTTAACTGGACTGGTAGGCCACTGGAACTCGGGCCGTGGGTGTCGGATGCAGAGGTGGTCGGATTCACGGTTACACAGGCAGAGCTTTGGTCTTTAAACATGGTTTTCTTCTGGACATGTCCGCTGTCCATGATAGATCAGGAGTCTTTTTAGAAGGTAGGCAGTCCTCCCAGGGTTCTGGAGGTTGCTGGACTATGGGACGAGTTGCTTATCTGTAGTAGGGTTTTTGATGGCTGCAGAAAGGCTGGTAGGGCTGGGGCCAAGTCTGTTGGTGTCTTCAGTCTTCCCTACTGCACGGCTCTTCTTTGTCCTCTTCTTCGTAGGTCGTCGGTAATGTAAGGATTAAAGTTCCAGGGTGCTCCTAAATACTCAATTTAGGAGCGTTACAGGGGTTAGAAGGTAGTAGCCAATGGGCTTGCCTTTAGGGTGACTACACCCTTTGTATGTCCACTCCCTCTTGGGAGGGGGCATATCCCTAACCCAGCCGCGGCCCTGCAGGTAAGAGTGGTGGGGCCAGATTAGGGGGGATTTCAAGAGACGACCAAGAGGGAAAACTAATTATTTATTTAATTTTCCCTCATGGTTGTCTCTCAAAATCCCCCCTTACGTTGCCCCACTGCTCTTACCTGCAGCAGCCGCGGCTGCCCTAACCCTATTGGCTAGAATCCTCCAAAGCAAGTTGGGGCTGCTTCAGGTCAGGGCACCTTAGGGGTGGTCCTGGCTGAGAAGGGACACACCTCTCTTGTTTACTAATTTTGCCGCCGACCTTGCTGTCAAATTAAGGAGCTTGGTCGGGGGGGGGGCATCTCCACTAGCTGTAGAGGCCCTAGTCAGCATAACAATGGACATGAAGCCTTTGAGGCTCACCACCACACTATGCTGCTCCTGCTTGGGGGTAGGTGAGAAGGACCTCCACACAGAGCAGGCTTTGTTTCTGACCCACAAGAGCAAAAGGCTCCCACCTCAGGGGGTCAGAAACACGTCTAGAAATGGCAGGCTGGTGCAGACCAGTCGGGCACACCCAAGTGGTTTTGGTAGGTTTGCAGGGGGCACCTCTGAGGAGCCCTCTGAGTGCATTTATTATTGAATCCAACACTGGCATCAGTGTGGGCTGCTTAATCTGAAATTATTGGTACCAGAGATCTTGGAATTCAGTGAAGCCATCATATAACTGTGGAACTCGTAGTGACAAGCTACCAGCCCATGTACTCAGTATGGCTTCACTGTGTAGTTATAGTGTCTAAGAATGGACTCAGACGCTATAGGGGCATATCTGCTCATGCAGTTATGCCCTCATGTAGGGGGCTGGTTTAGCATATGGTGCACATTCAAAAGAGTGAAGCATCTTGCACTGATCCAGGCAAACCTTATGGTGATTTTAGTGGTCTTTGATAACCATAGAAAGTTCTCAAAGTGGTAGCTGTGGCGAGTAGTCTTCAGACTTATCTTGAAGGAGTGTAGAGCAGGTTGTTATACCACATTTAATCAATAGTGTAGAATAGAGGAAAAAGAACCACACAGTGTTCATAAAAATAAGTCTATTTATTACACAACACTATCACTAACACATGGATATATCTCCTACCGGAGATATCAACAATACACATGAAAATAATCAAAAGCAATCAGGTAAGTGGCACTGGTCTCCAGGGGGAAACCAAATCATATACTAAGAAAGTGGAATGTCAACTGCAAGGAAGAACAGGACTTGGACCAGAAGCCTCAGAGGAGTTGGGAGAACAAGGAACCACCCAAGGTAACTAACCAAGAACCCCACTGAGTCAGTGTGCAGAGTGGAAACACAGCTGCATGCCCAATGGAAGTTTATGGAGAAGGCCTGGTTGCAGTTTTAAAGAAGAAGGACCCTTCCCAGAGGACCCAGAAGAAACCCTTTGGATGACAGAAAGTTGGAGAGCCACCCCACCCAGGGATGCCCCAGGAACCAGCTTACCTGCACCAGGGAAGTCAAGTGTAAAGGGGTGAAGTGACGTTGGAACCTCCTGTAGACGACAGTGGGAAAGTTTGTAGAAAAGGCATCTGGAGAAGTTCGTGAAGATGTCTTGTGGAATCCAAAGGTGGATTCTTGAAGAGGAGAAGCTGAAAGCAGAGGGGATAGAGTCTATGATATTCGGAGGTGACCAGGAGGCACTGAAGCACAATCCATACCCTTGTAAGGGAGCTCAGGAGAGTTGATGAGGACCTTGTAGCTGCAGCTGTGGGGACAAGGGGACGCGGAGGTAGACCAGGAGCAGTTCACGAGCTGTCCCACATCCGTTGTCAGTGTCTAGGTGGTTGGTGTGTGGCGGTAGCACCAACAAGCCTCGTTAGCCGCAACGGACATGGAAGACGACAAGATGCAATCATTGGGATCACTAAGGTCCAAAAAACTCACCAAGCGTAGAAGAGTCATGTGGTGGTGAGACTCAGCAAGCCCTACCAGTGCAAGGGATTCGCCCTTCTCTGCACAGAGTCCTCAGACCAATAGGAAGAAGTTGGCACAGAAACTGGAATAGAAAGTACAGAGTTTATTAAACCTCATGAGGTGGAACTACATTCACACAACACCCTTCGGTAGTGTATGACGTAGCACACTGAATGAAAGGAGCTTGGTCCTTTTATACCCACACAGGGGCTCTAATGAAGGCGGTACAAGTACAGAATGCTGGTTTTAGGTACATATAAGGTCATACAGAAAGTGTACTGGCAACAAGTGGGAGGGGCTAACAGTTAGCTAATTCTGGTGGACACTTCCTGACAGTTACAGACTACAGCAGCTGAAAGCTCAACTGAGCATGTGCAAAGGTGGAAGATGCTAAATATATCTCGTCTCTAGGCAGATTTCAAGAGCAGTTAACACAAAGGTAGGACAGAGCACATGGTGAGCACATGGCAAACAAAATGGCTGACAGAAATACAAAATGGATTCTGCAAAACGAACAAGATAGTCTCTAAATACAAGATGTCTTCTGCTAATTCTTAACCTCATTGCTGCTAAATTTCAACAGTCAGAGCAGGCCAGGAGCAAGCAGGGGAGGCCACCAAAGCAGGAGAAGACGCTCGAGAGGACACACAGGCCGAAGGCACAGGAGTCACAAGAAGACCATAGGCAGTTCACCAAAGATGGGGGCCCACAGTGCATGGGATGTAGTGAGGATGCTGATCTTTGAGGAAGGAGGTGTTGGATGCTGAAGCTTTTTGTAGACTGAAGATCTCTGGAGTACAGAGTCTACAAGCCTTGGCATCGGCAAGTCGACACGGTGCACAGGGGTTTGGTCCCCGCGGCTTCAACGAGGGATACTGTCCTCCACATTGCAGGGAAGACAGGTCAAGCCTCTGGAGAGCTGCAGAACCACATGCAAAAACAACAGTTGGCGCACAAAATGCAGAACAATATCATACATTCACCCCCAGTACAGAGATCTGGGACTAAATCCATCGTTTTTTTGCACTCCACACCACCCCAGTTCAGACATGGCCATATGCAAATCAGCCTTGACCCTGTGCCTCATGCGAACAGTCCAGCCCGAACTGCCAAGCCATGTCTTTCCTGGACCGGAATCAAGCATCCTAGGACCGGTTTCTGGCTATCAGCAGTCTTCAGCCAGGATAGCTTGAATCCAGTGGTGTGGAGAGCATGGGACTCACATCTGAGCATACCCATCCCACTCGGGGTGACAAATGCAAAAACAAAAGTTGATGGACAGCATGCAGAGCAATATCATACATTCACCCCAGTACAGAGATCTGGGCCTAAATCCATTGTTTTTTTGCACTCCACACCACCCCAGTTCAGACATGGCCATATGCAAATCAGCCTTGACCCTGTGCCTCATGGGAACAGTCCAGCTCGAACTGCCAAGCCATGTCTTTCCTGGACCGGAATCAAGCATCCTAGGACCGGTTTCTTGCTATCAGCCGTCTTCAGCCAGGATAGCTTGACTCCAGTGGTGTGGAGAGCATGGGACTCACGTCTGAGCATACCCATCCTACTCGGGGTGACAAATGCAAAAACAACAGTTGATGGACAGAATGCAGAACAATATGATACATTCGCCCCAGTACAGAGATCTGGGCCTAAATCCATCGTTGTTTTGCACTCCACACCACCCCAGTTCAGACAAGACCATATGCAAATCAGCCTTGACCCTGTGCCTCATGGGAACAGTCCAGCCCGAACTGCCAAGCCATGTCTTTCATGGACCGGAATCAAGCATCCTAGGACCGGTTTCTGGCTATCAGCTGTCTTCAGCTAGGATAGCTTGACTCCAGTGGTGTGGAGAGCATGGGACTCACGTCTGAGCATACCCATCCCACTCGGGGTGAAAAATGCAAAAACAACAGTCGATGGACAGAATGCAGAACAATATCATACATTCACCCCAGTACAGAGATCTGGGCCTAAATCCATCTTTTTTTGTTTTCCACACCACCCCAGTTCAGACATGGCCATATGCAAATCAGCCCTGACCCTGTGCCTCATGGGAACAGTCCTGCCCGAACTGCCAAGCCATGTCTTTCCTGGACCGGAATCAAGCATCCTAGGACCGGTTTCTGGCTATCAGCCGTCTTCAGCCAGGATAGCTTGACTCCAGTGGTGTGGAGAGCATGGGACTCACGTCTGAGCATACCCATCACACTCGGGGTGACAAATGCAAAAACAACAGTTGATTGTCAGAATGCAGAACAATATCATACATTCCCCCCTTGGGAAGTCTGCAGGACAACAGTAGCAGCAGACCAGTCAGCTTTCGCTGTGGTGCATACAGATGCAAGGGAGTGACTCCTTCACTCCAGGGAAAATTTCTTCAGCTGTCCTTGATACCCACAGGTCTTCTGGAGAACCTGAGTGAAGTACAGACAGACACAGATGAGGCAGAAGAATTGAGGAACAGCTAGACCAGGAGACGCAGGAGTCTTTCTTGATGCTGTCTTGGTTGCAGTCAAAGTCCAACAAAGTCCAATTGTTCAGACGGTTGGAGAGTGTCTTGGTTTCCGAGGTGAGTCTTGTTCCATGATAAATCTGAGAACCCACCCACAGAGGAACCCTTAAATACTGCCGCAAGAGGGTTGGAATGACGTTGGGGTCCCTCCCAGAGGAGGGCCTGGACAAAGGGGAGGATACTCCCCATTTCTTTGTCCAGGTTCACGCCAGAGTGGGAACCAAGGGTTCCTGAGCTGGCTCAAGCTGGAGTATGCAAGGACGGCACCAAATGTGCCCTTCAATGCAGTCTGTTGGCACTGCACTCCAGCCCAATACACTAAGTCCTGTATGGGAGATTGTCGCACCACCCTGTGATAGGAACCCTATTGTTCTATTTTCCCCTGCTCGAGCTCAGTAGAAGACGGCAGAATCATGGATGTGGTCGGCAGCAGCACTAGCTAGCTGGCACACCTGGAAAGGCTGCAACCGGGGGCACCCCCCCAGTACATAGGATCAGACCTCCAAGCCTAGACTCGCTGTTGGGGTATGATTCCAACATATTTGATACCAAACATAACCAGGTTTGGCGTAGCCATTATATAGTTAGACATCTCATAATGAACTGATGTCTCTTATTTGTCTTAAAATAGCTGCCGCACTTACACAGCCTGGAGAATAGACGCAGGGGTTTGTAGAGGTGTTCTGCTCATTCCGGGAAATACTCACACTTATAACCAAGCACTTAGCCCACAGGTGTGAAGGACCTACCATAGGGGAGACTTATAGGTTTTAAGTGCAGTGACCTCTGATATATGGAAACATATCTGTTGTGGGAAGTGCAAGAAGCAACTCACATGTGCTGCAATGGCAGAGTTGAAGTGGGCTCCCATGGGTGAGACAATGCATGCTGCATCCCTTGGGAGATCCCTGGTGCACTTATGCCCTGGGTACCTTAGTACTATATACTAAAGACTTATAAGGGTACACCTGTCCAATTGTGGGGGTACAAAAGTACTTACCAAAGCCACTTTGGATGAGGGAGCACAGATGCTGGGGTTCTGATTAGTAAGATTCCAGCAAATTAAAGTCAAAACACACTGACACCAGGCGAAACAGTGGAGGTGGCCATTAAAGCAGATCCTACATTCTTACATGTCACATGAGGTACAGTGCACCCTGCCTTAAGGCTGTAAGGCCTGCTGTAGGAGTGACTAGCCTATGCCTCTTGCAGTGCTGGTAGGCCTGGCACACAGGGATGTGTTCCAGGTCGACTCTTCAATTTTATCTACACCAAAACACGGAGTCTGCAGTGGCAGTATGCATGTGTTTAGTGAGGCGTCTCCTAGGGTGGCAGAATGCATGCTGCAGGCCTTATACACCCTCTCTGTCCACAAGGTCCTTGATTCCACTGGTACTGGTACCTTTTACAAGGGACTAATATGTGTGCCAAGTGCGGCAACAAAGGTACAGTGTTGGGAAAAACACAGGCACTGGGAACCTGGTTAATAGGAACCCAGTACACATTTAGTCAAAGATGCATCAGAGACAAGGTAAAGTGGGGGGTAACTAAGCCAAAGGAGTACTTTCCTACAAGACTCATGTAATAACTAGAATACAGATGTATAAATCATGAACTGCCAGATTGTGAGTCTTGACAGTATTGTATTTTGTTGTTTTGCAACTTTATATAGCGCTTACTGCCCCTATGTTGGGTGTTGAAGCACTTGCCTACATCGATAGCCTGCTACATTATGTAGGGTGTATGGTTGGAAAGGTATTATCTTTGATTTGATCCTATGTGGGAAGTGTTTCCATGTTGTGGGTGAGGATCATCGAAGTGCGGTTATCGTCTAATGGGATGCAGCCCCAGTGCTTTTTTCTGACTTCCAGCCTCTATGTTTCTGCTTCAGCACTGGGACGCCTCTTTGCTGGGGCAGTGGTGCGCTATACAAACTTATTAACATAACATAACAGTGTGATGGATGAGGAAGTGTAAGAAGTTTGTGTATTTCAGTAAGTTGGCAGCTTTGAGAAGCTCTGCAGGTTCTTTATGATATTTATAATCCTCGTAGTCCACTTAGCTGGTAACTGCACTGGGTTCTCTATTCTGATATATTTCGTTTAAAGTTTATGGTCCTGAGCAGCCAAAGGTTGCAGAAAGACATGAGTCGGAGATCTACTGGGACAAACCATTTTACTATCATCCCATATCCGATTGCCATTGTGAGATGTCAAAAGGCGGTTATAGCATATATCTAGTTGGGGCTTTCAATAGTGAACTAAATTAAAGACCTCTATTGGCTAGCAATATGTGACAGATCTCTTCAGTTATTCCATTCCTGTTCAGTTTGTGATGGGTGATTTACTACTGTGGACTGGTACAGTGCTGGGTGATGGACATGACCATAGCAGTTTTGCCCTATGTGAGCATGAGAGTGTTTGAAATGTTAATGCTGTCTTTATAATCTACAAGTGACTGTCCAACTGCTAAGTGTTGGATATTGTATTATAATTGCATTTATGTAGCAATTACTACTCCTGAAGATGTATGATAGTGATTTACATTAGGCTGCCCGCTGCTCTGTGGCCCAACGCTAGTGTTTGGCTCACTGTTGGTCATTGTGATTAGTCTTGCACTCTTAAGGAAAGCATGCTATGCAATTTTCACCACTTTCTACGTGGTAGATTAAATTATTAGGACTATGGTGTGATCTTTAGAGGAAGGGGGATTATGTGAATTCCTGCACAAGTCTGGTGGTATTAATACATGAGCTACAGCAGATTAGTTATTGTTAGGTTGTAGTGGTATGACCCAAAGGAGAGGTTGTGATCTTCGGTGTAGGAAATTGCCTCTTTTGGACATGGTTAGCCCCCACTATTTGCCTGGAAAATTATGTAAATTCGACTGGAAGTGCACAGGGTCCCTGCCAACCAGCTCCCCTGTGACAGAAACTCTTTCCCTCAACTGTACCTTTTGTTTCCCAATTGGCACAACTTCAGTATCCCTTGTAATTCCCTAGTAAATGGTACCCCTGGTATCTAGGGAACTGGCACTGAAGAGGGAACCCAAGGGTAGCAGAGCAAATTGTGACACCCTAGGGTCTCCTCACAAAGGCCATGCGCCCAGCCATCATAGTCTGTATGCCTTGGTGCAGACAAAACCAAAGTGTGGACATGGCATACATTCCTGTGAGCCATGCCCACAGACATTACATGGGATATAGCTAAGACACCCCTTCGGAAGCCCTTTGAGCCCTACGGCAGGGTGGACTATATCTCCTGTGAGGACAAATCTGCTTAAGCAAATATGCCCCTGCAATATCCATGTTGATTCTTGGATATTGTAAGTGAACAGGGAAGCCATAGAGAGTACAAATACTGGACACCCGTCATTATGTGTTCCCCAGCTCCATGTTGGCTTCACTGTATTATGGGATGCTTGGTACCAAACATCTCGTCTTAATAAACCTGCATTGGTTCCAGTGTCAGATTTAGTTAAACTTTCACTCAGAGGACCCCCTTAGAAGGGTTCCCTGAAACCTACCAACATTAGTGTGGTCACTGACTGTTCTAAGCCAGCCTGTCACCACTAGTCAGAGTTCTGACCTATGGGTGAGAGCAAGCGTGCTCAGAGGTGAAGAACAAAGCCTGTCCTGAGTGAAGGTGTTCATACCTTCCAAGTCAAGAAAAGCCATCTGTGGAGGGAAGCTTCAAAGGCCTTGCTGCCTTTAAAAAGCGACCCCAGCCTCTCCTGATAATAAGCGCAGCACCCTACTCATGGCCTAATCCCGTTTGGTGGGAAAACGTAGAAAGAATAGGAGGTGTGTCCCCCTCTGCCAACTCCACCCTTTGTGTGCTAGAGGAGAGGTGAAACATTTTTCAGTGCCCACCATCTTGAAGATGGTGGGGCTTCTCGGATCAGGGATAAAGGTTTATCCCCCCCAGCCCCCACAGGAGGGGGGAATAATAGAGTGTAGACACCCCAGGTAGGGGTCCATTGGTTCCCTTGTTATTGCTTCTAAATTTAGTATTTAGGTGGCAGACCCTGAACTTAGGTTCCACAGACAGAAGAAGACTAATGAAGAAACGCTGTTGGACCGAGAACTGCAGCCCTCGTGGTGGGCTCTGAATGCAAACTCCTGTCTGCAGCAATAGAATTCAACAATTCCCATCCACCAGCTTGTCTCGCCGCTGTGAGGCCTCCACAAACCCCAGAGGGCCATCTGCACTTCACAAATCACCACAGAACTCCCTTTAGATAGAAGTACTATATTCCTGCAGCCGTAGGCACCAAAACCAGCAAAGTCTGGCGCAGAGTCGTCAAGCTCCCCAGCCCGACGAGGTCTCCAAGTACACGCGAAAGGTACACCTGCTCTGGAAAGTCAGCTCGGCCTCTGCACCAAGAATCTGAAAGGCATACATACCCAGGATACCGGACCCCTGCAGCAAAAACCTACAAAGCCGAATCCCGGAGGACTCGAACTCTACCGCAAGCCAGAACCCAATGAGGGACATCAGGACCCCAGCAATCCACCTCTGCAGCAGCCCAGCAGCTCAGGAATTGTCGCTCCAATGTGCCAGCCCATGACTGTGAGGAGCTTCTTTGCACGCTGTTGCCCAGGTGCATATCTTCACTGCACCTAGCCCAACTGGCCAGGGCATCTTCAATCCAGCTGTGCTCCCACGTACTCCGAGCCCTTGCGACACCTACTCCCCCTTGAGAGCCCCTGGACTTGCCTGAAAGTCCCCCTTTGCTTTGCTTTTGCAGGTAGCTCCATGTCTTTGTAGCCCAAGCTACAGAGACGCCTTTTGCCTTGTTTCTCAAGAAATCCGGGAAGCTCCTGCGAACTTGTCCTTGGCACTTTAGACCTTGGGCCCGAACCTTCTGATTTCCAAAAGGGAAACCACAACAATAACTGTACAGCAATGCTTTTTCCAAATGCCTTTTTCCTTTTATAGGAAATTTATTGTGTGTAATTGCACACAACTGTAGATATTGCAGTGACTGTGATTTTCTCGTATTGCAAAAAGTATTTACCATGTACCCGAAGTTCATGATGTACGTGTTTATATAAAAAGAAGATTTATTCTTCTAATTTGGTCTCCACTTCATTCCTTTAGTGTGTTTATCATTTATTGTCTTGGTGTGTACAACAAATGCTTAGCACTACCCTCTGAGAAGCCTAACTGCTCACGCAGAGTACCACAACATAGAGCAATAGTATTATCTACATTTGCCTCTGTAAACCAATCGGGGTCTCTTCGACCTCTCTGCACAGTGTACCCCATTGTCGTGCACTATATAGAGAGGTGGGTTTCCTACATTTGGAATGAGGTGTGAGAAATTTGTAGAGATGCAATAATAGGGATTAAAGCAAATATGCGTGTGACTTAGAGTAGGCTGTGCTCAGAGAAAGAGGCTGGGATGTGGAAAGTCATTTGAAAGAAAAAGGAGAGTCAACAATCTGAAGTTTTAAGTCAAAGTCAGTTTTCATGCTGGGTTTTTAGTAATATTGTGGAGGCTTATTGAGCTTGCATGCATAAATGAAGAAGGAAAGAAAATTATTTGAATGTGTAGCAATATAATTATGAAATAAGAGGTTGCTGATATTCATAATACTAGTCCCGGGAGGCTCCCACCATGTGGTGATGATAACCATCAATTTAATCAAGTTCACGCCAAATTTCTTCACAAGATTCTCATTTTATTTCTTAGTTGTGTATATGGTGAAACCAGTTATATATCCAATTTTCAAATGCGTGTACCATGCTCAATCGCCTTAAATACAGCATGTTGGAGTCTCAGCTCCATATTTGAATACCAAAGGCCAGATGTAGGTAAATCCGATTTACCGACTCTTGAATACCGACTCATACCGATTCGGTATTTAAGTCGGTAAATTGGAAGGAGGCAGATGTAGGTAAAAAATTACCGAATCTGTAAGAGTCGGTATTTACCGATTCTGTAAATACCGAATCTGTATTCCCCATTGATTCCTATGGGCCTTGAAGCCCATAGGAATCAATGGGAAATACAGATTCGGTATTTACAGAATTGGTAAATACCGAATCCTGCAAGAGTGCAGGGGGTGTCACTTTGACACCCTCTAGCACCCCAATTCCGGACTTGTGTGCCATGTGGCACACAGACATGCCCTAAGGGCATGTCTGTGTGTCACATTGCACAGGTGTGCATGCACAGATGTGCATGTACACCTGAATTCGGTATTTTACCACCCAATAGGATTGGGTGGTAAAATACCGATTTTTAATGGCCTGTGGCACTCTTAGGAGTGCCACCACCTACATAAAGGTACCGTTACATAGATATATAGATTTTTACAGTAGCCATAATCAATTGTCTGTTGCTCTCTGAGTCCCCATAAACAACGTTTTCCCGCTAAAAATATTCAAGAAACCTTCCCATGGTGGATTGATCTAATAAGTTGCCCCGAAAAAATCAATGTATCATGCTGATTTTTATCGTAAAACTGGTGGAGAGCCCTTTCGTACCTTAAATCTTTCTAATACAAACGCAAACTCTGCGTCTTCCAGAAACGTCATTTATTTCACCCTCCCACGTGAATCGGTCTTTTTAAACTCACTCATAAACCCTCCTACTTGGTTAATCAGTTCCACCTTGTATCCATGTTAACTCCCCTAAAAAACGACAAACTTGTGAATTTGAATCAAATTGGTGTGCGGGACACATATACACATGCAAAGTGTAGAAAGTGATAAAACAGTGAAGCGTGCCGTTATGTGTTGATACATAATTAGATACATGAGTCTCTCCCGATGTTTAAAAAGCCTTGTGAGTTTTAAACAGCTTGACTTTAGGCTACAGCAAAGATAATTGGCAAGTACATTATCTAGGGGCCTGCATTCACAAAGCAGATCACAGAGCTTTGAATCCGGACCGCCCAGACTTAGCCTTTAATTCCAACAAAGGCAACAGCAGAAACCCAGAATGATGAAACCAGTATAATGAAAAGCGACCGTGACAATGTACCAAAATGGTGAAAAGAGTTACTGAGGAAAATTAAGACAAGTGTCAGGCAGGCACGATTATGCACAGTCACCCTGCCAATCAGTGGCCAATGTCCCAACAGGGACCAAAACTTCAGGGGTGGCTCCTCCAAAAGGATGGAGGAGCGTCGCCCCACTGCTTTGTCACAGTGCGAGAAGCAGAAACATAAACTGGTAATAAATTTCAGTTACTACCATTTTATGTTTGGTTGCAGGTGGGTGGGTGAGCGGGGCTGCTCTGCGAGCCGGGCAGGGGAGGAGAGGTGTACCTGCCCACTCCCAAGTGTGCAAAGACTGTTTGATCGGCCCAAACCAGTCATGCGCACTCCGCCGTTCTCCATGCGGCCTACATGGAGAACATGGTCTCCCCACAAGCTCCTGGCTGGGCAGCGTCCCGACTAATAACAATGCTGCTTGCAGCACTGTGATTGGCTTAGGGGAGGGAGCCTGGCGGCTTGCTTCTGCTTCTTGTTCCTGCCGGAGATAGGAGAGTAGGAGCAGAGAAGACACGGAACCCGGCCGGCAAGAAGGTAAATAAAATGTTTTTTTATTATTAAATTAACCCTGCGCGACCCCCCACCTCTCACCCGCAAGCCATGCCGGCAGCGACTGTAAACCTTCCCACTAAGAGGCTAGCTCTGAAGGCCTGTTTTCCAGTTCATTGAGAGGAAAGAAGTTGAGGGTTAATAGTGTCAATCAGCAACAATTAGGGTATTTCACATACTTGGAGCCCAGGGAGCAAGATATCTCCGCATGGGGACAAACCTGAATGGTAACTGATAATGGAGGGGGGAGAGTGGGGGACCTTTCATGAAAGAAAGGGATCATCTCAGGCCATACAGTCTCTTTGAGTGACCTTGCTGGCAAGTCAATGGGGTTGCTGGACTACAGCAACATCATCACATTTAAACAATGAAACATTGGCAAAGTAGGTGCTGAGAGGGGTCTGCTTGCCGGGAAGAGCCACCACTCATCTCTACTCTATGTAAAGCAGTTGATTCCGACTCTCTCTCTTCATCTTTGGTCTATAAGGGCTGGCTTGGGGTTTCCACATAAACCTTTGATGTGGTGCTAAATATGACCCATTGTTCTCAATGGAGGAATTAGTACTAATTAAGCAGGATACAGTCACTCCTAGTTAATATGCCTCAGTCTATTTAAATTAATTACATTACTGGGGACAAAAACATCCATATCAAAATCGTTCATTTACATATGTGTGATCACGCACCAACAAAAGAACAAGAACATAATGAGTTTATTGTATATCAAAACAAGCATTGGCATTGCCAGTATGCCTAGCTTATGAGAGAAAGTGCCTTTTGTGTCATTGATGGGTTTATGCACTCAGTAATTCATCATACATGCACTCTGCCACTCTCTTTTCATTCATGCCTCTATTCATCCATCTGCTGACTTAAACTTACATTCACCCTCTGACACAACAACAACAAAACACACACAAATTCAACAACATATGTGAAATAAATTAAAAGAATATAAGCAAAAACAAGAAAACATGCTACAGTCTTAATACAACGGGCATTTGCTTGCACTAACAAAACTAAACACAGAAATAGGTGTCCATCATGGAGTGGTATGGAACATAGTCTGTCATTGTCCCAGCTTGGCCACTATGCTTATAAATGAGTTGAGCATCTTGGAATGGTAAAACAATGATGCACTATGAATAACATGTTTCCATAATGGTTTCCTAGTGTAGAGGACTGCAGAAGTAATGAGTGGCAAGCAAGTGGCCAGTTAGTACTGCCTGGGGAGCTGTAGTGTCCCCATAAAGTACATTAAAATAAAAAAAAGGAGAAACAAAGAAATGAAAGGGAGTTATAAAAGGAGAAAATTGAAAAACTAAAGAACCACCCACCACCCCAACACTGAAGCGCACTTCTTTTTAGGTGGAACTGCAAATGTGATGAGAATAAACTGTCATTCACTGGGTAAGCCCCAATGACTGATGTGGACTGAACCATTTCCCCTGGCAGTACCCTGTCATGGATGAAAACAGAGTGTAAACTCTACAGCCCAATGGCAGAAGAGGGCTGACTCAAATGGTCTTTTGACTTTAAAATATGTGTTACATTGTGAAGAAATTAGGCCTACTGCCTTTGTCGTAACTTTTCATAATAAACAGATCAGACACATGGCATCTGAAATACCTTTTCCTGTTATCACTAGGCATAAAGTCATAAAATTACAAAAGTATACACAATTACAGTTGCCAAAGCAACATACTATTATTCCACAGAGTGTCTAAAAAGGATTCTCATAGAGCCAATCTTCTATATCCACGGTTTGTAAGTGGGGTATCCAACATTCCATTTAATAAAATAACTGTATGTAGTCTTAATAAGTAATAGAGTAATTACCCCTTAAATGCCTACTGACTTTCACATATGTTTTTCACAATGATATGTCGGCCAACTGCCTATATCATATTTTTTGGTAATAAGCAAATCAGCCATAACCTTTATCCTTGGTTTGACACCATAACAAACCCTGACTTACTGTGATGGGCAAATGCTTTCGCAAATGTCATCAATCAGGCATACAATAATAACATTACAGATAAGTAGAAAAGTTCAGTTAGCAAAACATTATAAAATCCCTCCTAATGGAGGCTAATAAGAATTATCGTTGTATACATCTACTATCTCCACGGTTTGTTCAGGTGGGTCAACACATCCAAAAAGTTGCTTACTACAGTAAACTGCAAAATTTGATGCAACAAAATACTCGCCTACAGGCTTTAACACAGTGTTATAACTATCTATTCGTAAAAACCTATTGCGTTTAACACATATTTTTCACAATAAGTCAGGCCTACTGGCATTGTGTTATCATTTTATAATAAACTGATCAAACCTTATTTGTTGCTTAAGTTACAACAACTACCTCTGCATGGAGTAGAGTTTCAGGGTGATGAACAGGAGTGTAACCAGCCCAGACTGGCCATGTAGCTCAATCATTGTTCAAAGGACTCCACTGAAAATGTCTGTGCATGTTTAGCAATTGACCACCAAACGATTTTTGATGTTCTTGATAGGTTAAATGGATTTCCAAATTCCTGTAAGACCTATAAAGCGCTAGTGGAACTGCCGTGAGGCAGCATCAATAGGCTCAAACTCCACCCAGAAGTAAAAAGTCTCAAAGTATATGCTGGATGTACAGCTGTTACGAAAGTAACTACCCCCTCTCATTGGGGACATCTCGAGATTTGAGGTGTTGAGGCACTGCCTCCCTGCAATTGGACCCTATAAGGATAGGTGCTGCATTGATGAATAGATTCAATTTATAATTGGAACTAAAGAATTAGAAATCCCATGGAATGACAAATAACCTTTTATGAGTCAAGTTTGATGAACCTACTGAAATAGGTGCTCCCTTATTCTCAATAGGAGGTAACCATGATTACTATGGATGTCTCTGTGATGACATAACAATGGCTCAAGTCAGTGTGATAAGTGTAAAGTACTCCAGGCATAACCATAAGATACACGCTCCATGTTGGGTGCCAAGTGTTGCATAAGGTATGACTGACATAACTCTACAAGGTGCGTTTTTGCACCCACAAGTGGCACGGGCAAACGTAGTTCAATACCCCAGCGATAAATGTGAAAGAAATGTTATTGTAGCCCCGCAAAACACTATTCAATGTTTAATTGATAAAGAAATATTACTTTTGGGTTAGAAACAATCCCATAAAGAGATCAGAGGCATAGTGGAAACAGCACCAAACCTTACTTTGCATTCCCAGTATCGCACAGCCATTACTAAGAACGAACACTGTTACGTTAAAAGCATTTATTATTAATTTCTCAGTACATCTAAAACTACACAGGATATTAAAAAACAGGAAGACACATTATTAATAACAAGAATAAAACATTTCCAGCAGCACAGTTAAAATGTAATTTAAAATGATATCAAGAACCTTATGCCTACTTCTATGCAATATATTATGATAGCATGACAGGCAGAGCAACTTGCAATCTAGAGTTTCTTAGGGAGAAAATACGCACTGCATACATTGTTGACAGCAAAGGCTGGCTATATCAGTGGAGGCGTGAAGACAGTGTTCCCTGCGAAGGGCAATCAACCAATGTGGTAGCAGTTAGTCGATCTTCCTCTGGGACTTGGCTTTATCAGCTTCAGGCGAGATGCATCATCTGCAAAGTGTGAAGTGCGTTGGCAGCACGTGAGACCATCTCTGGCAGAATCTCGGACAATAATCTGGGTGAAGAACCTCTCCTGACAAGTGACAGTCCTTATATCCTAAATCTTATTAGAAGCTAGAATTTCTGACGTGTTTAGGAATGTCTGAAATAGATTATGTGCATCAAGGTATATGTCCCAGATGTTTCCTTAAGAACATATAAGGAAAAAAGACATCAATTCACACTACATTATTTTAGTTATATGTCTTATGTGCACTTGTTGACATGGTGAAAAGCAGACATCTGACCCAGGTGAATGTTGCATTAGATGTTGTATCTATGTCATTAATCAAAGAACTTGACGCTACCACAGTTCCTAGAAAGATAAAGTGAGGCCACATCTGCATTCTAAGGCAGGTATGACACCGATTCTGCATAAATTATAGAATATTGTGGCTTTTGTTGCCTAAGTTAGGGAAGATGGTGGTCTCTATGAACTAAGATGAAGACTGGCCTACATAAGATGGAATCACACCTAAGGAACATTACTCCAGAATCTGGCATAACTTTTCCCAATTAATCTATAAGGTTTAAAATCCTTACCATTGGCTCGAAACCATAGCCAACACAAGCCTATTCAAGTGTACATAAACTGACAACCATCATACCTACAGTAAAGAAATGACAAAGACGTATCAAGTTACAGTTGGCATAGCAAAATGCAACCCCTCTCTAAGAGCTCAGCAAGAATCATCATATTGAAACCCCCACAGGGTTTGACAGCGTGGGAGGCCAGCACCAAAACCCTTGAGTACTACGGTAATCTGTGAGATTACATGTAACAAAATACCTGTCTATACTCTGTAACCCAATGTGATAACAACCCTCTGCCAAAGGCTTACAGGTATTAAAAACTGCTTTTCACAATAAAGTAGGACTACTGTCTCTGTCATCACTTTTTATAATAATCAGATCAGAACTATAGCATTGAACATAACTTTTCGCTGGGCAGCCTAAAGCTTGTCACCATAACCAACTCGAGTCTACAGTTATAAGCGTATGCTTGCCCACATATCAATAATCAGGCACACAGTCATGGAATTACAGGGGTATACAAAATTATAGTTGGCTAAACACAATACTATCACTCCTAAAATGGCCTAGCAAAGATTCTCAAACAGCAACTCTTCCATATCCATGCGTTGTCCTAGGGAGTAACCAACACCAAAATCCTTGCCCCCTATGGTAATCTGTGAGATTCCATGTAACATTTCTTTCTGATCAGGCTTTCATTCAAAGTAATAATAATCGCCCCTCAAATGGACTGATATTAACATATGCTGTTTACAATAAATACGTCAGGCCCACACTCTTTCTCAATACATTTAATAATAAACAGATCAGGCCTATGGCCATGACCACTTGTTTGCCACCATAACCAACTCAGTCCTGCTGTATTGAGTGGAAGCTTGCCAAAAAGTGCAATACAAACATTATTTTCAGTGTAAGCATACAATTTTGGCCCAGTCAAATCTTGGTCACAGGGGGACCAACTTGTTACATGAGCCTAAGACCCTTTCTCAGTAGTAATCTGAAAGCCCTCTTTTGTTATTCCAAAAAGATTAAAATTCATATTTAAGGCACTACTTTGTTTCTGCGGCCTGAAGAAACTTGACCAGGGCTCAAACTAGATCATCATCTTCCAGCAGCTTGTGACGGTTTATAGTTTTTGCGAAGAAGTGCATGGTCTCGGGGTGAAGTGTGTAATGCCTCTTTCAATTGCTTCAAGGCTTGGGTACACAGATGACCCAACCATTCGCGTTTAGTTTTATTGGATCTGGCTGGCCGCAGGAGTAGTGAGTTTAATGTCCCAAGGATCTGGTTAAAGGAGGCCAAAAGCTTGCTGTTATCTACCACTGTGTTCAAGCAGTAACTGAACTCAGCATAGTTTGTACCTATTAAATAGTGTAATATTCTACTGGGGTCTATTCAAGCCCATTTTATAGGGACCTTGTTAGGTCAAACTGGTGCAATATTGACTATGTGGATGGGCTCATCAGCACTTTTGGCCCAAAAGAAAAATGGTAGGACTAAATGGTTATGATCACTCATAGGAGTCGGTATAATGCAGGGAGTGTAGACCAAATTACTTACAGAGATGGAGATCAAAACGTGGTCAATAAGAGTAAGGTCATCTCTACCAATGAATGAGGGAATCTGTTTCCAATCATCAGTACGTCTACATTCTAGAAAGAGATCGTATTTTGAAATTAAGAAATTCAGTGCATTTCCATAAATCATTATGGGGAAGTGAAAGAAGCTAACCACATTGTCATTAAACAGCCCACAAACCAGCTTCACTGGAAGAGAACACGCCTAAATGTTAAAGTCACCTGCCCATAGTCTAGCAAAATTGGAATACATTGAATTTAGGAAAGCTCCCAGGCCTTCATCAAATATGTTTCCGGTCACATCCAATGTTCCTCATTTTAGTATTCTTTGACCAAAAAATTTAAACTACCCTATGCTATATGTTACATTTTGATCCAATGCTTTTCATTAACCAGATGGGAATACTTAAGATCATTATGATGTACACTGCATTGATTCTATCTCCTGCCATCACTGAAAGTATCATTTTCAGTGTTCTATAGTTATCAGTGTCAAAATATACACTCTAATAAATCAATAAATGCCCCACTCTTATTAGTTTCTACTATTCAGTATCCTAATCTGCTAACCTCAAAAAATAAATAAAATCATCTCAAGGGGAGTGTGGGCACATCTTTCTACATTTTAATTTATAGCATGGGGTGAAAACTCTGCCTGGCAATTTTTTCATCCTTCAAAACCAGACGGTAGAGAGCTAGGACTATAGGACGGCCGTCCGTGTCCCTAAATATATTTTCATAACCATAGGAAACGGCCAAGAGCAATGGCTGTCTGACGTATGTGATGTCTGGCACCTCAAAGGTGTGTTAATAAAACCCTCACACACCAACCTGGTTGGTGTCATGCTTCATCATCGAGTCCCAGCCAGGTAGCCGAATGCTACCCGGCTATGCTACGACACCTGTTTACAGTGGAGCGGGCTTTGAGGTGTTCATCCTGGTATCACTGACGTGAGCACTAGTCTGCTAACTGCAAGTTGTATGATCATCAGAAGGAGAGCATATAAATGTCTCAAACATTTAATCGCCTGGATATCCTCAAATATGTTTTGCCACGCTCTACAAATCTGAGCTGACTGATTAATTTCAGTAGTTATACCCAGAAAACCATTACTTCATCCACTGTCCACAAATTACATATGTATTATTGCAATAACCTGAGATCAATTACAGTTAGTAAAACAAGGACAAAAGGGGCATTAGATGACCTTTATTTGAATAAATATCAAAGCCTAAGAAACATATTGTGCAAGCGAGGGACTATTACTGTTCACTGTGCTGTATGACTCTGTTTTGTAAACTAAACTATATCACTGAGAGATTATATTATAACACTCCTGATATATTCAAATTCATTATAATCTAGATAAAGTCAGGAATGTGGAGTCTGGTACATCAAGCATGCACGAGAAGCACAGAAAAGACGTATAACAACTAGTTCTTTTTAATTAAATACTTTTCCTGAATTTAAAAAAGATAATGTAAAAAAAAAAAAAAGTAATATTTAATACATAATTGACAATATGTTCAAAATATTTTCATTACATTTGATGTTTCATATCAATCTATGCTAATTGAATAAAAAATAAGAAATCTAAAACATATATGAAAAAAATTATAGTTCAGATTATTTTATATTTCTAAAGCAATATGTTTTTAAAATAATGATTTGGCTACGCTACATTTTTTCATTAATTGCGACATGCCCAAATATAGGCACTTTTCTAATAACTGTTGGACAGCACTTACAGAAGTGAATATGCCCTCTCAATTACATGCAAGTTCCTGAATATTTGACTGGAGTGAGAAGAATATACATGCCCCCTCCCACAAATTATATTATTAATTTTTTGAGTTTTATCTATCTGTGTGTTCTGTGTTTCTCTCTTTGACTATTTCCTTTAAGACGGACACATGACTTTCAGTCTCATATTCAGTCCCTGTTGGATTCCTCAATGCATCCGTGTGTTAAACTTGTGTGACTTTATAATCACTGAATGATGTATTGTTCATGCAGATCGAAAAATAGCGGGTTGGGGGGTAAAGGAGGGTCCAAGCAAGACTGAGGTGGATCATTGTGTACAACTGCCTACTCCCGTTGATCTCATGGCTATGACTCCTTGGTTAAACAAATACCCTGATTATGTCTCTGCTGGGGTGTTGAGGAAGGGATTCTTATATGGCTTCCACATCCCGGCGGGGGATTTTCGTGGGGAACCTTTTTGTAAAAACCAGCTTTCTGCACAGCACAATCCAGGTGTGGTGGAGAGAAAAATTGCTAAGGAAGTGAGCCTAGGCCGAGTGGCTGGGCCTTTTCAGCGCCCGCCAGTGGCAGGTTTTATCTGTTCCCCATTGGGGGTGGTTCCCAAGAAGGACCCGGGTGAGTTTAGGCTGATCCATAATCTGTCTGCTCCAAGGGGCTTCTCGGTAAACGATGCTATTGACCCAGAAGTCTGTTCGGTGCGGTACGCATCATTTGATGATGCCGTCACCATGTTAAATCGCTTGGGCCCCGGGGCGCTGATGGCGAAATCGGATATTGAATCAGCGTTCCGGTTGCTCCCGGTACACCCACAGGATCAGCGTTTGCTAGGTTTTGCATTCCAAGGGAGTTACTACATGGATAAATGCATGCCGATGGGTTGCTCCATTTCTTGTGCCTATTTCGAAAAATTCAGCTGTTTTTTAGAGAGGGCATTTACCGAGGCTACAGGGCATAGGCATGTTATGCATTATCTAGATGACTTTCTGTTCCTGGGAGCAGCCGGTGACTCGAAATGTGCGCAGGCGCTACAGGACTTTTGCATCCTCATGAGGGAGTTTGGAGTGCCATTGGCATCAGGTAAGACGGTCGGACCATCTACTTCACTGGAGTTTCTGGGAATTGAGCTCGATTCTGTGGAGGGATGTTTCCGTTTGCCAGTAGGAAAGGTAGCTAAATTTAGGGCTTCCCTGGAGCTTTGCCTTAGTAAAGAGAAAGTGACCATGCACCAGTTACAGCAAACAGTGGGTCAGCTTAACTTTGCCTTGAGAGTGATACCAATGGCCCGCCCCTTTTCACGCTCTATTGCACAAGCTATGGTTGGTCTCAAGGAAAGACACCACCGCACGAGACTGTCGGCAGAGGTTCGCCAGGATATGCGCATTTGGTTGTCATTTCTGGCGGACTTCAACGGTCGAGTAGTGTGGAACAAGCCGCCAGCGTCTTCGGACGAGCTGGGTTTGTGGACTGACTCAGTGGGGAGTGTGGGATTTAGCGCCATCTTTGGTAATCGATGGTAGGCGCAGACATGGCCGACGTGGTGGCACACCAGCGGTCTCACAGGTAACATAGGGTTCCTTGAGCTATTCCCTATTTTTGTTGCTCTGATGGCATGGCCGGAAGAGTTCAGAGACCGCTCTGTGGTATTTTGGTCGGATAATATGACTGTTGTCGAATGCATTAACAATCAGGCAGCACGCTGCAAATGGATCTTGAGATTGTTGAAGGAAGTTGTGCTGCTTTGCATGAGGCTGAATGTACAGTTCAGGGCGAAACATGTGCCAGGTGTACTGAATCATGCGGCTGATGCACTCTCTCATTCACATATGCAGGCGTTCAGGGGTTATCTACCTACAGCGGACCTAGCGGCGGCACCATTCCACGAAGCACTCTGGCTAATCGGTGCCCCGGATTACAAGACCTCGTGGCAGCAAGCTTAGCCCCCAGGACGAGGAAGGCATACGAAGGAGCGTTTCGTTCCTATTGTGCATTTTTGGGTCCGACAGGGAATCAGAACTGGGGTCAGGAGGATTCCTTCCTAGGGTTCCTGGTAGCAATGCACAGGGAAGGCCGATCAGCGGCATCGGCCAATAGACACAGGGCGGCCATCTCATTCATGGCGCAGGTGCATGGCATCAAAGACCCAACGGGTTCCTTTTTGGCGAAAAAAGCCCTTCGCGGCTGGCAGCGCCTCGAGGGTCGCAAGCAAGACGTGAGGCGCCCGATTGACTTAGAAAAATTGTCCTTACTCATGGCGAAACTAGGCACGACATGCTCCTCCCAATTCGAAGCAGTCCTGTTCCGGGCAGCTTTCGCATTAGCATTCCATGGGGCTATGCGGGTGAGCGAACTAGTCGCAAGGAATAAGAATGATGTGGAGGGAGGCTTGTGAAGGGATCACATCCTAATTAGGGGTGATTCGATGGTAATCACGATAGCTAGGTCCAAGACTGACCAGGGAGCTATGGGAAACAGTGTTGTTGTCCAGCGCGTGCGAGGATCCCCCACGTGCCCTATAATGTGTATAGAGGAATACTTGGCACTGAGGGCGGATACATGGGGGGGGGAGTTTGCTGAGGCACATCGATGGCACCCCACTGACGAGGTTTCAGTTCCAGAGGGTGCTGGCACTGACAATCGCTGCGGCGGGCATGGACCCGTGCGATTTTGGGACCCACTCCTTTAGGATAGGGGCTGCTACTGAGGCTACAGCCAGGGGTCAGAGTGCAGAGGAAGTGAAACAGTTGGGACAAAGGTCCTCGAATTGCTTCAAAAGGTACGTGCGATTGCACATGTTGTGAAGTCAAGTGACATGCACTCACGCTTCTTGTCTTCTGTTTGATTTACAGTTTCGCGAGCATGTCATGCGGGCGGAATTTGCAGTCGACCCAGTACCAGGGGACCAGCGGTCATGGATCACCGTCTGAGGAGAGAGTGGTTTGGGTCGTGAGCCACTCATACGTGAGGCGGGCCGGGGACGTATTCAAAGCAGGTGACGCGACTCGCGCAGCTGGGGAATACGGGTACAGAGTGGCCTTCCACGGAAGGGGTGGGCTCTGTAGTGACCAGTTCAAAACTTTTGTTGAGGGTCTCTTAGGGCGGCAGAGGTCACCGCCATCTGTAGTCATAGTACACCTGGGGGGCAATGACTTGGCGACACTGGGTAGACGGGTATTACTCGAGCAAGTTTTGTCTGCCGTTAGCTGGTTGGCAAAAAGAATCCCGGGGTGCACGATTGCCTGGTCCCACATGATCCCCAGGAAGGTATGGCGCGGGGGCCTTTTAGTGTCAGCACTGAACCATTCGGTGAAGAAGGTTAACAACAAAATTGGTAGATTGTTTCGCTCCGCGCAGTTGCACTGCATTCCTCATGGGTGTATTCGGGGTGATCACATGTATCTGAATGAAGGGGTTCACCTGTCCCGGGAGGGGAATGTTTTACTCATAGGAGACTTCATAGCATGGCTAAGGGGTTTGAGGAAGCATGACCTTTAGGAGGAGTTTGGGGGGGGGCCGGATAGCCGGTCAACTATCCGGCCTGTGGCGGTGAGGTCATGATCGGTGAGCAGTAATTTCAAGGTCCCTAGAGGGGGGCGCCACCCACTATGGATGGGAGCGCCTGGGGGGAGGCGGCCATTGGCCCCTCCCACTGGGAGGCGGCACCCACTAAGGATGGGTCGCCTAAGGGGAGACGGCCATAGGCCCCTTCCAGGGGAGGAGGCGGCTATATGCCCCTCCTACGAATTTCCCGGGGCCCGGTTATCCGCGACGGCGGATATGATAGAGAGTGTGGGGATGGGGGGGGAGGGGGGGAGGAGTCCACGCTGTCCTTCCTACAGATACCTCACACGGGAGCTCGGACGACCTTTAAGATGGCGTCGAGCGGAAAGGGGGGCCCCCAACAAGACAAGGGAAATTAGAGTTGGCAAGGAGGGTACAGTCCTCTGCGCGGCCGCCATTCACACCGTGAGGGCGAGAGTTTTTGGTAGTAGGGATCTGACACCGGTTAAGACCTTGCCGTTGGCCCTTAATGCTAGGATGTACAATTTTAATTTAGAATGTATGCATTTGCAGGATGTTAGACTCGGCTAGGAAACCTTTGTATTAAAGAGTTGTTAAGGTTAGCCAAAGAACATGTCTTCATCGAAATGTAATAAATGAAAATTGTACATGATTATGAAACTTTTATTTAATGTTTTAAATTTTGTTTCATATTTTAATAAATACGGCCGGGAGGGTGACTCCCTCCCGCCTTCCAAAAGTTCAGAACTGCGTCCGACTTCCCATCCTTGGGGATTGTGTTGGGAGGGGGTGACGGGCATCCCGGCCATACTACCCAGAACTTAGCGCTCGATTCATCCTCAACCTTCCCCACACAACTCACATCACACCACACCTCAGATAGCTCCACTGGCTCCCAATACACAAATGTGCTAATTTTGAACTCTTCACACCCATTCAAGACACTACACAATTTGGGCACACCTAGCTGAACAGTTGCATCTCCTTCCACCAACCAACTTGACAGCTCTGCTCCGCATGACCCCTACTCACAGATATCCCTTGCATACACAGAACTATATCAGGAGGAAAGGCGTTCTCTTACATCACTCCTATAGCATGGAACAACCGACCACTCCACAAAAGAGGCCCGCCTCTCTGCTTGAATTCCGCAAGAAGCTGAAGAGCTGGCTTATCAATTAACAAACCTACATTAGACAGGGCTAGGCAAACATACCTGCTAAGCACCAGGATTCCCTGACAGGTGAGAAAGGGCTTTACAAATACACATAGCATAACGTACCTTACAGTAGTCCTCTGGTATTTTTACATCTGAATCTGTGTAAGTAATGTCTTTAAAAGGCTGTCAAACTTAAGCACAAAGTACAGGTATTATGTATATATTTAAGCTAAATGTGTATTGTCAAAATGGTATGGATTCCCTGTTTTATGAATGTAGTATAGCATAGCCAGTAAGCTTTTCATGCTACACCCTACAAAAGAAAATGCTTTTAAACGCATGATTAAGACTTAATGGCAGCCGCGGTATAAGGTGTGGTTGTTCTTGACTAATCCTTTGAGGAAATGACCCAGTTGTCGCTTTTGTATTTGAATGTTTCCTCATTGTCATGCTCTGACTTGCCAGTACGGTTGACACAACAGTATTTAATATGTGTAGCCATTCCATCTCACTGTATTTTGTGTTCAAACACCAAACAATGAGCAGGAGGCCACATATATATTTCTTTAATGCATTACATTATTTAGTCCTCAATGTGGGATTTGCTCTTTAAAGTGCTTAATATTACTTTTTGTATTAATGTTTGATTACCATTCCTACTGCAGCAGCTTTCTTCAAATGTTTAGTAACGTGTAGATATCTTGGATGGTTTAGTAATTCTTGGGGGCTCCTTCTCCCTTTGCAGCCCTTGTAAGAATCCCTGTCGGAGCTTGTCTTTTGGTTTGAGTGCCCTGGAGATGGATTAGTAGTCAGTCTCTTGCCATTTTCTTCCGCTTTATCCCAATGGACTCCTAAAATACAGATTTTTTACTTCAGTCTGTGGAATTTGTGTTAAAAAAATATTTCTGATCATTTACTAGAAGAGTGTGTATCCTCCCCTCACCCCTGTTTGTTTTTTGAAGACTGAGAAATGTCCAAGTCATTTTCTACTCTAAAGAAAGTGGGGAGGTCTATGTTTTTCCTAATGAGGGTGTCTGCACTCTGTGAAAGAAATATAAGAAGAGCGTGCTTACCTCTTCCCTTGTGAGAAACGTCAATAGAGAAGACATTTGAAGCCTCATGTTTCAGGTGTTAGACAATATAAAAGGCAATTAACAGTTCTGGGCTACTCTTTTGAAATGATAGTCTCCCATTTGCCAGACCACCTCCAGACTTTCAACAACAATATTTACACTAGAAGTGGGCTTAGAGAAAAATGTAATTTAGCTCATTGATAAGAGTCGCTTCATCGACCACCTCCTCCTTCTTATCGCTCATACCAGGTTAATCATACTCTTGTCAACCTTCATAAACCAACTATGTACGTCGATGAGGGCTTTTTTTTTAACCAACTATCATTCCGCAAACAAATGGTTATGAGGGCACTGATGTAAAATATTCACCTCTTTTTCCTTATCAGATACCAGGTTTCAGTAGCAACCTTTTATGGTGCAGATGTTGGTGGATTTTTCTAATGTCTTATTAGCGCCTGATGGACTACTTCACTGAATGTTCTCCAAAATCTCTTCTATATACTACTGTTTGAGTAAGACAACACATCCTACAGTTAGTTTTTTTCCCCAATCTCTACCACCTGCTCTTTCTTCCTGCCTTCCCCACTTCGGATGATCCCAGATTGTGAGGCGTCTGTTCCAGCTATTTTGCTTCTGGTTAACCTAGAGGATTCCCTGAGTCCTAACCCACTGGCAAAATGATCCATATCAGGTTTCCAATGAGGCAGTAATAAAGTTGTGACTTTGAGCACGATGAGGAAGGTTAATGGCACTACTACACTATAAATGATGACTGTCCACTTGGAAGGCATACCAATAATTCCTGACTCGCTGTCTTCAGGAGTATTCATTTCCTTCCAGTAGTTTCTGCTGTACTTTATTTCTTGATTAGTTCTACAACGTAAGCACGTTTTTCTGTGACTTTTGCAAGAAGCCTTGTAAATCTATGAAGACAATATCAGTCCTTAACCTCTCTAAGGTTTACTCACAGAATTGTCACCCTCATCAACTTTAGATATAGAGCTGATATGAAAAGAAATTCATGGATTGTAAAGAAACAGAATGTTTAAGATTGTTGCCCACAATTCCTCATCTGAGTTCATAATTCCTGCAGCAGCAAACAGGTGATCACAGATCCACTGGACCTTATCAAAGAGATACAAAGGGTATTTATATAGTGTATAACAGTAATGGCTGTCTCAAGGTACTGGTCTGCAAAATTGAGATTTGTGTGGTTAGAACTGATGTGCTAGTTTGTGTTAACATTTAGTAAAGTTTCCTTCCCATCAGGAGGTCATAATGCTTGATTAAAAGACATTTGAGCAATTCTGTAACATGCTTATCTTTTTAAGGCTTTGTGGCAGGTAAACATGACGTTCTATTCGGAGGTTCCTGGATGTATTCTCTAAAGCCAAGCAAACTGAAACTGAGCCTATTTTGTGGACAGGCATTTCTCAGGATAGATGCAGTGAAAGACATAGCAGACTTGAGGTTCAAACAACTGGATTCTCAGAAGAGAGGCCGTCCATACAGTGCCTATTTTACAGCTAAGGTGCAGGAGACAATTGTGGTAAAGCCATTTGATACTGATGCTCAATTCAGAATGTATGTAGAGAAGAACTGAAAAACATTAAGCTGATAAATTGCTCAGTTTGTGGGTGCCTAACAAGGATAGTAAAATTAATCTCTTTAAAGTTGACAGCCACAAACGGATTAGGATCCTATTGTAATCCATCATTTCTCCAGTCAAGCCAAGAAAATGTTTATTCGACCATGTACTGTTCATAAACGCACACAAGATAAATACAAATTCCATAATCCATTATAAAAAGCAGAGCAGTAATTACAGTCATTAAAAAAAATATATATATATATATATATTATTAACCATTGTAATATGGCGCCCACGAAATGGGTTTGGAAGGTGACTCAAAATGTGAGTCCGTCCTTTATGTTGTTCATTGCCTGGAAAGGCGCGAATTTTGAATGTGCTCCACGCCCTTTTAAGTATGACCTCCGCATTATCACCTCATCAGTGAGCAAGGACACATGTCCGAAACGCGTCTGATGACTGGCACCACCACCACCATTCTATGCAATAAATAATTCTCGAAACTACAAGACTGGTTTGAGGTATTTATTTTTGACGGCTGCAGCTGGCGACTCGTTGGAGTTTTATATATATATATAAAATCTAAAATCAGAGCGACAGGAGTATCACTATTTGATCAGAAAAAGCTTGCATCGCATAAGATTTCCTGATTTTCATAGTAACTAAGTGTTGCATAATAGATTTCTGGGGTAGCCAAGAATCAGATTTAAATCTTATCCTTGTCAAATAAAATATGTGCTGTGGGTTGGCTATCCAGGTTAAGTAAAAGTCAGTTCCGGGAGTGTTGAAAATTTGCATATAATTAATATTAGCGCTTCAAGTAAGAGACTTTTCAATGCTTTTCTCTTCTCTATAAGAAGCAAAAATCTCTTTAACCCTTCCTTTTGTCTGAGGGCCCTAGCCTTCTGGAGAGTAAAAGAGGGCACTCACACCTAAATTGTAGAAACCCTTTTTTAAGTAGGCCATCCATGGAATCAATCAGTCAATCAGGGTTTATAAAGCTCGCTACTCACCCGTGAGAGTCTGAAGGCGCTAGGAGGGGGAGGGGAGGGGAGGGGAGCGGCTCCGGATCAGTCAAAGAGCCAGGTCTTGAGGTCTTTCCTGAACCTGTGTAGGGTCGGGGAGCATCTGATGTTCACAGGGAGCTTGTTCCAGATCGTGGAGGCGATGAAGGAGAAGGCTCACCGCCTGTTTTGTTTCTGCGGATGCCCTCTGCCAGGGCGAGGTCGGTGGAGCGGAGATTCCTGTTGGATACGTGGAAGGATCCTCTCTCGTTGCAGCATTTGGGTCCGATGTTGTTGAGGGATTTGTAGGCGTGGGTGAGGAGTTTGAAGGTGACCCTCTTCTCGGTGGGGAGCCAGTGGAGGTCTCGTAGGTGTTGGGTCATGTGCTCGTGACGCAGTGTCCCAGGGATGATGATTCTGGCTGCAGCATTCTGGATGGTATGGAGTTTGTGAGGAAGGGTTCTGTTGATTCCGGCATATAGGGCGATGCCGTAGTCCAGTCTGCTGGTTATGAGCGCGTGGGTGACGGGCCTTCTACAGTCCGGAAGGATCCATCAGAAAGTCTTATGGAGGATGCACAGGCAGTTGAAACTAGTGGATGCAATGGCATTGATCTGGCGGATCATGGAGAGGGAGGATTCGAGGATAATGCAGATAATGCAGAGGTTTCGTGCGTGGTCTGTAGGGATGGGTGGATTCCCGAGGGCGGAGGGCCACCAGGTGTTGTCCCAGGCGGAGGTACAGGGTCCGAGGATGAGGACCTTGGTCTTTTCGGAGCTGAGCTTCAGGCAGCTGTCTTACATCAGGCTGCTACGTTCTTCCTTCCTTCCTGGAAGCAGAGTCTGGTGTCTTTGGGATTCTTCGTGAGTGAGAGGATGAGCTGGGTGTAGTCGGCGTCAATGCTGAGCCCATGCTGTCTGACGATGGCTGCACGGGGGGCCATGTAGATGTTGAAGAGCGTGGGGCTGAGCGATGATCCCTGGCTACTCCTCAGTTGATATCGGTGGGTTTGGTGAGGAAGGGCGGGAGTCTGATCCTCTGGGTTCTGCCGGTGAGAAAGGATTAGATCCAGTCGAGGGCGGTTCCTTCTTTCCCCGCGTTTTGAAGTCTGGCTGCGAGCGTGTGGTGAGAAACGGTGTGGCATGGCAATCGTATTGTCTAAGTTCAAGCAGCTCCTCAAAACATCTCTTGACGAACCAGCTTGAGGATTGCCCTGATTTTAACCCATAACAATAAAGGGGCTATATCAATACAATCTTCCAAGAACCCCAACCCTAATTGTGCATGTGTAATAAAACCAAGGGTAGATTTAGGTAATGCTAAAAGTCTACATAAAAACATATTTTCTACTATTAGGGGCTTTCTTGGGGCTTTGTAACCCCACACTCCTGCCCCATAGGAGCCAATAGATATGCATTTACTTTTATACATTTGAATCATCTCCCTGATCGGTTTGTGCCCCAATTTCTTAGCAAACCTCAGGATCGCTTAACCAGCTACCTCCATATTTTGCGACCTCTGACTAATCAGACTATCCCAGGACTCATTACTATCAATCAGGAAACCTAGATAATAAAAAATAGAACTTTTTTTATTGGGGTACCTCCAATTTTAAAAATTGATTTACTATAAGATTTAAATTATTCCTAAATCATTAAAACCCTTTAATAAACTTTGTAGACCATATGCAGTTAGACCCAAAAGAACGGCATAATCTGCGTACAAAAGAAGTGACACTACTAAGGAGCCGTTTTGCTGAATGCCTTTGCTACAAGCCACTAAAAAACGTATCAACAGAGTTAATACAAAATAAATACAGAAATTGAGCTACTATACATCCTGCCTCACTCCTCTGTTCACCCTGATAGGTTTTGTATTATCCCCGTTCAATGTGTAATAGTTGAGTCACAATGCATACGCTCAATCAAATCCAACAAAGAGGAATCCACGCCGGCCCGTTCCATTACAATCCACAGTTCCTTCCCAACAACTAAGTCAAAAGCACAGGAGAGGTCCATAAATGCCATGTGATGGACACCTCTCCGGACTTCGACATACTTCCTCCAAATAAGATTTAAATTCAGGGCCTGTCCCTATACAAGGACGGAAACCGTATTGAAAGGGTGAAAAAAAGGAAGTAGAGTCTGCCCAATCTTCCAATTTTTCTAAAACAACCCGCCACAAGATCTTAGCTGTACTATCCATTAATGATATCAGGCGGTAGCAGGCTGGCGAATTCCGGTCACCCTTTTTAGGGCTCGCCCCTTTTCTATTTCACAGAAATAGAAAACAGGGGTGAGCCCTTATGTCGCTGATCTGATTCTTTCCCCAAAGGCTCTATTCAGGCAGCTGATTGGCTCTCTTCAAGCCGGATTCCCAACAGTTCACGAGAAATAGAATCACGTGACAAGCTCCTCGTGGACGAGCTTGCACGATCCTTCCCCCTGCCAGCAGCATTTGGCACATCAAAGGCTTCGCTGCCACATCCACATTTGAAGCTACGATCAAATGGTTCCGCTGCCCCGCCCCCCGCCGTCACTTATTCAGGGCCGCAGGCCCTGCCTCGCTTCCCGGCTCTGCTGTAACCACATGCTAATGGACGCCTGTCACTTATTCAGAGCCCCAGGCCCTGCCTCGCTTAATCCGTGCACGCTTTTATTGCCTCGCTTCCCGGATCTGCTGTAACCACATGCTACTGGACTCCCGTCACTTATTCAGGGCCGCAGGCCCTGCCACGCTTCCCGGCTCTGCTGTAACCACATGCTACTGGACGCCCGTCACTTATTCAGAGCCGCAGGCCCTGCCTCGCTTAATCCGTGCACCCTTTTATTGCCTCGCTTCCCGGCTCTGCTGTAACCACATGCTACTGGACTCCCGTCACTTATTCAGGGCCGCAGGCCCTGCCTCGCTTCCCGGCTCTGCTGTAACCACATTGCGCACTAATGAAATGCACCTCGAGAGTCACAGTTAGTTCTTTGTCCTCCATTTGCTTCAAGCACCTAAATAAAGTATTTCTTGTTCAAAAACGGCTAATATGAACAAACGCCACTCAGCCATGCAACGCCAATCTCACCCACGCAGCTCTACTCACCCACGCAGCGCCACACTCACCCATGAAGCGCTACTCACCCATGCAGCTTCACTCTCACCCACGCAACCCCACTCAGCCACGCAACGCCACTCATTCACAAAACGCCACTCACTCACACAACCCAACTCATACAGCGCAACTCTCACCCACGCAGCACAATTCTCACCTACGCAGCGCAAATCACACCCACGCAAGTCAACTCACCCACGCAACGCCACTCAGCCACGCAACGCCACTTATCCACGCAACGCCAATCTCACCCACGCAGCTCTACTCACCCACGCAGCGCCACTCAGCCACACAGTGCCACTCTTAACCACAAGCATGTCTGTGTACTCCCTCCAGCTGGACCCCAGCATATCCGTGCACTCTTTAACAATCACACACACGCAAATTTGCAACCCCACTCACCCATGCAACGCCACTCAGCCACGCAACGCCACCCATTCACAAAACGCCACTCACTCACGCAATGCAACTCATACAGCGCAACTCTCACCCACGCAGCACAATTCTCACCTACGCAGCGCAAATCACACCCACGTAAGTCCAATCGCCCAGGCAACGCCACTCAGCCACGCAACGTCAATCTCACCCACGCAGCTCTACTCACCCACGCAGCGCCACACTCACCCATGAAGCGCTACTCACCCATGCAACTTCACTCTCACCCACGCAACGCCACTCACCCACGCAACGCCACTCAGCCACGCAGTGCCACTCTTAACCACAAGCATGTCTGTGTACTCCTTCCAGCTGCACCCCAGCATATCCGTGTACTCTTTAACATTCACACACACATGCAAATTTGCAACCCCACTCACCCACGCAACGCCACTCATACACGCAATGCCACTCACCCACGCAACGCCACTCATTCACAAAATGCCACTCACTCACGCAACGCAACTCATACAGCGCAACTCTCACCCACGCAGCCCAATTCTCACCTACGCAGCGCAAATCACACCCACGCAAGTCCAGTTACCCACGCAACGCCACTCATCCATGCAAAGCCAATCTCACCAACGCAGCTCTACTCACCCACGCAGCGCCACACTCACCCATGCAGCTTCACTCTCACCCACGCAACGCCACTCACCCACGCAACGCCACTCAGCCACGCAACGCCACTCATTCACAAAACGCTACTCACTCACGCAATGCAACTCATACAGCGCAACTCTCACCCATGCAGCCCAATTCTCACCTACGCAGCGCAAATCACACCCACGCAAGTCCACTCAGCCACACAACGCCAATCTCACCCACGCAGCTCTACTCAGCCACGCAGCGCCACACTCACCCATGAAGCGCTACTCACCCATGCAGCTTCACTCTCACCCACGCAATGCCACTTTTTGTTATTGCTCGCAATTTTGGCACTTAAGATGTGAGAGCATGCCACCCACCCCTCCCTCTCTGCATGTGTTCTCCTCCTTTTGTCAAATTAATTCGCATAGTTGTGCTTTAGTGAGCCCACAGTAGTAGAGCACACGACGTGAAGAAATGGCATAAATGTCAATGCAGTACAGCTTTACACCACCCACTTGTGGGATTTAAAAATATAATAGCAGAGTTGGCAAGCAACCTCTATTTTACAGGCCCTGCTGCAGTCATATCATGTCACACTTCACGGCCATCTGTCTGACTCGCAGACTTTCTCCCCCCAGCATCCTCTGGCGTCACACTTTGTCTCGTTTCACACACTACCCACAGCCACAGCCACATCCCTACTCTGATACACAAAACCTTCATAGTGTGTTCTTAATATTATTCTTTAAAAAAAAAAAAAAATTAGACCTACTAACTATGTCCTCTTAACCACTGAACATTTGTAACAAACAAACACAAAATAAATCTACAATTGTGTGGTCCATCATGTTTTTTTTTTCAAAGGGAGGCCTGGGGGAGTGTGTTGACAAAACCACAGCAGGAGACTGGAGTGTTTACAGTTCAGCCATTAAGATTCTTATCTGTTGGCGGGCATCCCCTGTGAGATGCAAACATCAGCTGCAAATGTGTGGGTGGGACATCATGTTTTTAAGGGAGGGATGGGGCCGTCGGTCACGAAACCACACCAGGATACTGGCGTGCTTTAAGTTGAGCTATAAAGATTCGGATGTATGACGGTACAACGCGTACCGTCACAACGCATACCTTTACCACGCGGCCGTGACAACGCAAGTCGTTACCACGACTTGCGTTGGGGGCGCGGATTTCGAATAGTATAATTTACTATCCTAACACCAGTCCCCGTGGACCCTAGGGAAGGTGTTGGGATAGTAAATTAACTATTTGTAATCCTTTAGCGCCCTCCAGCGCAAGTCGTGGTAACGACTTGCGTTGTCACGGCCGCGTGGTAAAGGTACCGCGTTGTAAAAACATTGTGGTAAACGATGTTTACCTAAAGATTCTTATCTCTTGCCGGACATCCCCTGTGAATTGCAAATAGGAACTCAAGGACAAGAAACAACGGAACTTCCACAGTCACATCAGATGTTGTAAATGTTGTTTCCCGACTTGGTCTTTGCTATTTACGTACTTGCATCAAAATCTAAGAGGAAAGTTTCATTATTTTGGTACATTTGATGTACTGCGCGCAAAGACACTTACCACACCTTAAAACACATCCCCCCCTTCACATTCACACGCCGTGAAAATTTCCTTCGTTAATACCATTTCTTATTAGATTTTTACGTAATTTTTCAAAAGGTCGTCTTTCCTTGACCATTATTCAACTTAATTGTTATTTTCCTTCGATTCAATGATATTTTTAAAATTATTTCTGTCCCCCTTTAACTCGGTCTCTCATTTTTTTCATCTCTCAATACAGACGCCAACTCCCATCACGCTCTGCTCCCTCTAACGTGACTCTCGTGCACAACTCACATACACACGTACATGCCCTTATCACACCAGCAAGTCCCCCCAGTCACCCACGCAGCGCCACTCTAACATATGCCTCGCAACTCACACCCACGCAGTGCAACTCACACCCACGCAACACCACTCACCCATGCAACGCCCAGCCAGTTAACGCAAATCACCCACACCACCGGACGACAATGCACACAAGTGTACATCAAAGTCATACAATGTACATGCTGTATTACAATGACCTGTTATCTATCAAAGGTTAACGACATGCAAAGTGGTCAGCCTAAAGATAAAAAGTACAAAACAATATCACAATACGTTCAAGTACTGTACTTCAACATAAATGAAGGTATTCGAAAAACTAGGGAAAGGAAGCTGCCCTGTATACTCGCAAACCGGATATGGTTTCAGTGAACAGAAACCACTTCAAAAATATGAAAAGGCAGGAAACGCGCGAACGTAGCGCTCAACCATAAGTGCAAGTTTTTGCAGCCTTCGGTGTACTGTTCAAAGATAGCTAAATAAAAAACAGTGCATTTACTACCATCTTTAATAGGAAGCAATGTGTGCTCAAGTCCAAACAGAAGGTGTCACATTTCCACTAATTAACACTATTAGCATTGTAAATGCCAAAGTTAGAATTTTCCACAAGTTAAAATTAAAAAAAAAAAAAAACGTTGTCATTTACAATAATAATCCCTCAAACTTTACTAATGCGAGCCCTATTGCATTGCAAATGCTTGTTAAAAATTGGGATAATTGTAGCCTCACTCCAGGACTCAATTAAATTACCCCTCACAGCTGCTTTCAAGACATTCATTAAAACAAGGGCACAACAATGCTTAACCAAATCTACTGGGACCCCATCAGGGCCTGGAGCCTTACCACTTGCTGCAGTCTGAATGGCTGCTGTAACAGAGGGACGGCTTATATGATTAACTATCCAGTTCTCTTTTATTAACTGGAGATCAGACCTCATCTCTTTGCAGTTGGCAATTTTTTCTTGATCCGAGTTAAAAACTGTTGAAAAGTGATTAAACCAATCCTCTTCAGAGATGTGACTCTCAATGTCATTGAGGGGGATTATCTGTAAAAGAAGGCCTATTTTCAACCTCCCAGAATGGTCTATTATTTCTTAAGTTAGTCGCTTTTTCTAGGTCATCCCAGGCCTTGGTTCTAATCTCCTGCCTGCTACTTTCTAGGGTTCATTTATAATTCTATCTGGTTGCCATCATGTCCTCTGAATTTCGAGGAACTATATCAGTGGTTTGTTTCAAAACATTTAGAGCTGCTATGCAGTTAGGACTAAACATGGCGGTAGCCGGGTGTTCATTGGATGGCTTGGTTATATACAATTCAGATGCGACAAATTTGCAAACATTTTTTTTAAATGGAATCTTTTCTGGGGCTATATCTTGAAAAAGACAACGCTATGATGAGAGACTGCTAGTTTTGTGGGTGCCTAACAAGGACAATAGGATTATTCTCTTTAAAGGTGATAGTGACAACACACTGGCAATAGGATTAGGATTCTATTGTAATCCATCATTTCTTCAGTCTTACAGCACTTACTCAAACCTCCATCAGTGAAACAAGGGGTACTGAACCTACTGGGAATGAGATGACTTTTTCTGTAAGGCATCCCTACCAGACGTATTTTAAGTACTCCTGTGGAGGGAGGAATCTACGGGTACCAAGAAGCATGGAAATCCTTAATAATGCTCACTGCATTGCAGACATCTATTTTTGGTAACGCCACTGAGTTAATTTGTACATGCCATTGAGTTCATCAGAAGACTTCCCTAAACTAGACCTGAAATACAAAGATCTTTATTGAACAAGTTACTTACCTTCGGTAACAATATATCTGTAAGAAACATAGGTTAGTTATAGATTCCTTACCTTAGAATTACCCCCAGGTGTCAGACTGGATCCGGAAATATTTTCGTCAGCAGTACTTCTACGCATTCGGAAGGTGGTGTTGGTCGGCTTTGTGTCCGTCGTTGGTGTCGTGGTCGACGGGGTGACGCCACGGTAGCTACTTAGATGCCGTCCTCGCACGCTATTGTCAGTTCTGTACACGACTTACCGCACCAGGAAATGCAGAGCCATGCAAGACACTGTCCACTGGCGCACAAAACTAGGGCCCTGAAAGGATGACCTTAACCCTAGAAATCAGTTCGCAGAACGGGGAGGATGGGTGGGGCGGTAAGGAATCTCTAACTAACCTATGTTTCTTACAGATATATCGTTACCGAAGGTAAGTAACTTGTTCATCTGAAAGAAACAGTTAGTTATAAATTCCTTACCTTAGAATAGATACCCCAGTAATACCAACCCGGGAGTGGGTCTGCGAACCAAGTTCACACCAGAAAGTCCCGGGGAGAACAGAACGGCCAAAGAAGCCGTATCTCCGGACTTGGAAGTCCAGGCAGTAGTGTTTTGTAAACGTGTGCAGCGATGCCCACGTAGCTCCCTGACAGAAGTCATTCTGAGGGACTCCTCGTCACAAAGCAGTAGTGGCTGCCGTCGCCCTGGTGGAATGGGCGCGTAGCCCCACTGGAGGCTCCTTTTTTCGCTACAGAATAGCAAGCTTTAAAACACAAAACAGCCCATCTAGAGATGGTCCGCTTGGGTAAGGCCCGACCTTTCTTGGCGTCCACGTAGCCAACAAAGAGCTGTTCATCCACCCGGAACTGTTTGGTGCGATCCAGATAGAAGGAAAGCACAAGTTTGGGTCCAGACAGTGGAGCCTATCTTCCTCTTTAGAAGGATGCGGAGGCGGAAAGAAGGTGGGCAAAGTGATGGTTTGCCAGATGTGAAAGGAGGTGACCACCTTGGGAAGAAAGGATGGACGAGATCTTAGGACAACCTTGTCCGGATGTACAGCCAGAAAAGGAGGCTTGGGGGAAAGAGCCTGGAGCTCACTCACTCTTCTGGCAGATGTAATGGCTACCAGGAATGCAGAGTTAAGAGTCATAGAGGACAGTTGAGAAGCGACTCAAAGGGAGCGAGCACACATTAAATAGGTCAAGACCAAATTCAAGCCCCACTGAGGTATTATGAAGGGAATAGGAGGAAAGAGATGAGTAATGCCTTTTAAGAAACGCTTTACAACTGGGGACTTGAAGAGAGAAGACTGATCAGAAAGCCGTAGAAAGGCAGAAATGGCTGAAAGATAGCTTTTGATAGTGCCCAGAGCAGAGCCCTGCTGGGCCAAAGAAAGGAGGAAAAGATAACCTCAGAAAGAGGGGCAGAAAGGGGATCCACAGCCTTTGCTGCACACCATGCCACAAATTTGTTCCATTGGCAAGCGTATACCGTCTTAGTGGAGGGACGCCTGGCTGCCAAGATTACATCACAGACTTCGGGAGGCAAGTCAAATGACGTCAACTGCTGCCGCTCAGCCTCCACACAAAGAGGTGGAGGCTGGACAGGTTCGGGTGGAGGACGGTCCCTTGCTGCTACGACAGAAGGTCCTCTCGAAGAGGCAGTTCGATGGGAGGATCGATGGCTATGTTGAGCAACTCGGGATACCAGACTCTTTGTGCCCAATCCGAAGCCACGAGAATGAATTGGGCCCGGTCACACTTGATCTTCTTCAGCACTCTTGGCAGAAGTGCAATAGGCGGAAAGGCGTATAGAAGACCGCAACTCTACTCGTGACGAAAAGTGCTGCCTAGAGAGAGCCACCTTGGAAATTCCAACACGCAGAGTTGCTGACATTGCACGTTCTCTTCAGTGGCGAATAGATCTAACCAAGGCTCTCCCCACTGCTGAAAAAAACCTTGCACCACCTCTGAGTGAAGGCGCCATTCGTGATCCATCATGCACCTGTGGCTGAGTTTGTCCGCCCTGGAGTTCAGAGAACCTGCCAGGTGTTGAACCACTAGGGATATGCCCTGATGTTCCAGCCATGTCCAGAGGCGGAGGGCCTCCTGACATAGGGTTCACGACCCCACCCGCCTTGTTTGGCAGTGGTGTTGTCCGTGAACACCTGCACTACGCTTCCCCGAACAGAGGGAAGGAAGGCTTTGAGTGCAAGACAGATCGCCCAAAGCTCCAGAAGGTTGATGTGGAGCTCGGACTCCACCGGAGACCAGAGGCCTCTGATCTCTGCCTCTCCCATGTGGCCTCCCCATCCTAGAAGGGATGAGTCTGTCACCACTCTGTGTTCTGGTTGGGGAAGGGAGAGGGACCTGCTGTTGACCCAATCCCGGTGCGTGAGCCACCACTGCAATTGTCGTGCAATGCCCTATAGATCTAAATGCATTCGGACAGATTACCCTGATGCTGTGCCCACTGGAACTTCAGGTCCCACTGCAGAGCCCACATATGCCAACTGGCATGTTCCACCAGTAGGATGCAGGAGGCCATGAGGCCCAGCAGCCTCAGGGTCATCCTGACTGAAACCCGGGATAGAGGCTGAAAGATAGAAATCATAGCCTGAATATCCCGGAGTCGCTGCTCGGGAGGATAAACCCGAAACTACATCGTGTCTAGAACTGCTCGGTTGAAGAGGATGTTCTGAGAGGGGGCAGGTGTGACTTTGGCACATTGATGGAGAACCCGAGCGAATGCAGGAAGTCGGCCGTTGTCTGGAGGTGGGATACGACATCCTGTGGCGAGGCCGCCTTCAACAGCCAGTGTCGAGATAGGGGAAGACTGGAACCCCTGATCTGCGCAGATGAGCTGCGACCACCGCCATCACTTTCGTGAACACCCAAGGGGCACTGGTAAGGCCAAAGGGGAGCACGGTAAACTGAAAGTGCTCGTGGCCTACCGTGAACCGCAGGTAACGCCGGTGGGCCGGCAGGATGGGGATGTGAAAATAAGCATCCTGCAAGTCCAATGCTACCATCCAGTCTCCAGGGTCGAGGGCAAACAAGACCTGAGCGAACATCAACATCTTGAACTTCTCCTTCCGGAGGAAGCGGTTGACATTCCTGAGATCCAAGATAGGACGCAGACCCATGTCCTTCTTGGGTATCAGAAAGTAGTGGGAATAGCAACCACAACCTACTTCTGGGGCAGGAACGCGCTCAATGGCTCCCTTTGCCAGGAGAGCCGTGACGTGGAGAAGGCCCAGAAGATCCTCTGATATGCGATGGTACTGAGGTGGCATGGCAGAATGGGTAGCTTCGAAGCGGAGGGAGTAGCCCCTTCGGATTATGTTCAAAACCCACCTGTCCGACGTGATGGTGCTAAAATGTCGGACTAGGAAGGTTTGGATGCTGAAGCAGAGGTGGGGTTGGTGGACTGGCCCGCCCTGCTGGCACCCAGTACCACTGCGGTGGATCCCATGTACCCGGCCGCGCGAAGGTTGGGGAACTTGTGTCGGTCTGTGGCTCAGGGCAGGACGTGGTGGGGCACCTCTTCCTCAGCCAGGAAAGGGGCTGAAAGCAGACTGTGCAGGGTGTCTGGAGAAGCCCATGGACTTGGCCGTAGCCCATGAGTCCTTGAAACGCTCTAGAGCGTTGTCTGCTTAGTCGCCAAAAAGGCGACGGCCATCAAAGGGCATGTGCATAAGGGTGTTCTGGACCCTCCCCAGAAAAGCCAGTCGATCTCATCCAGGCGTAGCGTCAAATGGCTACCGACGTGAAAATCGTCCTGCCTAGAGAGTCTGCGGAATCCAGCCCACACCGGATGGTAAACTTTACTGTGTCCCTCCCGGTGGCAACAGCCTGGGAGAGTACAGTCCGGGCCTCCTCCGGACACTGAACCAGCACTTGTGCAACCATTTCCCACACAGAGTGGGAATGACGGCCCAATAGACATGCAGTGTTTACCGACCGCAGTCCCAAGCTGGTGGAAGAAAAATTCTTCTTCCCAAGATGATCCAGCTTCCTGGATTCCCTATCTGGTGGAGCGTTAGGGAATGCGCTCTTGGAAGTGGAGGCGTGGACCACCAAGCTCTCAGGTGTGGGGTGTTGGGAGAGGAAAGAGGGGCTGTGCAGTGGCGTCGGGCAATCATCCAATCCACGGGAGCTCCCATGTTGGGCCTGGACCAGGTGCCCAAAAGGACGTTGGTTAGGGTTTCGTTAAACGGCACCAGGGTCTCCGAAGATCTCGCTTGCAGCTGAAGCACCTCTGTCAGTTGGTTAGTCCTGAATGCCACTGTAGGGAGCTCGAGGTGGAGTGCCCTACGCAACACCACTGCATTGGCAGCTACCTCCTCCGTAGCCACGGTAGGAGGAGACAACATGCCAAGGTCAGGGGAGGTATCAAGACCACTGGCATCCCCCAGGTCCTCTTTCCAGTCCGGGTCGTACTCCAACTGGCCGGTCAGAGGGTCACCTGACCCCTCTCAGTCCTCCTCCTTGTCCTCTGGGTGCCAATCTGGCCTGAAAGGGACCCCAGGAGTGAACAAGGGCACAAAAACCCAACTCGGCGCCGGATCTGGAGTTGGCGACGCCGGTCCGGCTCTGTGTCCACATCAGGATGGAGGCCAGGGTCGACGCTGGCCAGAGGCACGACCGGCGTCGGGTGCGGTGCCAAAGGAAGCAGCGCCAGTGGAGGTGTAATGAGGTCAACTGGCGCCGATCCAGCTCTAGGCCTGGATCCATGGGGGCACTGTGGCGCCGGGGCCGGAGCTGCCGGCAGAGAAGGCTTAGGACCCCCAACCGAGTCTGCTGGGCCCGGATGGGCGCGTTGGCTTAGTCGAGCTCCCCAAAAATGGCATACATCGCCTCTTAAAACTGACGAAGCTGGGCAGGGGTTGATCCGGGTCCTGGGAAGGGAGGGAAACTCTGAGTCGGCCCTTCAGGCTCCGCATGCGGTACTGCCTGCATCCCTCTTCGCGTCAGCCGACCGACGGAGAGAAGTCGAAGAGCAACGATACTTCTTCGACTTCTTCTTGTGCTTTGACTTACCTGACCCAGAGTGCGAAGACTTGGATGATGAGTGGTGATGGCTCCACGACCGGTCCCTCTACCTCCCTCGAGATCGGGACCTCGAACGGCGCGGAGCCGACTGCTGGCGCTCAAGAAGCTTTTGGGACCGCTCCCGCAACGATTTCGGAAACATGGTCCAGCAGTCGGAGCACGACTTGGGGTCGTGGTCGCGCTCCTGGCAAAAGAGGCACACACGGTCCAGATCCATCGCTGACATCAGTCGAGTACAGGAACCGCAAGAATTGAAGCTGGGCATCCCTACGTGCACCAGGAGTTGGTAGGACTCAAAAAGACGTTGACAAAAGTCGCTCAAAAAGGAACATCAAAGTGCCTTGATTATAATAAAAGGAGTTTAAAGAAAAAAAAAGTAACATCAAAAAGTGACTGGAGGTACCGCTCTCTCCGGATCTGCGATGACGGGCATGGTAAAATAAAGAACTGACGTCAGCGCGCAAGGGCGGAGTCTTAAGTAGCTACCGTGATGTCATCCCGGCGACCATGACAACGACAGATACGGAGCCGACCGACGCCACCTTCCGACGTGCAGAGGTACTGCTGATGAAAAACTTTCCGGATCTAGTCTGACGCCTGGGGGTAATTCTAAGGTAAGGAATCTATAACTAACTGTTTCTTTCAGATATGTTGTTTCAAAGACTATGCATAAAGTACTTTTAAAACATCTAAAACTGAAACATATAGTCTAAGCCCTTTATCGTTTTGAAGAATTCAGGTGGTTTGAGAACCTACCCAGGACATGTTTCAAAAACATGTTCCTTAAGAGGCAAATTTTGAGAGTGGTGGCGCTTGAAGAAATCATGCCTTTTCTTCAGTAGGGTGATATTCTGGTGCTCATTAAGCTTGGGGACATCTGTTTCCACATGTTAATTCACTGTCGTCACAGGCAGTAAATCAGTTTCATAATCAGTGGACAGCATTATGGTTCTTGAGCCTCAAGTTTGAGGTTCACATTTGCACCATGGACTCTCATAAATAGCTTGCCTCCATTTCCATATCTTGTTCATGTACCTCGACGACCGGCTGGTTAAACTGCCTGTGCAGGAGGATCAGTGCAGGCCTTGTTTCGAGCAAGTCATCTCCTTCAGCTGAACATTGACACTGAATCTGAAAATGTCAAGCAGGTGTCTATCAGGGAAAGTAAGAGAACATAGGAGTGCTTACCAAATGATACTCAAGCAATCAAAATAAATGACAGAGGATTGGGATGATTTTGGCAAAGACTTTCACACTGTTGTCCCAATGTGGTATCCTTGTTTGGCTGGACATCCAGGAAGAAACAGTAACCATCTGACTGTTTTACAGAAATCTAGGACGGGGAACTCTTGCATTAATGTACCTACCTGTGGTTGCAATCCCTCTGGTTGAATGTGCCAATAACCTTTTGAACAAAGCTTTACTGCCATGAGGGTAATGCAAGGTGACATCAACTTGGTTAGTCCCCGCTTGAAAAGCAACTAAGCATCTGTTGCCTTCCAAATAAGACAAATAGCTGGAGTCACTTTAAAAAGACTCTAGACATGTTCAAGTAGCATATTAGGTGCCAAATATCAGACATTTGGTAAGAAGAGGGGGTTAGTTTTGAAGAAGACCTTCCTCTTGTGAAATTTAGTTATGTACTCCTTAGTAGAGAGTTTATATTTTTCCACTCCTTTAGCTATCACTACTACCAATAAGAAGGTTGTCTTTAAAGTCATGAGCTTGATATCCATTTCGGGCAGCTTTTCGAAGGAATGACCCATCATTTTAGAGAACACTGTATTAAGTTCCTTTAAGGACAGTTTTACAATCTTTGCAGTTTGGTACACATGCAATGCATGATGCACCTTGGCTGAGCTATTGAAGCTGATCAGAGGAGTACAGAGTCTGATCTATGCTGATATGTGTGTAGTTCTCTACACTCACTGCAAAGGACTAGTCCAGAAAGATACTAAGAAAAATATGTGTTTAAATTAAGTGTGGGTAGAACATTCTTTCCGTTTGCGGAATTTGCGGATTTTCCGCGATTTCGCGAATCTCACGAAATCGCAGAAAATCCGCGAATACGCGAGCGGGGCGAATTTTCATGGAAGCACTTACAGGGTTACAGCAGCAGGTGCAGAAGTTGAAGTTAATTTCTTTGTAACCATTTACAAAAGGGTTACAAAGAAATTAACCTCAACTTGGCAACTGCTGCTGTAACCCTGTAAGTGCTTCCTGGTGCCTTGTTGCCTACTTGCAACTATTCTCTGACCCTGCTCTGACCCTTGAAGCAGGGTCAGAGAATAGTTACAAGTAGGCAACGAGGCGCCTGTCCCAAGAATTAAACCTCAACAGGAATCACTTACAGATATAAAAATAAAGCAGGAAGAAGGAAGAGGATGGCGAATAAACCCATTTTGAGTTGACGGGAGGGGTTAAAAGAGACCTTTACAGCACAATTTTCATATACATTTTGCTAAAAATAAAAAGCTGTACGTTCTGTAGGGGCAACTCAGGAATCTGGCTCTTCAGATATCCGACATGATCTGCCCTTATAGACTTTCAGGGGTCCTGGCCTATCTGGAAACCTACCATGTGGTCATTCTATTTCTTCCCCCACCCCCTCACACCACTGTCAGTCATGGGGCATCCAATTACATTTCCTGCTCTCTCGTCAGCTCATCAGCCAGAAATAATTTGGTTTTAAGTAATTCTTGCTGCCATCTCCTCCGCGTGACAGGAAATGAAATATTAATCAGGATGTATTTCCCAAGTGATTGCTTCTGTTTGGTGAAAGCAGTAAAATCTAAAGTGTGTTTGTGTGTGTGTAGTGCGGAGGAGAGGGGAAGGGACGTCGGGCATTAAGAGATTACAGCACAGTTAGCTCCTGGAGGCCTCTTGGGGGGCTTGAGAGCACTAGTTAAGGTTGAGAGGCCTTCCCTTGCGGATGCTCTTTCTTTATCCCATAAACTGGTCCAGAATTCGACAGCCTGTTTTACAAACATAAGGGCATCTCCTGAAATACTTGAAGCTGCTGCTAGCCGGTCCCAGAGTTGCCAACAGCAGCACATGCAATGGGTGACTCTCTAGGCCCATACATATACTCAGGGCCACTGGATGTATGTGGTTCTGCGGACAATGTGTTTTCTGCATACTATCGCTCTGCCGCATTTGCCACATACTCCATCATCTGCTGCATAATTTGCAGATGTTTCTAACAAAAACATTTTGTTTCTAGCTCAAAAATGCAGCCACATATGCTGCCACATATATATATATATATATATACAAGGCCTTTTATAAAGGCTGACTGGTGAAATTTTCAGTTGCTTTCTGCTTTATTTTGCTCTTAAACTGGTACTAATGAGGTGAAACGTTCTCCCAGACAGTGCTAGCGAGTTGTGACGAAATATTGAAGTAATCCCAAAATGTGCTGAATTACGCAGCATAATTTGCTTTTCCGGCCCTCATAATTTAATTAATCAGGCCCCATAATAAGGTCCTGCCTAGTCACATAATACTAGTGACCCAGAATTCAGTGGATAAGGCAACACTGTCATTCCCAACATTCAAAGTATTTTATACCAAAAAGCCAGGTCATAACACTTACAGCGGTGCTTCCAATGACCTTGGTCCAGTTGGTAACTCCAGGAGTTCCTACCCTTGTAACTGCCAGGTTCATCCCAGGTCCTACTTTGTCTATTGGGACATGTGCTTTTTTGGAACCTTCCCTAGTTCTAACAAGCGGTGGAACAAGGTTGTTTGCTCTGGCGGCTAGCACCCCGGATCTGAATTGGCGCCATTTTAGGAGGGTTACTTTCAGTCACTCCTGTTTTTTAGGCCAACAGCACTATCTACATTGGAACTTGGGAGTTTCACTTTTTCCCATTATAATTATGGTTCTATTTATAAGTTTCAAGAAAAAATGTATCCTGCCCTCCCGAGAAGGATTCTCAGCCTTAACATGTGGCTGAGAATCTACCTGTACTGGGAGAGGGAAGATGATAAAATAAAAAGAAGGGGAACGAACGCAGAAGTTAAGATTACATTTTCTTTTCTGTTTGTTTCATCTATGGATTTAGGACATTTATTGGAACAACTGTCCTGACAAATGCTCGCAGTAGCACCGTTTTCTCTGAATTCTATTGGGGAAGGTGCAGGGCGGGGCCCTTGGAAGGATGAGGCCGGACTAGCACGCCACAAAGGGCCGCTTTACCTGCAGCTGAACCCGCAGAGACAGCCTGAAGTAATCAATACCGAATGTATAGATTGGTCCGCTGGTGCGAGCATTGTCATGTGTCGACGTTATGCATTGCTGGACTGTATTAGATGGAATTTTAATGTATATCTGTAAATACGCATAGATTTTAAATCTATGAACGCTTGCTGAAATTGTTTCTCTTTCTTTCTTTGTTTCTTTCTCTCTATTACTCTTTCTCTCTCTTTCTTTCTTTCTTTCTTTCTTTCTTTCTTTCTTTCTCTGTCTCTATATATCTCCCTCCTCTCCCTCTCTTTTTCTTTCTCTCTGTCTCTCTTTACCTTTCTCTCTCTCTATCTCTCTTTTGCTTTCTTGCTCTTCCCCTGTCTCTCTCTCTTGTTCTCTCGCTCTCTTCCTCTCACTCTCCCGCTCTCTCTCTCTTTCTCTCTCTCTCTCTTTCTCTTTCACTTTCTTGCTCTTTCTCTGTCTCTCTCTTTCTTTCTCTCGTTCTCTCTCTCCCTCTCTTTCTCTGTCTCTCTCTTTCTCTCTATCTATCTCTCTCTTCCTCTCCTCTCTTGCTCTTTTTATCTCTTTCTCTCTCTCTTTCAAGTTTGTGGTAAGGTAAATTCCACAGATGACCACAGGTAGCCAGGAGGTATTTTCCATGTAAGAGGTTTATTGGTTATTAGAACATTGGAATGTTGGGAGCTCCATTGAAAACAATGGAGTGCTCTAGGCTTATAATGGCTGGTATAAGCCTGGAGCTCCAACATTCCAATGTTTCTTTGTTCACAGCTCTGGCTGTGAACAAAGGCTTCAGGGAGCCTGAGGGGATTCCAATCCCCTCACGCTTCCAAAAGGCTTTGTTTTTTTTGTTAGAACATTCTGTCCTCTAGTGACAGAATGTTCTAATAGCCTTATAGCCCTTCGTAGATGGGCTATACCGCTATTAAAGTCCCTCTCCCTCGTTAAAGGCCCTCGCCTTCGGCTTGGGGCCTTTAACGCTGGAGAGGGCCTTTAATAGCCTGTATAGCCCTCTACGGCGGGCTATAAGGCTATATTAGAACATTGGAATGTTGGGAGCTCCATTGAAAACAATGGAGTGCTCTGGTCTTATAATGGCTGGTATAAGCCTGGAGCTCCAACATTCCAATGTTTCTTTGTTCACAGCTCTGGCTCTGGCTGTGAACAAAGGCTTCAGGGAACCTGAGGGGATTCCAATCCCCCCACGCTCCCAAAAGGCTTTGTTTTTTTTGTTAGAACATTCTGTCCTCTAGTGGCTGAATGTTCTAATAGCCTTATAGCCCTTCGTAGATGGGCTTTACCGCTATTAAAGTCCCTCTCCCTTGTTAAAGGCCCTCGCCTTCGGCTCGGGGCCTTTAACGCTGGAGAGGGCCTTTAATAGCTGGTAAAGCCCTCTACGGCGGGCTATAAGGCTATATTACAGTCCATTTTTGACATCACAATGCCTGCTGCCAGAGCCAGTAGCCAAGGTGAAAGGCAGGCCAGGCCACGGAGTATAATCGAAGCAGCTGTTTAATACAGAGAAACTGGAAAGTTGCTTTTCTTTCTTGTGCTTATCTTTTTTTAGCTTACAATAACAAGCAGAGAGAACGTTTAGTTTTTGCACTCATTAGATAATTAGAGAAAAACTATAATCATTCTGCATGTTTCTACACATTCTGAGCAAGTGCAGCTTTTTTTTAAACTGACATCTATTGAACACTTTCTAATATGTTTGCAACAATTAACAGGTTATTACTTTTGCACTAGAGTTGTTATTTGTTTTCTTTATGTTTGCAAACAGGCTCTCTCTCATATGAAAGAGCTATGCACCGAGGTTTTAAGTGGTTTGTGGCAAAGGTGATGGTGTGACCATGTATTATATGGGCTAAAGTACCCCCTTGCATTCATGATAAGGATATTGCAAGCCACCTCAGAGTTCCATAACCTTATAAAGGGACTTTGGCCTCATTCTTCTATATGGTAATGGAACTCCTGAGTGACTTTTCAATATCCTTATAATGTAGAGTGGGAGTACTTTATCCCTTATATTATATGGTGCAAACTGCACCTAAAGGGTTGCAGAGTATTCCAAAGTTAGAAACTGAAAACAGAACCCTTAACAAAAGATCCATAACTTTCAGTCATTTAAGATGCTTCGATCTTAACAATGCATTGCTGTATCCTAAGTTGTTCTGAAAATAAGTAGTTCAGACCTAAGTAATTGTGTGGATTTGCCTTTTCTGGCTGTGCTGTACTTGTCAGTACAAGTGTTTCTAATGCTTGAGACGGAGTTGTCATGTGATCAGGTTAGGTAGATGGTTTGGAAGATCTTGGCTTCCCCTGCCTTAGTTGTTTTAGTGGCCTGCACCTTTGCAGATTTGTTTGGTTTCATCAATGTCAGTGACGCTTCCAACTATACAGCGACACAGCCAAGGTTTACCAGGACCTAATGCAAGCAAGGAAAATGGCCCCCATAACAGCTATAATTGGGGCGCAGTGGGCCGCTCAGCTCTTTGGGCCCCGGTGCCACTGCACCTGCTGCACTATTGATAGCTACAACCCCTGCAAGTATTGCACTGATCTCATCAAGCAGCACTCCTCAAGTTGTTCACCAATAATCTTAAATGATGTCTTTATTGATTCAATTCTTTAAAGTTAAAGTTAAAATTATATATGCGCAACTACAAATCAGCCCACGTTTCAAGCCCATTCCGGGGCCCTTCATTGGGGTATTACTGCAGTGGTAGCCAAACCAGGCTGCCAATCCTAAAAAGTGTTACTACAATGATGCATGTGCATCACATCTCCGATTAGAGTGACATTATCAAATCACAGATATGTAAATCTTATAGCTGCCACACTAGTATCCTGGAGTTAAAGCATAATTCTTAACGTCACATTTTGTGTACTCTGCCATCTAGTGGAATGATTACATTCTTACATGTAATTTCTCCCCACAAACTAATTCCACAACTATGCGTATTATTTCATTTCACTAATTGTAGAACAAATTAACATGATAATTCAGTAATTGCAATCATTATATTCTGGTAATCCTTTTTTTCATTATGCTTTTTTAGCCATCCTGTAACCATTAATTTCATTAAATAAAAATGTATAAACCATCTTAAATGAAGTTATATAGAAGGCAATCTGATATTTTGTGCTGGTATTTTAGCAGAAGTTCGCCCTTACTTCCAAATTTGATGCACATTGCTCTAAAAACACAAGTTCTATAAATAAGGGCCGCTTGCGTTCTGTCCAGCTTATTTCAGTGATCCCACAATAGGATTTTTTAAACTTGTGTGACCCCAATTACGGTACCTGGTGTAATGGCTTAATTTCAAATAAAAGCATGGTGTGAAATGCCATAAATTATGTGAATTAAGTCAGCATAATTGAAATTTTGCCTGGGCGTAGTCAAGATATCTTAAGCTTGGCAACCTTTTATAGGCTGGGAATTGACTTACAGTCGAATCCAAATCTGGAACTTTCATCAAAAGGTACCCGTATCTCTCAGCTATATTTCTAATCAATCTCTTATCAGTGTTGTAATTTATAACTATTCTTGTTGCTTGACTAGCATGTTTTCTTCATTCTTCTGGGTTCTATTTCGAAAAGTAGTTCTTCCCTTCTTTGCGCTTTAACTTTATTTATTCTTTTCAACAGATATTTCTTCTTGTAATGATTTACTAGAAATCTTTTTGTCATTCTCTTAACCTCTTTGTTTAAAGCAGCCTCAGTGCTACAGTTTCTCCCTGTTCTTTGATTTCACATTAAAGAATAGTTTCTATAGTTCATCCCAATATGACGTGATGATGCATGTAGTGTTGGGTACGCAGCGGTATTTAGGGCCATATGTAGGTAATCTACATTTACCGATTCTAAAATACCGAATTTTACTGATTCGGTATTTCAGAATCGGTAAATGGTATGTAGGAAACAATTCAGTAAATATTACCGATTCGGTATTTAAGAATCGGTATTTACCGATTCGGTAATTCCCAATCATTCCTATGGGCCTGGAGGCTCATAGGAATGAATAGGAAGCCATTCACAATTACCGATTCGGTAAATACCGAATCGGTAATAGGGGGCACATATTCAAGGGTGGCAGGGTGTCACATTGACACCCTGTTGCACCCCTGAATCGCGCATGTGTGCCCATGTGACACACATATATGCCCTAAGAGCATGTATGTCTGCCACATGGCACTTTTAAAAAAGCACATAATTGCTTTTTTAAAAGTTTTCCATATTTACCACCAACATGTAGTTGGTGGTAAATAAAGAATCCTGAATGCAAGAAGGCGCTCACTTGAGTGCCTCCTACATAGCTTTTTAGATTCGATAATTACCGATTCCTTAAAATAAGGACTCGGTATTTTACCAATTCCTTAAGGAATCGGTAATTACCGAATCCTTAAACCTGCCTCCTACATCTCAAACCCTAAATACCGGTCGGTAACGGCCGAAATTCAGTCATTTCGGCCGTTACCGACTGGTATTGGGCTACCTATATCTGGTCCATAGTTCCTTTTCTTTAAAGAGCATTTTCTTGGCAGCCGTTCATTACCTTCCGTTTAGTGTCGAAGAAGTAAATTCTTCTTTACTATGATTCACCTTAAGTTTGATTTTGTATTCATTCTTATTTAGAAAGTTTGCAAACATATCCATTTTCTCTGGACTGCTTTTCCATATGATAAAAATATTATCTTTAATGTATAACCACATAACTACAACATTTAGAAAGATTAGTCTCGATGGCACCATGCATATTCTGTTTCCCACCAGCCAAACATCAGAAATCCATAGACTGAATCAAAACGATAACCCCTAGCAGTCCCCTAATATAAAATTTCCCATCAACTATGAAGTAGTTACGTTTCAACTCAAACGCTGTCAGTAACAATAAACAGAGTGTTCGCTACAACTTACTGACCTTATATATTGATGGTTTCTGGCTGCTCTCTATTCATCAACTAGATTAAGCATTGTATACAGCAACATTACATCCATAGAGACCAGAGTAAATATTTTTCCCTGTTCAATACAATAGATCTTTTCTGATAAGTCTGATGTATCCTTTATGTAAGATGGCAGATTTAAGACAAAGGGCACCAAGAAATTATCCTCACACCTTCATACATTCTCAGTTGCTGATACTCGCAACAATCTGTCTTACCAATGGGAGTCTTTCTGTGTTGAAAATGTTCGGGAGAATATTCAATTTGGCTCATTTTACCTGACCCCAGGACACCCCCACGCCATACGGCCCACCAGCTGTAGGCGCGTCTCAGCCCCAGCGCCACAGGTCCTTCCCTGACCTCGGTGCCCGATCGCCGCTGCTCGTTCCTTTCCTCCCGCTGTTGCCCTTCTGTGCTATTTGTTTCTATTGTATTACTATTGTATTTATTGTATTACAATCTTTTTCCTCTGTCAGTAGGTTTTTGCGCTTTTCTGTTATTGTTCCCCTGGTGTGAACCCCCTCCGCTCCCCGCTTCCCGCCGCTGCTCCCTCACGGCCCGGCCCCCTTTCTTCTGTTACCCATTGGCCGCCCTGCTCCCTCCTCCCAGCTGCTCCTCCCTCCCACTTGGCCTTAAATGGAGCCCGCGCATACGCGCAGCGGGTACGCCGATTGTGCGCCAAAGGCAAGGCCGTCTACGCCCGTCGACGCCGGGACCGTGCCCAGCACCAGGACCCCTGGTCCTCGACGATGCCAGCCCGCCTGACGGACTTACGCCGCCGCCACCCTCCACGCACTCAACACCGGCCGAAACACCGCCTGCTACCAAGTCACCCCGAGGCGCACACATGGACCCTTCACCAGTCAAGCCTGCGGATTCACCTGCCTCCGGACCTGCACCGCAACCGCCGAGCCAAGCACCAGCAAGAACCACCTCAAGTGCATCCTGCTCAACACCCGCTCCGTCCACAGGCACGCCGTGGAACTCTGGAACCTCCTCGACACAACCTCACCAGACGTCGCCTTCCTCATGGAAACCTGGATGAACACCTCCTCAGCCCCCGACATCGCCATAGCCATCCTGGATGGCTACAAGATCACCCGGAGGGACCGCAACAACCAAACCGGAGGAGGCATCGCCATCGTCCACAGAAACACCATCCGCATCATGACCAACTCCGACGACACCCTCACCGCCGCCGAACACCTTCACTTCCAGATCCACACAGACCCCAAGACCACCCTCAGAGGCACCCTCATCTACAGACCCACGGGACCACGCACACAATTCAGCGAAGCCATAGCAGACCTCGTCAGTCCGCACACCCTCACCTCCACAGACTACATCCTCCTAGGGGATCTCAACTTCCACCTGGAGAACAACAAGGACGGCAACACCGCCGCACTGCTGGACAACCTCGTCAACCTCGGACTCAAGCAACTGGTGAACACCCCCACCCACTACGCCGGCCACACGCTTCACCCCATCTTCTCCTCCAGCAAGCACATCTCCTTCAGCCACTCCACCGGACTTCACTGGACAGACCACAGCTGCGTCCACTCCAACTTCTGGAAAACCACGACCCACCACCACCCGCAACAGGTCCCCCGCAGAAGCTGGAGCAAGATCACCGCCGACCAGCTCATCACCACCCTCAGCCAGAACCCGCCCACCAACACGACGGACCCCGACGAAGCAGCCCGCAACCTCACACAGTGGCTCACCGACTGAGCCAACGAACTCGCACCAGGGAAGAATCCTCACAGCAGAGCCTGTAGTGTAGTTCCTAGTTTCCCACTAGGCCCTGCGCATTGGAATAACATAAACAGTAGTATCGACGTGGAACTGCGGATATTCCAGGCCTCCACTGACTATGCTAAACTTAATTGGGTGTGTTACCAACTAGCTCAGAGGTCACTGGAAACTTTCTTCTCTGCATAGGAAGTGATCAGCTTCCTTGGCACAGACAAGAAGGGATTCAGCTTTCCAACAACCGTGCAACATGACAACTTTGCTCCTCAGATCAAGAGTCAATCTCTAGGGTCGTGTGAAACAATAGACATGTATTTCACTCAGTCAGTCTAGTGCAGTTTACTTTCACGAGATGTAGAGAATAGAGAGACGGGCGTTTTGTCAATAAAGGGTTAACATTTATTGAACAGTCTTTCTTCTCGTACAAGAGAAATGTATTGCAACAATTGCAAGACTTGTTATTATAAAAAGTACGTACAGTAAGATAAGGATTGCGAAATAGAACTGTAAAAGCATTGATATGGTTTCTTAGCCATACAATGGTTTAAAAGTAATAAAACATATATACAGTCATATATACATTAGGCTAACATACTCAACTGGTGCTTCTAACTAAGCCTACCCCAGTGTGCCTGACCTAAGCCTAACACGTGGAAGGGGAGTAAGTAAGTAGCTTTAAGTTAAGTTGGTTTTGCCAAGGTTTGTTTCAAGAATTCTCGTCTAAGGGTTTAGTCAACACCATACCTCTGAATAGAATGATAGAGGATTGGTATCTCCTTCAGGGGTCACTCTCGATATCCCAGTCACCCGCGAAGGTAGACCGGAAACGCCGGGGCTGGATTTCTCTGCAGGAGAAAGGCAGCTGGTCTCTTCAGCGCGTCGAGGAAGGAGGGGGGACAGCGTCCGCGGGCAGCTGGAATCTGCTGGATGTCTTCGCAGAGGGACGGCTGTTGAGCTCCTAAGCGTACTGCACCATAGTTCGCGCTTTAGCAGCGATAATGGTATCAGTAGCTTCACCACCACAGGGACAGCAGGCTGCAGCGACAGGGTGCTAGATTCACCAACACGGGGTCTTGCAGGCAGCTAGCAACAGTAGCTCATTGCTTAAGGCAACGTTGGTAATATTTATACCTGACAGGTGCCGGGTTTGACGCAAGTTTGCTGGACATAAGACGTCAATTAAAGATGTCACTAGGAAGTGATAGTTATCAGTTGCTCATTAGAGTTCCATTACTAATCAAAACACAGCAAGCGGGGATTTCCAGGTTTGCTGAGTTTTTATCTTGTTGAAGAACTCGGAGTGTTAATCTAGGAATATCAGATAGTGACTTCTGCTCTGTCATTGCACTAATTGGTCGCAAAGGAAGTGGCAGAGAACTATGCTGGAATGTGGCTCTGTTCGTGTGAGGCCAGAGATGACTTTTCTGAAAATCGCACTTGAACGGTTATGCCAATATAGGGAATAAATGGATTTATAGCCGAATAGGGGCATAAGGTCACAGTATCGATCAGGAACCTAGATAAACACGCAACACCCACTCCACGTATTCATGTCCATCAAATTACTAAAACTAAAGCAATTAGATGCATGTGTAACATTGCCCACCCCAAAATACATAAATGCATTCGAAATAGGCGTACTTAAAATACATGAAATTTAGGTACTGTACGTTTTTTGAAGCATAGAAATCATTCAAAAATAATTGCATATGAAATCAATGAACGATTATGCATGAAGAATTACACATGAAGTATCTCTGACAGAAGAAGGGCGAGATAAATCATCACATAAAAATGCATTGTAATAACATGTGCTAGAGGCTGGTGTAATATTGTTATGTCTCTAGATGTGTTTAGAAATAGAAGTGTGAAGCTTCTGTTCTCTAAGAATAGTTTTTACGTTAAGCAAAGAATTGTTCGTGCCAAAAAAAAGGTGAATATTAAAAAAAAAGTCCAATTCAAAAGAATTAATGCTTGAACGGGGAAATAGAGTTCCAAAGCTTTTTGCAGTTTTTGTTGATCAAAACTGAAGGCCGAATTCAGAGTTCATGGGAACGCTGTGTGTCGGAAAGCTTCTCCAAAGTTATTGTTTCTGTACGGGTGAGAACATCGTATCAGACAGGCTCTCAAAGAATTGGTCTACAAAATCAGGTGATAGTTCAACCAAATTAGATAGCGCTGTAACTTGGCAGGTGTGAGAATGATTGCTGTCATCATAGTCGGGACCAGCAATGCTCACAGAACGTTGTACCTGGATGATGTTGCTTTTGTCACTCGCTCCACTGTTACCACTTGGTTGTAGCACAGGAGTCTCCACGAATGCCGTTAATAGGATTGGTAGCCGCTTAGGACAACACAATGCGTGAGCCGTTATTGGACTGAGCAAAGTATTGACGTCCATTGGTACTGCTGATGGAAGTGAAAGACAGATGTCCAACACGCATTCATCGCCGCAAAGCATACACCGTAGCACAGGTAAAATGCAATTTTGCCATATCGGTCTGAATGAAAGGAACCAGGTCATGTTTAGATCTCTCAGCCTGGCCAATCCAAGGACGTTAGTTATCCTGTCCCAGTAGCGCATTGCTAGGATTGCCTCTTCCATTCCCATGGGAGCTATGTCTGAGCCGAGGCTTGCCATAACGAAGCAGGAGGGTCAAAAATAAAATCCCTGCTACGAGTCCCAAAAATAATGGTATGCCGCCAAAAACAGAGTGTACAAAATTAGGAACGATTCCCAAAATTGCCTGGAAGGGTGTTAGGAGTCCCGTAAAGACTGTCTTAAATATGCCTGGGATGCTTGTTGCACTAGACATGTTAAGGAGTTGGCTGAACATTTCTACGAAATGCACGGGGCAATTTGTTGATAAAAGGTCATGAACTTCAGTAGCTGTCCTTGCAACTAGAAGATCATACGTCTCTTTAGATGACGTTATAGGCACTGTTGTCTGTAAAAGTACAGATTTCATTTTGCTTAATGTATCAATTCGTATAGAATAGAGATTCAGACGAGGCCAGATGGGAGTCACTGTGTCTGTAGGCCCACTCGGAAACAATGCTTGCATACAGCATTTGACCATGGATGTTACTTCTACTAGATAACTTTTCCCTGGCACGAGGCCACAACATCTGTGATCCGTTCTAAGAATGTAACTCCCGTTCGAAAGTTGCATAAAGAAGGGCTCTATCTGAGTTGCAGGTGTGACTAGCTGGTGGCATGAAAGGTTGTTTGAATTTCCATCACATGCTCCGTGTAAATTAATACCCTGACACAAAAGTATACCGCTTAGTGAATGTTTACAGTTCTCACCACTAAGAAATACATTTTTGTCACTGTCACTATAGCAAGAATGAGTGTATGGTAATTTCCATTCAGATTTTACATATCCTTTACCCAATTGTTCATATTGGCCAGCAGGTATGTACTCAAGGCACTTTTTAAATCGGAAAGTTGTTATCGGAATTGTGATAATTCCGTGTATTATCCATTCAATGACAGGACTCTCTGACATTGTCAATGGTAATCTCTCAAGTTTTTCTATGCTCAGGATTGTATAGTCTGCTCCTTTCTGTGCCAAACTGATCTGTTTATCAGTAAGGTTAAAACTGGAAAATAATGACGTTGTGTTGATTAAACGCCAAGGCACATAGCCTGAACGAAGATTTTGCAGCGTCCAGCCTAGTTCTATAATAGAGCGTAATTGAGACTGGCCATGTTGTAACATAAGCAAATCTCTGTCTATCACATCAAAGGCAGAGGATACAATATTGTCCAACGAATATATTCTGGAAGACAGAGTCATTAACCCATTGTCTACTACAGAAAGTGATTTCTCCAAATTAATACGATCAATTTCTCGTATTTTTTCAGCAGTTTCAATTTGCTTTACTTTCCAAGCCTCGTTGTAAGCAGCATAGATACTGGTCGCTATGAAACGCTTTTGACGCTGTTTGCGTGGTCCAAGAATGAAATCGCGCAAATCAGCACCATCTTTTAGTAAAGACAAGTGTTGCTTAATTTCAGCCAGTGTGGATGATGTTAGCCATTCAAGGCAGAGTTTCCCTACACTGTATGTTGTTATAATCCCTGGATGTTGTCTCTGGGAGTATCTCGAGTCCTAATCTGGTCATTTTTAACCCCTGTGTTTTATTCAGGAATCTATCTTGACAGCTGTTTGTGTCAGTAGGCCAGATTAACCACTTTTTCCAATCAGGATGTGTTCTGTTGAAATGTAAAATTTGTGACACGTCTAACTCCATATCTGTGGTTGTATTCTTAGGTATTGGCTTCGGTATAGACGGTGTTTTAAGGTCTTTGATCTTAGCTAGGCCAAGACAAGATGTTTGGTGTATTGTGTCATTTAAAAATAACATTTGTTCTGGTATCATGCAGGTTCTAAATAGTGCTTCTATGCCTTGCACCTGCCAATCTTTTGTACCCCAAATTGTTTTCGTTTCAATATTATTTTTCCAATAATGAAAACCAAATGTCATCATTTTGTCATAAAATGCTTCTGAATATATCAATTTAGAATTTGTCAGCATTGTTTTCATTCCTGTTTTATCTAACAGTTTGTAATAAAACGTTTCTGCATCACTGGTGTTAAACCCTGAGAAGTATTTGAATTTCTCAAAAAATGCTTTAGAACTGCTTTTAGGTGGTGTAGAACAATGTTCCCATTGATTATACATAAAAACATTTCTAGGCTGTGCAGATTTATGCAAGTAATGATCCCCATAGTGGGTGTAACAGAATAGCTGCTCATAACTAGATGAACCTTGTAAATAATCATGATCTGTGAATCTAGCTGACATTACTAAATCAGACATCATGTCATTAATACTGTTAAAGTCCCAATCATCAGAGAATGTACTAGGTGTCACAAAGTCACTTAAGGAAACCTTTAGTTGATGAGGATATTTCAGGATTTCGACTGGACCATAGATCTCATAGTCTGTTTTCTCCCATACTACCCCACCAGGTATTGGAATTGCTGTGACATTTACTGTTGACAGTTCTCTTTTCTTCACGTGGGATGATCTGTGTGGTTTCAGGACTAGGTTGATGTTCTGACTTGCTGTGTCCATTGTAATATATTTTCCCTCAATGAATTTTCCCAAACACAGTACCATGATGAGCCAAAGCAGGAGGAAAAATACACCTAGACCGAACCAGAACTCTATCCAAGGGGAAATTAGGTAGATTTCCTTCAGTTGATGAAAGAGTTCCGTTGCTTTTTCTTTAAAAGTCTTTTTTGTTTCTGGCATCACTTCGGGGCCGTTTAAATCTTCAGAGAAGTTGTCGAAGTTGATGAAATAACCAGAGGCAGTTCTGTCAATTGATGGGATTGTTCTTTCAATCTGTCTCTCGGTAGCACTTTCTGATGCCACATCATTGTAGACTGGTGTTGTTTCTTGACAAACTGTTTCAATCTGTGTTTCAAGAGGCACGAGTTCCATGGCATTATTGCATAGTCCTTCATTGTGCACTGCAGGCTGATCGAATGTGATTAGTCTTTCAGTTTGAACCTCTTGAATTGTTGCAAGTTTGGGTATTCTGTTGTTTCTTGGGAGTCCACTGGGCCTACTGTTGATTATAGGCCACATGCTTGTGGTTTTACCAGATCGATAGACACGACTCTGTTCTCCTTTTTACCAGCAAGGGGCGGTAGCACAACTGATCTTGTTCCGGTGACTGCCAAGACAGGTACTGCTTTTCTGTAAGAAGGCCCAAATTCCTTCTTAACCGCGATCTTTTCTCTGACTAGATCCCCAATCTTTGGAATCCAGACAGGCCTTGCTGGGGCTGTTGCTGGTGGTGCCTCGTCAGTGGTACTTGGCTGTTGCTTTAACTTTATGTTGCTTAATGATTTTCTTGTTTCATTCAGTTCCTGTAAAACAGCCAAACGATCCTTTACATCAAAGTGCGTTGTTTCTTCTTGTACCACTGACATCTGACTATCGAGGTCCTGAACACGCATTCTAATTCCGAACAATAGTTCGTATGGGCTGAAACCTTTTAGAGAATTTCTTGGCATGTTGTTAAGACTAGTCTGGACACTTATTAAATGTTTGACCCACCCAGCGCCTGAACCTAATACCTTCGCTGTTATAGATTGCTTTATGTCACGGTTTTTTATTTCTACCACACTGTTCCCTTCGGGGTGCGACGGACAAGAATACCGCAACCCAAGTCCCATGCTGGCCATGGCCTCCTTATAAGCTCGAGAGCTGAAAGCAGGACCCTGGTCAGAATGGAACGTGGTAATTGCGTATGTGCCGATAAAGACTCGCAAATCTTTTATAACCGTTCTAGCGTCAGCCGAGCGCTGGGGCCACATCCATATGAACCTCGTACAGGAATCCACTGCTACCATGATATATCTATAGTTACCGTCCCTTTGTAGGGGACCACAGTGGTCCAGGTAAACGAAGGCAAATGGTTTATCCGAGATGAGAAGGGGTGTCTGCGCTGGTCGTTTTACTGTTGATACTTTTATCCTTTGGCATGTGTTGCATTCTAATACATACTTTTTAGTTTGCATTCTCAAGCGAGGCCACCAATATCTCTGTTTTAATAGTGATATTGTTGCGGAAACGCCAGCGTGTGCAGAAGCAAGCCCTTCGTGTGCCGCTTTGATTAGTCCTAATCTGTGTTCCCTGTTTGGAATTACTCTATCCCCCACTCCAGGGATTCGAGCAAAAGGAACATTATTTGTATCCGTTAAGTACAAGTACTTTTCAGGAAAGCCTTTTGGGAGTGTTTTCTTATCGTTTTTTACTGACGCACTGACAGCTTGTAGAATATCGCTGTCTATTTTTGTTTGTGACCGAATTATCGCAGCTACGGAAGCCGTTTGCACAGCTGCCTTCGCAGCTTCATCAGCCAATGAATTCCCTGCAACGTGAACGCCATCACGTTGATGACTCAGTGTATGTATCACGTGAGTCTTTTGTAGTTCTTTCTGTAAAAGAACTACCTGTTCCCAAAGCATTTTATGCTTTATTGTGCCACCTTTTGCATCTTTGAAACCATTTTCCACCCAATTCTGCAAGTATTCATTATAAGATTGTACGCAATAAAAAGAATCGCACACTATTAGTGTGGGGAATTCGCGATCGGTATTTTCTAGCGCCATCTTAAAGGCTACTAATTCAGCTCGTTGAGCCGAGCAATCTCCTAGAGATTGTGTTTTAGTGACCAGTGGTCTGAATTTTCCTTTGTGCCAGCGACCTTTAACAATCGCGCACGCAGCACTGTAAGCCTGCTTACCCCCAACTGCGGGTTGTGCTGATCCGTCAGTATATATAATACTTCCGTATTCTTCGAGAGGCAGGATTTCAATTGGCAGAGGACATTCATATTCATATTGTAAAAATTCCTGTGTTTTTAAGTTAGGATCAAATTCGTAAACTACGTCTGTTGCAGCAAGAGAATTAACCCACTGAATCCATCTCGGATGCAAAGCTTTAGCATTAGGAATGCTTGCCTTAGTTACCGCTTCTAAAGCCGGTATAGGTGTTACGATTATTATTCGTTTACCTTGTGCTAGGGGCCTTTCTTTCGCTACAGCAGTCTGAGCCGCAGTTAGAATTTTTTCCGATGAACTGAATTTTATTTCAGCCTTTGTGTACAAATGTGATTTGTAAGCTATTGGTACCTTTTCTTCCTCATTAGAGGTCAGGTATGTGAATCCGCATCTTCCTGGGATGACTCGGATTACAAGATCATGTGTGTTGTCACGTGTATCTAATTTTGTTTTTGCTAACATGTCTGTTTGCAGCGATCTCAAAATTTCTGTGTGTTTTTGAGTCCAATTGATTTGTTTAAAATCAGGTTTAATTAGTTCGTAGAGAGGTTTAACCCTCTCTGCGTAATTTAGAATGTATGTTCTTCCGAAATTCAGAAAACCTAGAATGGATTGTAAATTCTTCAGCGTTTTTGGAGCTAGGAGTACAGCGCACTTCTCTAAGAAGTTGTCCGCTAGGCTTTTCCCTTCACTTGATAATTCGTACCCTAAAAATAGTACTGTCAGATGGGCAATTCGAGACTTTTTAAAGTTGAATTTGTAACCCTCTGCTGCGAACCCAAGTATAATGGTGTTCACTCTTTTCAAGTGAGTATCCAAGTCGTCGTCCGTGAGATAAATATCATCTACGTAAGATAATGCTTCATCATCATAGATTTGTAGTAACTCTGTTACCCTAGCTGAGAATAGTCCTGGGCTGTTCTTGAACCCCTGTGGGAGTCGACAGAATTTTTCTGCGACCCAAATGCGGAGAAAGCGGTCAAATATCTGCTTTCTGGTGCAATGTTTTGACAAAAGAAACCATTAGATATGTCTAATGTCGTTTTATATTTTTTCCTAACTATATTATTCATTAGGGCTGCACTATGCGAGTTTTGTACTGCAAAGGTTTTGCAACATGTATTAAGGTGTCTGTAGTCCAAAACTAGACTATATGAATTGTCTGGCTTGGAGACAGGAAACAAAGGATTGTTCATTTGAGAGGTGCATGTTTCAATCACCCCCTGGTACTCAAGTTGATCTAAGATCTCCCTGACTTGTTTTTTAGCTTCTTGCTTTATGGGATACTGCCGTTGGGCAGTTGGTTCACTTTTTAATTGGATTTTGTGAGGAGGTGAGTCCTCATCCCATCCTACATGATTTTTATATAATGCAGGTGCCTGGGCTACTGCCCATTTCCTTGCATATGTATATTTTTTGTGAATCGGAATGTGATTCGAGAAGGCAGGCATAATCACTTCTTCGCCACGAGGGCACTCCCTGACAAACTCCGGGGGCCAATCTTTTTCAGCTAACAGAATATCATAGCCTTTTGAGAGCTTATCCCAAAATAGACCCTTAATTTTCCTAGTCTTATCACCCTCTATACGCAATGTTATTTCGTATATTTTATGGGGCTCGCTAAGTCTGGCGTCGGCAGTTTCAACCTGAATGTATTCATTCGTGTCCACTGTCTCCAGATGACTCATCAAGATCTTGCGCGCTATACTGATTTCTGCTGCACTGTCCAACATTGTCAATGCCCACTCCCCATTTTTCAACTGTGTCCTCAGTATTCTCGGCATGGTTGATTACTCTAATACTGGCTACCTTCTTTTTCTGAAATTGAGATTTTTTACTCTGAGCAGGTTCCTTGTCTTTGGACTTGGTGTGCTCTCCTGGGTCTGACCGTCCTCTTCTTTCCGAATTCTGTGGAAAAGATCGAGAGGGACGTGAATCAATACTTTGATATCTATCAGGTTTTTTCTGATTATCCCTATTTCTAAGGTTATATCTTTTCTCAGAGGGCTCCCTCTGGGGAGACTGGCGTTCTCGAGTCGGAGTTCTTTCCCTCCGTCGAGGAGACCTTCCTCTGGACTGGAAAACTTTTTCCTTGGGAGTGGATTGTTTATTTCTATCCCAGCTCTTTTTAGGAGTGTTTAAATTATTTTTAATAAATAATTTTTCAGGATTTTCGGGCAGTTGGGGCTTAACTGGTTTTCCACCCAAGCTCTCTCTACCTAATTCTTCATAGCATTTTTCTATCATTTTGGCAAGCTCAACAGGATCTTTTATATCTGTTTCCTTCAACTTCTGGCGGATCGCCACAGATGCTGCTTCTCCCTTTATGTTGGCTAATAATATAGCCGTGACCTGCTTGAAGTCTTTCAGTAATTTCATACCCAGATTTAAAGCGGGCTCTGGACCGAATTCATTTTGAATCTGTTTTAGCACCTCTGGTATTACCGCCATAGACGGAACACCGTGTGTTTTTGTGTAAATGGAAGCAAAGACTGTACCCCAAGTGTCACAGTCCTCCACGTGTGGTGCGATTCCCATAGGAAGGCAGATGGTCAAGATTCTGTGTTTCTCTATAGGGGTAGTATCAGGAAATACTGCCTCTATTTGAGTGATTTTCTGTGCTAACCAGAAAGGAATTTGTTCCCGTTTTACGAGTGATTTACCAAGACATGACTGTATGTTCTGTGGTGTAATTTTATTTGTGTTCCCCTGATGAGGGGTCAGCTGTGATGTATTAACAGCTGGTTGGACTGTTGCAGTCCGCATTACATATTGGACTAATTGCCTATGTATTTTTATTAATGTGTTTAGCTGTACTAACAGCTCTTCTCTAGACATTTTTACAATGTCAGGATGTGGTGTGTAGCTGGCTAGAACCGGCCACGTTGCTCCTGGTCTACCTAGTGGACCGAGCCTGGTAATGTGATCATTGTGTTTTAGGGCGCCATTAAACCAGAGCAGGTGCTCTTGAAATTTAAGTGGAATTTCAATCTCCTCGAAAGGAGCGTACTCTTCCGGAGGTTCCTCTATTTTGTAATAGTGAAACTCTTTTGTTCTAGCGTTTACCGCTGGAAAGTTTATCCATGAATAGAATACCTCTGTCTGCCGATACTCGTGAGCCTCTATCACGAAAATTACTGTACCACCTTGAGGTGTCAGTCCGTTTTCTATAAGTTTTAAAGTTATAGATCTTCTTAAGTGGACCGGGATGATTATAGCATCCGGGTCTGTGTATTCGGGACCTTGCTGAGTCGCATCTGCTGCGGCCCCAGGGGTTCCGTTTTCTGGCATTGTGAAAATGCAAGGTTTGCAGAGTAGGTCTCCAAGGAGACAAAGATTAGGTGCACAATATTTTGGAACACTGTATCCTTCAACGTTGAATAAACCAGAGCTTTACATAGGAATCTCTTCCTACTAAGGTCGGGCGGATTTTAACCTTTCACCCACTCCAGACGTCTATTGGAGTATTTACGGGAGAAAGGGGTCTGTGTGAAATATGCACAACTGAGTTACTCTAACGTCTTGCGTTAGTTTATCGCCTTACCAAACGTTGGGCGCCATGTAGTGTAGTTCCTAGTTTCCCACTAGGCCCTGCGCATTGGAATAACATAAACAGTAGTATCGACGTGGAACTGCGGATATTCCAGGCCTCCACTGACTATGCTAAACTTAATTGGGTGTGTTACCAACTAGCTCAGAGGTCACTGGAAACTTTCTTCTCTGCATAGGAAGTGATCAGCTTCCTTGGCACAGACAAGAAGGGATTCAGCTTTCCAACAACCGTGCAACATGACAACTTTGCTCCTCAGATCAAGAGTCAATCTCTAGGGTCGTGTGAAACAATAGACATGTATTTCACTCAGTCAGTCTAGTGCAGTTTACTTTCACGAGATGTAGAGAATAGAGAGACGGGCGTTTTGTCAATAAAGGGTTAACATTTATTGAACAGTCTTTCTTCTCGTACAAGAGAAATGTATTGCAACAATTGCAAGACTTGTTATTATAAAAAGTACGTACAGTAAGATAAGGATTGCGAAATAGAACTGTAAAAGCATTGATATGGTTTCTTAGCCATACAATGGTTTAAAAGTAATAAAACATATATACAGTCATATATACATTAGGCTAACATACTCAACTGGTGCTTCTAACTAAGCCTACCCCAGTGTGCCTGACCTAAGCCTAACACGTGGAAGGGGAGTAAGTAAGTAGCTTTAAGTTAAGTTGGTTTTGCCAAGGTTTATTTCAAGAATTCTCGTCTAAGGGTTTTGTCAACACCATACCTCTGAATAGAATGATGGAGGATTGGTATCTCCTTCAGGGGTCACTCTCGATATCCCAGTCACCCGCGAGGGTAGACCGGAAACGCCGGGGCTGGATTTCTCTGCAGGAGAAAGGCAGCGGGTCTCTTCAGCGCGTCGAGGAAGGAGGGGGGACAGCGTCCGCGGGCAGCTGGAATCTGCTGGATGTCTTCGCAGAGGGACGGCTGTTCAGCTCCTAAGCGTACTGCACCATAGTTCGCGCTTTAGCAGCGATAATGGTATCAGTAGCTTCACCACCACAGGGACAGCAGGCTGCAGCGACAGGGTGCTAGATTCACCAACACGGGGTCTTGCAGGCAGCTAGCATCAGCAACAGTAGCTCATTGCTTAAGGCAACGTTGGTAATATTTATACCTGACAGGTGCCGGGTTTGACGCAAGTTTGCTGGACATAAGACGTCAATTAAAGATGTCACTAGGAAGTGATAGTTATCAGTTGCTCATTAGAGTTCCATTACTAATCAAAACACAGCAAGCGGGGATTTCCAGGTTTGCTGAGTTTTTATCTTGTTGAAGAACTCGGAGTGTTAATCTAGGAATATCAGATAGTGACTTCTGCTCTGTCATTGCACTAATTGGTCGCAAAGGAAGTGGCAGAGAACTATGCTGGAATGTGGCTCTGTTCGTGTGAGGCCAGAGATGACTTTTCTGAAAATCGCACTTGAACGGTTATGCCAATATAGGGAATAAATGGATTTATAGCCGAATAGGGGCATAAGGTCACAGTATCGATCAGGAACCTAGATAAACACGCAACAAGCCGGCAGCAGGAAAGCCTCGTGGTTTACCCACAACCTTAAAAACTCCAAGAAAACCTGCCGCACCCTTGAGAAAGCCTGGTGCCACGACCAGACAGCGGAAAACATGACCGCCCTCAAGAACGCCACCCGCAAACACCACCAGCTAATCCGCAGCACCAAGAAGGCAGCATTCAAAGAAAGACTGGACAACAACACCCACAACAGCAAGGAGCTCTTCAGCATCGTCAAATAGCTCTCAAATCCCCGCGCCTGCAACACCGACATCACTCCCTCGCAAGACCTGTGCGACTCACTCGCCTCGTTCTTTCACCGCAAGATCGCCGACATTCACAACAGCTTCGGCGCACAAACCACGCACCCAACCGCTGAACCAGCACCCCCAACCACCACCCTCTGCACCTGGACCCCTGTCAGCACCGAAGACACCACCCGCATGATGAACACCATCCACTCAGGCTCCCCTACCGGCCCCTGCCCACACCACATCTTCAACAAAGCAGACTCCATCATCGCACCCTAACTCCGGAACATCATCAACAGCTCCATCGCATCCGCCACCTTCCTGGAGAGCTGGAAGCATGCCGAGCTGAGCGCCCTCCTCAAGAAACCCACCGCGGACCCCACGGACCTGAAGAACTTCCGCCCCATCTCGCTCCTCCCCTTTCCAGCCAAAGTCATCGAGAAGACCTTCAACAGACAACTCTCCGCCTTCCTCAAGACCAACGGATCCCTCGACCCCTCACAGTCCGGCTTTCGAGCAAACCACAGCACCGAGACCGCCCTCATTGCAGCCAACGACGACATCAGGTCCCTGCTCGACAACGGGGAAACGGCTGCCCTCATCCTCCTGGACCTCTCAGCAGCCTTCAGCACCGTCTGCCACCGTACCCTGATACAGCGCCTCAGCAACACCGGAATCCAAGGAGCGGCCCTGGAGTGGATCATCTTGTTCCTCCACGGAAGAACCCAGAGAGTCCGCCTCCCCAGTTCCGTTCCACGGCCACCGAAGTCATCTGCGGCGTCCCGCAAGGATCCTCACTCAGCCCCACCCTCTTCAACGTCTACATGAGCCCTCTCGCAGCCATCGCCCGCAAACACAACCTCAACATCATCTCGTACGCTGATGACACCCAGCTGATCCTCTCCCTCACCAACGACCCCGCCACCGCCAAAGCCAAAGCCAACCTCCAGGAAGGAATGAGAGACGTCGCAGAAGGGATGAAGATCAGCCATCTGAAACTGAACTCAGACAAGACGGAAGTCCTCATCCTAGGACCATCTCCCTCCGCCTGGGATGACTCCTGGTGGCCCCCTGCCCTGGGCACCGCACCCAAACCAACGGACCACGCGCGCAACCATGGATTTATCCTGGATTCCTCCCTCACGATGACCAAGTAAGTATACGCCATCTCATCATCCTGCGCATGCTCAGTAAGATCTTCCGATGGATCCCCACCGAAACCAGGAAGATGGTCACCCAGGCCCTCATCACCAGCTGTCTGGACTACGGGAACCCTCTACGCTGGAACCACAGCCAAACTCCAGAAAAGACTCCAGTGCATTCAGAACGCCTCAGCACGACTCATCCTGGACATCCCTCGCCACAGCCACATCTCCGCCCACCTGAAAGACCTGCACTGGCTCCCCATCAGCAAGAGGATCACGTTTAGACTGCTCACCCACGCACACAAGGCTCTGCACGAAATGGGCCCGAAAAACCTCAACAGCCGCCTCACTTTCTACACACCCACCCGCCAGCTCCGATCCGCCAGCCTCGCCTCCGTCCCACGATTTTGGAAATCCACCGTCCCAAGACATGGAACTCCCTCCTCACTCACCTACGGCTGACCCTGGATCACCTCTCCTTCAGGAAACAACTCAAGACCTGGCTGTTCGAGCAGTAGCGGCCCCCCCCCCATAGCGCCTTGAGACCCTTACAGGTGAGTAGCATGCTCTACAAATTTCTGTGATTGATTGATTTTAATTTTAGTAAAAGTAGGAAATCAAATTTTTCTTGAAAAAGTGTGCTTTTCTGCTGCCATTTATCTACTATATCATTTAGCATTTTGAAATCTTCGATCGTGGGATCTAGCTTCACTTCTTTGTGCGTACTCTCATCTCAAATGTGGTGTCTTTGCATAATTCATTATACATAAACATTTTAAGGGCCTGATTTGTAGTATGATGGATGAGTTACTCCTTAGCAAATGTGACAGATGCCCAATCCACCTTATTACAAATGCATTATACACTATGGTACTTGTAATAGGGCAGACTTGATATCCATCACATTTGTGATGAAGTACCCTCTGCCAATCTTTAAATCTGGCATTACGTTTATATCTTTATCTGCTCTTTTTGTCACAATGCTTGTATTGTGTTTTATATCTTCCAATGTCGGTTTTTCCTTTTGGTTTAGATTTTCATGACCTTTTTACCCCCAGTTTTTTTTTCACATTCAACGCTGTATTCAAAAGCATCTATCATTTGAACGTCTCCTGTGTTTGGGATGAATCTAGCTTTTGTTTGTTAAATTTCTATCCAGGGTTAAATCAGTTTCAATATGCAATTCTTCAACAAAATCACATTCTGAAAATTCTGTGTCTAATTCGAAGGTTGTCAAACTAGCTAAATTGTGCATCTCATGTATTGTGAAATCACTTAGCATTGATTGATCTGTTACTGGTTTCAAGACTTTAACAAAAATCTTTTTTTTCTCCATATTTTCCTTCGAAAGTAAATGTTTTTATTTCTAACCCTTTTGCTGCTAGGCTTTTCTCCCCACCCCTGTGCTAACCCTTTTTTGGGCTATTTGGGGTAGTTCGCGCTCAAGCCCCTGTAACTTTTGTCCACTTAAGGTATCTATGCCAAATTTGAGTCCTTTTCTTCCAACATCATGGGAATTTGAAATGTACCCTGGGTTTGTGGATTGCCCTGGAGGGGATCTAGGAATTAGCCAATGTGATGGAAAGTTCTGGAATCTGTGTGAATCCACATATGTCCACCCATCCCACATTCCCAAAAGTCTCCTGATAAAAATGGTACCTCACTTGTGTGGGTGAGCTCAGTGCCCGCGGCAGGGAAGGGTCCAAAACATATTGTGGCGATATCAAAATGGTCTATCACAAAACAACCTGGTTTTGCTAAGAGGGTCACATGGGTTTTTGGCAAGGGCTCGGCGGCCATCAGGGGAAACTTACCAAACCCAGACATTTCTGAAAACGAGACACCCGGGGGAGCCCAGGGAAATTTGTGGCGGCCTGGTGATCCCACAACTGTCCCACACAGAAAGGTGAAGACATTTTGATTTTATTAGCTAAATTTGAGGTTTGCAGGGCATTATGGGTAGGAAAATGTTAGGAGATCTATGCGGGCCGCACAGCCTGGACTCCCATAGGTGTCTAGTTTTCAGAAATGTCTGGGTTTGGTAGGTCTCCCTAGATGGACGCTAAGCCCGGGACCAAAAATGCAGGTGACCCCCCCCCCCACCTTGAAAAACCAGGTCGTTTTGTGATAGATATGGGGACACCTGTGTTTTTTTGGTCCTGGGCTTGTAGACTTCTGGGGGAACCTAGAAAAACAGACATTTCTGAAAACTAGACACCTGTGGGAGTCCAGGGAGGTGTGGCTTGTATTGATCCTGCAACATTTTCCTTTCCAGAATCCACTGCAAACCTCTAATTTAGCTGAAAAGTCAAATTTTCCTCTAATATCTGTGTGGGAAAGTTGTGGTATCACTGCACAGCTCACATTTCCTACCACTCAACGTTCCCTTCAGTCTTCCGATAAAAATGATACCTTACTTCTGTGGATGGGCCAAGTGCCTATACCATGGAAGGGACAAAAATGTGTACAGATCAAGGGGGGCCCAAGGCGGGTCCAAAAGGGCAGTTTGTTTATATGTTTTTAGGCTGGCGCTACTTTGGGCACCCACAAAGGTGAGGTATCATTTTTCTAAGGAGACCAAGGGGAATGTGATCCTACTACTTACCTACACAGAAATGTGAGGCAAATGTGAATTTGTAGGTAAATTGGAGGTTTGCTGGGGGTTCTAGGTAAGAAAATGCTGGGGGATCCATGCAAGCCACCACTAGCCAAGAGTCATTAAATGCACACCATTTTCCACCCATATCACCAGCCAAGCACTATTCACGCACACTGCAAGCCAAGCGTCATCCCCTCCCTCCGCCAGCCATGTGCCATCCCCGCACACCGCCAGCCAAGCACCATCCCCGCACACCGCCAGCCAAGCACCATCCCCGCACACCGCCAGCCAAGCAACATCCATGCACTCCATCACCCAAGCACCAGTCTATGTACACTGCTAGCCAAATGCCACTCCACACACACACCACCCGGCAAGCGCCAATCTACACACACCGTCATCAAGGGTGAGTCTACACACACCATTCGTCAAGTGCAAACCCACACACACCACCCGCTAAATGCCAGCCAAAGGTCAGCACACGCAGACTGTCAGCCATTCTCCAGTTCACACACACAAAAACTGTCCCTGGTTTCTAGTGGTTTTCGGGCCCCAGCTTCAGGGTAGATGAGACTAAAAATATCACTCAACCAGCTAAAATATGTGCATAAAAAAAGGGGAGCGACCCGTGCCTATGGGTGCACATCCCTGACATGTCCATAAACATATCTGTGGTTCCTAGTGGGCTTTTTGCCCCCTCCCAGAAGGGCAGATAAGGGGCTATTGCTCAGATCTGCCTTTTGGGGGTGGGGGGTGGGGGGGGGGCAGGAAGACTTTTTGGAGTGTGGGGGCATTAGCATACCCATTCTGGGCAGGCCTCACTCTTGCGTATAAAAAACACATGAAAACTATTGCCCCATCTGCCTCCTGGGAAAGGCAGAACGACTGTGGCAATTTTGTGGGGGTGGTAGCATTGGCATGCCCATTTTGGACAGCCCCCACCCCTATGTATAAAAAAAAAACAATCCCGGGTGCCTAGTGGGGATTTAACCACGGTCTCTGCAACAGGTCGCTCGCTACAGCGGCGGACCATTTGGCAGTTTGGAGCATCGGTAGAAGAATCTCTCGATCAGCCCATGCGGTACGCCTGACCGCCTCCACTCCTAGCCTGACCCTTCAAGACAGACGAGGCCCGACCCCTCTTGGATTTTTCCAGCGTTAAAGGCAACATAGCGCTTGCGCATTCGCACTCATGAATTTTGCCCGCCCCCTCCGTCCTGAAGAAGACCCGCTCCGTAAGGAATAACACCCCTATCACCTCAGGGTCGAAACGTAGACCGTTTTCCTACTGCCACCTGGCATAAGTGTGATTTTCCTTTTTTTTTAGTTACTTTGCTTAGTTTCTTGTCCAAATAAAGTTCAGTAATTCCTCACATTCTGTAGTTTTATGGCCAAAACACGCAGGGTTTCCTTCAGAGCGTCGCCAAAATGTTGTAAGGTAAATTCCACAGAGGACCACAGGTAGCCAGGAGGTATTTTCCATGTAAGAGGTTTATTGGTTATTAGTTACAGGTTCCATAGAAGTCTTGTTGAGGTCAAGTAGAGGTCTTAAGTAGATCATATGAAAGGTCCCACCAGGAGCTGCATGGTTGCTGCTCAGCCCACTCTCTTTAACTGTCATTCTCCACACACAACCAGGCACACTCACATTCTACTCTCTCTGTCATCAAGCATTCCAACATTCCACGCAGACATCACATTCATTCTGGCTGAGCAGCTAAGAAGGAGATGATTCAAGGTACAACAAAGTTCTTCCTCTTTCTCTGCTTATCTCTTTCTTTCTCTGTTGTTCTCTCTCTCTTTCTCTCTATCTCCCTCTCTTTCTTTTTCTCTCTCACATCCTCTCTTTCTCTCACGTTCTCCCTCTTTCTCTCTCTCATCCTCTCGCTCTCTCTCCCTCTCTGTGTCTTTCTCTCTTTCTCTCTCTCTTTCCAATTCTCTCTCTCTCTTTCTCTCTTTTACTTTCTTGCTCTTTCTCTGTCTTTCTTTCTTTCTCTCTTGTTCTCTCTCCCTCTCTTTCTCTCTCTCGATCCCTCTCGCTCTTCCTCTCTCCCCTCTCTCTCCCTCTCTTTCTCTCTTTCACTTTCTTGCTCTTTCGCTGTCTCTCTCTTATTTATAAATTTTATAAAGCGCTTGGTTACACTAGCAAGTGTGTCCCCGCGCTGATAGCTTACCATCCGCTTCAACTTGTGTCCAGGCATGAGTGGGGGGTTGTCTTCGTTCGTGCCCTATTCTTTGGGGAACAGGACCGTTTTGAGTTCTTTCAGGAAGATGAGCTCTGATGTTTCCAGTCGCAGCCTCTTTGGCAGCTTGTTCCACTGCGTGGCGGTCAGAACTCTAAAAGATCGTACACCCATTCTCACTCTTTTAAACTTTGGGACCTGAACATGCCCAGTACCACAAGATCTTAACTGGCGGGTGGGCTTGTACCGATTAAGGAGGCTATGCAAGTACCTCGGACCTTTTCCATGGAGGATGCGGTGCCCTACACAAAGGGCCTTGAAGGTCACCCGCTCCCTAATCGGGAGCCAGTGTAGGGTCCTCAGTGCTTTTTTTGCTGACGCTCTTCTGGGTAGCTGTAGGATCAGACGAGCAGCTGCATTTTGTATGCATTGTAGTCTCTGGAAGCATTTTGTACTGGCCCCTAGGTATCGGACATTTCCATAGTCCAGTCTGGATGTTATCAAGGCATGGACCAGGGTTTGTCTTACCAGCACAGGCATAAGATCCAGTGTTTTCATTAGGACCCGTAACATGCCAAAACAAATGCCCGCCACCTGTTTGGTCTGGTGGTCGAAAGATATGTTGTTATCTAGTCAGATTCCTAAGTTCTTCACTGGATTGCTGGGTGTGGGCAATACGCCCAGCTCATCCAGCCACCAGGCCGAGGTCCATACTGATGGTGACTTGCCTACAATCAACACCTCCGTCTTGTTTCCGTTTAATTGGAGGCAATTGTCAGCCATCCACTTGGCGAGCTCCTGCATACAGAACGAGAAGTTGGCAGCACATTGCTCCTCGGGTTGCGTCAGTGTTGCAATCAGTTGCGTGTCTTCTGCATACGACACTAACTCAACCCCAAATCTGTCCGTGATCTCTCCTACTGGAGCCACATACAGATTAAATTAAGTGGGGCTGAGACTGGAGCCCTGTGGCACTCCCTGTTTAAGTTGTATTTCTTTGGACCTAAAATTTCCCTGTGCGACCTGGAAGCTGCGGCCTGTTAAAAATGACTCCAACCACTCTTTCTTTCTCTCTCATTCTCTCTCTCCCTGTTTGTTTGTTTGTTTGTTTGTTTCTTTCTCTCTCCCTCTCTCTTTTTCTCTTTCCCTTTTTCTCTCTCTTTCACTTTCACTTTCTTGCTCTTTCTCCGTCTGTCTCTCCCTTTCTTTCTTCCTCTCTTTCTTTCTTTTTTCTTTCGTTCGTTCTTTCTTTCTCTCTCTCTCCCTCCCTCTCTCTCTCTCAATCTCTCTCTCTTTCTCTAGTTCTCTCTCTCTCTTTTCCCCTCTCTCTCTGTCTTTCTCTTGTTCTTGTTCTCTCTTTCTCTCACTCTCTTTTCGTAGACTCCCCCTCACTGGGCGCCTAACCGCCCCTGTTATGTGGTAGATTCTGGTCATCCATCCGGACCAGCCATCAGTAGTCTGTGCCCTGAGCGGTGGTCGCCGTGGAAATAAGACCTTATTCAAGGGGGGAGGGGAAAGGGGCAGTATATCGAGCTGGGCTAGTGGTTTACTTCAAAGGAACCTAAAGGCGTGTGGCTACCAGAGCAGGATGTCAGAGCTCTCTGGTTTCCAAGTTCTTTGCACGAATAGTTTATGCAGCCAAGCCCTGTCTGTGCACTATGGCACGGAACAGTATTGTGCCTTTTACACCAGTGACCAGGGGAATTCCACTTTGAACAAGTCTGTTCACGACACTGCCTTTACACTTCCCACTTTTACTAGCATTGCATACTTCAAGAGGTTTTGTACTGGGTAGCCCATCAGAAAATCGTGACTACAAGTACCACAATGCAACAGCTACTTCCTCGAGGCATAGGGACATGTGCTTCATTACTACATGAGGGGTAACATGCGTGTCCAGTGACCATGTGTGCGTGTTTGTTACAGGCACATATGGTCACTGGAGACACATCTTCTGGCCCTTTACGCAGCTGCAGTGTAGTAAAAGCACTATACATTTACCCAACGAGGGAGCACTTACTGGATTAGCCAGTAGAAAGTACTCCAGTGCAAATCGCAAAAAAATCTGCAATTTCGCAGGAAAATCCGTGAATTTGCTGATTTTTTGGGGGGATTTCAAGCGAATTCGCGGACCACGAATTCGCAAATTTCGCTCATACTTAGTTTAAATGAAGATAAAAAACATTTACCAGAATGAAGCGAGGGACTCTGAAAAAAAGAAGGCTACTAAAGCATTTTTTTATATAAAGTTAATTAATAACAATAAAATATTTGCTCATGCAGCCTATAAAATAAAATTGTTGAAGGCTCGCACCAATGGTATTCTGCTACTCGCATGCACCACATTAGTTGGGCCGCTCTTGATAAAAGGTAAGCATTGAGGAAAAACAAGATGGCTGTAGACCTATTTTTCAATCAAAGTGCGAAGACCTTTTTTCGTTTACAATAATTTCATTGTACCTACCAACATGACTATGTTGCTAAATTTGCTGCTTTAATATTGTTTTCAAAGGGAATACAAACATATGGTTGTTTTGTAATGTTTCAAATGATTTCCACTATGGGAGGCATCAGTGTGTGTTTGGCCACTTTTTGTCACACCCTCTCCTCTACAGTAGAGTATGTTTTATGTTTGGTGACTATGGAGACCCTCCCCTTGCTTTCATGTTCTGTTTAACACATTCCATCTTTGTTTAAAGTTGCTGATAGGCCCATATGGCACCGGACCCGGCCTCTGCCCTCCCCTAACACATGGTCAATACCTTAAGTTTGTCGATGGATGTTCAAGGCAGACATCTCTATTTTGGAGCCCTAGGCCTAAATAGCTAAGAGATCCAGCTCAAAGAAGAGATGGTAAGAGCACACAAACTATGCAGTGCAATTTTACTTTAATACTACTGCTTTTCACTGTGGGTTTGTTTAAATTTCTTTCTGTATTTTCCCTTAACTGTGCTAGGACTACTAGAAGGCAAATACCCTTAACCCCTTCCCTCCCTTGAAACTAAAAAGTTACATACACCCCTAAGCTCTACACCGAGTGTTTAATAGACTGCTTAACCCATTTTGTGCTTGGAAATTATTGTCTTTGTAAAGTGTATGTAGCACTCGTTTTTTACTAGAAAAACAAGGTGTTTAACTGCAACAAAAGTAGTATTTAGTTTTACATTTGGTTCCAATCATGGAGTCCCACTCTGCAACTCTGGGCAATAGCTTGCTTAATCTCCACAACGGCCCCCACAACGCTAAGGATGCCTGGCCTCCACCTTGGGGGTGCCCAGGAGTGGACGCCTCACAGGGAAAGCCAGGATGGGTTCCACAGCGGTATTCGTACAAGCGCCTTGAGACCCTTGCGGGTGAGTAGTGCGCTATACAAGTATCAATTTACATTTTACATTTACAGGTTTAAACAGGAGCTGCAAAGCATGTATTGGGCCTGTCTGCATCCAAGGAGATAGTGTGCTCAAGAGCAGCTCCCAGCCCACTTGCACACTGTTGTAATCCAAAAGAAGTCCAAAGGTAGCCATGAATTAGGTTGTATGTAAGAGGTTTATAAAGCTTAGTTACAGGATGGTAAGTAGGATAATAGGTTCAGCAGTTCAGCCCCACCAAGAGCAGCATCCTTGCTGCTCAGCCCACAAGCTCCAACTCTCTCTCTCTGTCAACCACAAATCACATCAGCAGGGAACAGAAAGCTAAGGGGAAGTATGGAAAGCAACATTACAATTTACAACACACACCAGTTTCCGTTTTACTGATTGGCCCACTGGGCACCTGATCGGGCCTCTGCCCCCCCGCACCCACCCCCAACATTCGCTCAGCCTCTTAAGTTTAGGTCTTTAAATAGGTTTCTTAGTGGCTGCAGCACCCGTGTTCTGGTTGGTTTATAAAGCCACGGTTTCCATTGGACCTTAGGCTTAGGGTTTGTATTCTGATTGGCTGATAGAGTTAGGGCTGTGATTGGTTAATAGGGCCAAGGCTTCCAGTGGATCTAGGGTTGGGGCTAGGGCTCTGATTGGCCCATAGTCACCCGATCACTAGGGCTATTTAACCTTACGGCTCAGGGTGTCTTAGCCCAGGCGTCGAGGACAGGGGTAGTTGCATGTTAGGACCGGGTCAGGCCTCGAGCTAGAAATGCTGCCCTTTTTCCATTCATCGGCAACTACCTTAAGCTATCCACATCCTCAAACATACAAACAAAATCTCAGGAAACACACACTGCTCATTTACAACAATCTCAAAGCACATCAATGTCTTGGCAACCACTACAATACCTCCCAAACCACATCTATACACCCTTCTACCCCTACTGCCACACAATGGCCACTTCACTCTCACACAAACCGCTACTCTGTTCTATTATACATAACCTTAATCAAACACACACTCCCTGCTTATGCAAAACATGAGCTCTACCCTCTACTTACTTCTAACAGACACCTTTCCATTACCACTAAACCTATCCTCAACCCTCTCTCATACCATCCACCAACAACATCCTCTTCTTTTTCCCAAAAACACACAACCAAACAATCCTTACACTCCACACCACAACACATAGTACAACTTCCTGCTACCAAATCTAATACAAACACTCATAACCCCTGTCCATCCGCTCTTACACACATACACTCTCCTCCGTATATCACCACGCCCTTTACCTTTCAATTTCCACTCACCAACAGGGCTTTATATCCAAATCATTCACTGAAATTCACTACATCAATATCTCATTTCACTACTCCACAAAAACAAAATATAACACTCACACCAGCACATCAGAATCTCACGCACAAACTATTTCATACTATTTTTGTCACAAAATAGAAACAAACACCCACTCTCACCCTCATGATTACACAAATAATACAGTTCCTAAACCAACTTCAATCCAAAGATTTCTAGTTTCACCAACACCTACCGCAAACACTCCAACACAACAATACTCATACACTGCACAATTTAGAGCCTTAAAACATGACCCACGTGCTCCACCACCAACCCTTCCCCATACACCTTCCACCCTACACAGACGGAAAAAAATGAAATAACCAACATACCTCTCTACACAACTTGCATCTCTGTCTATTACACAACCAAACCACACAGCCCACCAACCCATTCTTAACCGCCATCTCCACCACATGCACACACAGACCCAACAAAATGCCTTCTAAGCCTGCTGGATGAGGATTACGAAATAGACAAACAACACTATTGCTATTCTGATACAATTAATACCAACACTAATAATACACCTGCTACATGTTCAATGAAAGCTACTTACTCTTCTAGAAAACAAAGTCACACCACCACCAAAACACAATCCCTAGGCCGTCTATTAATATATGCTCTAATAACTCTCTAAAAGCAAAAACATCACATCTACGCCCAATTCACTGACACACAACCTAACTTACTCTTCATAACTGAATCATGGTTGTGAGTTGACATGGCTCCAGTATTGCATGAAGCTGTTTCTCCAAGTGATCAACCGGTCACACAAAATTGCATAGGCAAGAGAGGAGGCAGACTAGCTGTTATAGTCAAGCAATAAACCTCACCTCAACATTTCCATACAAGGTTGTGAGGCCTTTGTCACCAGATGCAACCCTACAATAAATTCCTCATGTAACTTCCTCCTTCTTTACAGACCATTACCTAGCAATGCAACATTCCCAGACATGTTCTAGACAGTTTTAAACATTATGACATTAAACTCCTACCTATGCATCCTTGGTGACCGAAGCATATGGTTCGACAAACCCAATATGCCCCTTCCAAGAACTATCATCACTGGTCTAGACACACTGAACCTACATCAAATCATCCACAAACCCACACACATCGCTGGACACATCCTAGATGTAAATTTTGCAAATCTAGATTTTGTTACGATTGAAAGGATTACTCCAGGCACATAGTGAGAACAACAAATGGTAGCATTCCAACACACCTAAACCCACCTTTACATGCAACCACTATCAACTGTGGAACAAACTCAATTTTGCGGACTTTAGAAACACAACTAACATTCAACACAGATTTAGATACAATGAATTCCATTCAAAAACTCTATCAGTGGCACCAGGAAGCTTTTGGTATCCTAATACCATTAAGTAGAACTAACCAGGACAAAAGAAAACAAGCATCTTGGAGGAATGGAGAACTAAAAACAATTAGAACAACACATTGCAAAGCTGCAATGAACCTGTCTCAAAACAATTACCAATCAAGACAAACTACACCTACACAAATTTAACAGAATATACTGGGCCAACAATCACAATCCCAAAAAGGTACTATTCAAACAAAATTAAAAATGCTAAATGTGCAAATAAAGATTTTTTTAATAAAATTTTCACTGAATTCCATAAACCTAAATGCACAGAAGGAACTCATCCCATTTCTCAAGACTTTACTGACAAATTGGCTAATCATTACACATCTAATGCAGACATTTTGGGCTACTTTTTAAAACAAAGGAAAATCACCAGCACCAACCCATTTCCATCAATCCCTTCCAAGGGTATGCTAACTCAGCCTCTAGATCTTGTCAAAGCAGGAAGGCCAGCCGACTGCCTTTCAGACCCGTGTTCACCACAAGTCTTCAAGAATATTCTTTTATCGACCTCTGCTGCCATACCAGTTAGAACAAGCATCAATAATTTATTAACTACAGGAGTCTTTCCAGAAGACTTTAAAAAAAATGCATATATAGGCCCATTATTAAAGATAACAAACCTGGACCCGTATGACACAAACAACTACAAAAGAACTACAGACCAATTACAAATTGACTTTCCTTAGGAAATTGATAGAAAGAGCAGCATTTGCCCAGATGTCACAATTTATTGAAGATAACTCCATACTTTCTGACTTCCAAACAGGATTCCATTTAGGATGAAGCACAGAATTTGCCCTCACCGCCATCTGGGACGACCTTAAAAACACAGTAGATCGAAATGGGGGGGGAGGGGGGGGGGGGGGGGGGTCGCTACACTATTTAACTTGGACCTTTCAGCAACTTTGACACTGTTCATCATGAGATTCTAATCCAAAGACTCTATGTAATGTAATGTAATGGTGTCTTGTAAAGCGCTTGAATCAGCCCACATGGGGTATCTCCGCGCTGTAGACCGCTGGGGAACCCGTCCTGGCTTTCCCTGTGAGATTGTCCCTACTGGGTATCTCCAAGGTGAAACCAGGCATCCCCGGCGTATGTGGGGGGCCGTTGTGGAGATGAGGCAAGCTAATGCCCAGAGTTGCAGAGTGTGATCCCTGGTTAGAGTAGGCACCGAGGCGAGAATTATCGAGTCCGCTGACCCTGGTCCACGACCATGCCGCGTCGGGAATTGAACCCTGGTCCCGGGCCGTCCTCTGCTTCCGGGTCTGCCGCCTCTAACCAGTGAGCCACACCACTCCACTCTATGCCTCTATGAAGACGGCATAGAGGGGACTGCTCTCGACTAGATTACATCCTACCTTCAGAACACATTTCATCCATACTCCATTTTTCTCATCCAAACCGTGCCTCCCAAAAGCAGGGGGCCCTCAAGGATCTATCGCCTCACCCATGCTTTTCAACATCTGCATGAAGTCATTACCGGAAATGATCAATTAATTTCACATCACATGCTATAACTACGTAGATGACACTAAATGCTTCTTAAAGAGGAAAGCCCCAAAGACATTTCAAACTCAAAAATCATGGAGCCATCCTAAATTGAATTAGTCCAAAATTAAAATGCGAGTGGAAAAATTATGACTCTCTCTGTGCCTGCCTGACGACCTGTGACACCTCCTAAAGTATCCAGTTTAAAGCTCTTCCTCCCGCCAAATGACCTCAAAACTGCAACCAATCCTTGGATCTATCCTAACTGGACTACGGGACCGCTCCCCTCACACGCATAGCAAAATCCCACCTAGCCCCCATGAGAACAACTCTAAATGCAGCAGCAAGGATGGTCACCGGAGCTAAAAGACACAATCACATCTCCCACTCCTTGAGATCTCAAGTGGCTCCCAATTGAAGCTCGTTGCCATTTCAAAACTGGCTGTCTCACCCACAAAGTCCTTCACACTAGTAAACCAGTCTACTTGACAGCCAAGCTCACGAAGGCAGGCCAGGCAAGAAACCTGGAGAGCACCAACAACCTACTTCTCATTCCCCCAAAGAGGGATAAACAAAAAGCCCTGGCATGCTCCTTCTCAGGCAATGCCCCCAAAATCTGGAACTCCCTACCAGCAGATCTCAGAACCAACCCCTCCTTCGTGACCTTCAAGAAAAAACTAAAGGATCTCCTCCTCGACCTGCACCGTTAACCTTCTGAACAGTACACCGTAGTTACAATCAAGGAACTCTCGACCCTACTAACTGCCTTCTGAACGGATGTCCATTTGTTCTGTCTGTCTGTTTTTCTTATTACCTGTGTACTTGCTGTAAAGGGCTCTGATACCCACGGGTCCTGCCAGCGCGATATAAAAAACCCTCTAAATAAAATCCAGGGCAGTAAGAAACCTTGGAATTACCATGGAATCCAAGCTATTACTGAATGCCCAAGTTGATATGTTAGCAAGCTCAAGCTTGATTACAATTAAAACTCTGCAATGCATCTTCCCCCACCAAAGATTTCTACACAATGTCCAAGCCACCATCTCTCTTGTACTGTCTAAACTTGATTACCCAATGGCCTCTATGACAGAACATCTTTATCAACTGTGAAAAAACCATAATGAATTTAGAACCTTGTTGCCAGACTACTCCTACATGTAAAGCCACAAGCCCAAAGCTCCCCTGCCTTAAGAGGTCTACATTAGTAACCGGTTGACAGAAATCCACCTTCAAGCTGCTTTGTATCACCCACAAAACTATACATGGAACAGGGCCGCTCTTCATAAGGAATACAATCACCAAATACATACAACAAATGAATTACCGCTCCATTTGGCACCTCAACACAAAATCCCAGCATACAAGAAAAAAAAATGTGTGGTACTTCTTTCTCTGATCAAGCATCCAAACTATTGAATTCATTACCTCCAAACATAAGATCCAGTGATAACTATCTTATCTTCAGAAGACTTGCCTCTTTCCTACATGACCACCATATTAAAAAACGCAAATGTACACCATATGCCTGTGCATGTAAACAAGTATAATTTGATTATATGTATGTATTTAGCTATGTGCAGCTCTTTGTACAATTATATATAATACTTATGGTTTATATATAGATATTCCTACAGGTCTGCTTAACAAATGTATATATTTCTTATGGCTAAAATATATATACATATATTATGTAATGTCTAACATATATAAGTCACTCCATAGCTTACATATAAGCTATTTGATTATGTTTTATTTATTTTATACCACAATGTGTAGATATGATCATAACTATTTTATTTATAATTGCTTCACTACTGAAATATTGGATATAAATATATAAAAAATATACATTCATAACAATACATAAATCAGCGTAATGTACAGCAACACTTGAACGTATGAGTTTCTAATTATTTATCCATATATGAGAGTTAATATAATACAACCTTATAACTATTTAGTATTTTCCATACACATGTATGCATTTGTATGTAGCTGTAGCTATGTGTATATATATATATATATATATATATATATATATATATATATATATATATATATATATATATATATATATATGATCTCCCTAATAACCTTTTCTAGACTCTTCCCTCCTTTGACTAATCCCCAACCTCATTTTACTACCATAATCTAAAAAAGAAAACTTTCTAGACTCTTTCCTTCTCTATCCATCCTTTATCCTATTCAGTCCAATTAACAGACTAAAATATCCACTGCTCCAACCAACACCTTTATTTCCCTATACTAATCCACCACTAAACCACTTTGGGTTCCGGACTAGCGTGCTACTTACCGAAAGCTCTTCAACGCCTCGTCAGAGGTAGCAAGCATTATATAAATACAATTACAAATCATGCCCTCGGCTTTAACTGAAAATTAAGATTTTCACAACAGTGCTGACAGATCTCCAAATTGTCTGACTTTCTTTGACACCCAAGAAAGGGAGTATTCATTTTAGCCCAGTGTCTATTAAAATAACATGCCCCTTCCAATAGAAAATATATAGAGCTCCATGGAGTGTTAAAGTCAATCTGGGCTCCAAAGAAGCTGCAGCTCGAAAACAGGTGTCACATGCATTTGCAAAGTGAATGGGGAAGTTTTTCATAGGATGTGCTGAACATATTCACATATCTGCTGTTGCACTGGCATCCTTCCCATGGTATGACGACGGAGAGTGGCATAGGATGAGTGGTAGGTAGGATCTAAACTCAAGAGAGTCATCAGACACTGAGGAGTGCCAGGAGGTGAGACTCAGGAGACTGGGTGAGATTTATGGGAGCATTCCTGGGTTGGAAAGCTAAGTGACAGGCACTTAGATAATAGGGACGAGAACGAGGAACAGAGCAGGCATGCGAATGAGCGGTTGACTCACCAGACATAAGGAAGAATGTCAGGGTGACAGCCAGTGACATCACCAGGGGAGGCTTCTTCCTCAAGCCCCTCCCCTTCCGACGTTCTTTTGGGAGTCCTCTCAGTGATGGTCTGGGTCATGTGACCATTAGCCCTTCGGAGGGGTCTTCTTTCAGGGACAGAGAACTTCCCCAGGGAGGGGGGAATCTGGGTAGACACCAAGATCCATGTGGTACCTATCAGAAGCAGAGGAATGGTAATGTTACTTGCCAAGCAGTGACCTCACAGTCTGCTGTGACTTCACAGTTCCACAGGTAGTGACAATCCAAGGTACTTCAGGGAATGCAGGGGCATCATGGAATGCAGAGACATCACAGAATGCAGGGACTTCAGACCTGGCCTTGGTTGCCTGCAAGGACTTCCCAGGTAATATGAATAGGATTGCATATGTCTCAATATTCATTTTTGTAGGAGAATTGGCAATGGTTTTTGCCACAGATCACTAGGCTGTGCCTACTGATAGTGGACATACAACCTAATGCCTTAGGGTTTTACCTAGTCAATGCAGAGGGCCTAGCTTGCTCTGTCCTGAGAACCTCCAGGGAATGGTCTCTGAATACTCGAATACCAGGTCCTGTTAGCCACCAGAGGTGTCTGCTTTTTCCCCATCTCCCATTCTGAAATTTTGAAATGTGAGCACCATGTGTCCTTGAAATTTCTACTTCTTTTTATGGTCTTTCAACTATATTTTTATTTGTTCTGCTTCCTTCTCTTCCATATGCTTCCTTGCAATATCATTCACTATAGCAACCAGTCCTGATTCAAAGAGTCCTCACAGTCTAAGACTCCCTCTGCTTGAACCCTTATACATGAAAATGTCATTTGGCTTGATGGCTCTCCATAAGCGTCTGACACACTCCATTACTTGCTCATTCCATCACTCACTAACTTATGGTATGCAATGTGTTTCAAATATTTTTGTTAGCTTGGAAATTACATTCCCAAGTGATTTTGATGACACAAATTCCGTAACCAGATAATTTGTGCCAATATACACAAACAACAGTAGATACAGGCACAGCCATCAAGGGTGGAACAAAAATTACCATTTACCTTTGTCCAATGGTGTCGACATTCTTCCTCACTGATAATTGCTTCTTGAGGTTCAGCATTTCTAGATGATTAACCTTATGGAAGTGATACTGAAACATCATGTCCTCTACTGTTGACGTTCAGAAACCATACCTTTAATAAGCAAGTGCGCCATAGTCTTAACAATTCCATGAGAACCTGTGTGGGCCAGTTCATGGTTCTTTCAATCGTCTTAAGACAACCTTGCTTTTGTACAAACTTGGAGCGTGGTTCTAGAGGAAGATTATTGAAGTCACTGTGGCTGCATGTAGGCATTTATCTCCTTTGGTACCATCAGGAAGAGGGGCTGGGGCACACTGTAGTGTGTGGTTGTTGTTAGTGATGACGCGCGTGTGCTCATGCGCGTCACTCACAACAACAAATATCGTGTTGTGATTTGAATGTGTATTGTCGCGTGCATGCGTGCGGGCTGGTATGTTGTTTCTTGAATGTTGATGTATGCATGCGAGTCTGTGTCGCGTGTGAGAGTCGTGTGTTGTGTGTTGATGTTTGAATGGAGATGCGCTGTGTATGTAGAGTTGCTGGGCAGTTAACTGGCATTCAAGAACCTACCCTGAACCTGTAAGCTTCATGAATAAACGCTCTCCTTCTTCTTCCAACTCCGCTTGCCTCCTGAGAGTCATTTCATCTTTTATTACACTGGCGACGAACGGGAACACGTATTTACGCGTGCAACGAATATATTTTTCAAGAATTTCATTTTTTTTTTTTTCACATTAAATCGTTTTCATTGGCTGCAACTCTTGGGAGATTTCGCACCTGCATTTCTCATTGGATGGTTTTCAGCGCTCCTGATTGGATCACAAGATATGGATTACTAAGAGCTCGTTTCATTGGTTATGACCCAGACTCTTTCAAAAAAAAAAAGGGAAAAACGAATACTTTATTGTTCACCTCATTGTGGATCAGTAACAACTGGATTTTACAAGGAGAGAGGCATTTACAAGGTGATATTGACAGTAAGTGACATCTGTGACTTGCACACACCGTTGTGAGTTACAAGTTATTATAAATAATTATTCTTTTGAACTTTTAAATCCCTTGTTTAAATAACCATGACTGGAATTCAACCTCCTCCCTTATTTTTAGCTAGCAAGGGTGATCCTCCTATTGAATGGGGCATTTGGGAACCTATGTTTTTAGCGTATGTTGAAGTTTTAGAGGAAGGTGAGTGTGAAGCAGAAAGGAAACTAGCTTTATTGAAGCATTGTCTTGGTGGAATAGCTCTCAAAGAATTCAAAAGTCTTCCTCCATTAAGTGACACCTCTAATTTAGATGTATACCAAATTGCTACCAGACAATTAGCCATTAGGTATGGAAAAAAAATCAATATGGTTATGGAAAGATTTAAATTTTACTCAAGGAAACAACAAGCAGATGAATCTATAGACAACTATGTATCTGCATTGAGAGCATTGGCAGTAACTTGTGATTTTGAACACATTAACTATGACCAGGTTTTAAGAGATCAAATTCTCATGTGCACAAACAACAAGAAAATACAACAAAGGCTATGGACAACTTCAGACATGACTTTAAATGCAGCAATTGAAATTGCGAAATCAATAGAGCACTCAGAAAAATTTGTAGATGAGATACGTTCACAGAATAGTAGTAAATCTGATGTTTCAATTGTAAACAAGGAGAGTGAGAGATTTAAAGATTCAGGGAAATATGGGAAATACACTATTACAAGGAATGATAACCAGTATAAAAATGAATACAGGAATAGATGGCAAAAACCTGATCAGAGAATGAATACATGGCAAAGACCTGATCAGAGAGTGAATATGTGGCAGAAACCAGATACAAGAACTTATAACATGTACTGTTTCAGATGTGGAAGTAATCTCCATTTGGGGAATTCAAGATTGTGTCCAGCTTTAGATAAAGTGTGTTCAAGATGTGAAAAAAAGGGGCACTTTTGAAAAGTTTGCAGATCAGCACCAAGGAAAGTCAGTTTAGTGCAAGAACAGGAACAGGAGAATTCAAGGGATTGCGAATTTGATGTGAATACCATAATGTGTATAACTAAAGAACAAAAAGTAAAGAAATTTCCTTCATGTTTAATCACCATTAATGGAATCACTACCAAAGTATTTGTTGACTCTTGCTCATGGTACACAGTTTTACCTAATATCTTGTTCAAATCTAATTGGCCTGATATCAAACTATTACCACCGGATGTCACACCAAGTGGATATACAGGACATAAATTGCAACTCATTGGATATTTTGTCGCTGAACTGAAATTTAAAAACTACTCTGCACATGGGAAGGTGTATATAACAGAATCTGGTGATTCATTATTGAGTTGGCCACATGCTGATCAGCTAGGTATGAAACTTGATCCTAGTGCTGATCCACCTGTTTATGCAATTGACTCTGGATTAAGTGAATCTGTACATAGTGAAACTGGAGAAGATTTGATTCTAAAAATTAAAGAAGCATTTCCCAATTTATTTTGTGATGTTCTAGGTAAATATAAGGGGTTTGAACATCGAATAAAAGTACATGCAAATGCTATACCTGTCCGCCATAAAGTGAGGAATGTACCTCTTTCTTACAGAGGAAAGTTGAAGGAAATTCTCGATGACATGTGCAAAAAGAACATCATAGAACCCATTGAATCGTCTCCATGGGTTTCTCCCATTGTAATTTCGATCAAATCTGGGGGAGATCTTCGTGTATGTATAGATTTGCGCAGTTTAAATAATGCAATTTGTGTAGACTCACATCCTTTGCCCAACCTACACGAAATGGTATCTACACTTAACAATGCAAAATATTTTTCGTGTTTAGATCTAGCAAGTGCGTATCATCAAGTTGTCTTACATGAAGACTCAAAGGACTTAACTGCTTTTATAACTCCTGAAGGATTATATAGATTTTGCAGGATGCCTTTTGGATTAGCAAGTGCAGCTGCAGTTTTTCAGAGGCTAATGAAAGAGACACTGGAAGGTTTAACTGGGGCGATCGCATTTCAGGATGACATTTTAGTTTTTGGGAAGGACATAATTGAACATGACAACCATCTATTTGAAGTATTAAATGCCTTGGCCAAGAAGGGGCTAACATTACGTGCATCCAAATGTAAATTTAGGAGAAATGAAGTAGAATATCTTGGACATCGTATTAGTGCTAATGGCATCAGACCTAAAAACTCACATTTGGAAAACATCAGCAAAGCCCCTATTCCTCAGAACAAGGAACAGTTAGTTGCATTTTTGGGTCTTGTTGAATTCTATTCAAAATTTATCCAGAACTATGCGTGTGTAATTGAACCTTTCAGGATGCTTTTAAAGAAAAATGCAAAATTTGAGTGGACAGAAACTATGACGGGAACTTTCAATGCTGTGAAGTCAATGATCACCAAAGCACCTTGTCTTAAACCATTTGTAATTGGCAAGAAATGTATAGTGACAGTTGATGCAAGTAATTGTGGGTTGGGTGCTGTGTTGATTCAAGAGGAATGGGGTAAAGAATGGATTGTTTCATATGCCTCAAGAACATTGAGAGAGACTGAACGTCATTATTCGGTGATTGAAAGAGAACTCCTAGCATGTGTTTGGGGTGCTGAACATTTCAGACCTTTCTTATGGGGAACAAAATTCACTATAAAAACTGATCACAAACCTTTAGTACATATATTGTCACCGGGTGGAGGACGCACTCTTTCTTCAAGGTTGGCCAGATTATCATCAAGATTGCAAAATTTCCAATATTCCTTAGAATATATTCCTGGGAAATCGAATGTTCATGCAGATTGCATGTCAAGGCTTCCATTACCATGCAGTGATACTGATGTGATTGATAAAGATGAATGTGAGGTAGCATGTGTTTACAATGACATTAATTTGGTGTTTGGTGAAAGTTCAATAGTTGAAGAGGAATCATGGAATGAAGAAATGAACAAAGATTTAGAACTCACAAAAGTGAAGGAATATGTGTTGAATGGTTGGCCTGAAGGGAAAAATTTTACAGGTGGCTTAATGAGCTATCACATGATCAAGGATGAATTAGCCATAGAAAATGGTATACTGTTGAGGAACGATAAATTTATTCCACCTTTTGGTCTCAGGAAAAGGTTTTTGGATTTAGCTCATGTTGGGCACTTTGGGATATCGGTTACTAGAAGACGGTTGAAAAATAATTTCTGGTGGCCGGGTATAGATTATTTTGTTGAACAACAAGTGAAATTGTGTGATTTGTGTACTAACAGTGACAAAACGGCCAAAGCTTTGCCCAGTATACCACAACCTGTCAGTTTACCGACATCACCATGGAATAAGATTGGGATTGACATAATTGGTCCATTCAGTGTTTTACCACAACAACATTCATATGGCATAGTACTCATAGATTACTTTTCTAAATGGCCAGAGATAAAAACAGTCAAAGAAGTGACTAGTGATACTATAATACAGTTTATGGATGAAATTTTCTGCAGGGAAGGCATTCCCCAAGAAGTTGTGACGGATAATGGTCCACAATTTGTTAGTAGAGAAATGGAGAGGTATTTTAGTAGATGTGGCATTTTCCACAGAAGGATAGCAGTATTCCATCCTGAGGCCAATGGTCAAATAGAAAGATTCAATAGAGTTATCAAGGAAGCCATCCAACTAGCTGTCAAAGGTGGTTTGTGCTGGAACAAGGCTTTGCAGTCCATGTTACTATCTTATAGAACTACCCCCAATGCTATTACCTTGCTGTCTCCTTTTGAAATGTTAAGAGGGCGTAAACCTAGCACTAATTTAGTTTCTTGGTGGTTAAAGAATAAGGATAGTAACCGTATTGATTTTGCTGAGGTGGATTTTGAGGAGATTCGCAGGAAAGTTAATGCTTATAAGGAGAAGATGAAGGAAGAATTATCAAGGGAGAGAACACGGAGTTGTGTACCTGTACATGTTGGTGATTTAGTGAGGTTGAAGAAAGGCAGTTATGTGCATAAAGGGTTGGCAAAGTGGTCTGATCCTGTTAAAGTTGTTGAAGTGTTCAGGAACGCTGTGAGAGTAACTGATGGTAGCGTATGGCATTTCAGCAGAGTCTCAAGATATAATAGTAGAAAGGAGTTTCACGGAAATGTTTCATCAAATACAGTTTTGGATGAGGATGATTCATTCAATGAATATTTGGATATTGATGTTAATGACTCAAAGTCATCCGAGTCTTCTACCGCTACCACTGACAGTGAATTACCTACTGTTACCACTGAAAGTGATTCACAAGAATTATTGAGGAGTTCAAGATGTCGGAGAATTCCTTCAAAATTCAACGATTTTGTTTTGTCTTAAAAAAAAAAAAAAAAAAGGGAGGGAGGTGTGTAGTGTGTGGTTGTTGTTAGTGATGACGCGCGTGTGCTCATGCGCGTCACTCACAACAACAAATATCGTGTTGTGATTTGAATGTGTATTGTCGCGTGCATGCGTGCGGGCTGGTATGTTGTTTCTTGAATGTTGATGTATGCATGCGAGTCTGTGTCGCGTGTGAGAGTCGCGTGTTGTGTGTTGATGTTTGAATGGAGATGCGCTGTGTATGTAGAGTTGCTGGGCAGTTAACTGGCATTCAAGAACCTACCCTGAACCTGTAAGCTTCATGAATAAACGCTCTCCTTCTTCTTCCAACTCCGCTTGCCTCCTGAGAGTCATTTCATCTTTTATTACACACACCAAATGCATGACTAGCATACTTGATCTTCAGTATGTTTGTCTTGTCTATTTTCTGAGTCAGCTTGGTTGTTGATTGTGAGTCAAAATAAGAATCAAAGTTAAGTTTTAGCAATTGCTGTGCTCCTTTTTCGCTTGTCAGGTAGATGAGAGTATCAGCATAATGTGCTCTGTGATGACCTAGAAGCAATGTCCACAAAAGTAGAGAAGTCAATGTGAGAAGTCCCACTTGATGACAACTGCTTGACGCAATCTCGGGAACTGGCCTTTCTTGTAAATTCCTCTGGGCCCTCAAGTCCATGTTGACAGAATGTGGTTCTCGGATTAGGGAAAACAGCCTGGGCTCTTTCCAGCCCACCGGTAAGCTATTTAACAATGACAGATCAAGTTTGGAGAACTCACAGAACTGCCAGGGGCCTTATCGGGGCTGTTTTATGTGGTGTCCCTTCTTGGTTCTGAGAAGGCAAGAACAGAACAATAGTGTATAAATAAATATTTGTTATCCACTATTTTAGAGTATGTGAAATAGCAAGCAGTTAGTATTGCAAAGATGAGAGCATTAGCACCAGCATATAAATGTAAAACAAAATGCAAAGAAAAGACATAACAATGCCTAAATGCAGTCAAACAAAATCCTAGATGTGTTTCTTTTACATATTGAAGCAATATACTAAAACTCACATTCCTCTCCTTGGCTGTTTAAAATGAGCCCAGCCCTATTCTGTCCTTGTTTTTGCATATTCATCCCTCCAACAATTTCTAAGACAGTTTTCTCCTCTCCAGCCACTGAGTGTTCCGCACTATCATCCAATTAGCAAATAGGCAGTTTCTCAAGATGTTAAGAATACAATGTGATAACCACACATGAGACACCAAACCAGCAATGTAAATTCTAATAATAGAAGATACACACTTGCACATATATATTCACTGAAAAAACAAAGGTTACAGGGACGTTATAGTTAGGTTTACGTTTTATCCACACAAAACTATAGAAATTCACCAGGTATAGTTATAATTATACTTATGTTAAGAAACAATAACTCGTGGCCTAAAGTTGCTTGGTGAGCAAAATAATGATGGATTAAACCCAGATCTGTGACTGGGGGTGAATGTGTTGCCATTGTGCAACATTCCGTCCATCATCTTGTGTGTTTTGCTGTTCACCCTATGTGGGAAGGGATGACCAGACGTGGGTCCCGTGCTCACTACGCCACTGGAGTCAAGCTATCCTGGCTCAAGACGGCTGATAGCCAGAAACCGGTCCTAGGATGCTTGATTCCCGTCCAGGGAAGACATGGCTTGGCAGTTTGGGCTGGACTGTTCCCATGAGGCACAGGGTCAAGACTGATTTGCATATGGCCATGTCTGAACTGGGGTGGCTTGGTGAGCAAAATAATGATGGATTAAACCCAGATCTGTGACCGGGGGTGAAGGTTTTGCCATTTTGCAACATTCCGTCCATCATCTTGTGTGTTTTGCTGTTCACCCTATGTGGGAAGGGTATGCCCAAACATGGGTCCCGTGCTCACTACGCCACTGGAGTCAAGCTATCCTGGCTGAAGACGGCTGATAGCTAGAAACCGGTCCTATGATGCTTGATTCCGGTCAAGGGAAGACATGGCTTGGCAGTTTGGGCTGGACTGTTCCCATGAGGCACAGGGTCAAGACTGATTTGCATATGGCCATGTCTGAACTGGGGTGGCTTGGTGAGAAAAATAATGATGGATTAAACCCAGATCTGTGACTGGGGGTGAATGTTTTGCCATTGTGCAACATTCCGTCCATCATCTTGTGTGTTTTGCTGTTCACCCTATGTAGGAAGGGTATGCCCAGACGTGGGTCCTGTGCTCACTACCCCACTGGAGTCAAGCTATCCTGGCTGAAGACGGCTGATAGCCAGAAACCGGTCCTAGGATGCCTGATTTTGGTCCAGGGAAGACATGGCTTGGCAGTTCGGGCTGGACTGTTCTCATGAGGCACAGGCTCAAGACTGATTTGCATATGGCCATGTCTGAACTGGGGTGGCTTGGTGAGCAAAATAATGATGGATTAAACCCAGATCTGTGACCGGGGGTGAAGGTTTTGCCATTTTGCAACATTCCGTCCATCATCTTGTGTGTTTTGCTGTTCACCCTATGTGGGAAGGGTATGCCCAAACATGGGTCCCGTGCTCACTACGCCACTGGAGTCAAGCTATCCTGGCTGAAGACGGCTGATAGCTAGAAACCGGTCCTATGATGCTTGATTCCGGTCAAGGGAAGACATGGCTTGGCAGTTTGGGCTGGACTGTTCCCATGAGGCACAGGGTCAAGACTGATTTGCATATGGCCATGTCTGAACTGGGGTGGCTTGGTGAGAAAAATAATGATGGATTAAACCCAGATCTGTGACTGGGGGTGAATGTTTTGCCATTGTGCAACATTCCGTCCATCATCTTGTGTGTTTTGCTGTTCACCCTATGTAGGAAGGGTATGCCCAGACGTGGGTCCTGTGCTCACTACCCCACTGGAGTCAAGCTATCCTGGCTGAAGACGGCTGATAGCCAGAAACCGGTCCTAGGATGCCTGATTTTGGTCCAGGGAAGACATGGCTTGGCAGTTCGTGCTGGACTGTTCTCATGAGGCACAGGCTCAAGACTGATTTGCATATGGCCATGTCTGAACTGGGGTGGCTTGGTGAGCAAAATAATGATGGATTAAACCCAGATCTGTGACCGGGGGTGAAGGTTTTGCCATTTTGCAACATTCCGTCCATCATCTTGTGTGTTTTGCTGTTCACCCTATGTGGGAAGGGTATGCCCAAACATGGGTCCCGTGCTCACTACGCCACTGGAGTCAAGCTATCCTGGCTGAAGACGGCTGATAGCTAGAAACCGGTCCTATGATGCTTGATTCCGGTCAAGGGAAGACATGGCTTGGCAGTTTGGGCTGGACTGTTCCCATGAGGCACAGGGTCAAGACTGATTTGCATATGGCCATGTCTGAACTGGGGTGGCTTGGTGAGAAAAATAATGATGGATTAAACCCAGATCTGTGACTGGGGGTGAATGTTTTGCCATTGTGCAACATTCCGTCCATCATCTTGTGTGTTTTGCTGTTCACCCTATGTAGGAAGGGTATGCCCAGACGTGGGTCCTGTGCTCACTACCCCACTGGAGTCAAGCTATCCTGGCTGAAGACGGCTGATAGCCAGAAACCGGTCCTAGGATGCCTGATTTTGGTCCAGGGAAGACATGGCTTGGCAGTTCGGGCTGGACTGTTCTCATGAGGCACAGGCTCAAGACTGATTTGCATATGGCCATGTCTGAACTGTTGTGGCTTGGTGAGCAAAATAATGATGGATTAAACCCAGATCTGTGACTGGGGGTGAATGTTTTGCCATTGTGCAACATTCCGTCCATCATCTTGTGTGTTTTGCTGTACACCCTATGTGGAAAGGGTATGCCCAGACGTGGGTCCCGTGCTCACTACGCTACTGGAGTCAAGCTATCCTGGCTGAAGACGGCTGATAGTCAGAAACCGGTCCTAGGATGCTTGATTCCGGTCCAGGGAAGACATGGCTTGGCAGTTCGGGCTGGACTGTTCCCATGAGGCACAGGGTCAAGCCTGATTTGCATATGGCCATGTCTGAACTGGGGTGGCTTGGTGAGCAAAATAATGATGGATTAAACCCAGATCTGTGACTGGGGGTAAATGTTTTGCCATTGTGCAACATTCCGTCCATCATCTTGTGTGTTTTGCTAAAGTTACTTAACAGCACATGTTATAGTTTCTTCAGATAAGTATAAGTAGAACTACTGAATTTCTTTGGTTTTGTGTAGGTAAACATAAAAAAATCAAGTTGACTAAAGCAGACTACTTCAGATCCCAACTCAGACAAGCCTCTAATCGCCCCAATAAACTCTTTGATATTGGCAAAACAGCAATCAGTGATAGCTTCCAATCACATCGACTCAGCAGACAAGTCTTTTTCCTGCAGTGATCTGGCTAACTTCTTTATGGAGAAAACTAACTTCTTCAGCCTTGACCTTGAAGGTAAGAGGGCCCTTCTCACTTCACTTGAGCGTACGGTTCAGCATGTCCTCTTGGAGAGTCAAAAGCCTATCAGTAGAAGCACTAAGAACAGGGCCACATGGAACTCCTCTCCAGTTTCCATGGGGGTCCTCAAGGTTCTGCCCTTTCTCCTATACTATTTAATATTTTTCTGGAACCATTAGCAAATGTTCTATCGTCCATGAACATTCTTTTTCATATGTATGCGGATGACATGCAACTTTTTTCTGAAAATCAACTCTTCTGAAGATTTCATCTCACTCAACTCCTCCTTGACGACTATCCAAAACTTGTTAACTGAAAACCATATCTTGCTGAACAACACCAAAACAGAATTCCTTCTCATTTCCCCCCTAAGCACACCCTCAAGATCGACCTCTGGATGAAACACCTCACTACCTTCAACTGCTCCCCGGTTATCATCGACTCAGCAAAACCTCTTGGAATCACCCCTGAATAACACTTGAACTTGAAGAAAAACATTAGTTTGATGTGCAAGGGTGTGACTCATCAAATAAAGATTCTTAGAAACCTAAAACCATTCCTCCCCCAAGAGGACTTCAAGCCGGAGGTACAAGCACTTGTCCCTACCGAGGCTTGACTACGGAAGTGCGACTCTCTATGGCCTCCCTAAAAATACCTTAGCCCCGCTTAGAGCTTCACTGAATGCCGCGGCTAGACTGATCACTGGCACAAAAAGAAATTATCACATTTCTCCTGCCTTAAGAGCTTTTAAGTGGTTATCCTACGAAGCGAGAATACACTTGAAGATTGCTTATTGGACGCACAAAGCCCTCCACCTCAAAACACCTGGATACCTGGCTCAAAAACTGGAAATATCAGGTGGTGTCGGACCTTCCAGAAGTGCAAACCCATTGCTATTCAAACCGCAGACTTTTTGCACAACGAAAACGAGACTTAGAGCCTTCTTGGGAGCAGCACCTAAGATCTAGAACTCTCTCCCACCGGCAATTTGCAGAATCCCCTACACGTCGGATTTCAAACATGAAGTAAAAACAATCCTAATGAACAAGTCCCTGCCTTAATTGAGTATTGCTCGTCTGTTATCGAAATGTCCCTTTTGGTTGTTTTCCTAACAATTGTATTGTCTGTGACTCTTGGCCTTACCTATTAAGTAACGTTTTGCCGTACTGTATTAAGGCATGTTCTGCTAGCATTTATGTACTATGTTATTAGCTCATCATGTAAGTCCTCTTACCTCAATGTTCCCTTAGTTTATCCCCCATCCCACTACTGTGAAGCACTCCGATACCCTCCGGGGTCTTGTTCGCACTATACAAAACTTTTAAAATAAATAAAAATAAAGGTCTCTATAACCTTTGCTTTGTTTCAGTGAATTGCTATGTTTTTTTAACGAAAAGTTATATTTAAATTACCATCCGTTAATACAACCACTACTGCACCTGGTCTTCGGACTTGGGGGATGGCTGCAGGGCCTATTCTACGGCCAGACCCTGCAGCCAACCACCTGCCTGCACTCAACCACATGCTGCGCATAGCCATCAGCCATGTGCGACTAAGGTATGATGTGTAAGTAGGTGAGGGGTTTTTTTTGCCCAATTGGTACCTGCAGATCTACATCCCTACACATCTATAAATGTCTTTCTTTAATAACTCCTATCCTATGAACAATTTTACACCCAATTACATAAAGGTCTCTTTCTAGACCAAGATCTACCTTTCTCCCCAATTTGGTATAATTCTATTCAACAGTTCGGGCTGTAGCCAAATCTAAAAATTGTAAGTCTCCAAAGACATTGCATGTGGAAAAAGCTTTTTGGAACCCCACTTTTTTTTAGCCCGCACTTGATGAATCACCCCAAAACGTTCCGGTCAGCAGCTGAACTAACATGAGTACTTGTTTTGAAAGGTTGGTGAAGAGTTGTCTAACGGCACCAAAGTTAATTATTAAACAAAAAAGCTTCATCTATGGGAAAAGTTGGCCCTAACTATAACTACCTACTGGCTATGTACATATTGCTAATAAGCAAATTGTTTAATGTTTTTTAATTTCTACAGACACTGCCAGGCTGAATGACAACAAGAAATTTGGAATGAACTCTGCTATGATTTATAAAATAAGACAGGATAGACGGTTTGATTAATTTGGTATATGTGATATGATTATATTTTGGGATGTTAGCCCACTTGAGATTGATTGAGCATGTTAAGCAAATATGTAATGTTTTTTTGAAGGTGGACACGTGATTTCAAATGAGCCACTATGCACTGGTTTAAAAAAGATACATAATTTTTCTAAAAACATGTAAAGGAATGCACTACGTTGAGCGATTATGACTAGTGATTGTTTCCCTTTTTAATATTGTACATATTAATAACCAACAGCAGGATGAGGAACTGAAAAGACAAAGTTGAATTAAGCAGTATTAATCCTCAACGATGGATTCTTTCTTTATTTTATTGTGCAATTGGAATCCTTCCAATCTGGTGCCATTATTGAAGTGGTGTGCAGTGCTTCTTTTGTATTTATTCTTCTTCTAAATTGATGGTTAAGATGGCACCATAGTCGTGAACAAGGTGAAAGCCGAGACATTTTGATGCTCTTTTATTCCTCATGCCCATATTTTAAATAAAGGAGGATATTGAAAAATGAGCTTCTGAGTGCAGGAACTATCTTGAAGAAGTGAGGTGAGGTTGCAATATATGACTTGGTGTTTTGGAAGACCTCTGTGGCTGATGGAAGGTTTAAAACAATGCTGAAGTTTAACTTCTCGATCTAAAAAAGGTAATAAGATGAGGATGTAGCAGCTTCCTTTATCCAGTGGTAAATACTGAGCTCTGTCATTTAAGTCTAGTTTGAAGAAACACCTTCCAGCATTTAGGTCAGCCCAAAGGTCATCAATGATGGATCTGAGGTACTTATCTCTAATTGCTTTTTTGGGTGGACTCATGTTTCTAAGCATGTCCTCATGGCTCCTAGTTGTTTGGGGTTTTCAGTGATGATTATGATACGGAATACTCATAGGTCGGTCTCTTTTCAAGGATTTCTCCTTCTTCTGCCTTTTGTAGTTAATCTTCAACTTGTAGCCTGGTGTGGAAGAGAATCATGTGGAGGGCTCGTTCACAGCCTAAACCAAGGAACAAATGTTGAAAAGACCACGAATCTCATCATGTGCAAACGGTAACAGACAGACAACTGAACACCCTGCTGTAGCTGATTACCATGTTACTATCAGTGCCAGTAACATAGAACTTAGGGCCATATGTATCAACACATTTCCCCATAGACACAAAATGGGCAAAACCCTTTGATACTTCTGGCCCTTAGTTTTTACAGTTCTCTAACTGTGTTGGATAGGGGTGTCAAATGTTTTAGTCAATGGGAGTAGTTTAAAAACTTCACAGCGGAATGTTCAAGTGTGGGTTTTTTGAAGGCTTGTGTCCAGGTTTCAGATGTTGAAATTCAGCTTGTCCATGCCATGAAATGTAGGGCTGCTTTGGTGTCTATTAGGGTTGTGATATTCAGCAATTGTACCACTAGTAAACACTTGGGTTGGACAACTCTTGACTTTGCAGAGCAGTCCATGAAAGATATTATGAATATTCTTTATTTCTGGGCATCTACAGGGCTGAGCACAGCCAGCTGACTTCTACAATTACAAAGCACACTCTTTTGTTTGTTGTCATGCACGAACTTTCACCAATTAGATGGGTGTTTCAAGTAGATGAGCTTCAACCTTATTCCCTCTTCAATGTGGCTGTTCTGTTGGGCCTTTTGACGTCAATTTTCCAACTCCTCCTCTGTCGCTCTTGGCCAAGGCTTTCAGCATGTTCAAATGGGGGATGTATGACATTACAACGCATGCTTTTACCACGCATGCTGTTACAACACAGTTTTTACAACGCATGCTGTTACAACGCATAGCGCTTTGGGGTGCTGGATAGTGAATAGTTTAATTTACTATTCCAACTCCAGTCCCCGTGGATAGTAGGGAAGGTGTTACATAGTAAATTAAAACTATTCTCTATCCTTGAGCGCCCCCCAGTGCAATGCGTTGTAATGGTTTTCGTTGTAAAACCTGCGTTGTAAAAGCACTGCGATGTAAAAGTTTCGTTGTAAAGGATGCTTCCCTCAAATGGGATATTCAGAGTCCATTTTGACTGCAATTTCTGCTAGCAGCATTTCCATTTTTATAATGCATGCATGAGACAGCTTGCATGACCAGACAATAGGAAGGATAAAGACAAGACTCACTCCTGGTTCTCAGACTTGTAATCTTCAGAGAGCAGATCGTTCTGATAAGAATCCTTGTATGAATTGAGCTTACAAATCACTGTAAAGATCATTACTGCTGCAATCTCAGTTTGAAAAAGCTGCACTTGTATTACAAAGGGTCACAGTCATGGGTGATTTGATGAACGAGGTGCGCTCAATGAGGGATGGCTGCTGATGCCTTGTCGTAATCATCCTTATTCTCTATACCTGGGAGGGACAGGAATAGTTTGCAGCTCACCTTCCCTGTAAAAGTTAAGAGTAGAAATCTCTTCAAGCCTAGATCAGCATCTATCATCATGCAAATATTCAGGCAAATTATCCATAGTTCCACTCAGGTGCAGCAATGGCAGCAACTGCCAGCCTACAGGATGCTTAAGGCAGACAGTTTGCACTGTTGGCAGAAGGAAAGAAGGGATCCCCCAGTCCCTTTGCTCCCAACTAATAGCTAATTCGTTTTTAAATAACATTTGGTTGTTTTGTCATGATAACTTCCTATTGATACCTGCTATAACTCTACTATTAGAGACCCCCTTTTTTCTTGGATTCAAATATTAAAAAACGTATTGTTTCAGGTAACTTATATCCAGATGGGATAAAGATTCCACCTGGATATCAGATTAAAGGTACTGGCAGCACTGCAGCTTTAACTGACTGTATATGATTGACCTGAATCAAAAAAGCTCTCCTTATCAGCTGGTTGTATTTAGGTTCAATGGCACAGTGTGCCTGCAACTCTCCGGCGTCTGGCGCTTGGGGTCTTCTGTATTTATTCAATGCTTCTCAAATGGGCACACATTGCAAGGGCCGATCGCCTCCCGGCAAAGCTTTCATGACGGACTCCAGGCTAATTAATGCGTACGAGCTCTCTTTCCCTTTGTGTCACTGGAAATTCATCTCAGGAGGCCACACACAGACTCTACATATAGTCCTGAGGAAGAACCCCCTTTTGACGATCAATTTATCGCAATATTATCTGGGGTCGAAACGTTAACGCATATTTTCAAGTGCTATTGCTCACCCATAACAATCGAGAATAATCAGATCGATTACAAGTCGGGTTGAATCAGATTTTCATTTTTCTCACACTGTGTCTAAATGTTTTGTCTTGAATATATGTTCATTTATTATGTACATATTGTGTTGTGATCACTGTTCCCAATAGGCCGCATGCCAGGGCGCGCACGCACAAAGTCAAACCAAGCGCACAGTGTACTGTATTTAGCGTGCACACAACATCTGATCCTGCGAGACCGTATTCACGTTAATTGCAGCGCACACGTGCGCTGCAATTAACATACTAACTCAAAGGCCCACAATCAGCCCTGCAGGTGTTGAAGCGACAGACAATAGGATAGACAGGAGTGGAGCAGTCCTGCGCAAGCCCAGACCACTGGCAGCAGAGACAGGAGAGCGTGCTTAATTGAAGGTAATGGCACTCAGGCGCCAGCCGACCCCCGCTCTGCATTATTCAAGTTAGAGAGAAGGAAGAAGGATGCCGAAATATCCTTCCACGTCAACAACCGCCGTCGCACGACATTACAAACCGCTGGACAGTACAAGCGAGCACATTTAGTTTTTTGAGCCTGTCATTTAAAAATAAACCACAACAAAATTCAGTTCTTTTTGTAAATATGGTATAGTCTCTTTTTTTTGATTTCAAGAAGATTTTATTAAGAGAGATAATGATACCAATAGTAAAAACCAAATACAACATAAGTGATACATTTTGATACAAGAGAAAAATACAAACATGTGTTCGACTTGGGAAGTAAATAAAAAAGCTGTAGATAAAATTAAAAAGCAATCGATGACAGGTAGAGGATCTGATCATGTATAAGCTTTTAGCAAACAATAAACGTATCACCTTCTGATTCGAGGATGGGGGCAAGGGAGGAAACAGAAGAAAAGAAAGAAAGTAGGAAAGAAAAGAAAAAGCAATAGAAAAGATGAAAGGGAAGAGAGGACAGGAAAGAAGAAATAAGAAGAAGAAGGATTCCCACAGGACTGGCCCAATGTAGAACACAAAATAGACAACAATTAGACAGACAAATCAAAAGGGAACTGAGGGACTAACCCTTTCGAGGACAACTCCATATAATCGCCCAAGGCCGTCCAAACCCCTTTAGAAATGGAAGGCGAAAGGTGTGCTTGGTCAACCGAGGTGTGTGCACTGCGTAAAAAGGATACCCACGCCCACCACGTATGATAAGAGACAGCCGAAAAGGATTTCCATTCCATAAGAATGATCTTGACCGCTACAGTCAAGAGAAGATCTAGTAACTGTAATTCCAACGGGTCTAAAGGGAGAGGAATGGGAGCCGCCAAGGGGCCTAATAAAACTAAAGGAAAGGAAAGTTGGAGCTCAATGTTAGAAATAAGAGATAAATGTTTCTGAATGAGGTCCCAAAAAGGTTTAAGTAAGGAGCAATGATAAAACATATGGGGAAAATCACCAGCCACCAAACCGCAACTCCAGCAAAGATCATCGTCTTTAAGGTTAAGCGAATGAAGACGCACAGGCGTCCAATGGAGGAGATTGATCGAGAAAAACTTAGATTGCATTAAGGAAGGAGCAATTTTATTACGGAGAGCCAATTTACCAATAGATTGCCAAGCTTCGGACGAAATATGGTCCGTGACGTTGTGATCAAAATGGCGTGACCATTTTTGTTGCGCAACCGTTGTTCAGGAAGCGAAGCAGAGGACAGAAATTTATAGATTTTGGAGGCAACATGACCAGATTTGAGCCAAATGTGGAAGAGCGAGATGGTGGAGGAGGAGGGGTGAAGACGGACTTTAGAAACAGCTACCTTGATTTTAAGAAAGGTATAAAAGTCAAGATTCGTTAAAGAGTGTTTGTGAGCCAAGGTAGAGAAAGGTAATGGATCACCGGAATCACTATACAGATGCTGAACAAGAGAGATTCCTTTTCCTGCCCAGTATGACATGAGGGTGGAAGAAATATTAAGCTTAATTTTGGAGTTTCTCCAAATAGATGACCACCTAGTTTTATGCAGGGGAATAGCCACCTTCCTATCTAATTTCTTGACCGCAGCAATTGTATCAATAATGATAGAACGGGAAAACAGAATATGCAAAGTAGATGTAGTACAGAAAGAGGCAATAGGTAGAGGTGATGCTAATTCCTGTTCTATGAGCAGCCAAGAGGGAACATGACGAGTTGGAGGAGAAAACCAAAAAGCACCCTGAGAGGCCAAAAAGGCAGTTTGGTATTTCTCCCAATCAGGAAAGTTACAACCTCCCATATCACAAGGTCGACGCAAGTATTTATATGCTAATCGAGCTCGTTTGTTATTCCACAGAAATTTAGAAGTCAGACCATCAATTTCTCGAAAAAAGGAATCGGATAATTTAAGCGGAAGCATGGAGGAAACAAAATTAATAATCGGCGTGATCATCATTTTTAGAGTTTGTAAGCGACCCCACCATGAGATATGTTTCGGAGACCATGAATCCAAAAGACGACGCACTTTGAGGAGAGTCTGAGATTCGTTATAAGCAACGGTGGCATGAAGAGTAGAACAGAAATAAATTCCTAGGTACTTCAGCTGTTTAGATTGCCACTTAAAGCCAGCCGAGCCCATATGAGCAGGAAAACAATAAGCATTCAGAGGGAACATCTCTGTCTTATCCTTATTTAGGGTATAACCCGAGACCGTTGAAAACAAGGAAATGGTGTCAGAAATAGCAGGGATGGCCAAGGCGATATCATCCGAGAAAATAAGAACATCGTCCGCGTATGCAGCAGTTTTAAGACAGTGAGAACCAAAAGAAAAACCTTTAATATTAGGGTGTAGGTCAATCAAACGAAGAAGAGGATCAATAGATAATAAAAATAAAAGTGGGGATAAGGGACAGCCCTGTCTCGTGCCTTGGCGAAGATCAAAAAACGAAGACGTAGCACCATTGACTCTAATGTTAGCTTTAGGTTGGGAATATAAAGACATTACCATATTAATGAAAGAGTCTCCGAGGTTATGCGCGCATAAGACAGCTCGAAGGAATGGCCAAGAGACCTTGTCGAAGGCCTTTTCCGCATCAAGGGCCAAGGCCGCTGCAGGAAGTTGAGACCGCTTGGCAGCACCAATAATATGACAGAATGTGCGTATATTGTCCCTTGCAAGACGACCTTTTACAAAACCAGTTTGGGAAGGATGTACAAGATGGGGAATAAAGGATTCTAATCTTTTAGCCAGGATTTTAGCAAAAATCTTCGCTTCCATGTTAAGGAGAGAAATAGGTCGGAAGTTTTTAGGATCCGAATGATCTTTCCCCTCTTTCGGGAGCACAACTATGGTGGCTTCAGCAGCTGTACCAGAGACAGATCCATCCTTAACAAAAGAATCAAAGACCGATTGCAACTTAGGGACAAGCGAAGGGAGAAAAGTTTTATAAAATAATATTGGATAGCCATCAGGGCCAGGAGCTTTACCAGAACGAGTAGCCTTGATCGCAGACACTATTTCTTCGGGGGAAATGGGTTTATTTAGAAAAGAACGATCCTCCTCAGAGACCGACTGAATCGGAACCGATTTCAAAAAATCTTGACATTGGTCAAAAGAGGATTGGTTAGAAGGGGTATATAATTTATTATAAAAGTTGCGAAAAACTTCAAGAATTTCCCCTGTTTGGAATCGTTTAGAGCCGGTGTGGTCCGTAATAGAAGAGATTTGCGAGGACTTAAAAGAGAAATCTTGAAATTTTAAGGTAGCAGCCAGAAGTTTCCCAGCCCGATTCTTTAATAGCAACTTCTTGGACTTTTGTGCTTGGACACCAATATGAGCCCTTTTAGTGACAATGGTATTATATTTGTATTTTAGTAGCTTAATTTGTTGTAAGCAAGTCGGATCTTTAGAATGCCGAAAGGAAGCTTCCAGAGTCTTGATTTCAGTTGACAAATCTATAAGTTCTTTCTTAATAGCTGAATTACGTCTGGACATACATTTAATGACCTGACCCCGGAAAGTGCATTTAAAGGAGTCCCACAGAACGATTGGGGAAGAGACAGAGCCTTCGTTTTCACGGAAAAAAGTATCTATAGCCGTAGAAAATTCATCAACATGAGAAGGGTCATGCAAGACTTCAGTATTTAATCTCCATGAACGAGCGCGTGATTTAGGGGCAAAGGATGATAGCTTAAAAGTGACCGCAGCATGATCAGAGACCTAAATAGGGTGTATAAGCGGAGAAGAAGAAGATGAAACAAGAGAAGAATGAACTAGGAGATAGTCAATACGAGAGAAGGAGGAATGAGGCGAAGAGAAGAAAGAAAAATCACTACCAGTGGGATTATGGAGACGCCAAAGATCGTGAAGATGAGAGATGGAACACATGTTAAGCATTTGTTTGTGGGATTTAGGAGGGCGAAACTGAAACGAAGAATTACTATCTAAGAGAGGGTCCATCGGTAAATTAAAATCTCCACCAACAATGAGATTACCAGCGTGTGGGGTGTTATTTAATTTTTTGGTAATGGATTTCCAAAAAGCTGGATCATCAACGTTCGGGGCATAGATATTCATAACATATAAATCGTGCTGTCCATCCGACAATTTAGATAACAACCACCGACCATCAGAATCATGATCAGAAGAGAGTATTGATAAACCTGAGTTCCTCGAGATTAAAGTAACAACCCCATTCCATTTGCCAGAGGCATCAGAGCAAGAAACATCTAAAACCCATTCTTTCTTCAAAAACAACGCTTCTCTATTAGTGATCTTGGACTCTTGAAGAAGAACCAAATCTGCAGAGAGAGACTTACAGTAATCCAAAATTTTCGACCTCTTCACCGGGTGATTCAAACCCTTAACATTAAGGGATAACACATTTAAACCCGGCATGTAAAACAAGAGGGGTAAAAAGAAGACGACACTGATAACAGAAAAAGAACCAACGTCAGAAATACAAGGCAGCAATCATTAAACAAAAGAAACACTGAGGGAGCGTCCATGTGGGAGGACCAGGAGAAAAGAAGAGAAAGAAGAGAGGAAAAGAGAATAGAAAGAAGAGAGAAAAGAAGCAGGAGGGGAGGCCTAAAAAAGACCAACAACATGCAAGGGAGAACGTGGAAAAGGCGAGCAAGGGTCCCGTACTAGGAGCATAAGTGGGTAAAACAGTAGCCCAATACTAAAATATAGTAGCGGATAGCAGGAAGATCGGAACTGGTAACAAGGAACACATAGTCCCGCAAAACATCATTATAATGCAAATAATAAAACTGATAATGAAAAAAATTACTACACTCTAGTGTAAAATAACAACATCCTAGCGAGAGAAATATCTATAATAAGCAACATTAGTAGAATAAATAAGAACAAAGTAAGTATGCGAGAAAAAACTTCAACAGTAGATAATTGCGAAGCGAGTACAATACATATTCTAAAAGCTAACAACATAATTAAGGAACAAGCTATAACTGCATATGACATTACTATGAGGATGAATGATAGAAGCAAGAAAATAGAGATGTATGAGAAAAGAACTGTCAGAAAACAGCCAACTAGGTAGATAAAGAAAGAAAAAATAGAAATAAGAGAACATATAAAGCAAATACCAAAATTTATAATGAAGAGATTATTACACCCAAATGCAACATACCACACCCTAGCGAGAGATATATGTATAATAAGCTATACTAGTAAAATAATTACTAAGACACTAATTATATGAGGTAAATCCGAAACAGTAGATAAATGCAAGACAGATAATGTGCATATTTAACAAGATAATAACATAATTAAAGAACAAGCTATAACTGTATATGACAAGAGTATGAAGCTGAGACACAGAAGGAAGAAAGTAGAGATGGAAGGGAAAAGAAATGTAGGAAAATAGGAAAGTAGGCATATAAAAAAAGAGAGAAAAAGACCTGTAATATAAAAAGGAATGTAAATGTTGAAGAAATACGCAGGAAGAACAGAGAAGGACGACAGATAAGAAATAAAATAGCGAGAATGTGGATAGGAAGCTCTGAAAAGAGGAGAAACAGGAAGCAAAACAAAAGGCATTATAAATAAAAGAGGAGAAACCATGAACAATAGATTAATGCATGACAATCAATATGTAAATCCTAAAAAAATAACTACATATTCAATGAATACACTATAATTGTATATAACATTATATATGTGAGAGAAGAAAGGTAGGAAAATATCAGAATAGGAGGAGAAAAAAGAAAAAAAGAAAGATAGAGAATGTCACATACCAGAAAAAGCAACGTAACTATTAAGAGATAAGTAACAAGAAAATAGAAAAGTAAGTTGAAAGAAAAGATGACCGAGATGAGAGATAAGAAAAGTTGAAATAACGGAATTAAAAGTCAATACAGCAGTATGCTAACAGCAAGAAAGAGAAGAGGAAACAGCAAAATATAGAAAGCCACCATAAAGGAGACTAAAGAAGACATTTCAAGTGCCCGAAGCACCAGGAGCCTGGGAAGTCGCCCTTTGAATCTCCATCTGAATCTCCATCTGATTGTCCAGGAAGGTAGCTAAATCCGCCGGCTCATCAAAAATCCTGGAACGTCCCTTGTAAGAAATGCGGAATTTGGAGGGACCAGCAAAGGAAAAGGGAATGTTCATCTCAGAAAGACGTTTCCGAAGATTGAGGAAGCCCTTCCTCCTTATGACTGTGTCCCTGGCAAAGTCTTGACATATTGAAATTCGATGACCTTCCCAAACGACATTTTTAGTCCTGCGCATGTGCGAAAGAATTTGTTCAGTATGTTGATGACGCAGTGGCTTAAAAATTATTGCTCTTGGCTGGGTGGCAGACTTAGAACGAAAAGTTGGAACACGATGTGCTCTTTCTATCTCAAAGTCTCTTTGAAATGAAATTTGTAGCGTATCAGGAATCCAATGATACAAAAAATCAAGCATAGAGGAAGATGATTTCTCTGCATCTTTCGGCAGACCAAAAATGCGTAGGTTAGATCTACGATTACGGTCCTCCTGCTCAGTGAGGTCTTTACGCAATGCCGCCATTGAACGCTCTAAGTGGCTGAGAGACCTGGCTTGCTTCTGGATATTATCCTCTGAGGAGCTTATACGTGACTCCGTGGCCGACACTCGAAGAGACAGAGCTTTGAAGTCATTCCGAATAGCGGACACCTCCACTTGTAGTAAATCCGTATTAGTCTTTGTAGATTGTGCAATATCATGCACCTCGTTAAGACGCGATAATATTGCGTCAAGAGTAGAGGTGGTGTCTGACGGAGCAGTCTCAGGTGTAGGAGACACAGACTTAAGACGTTTGAGTGAAGTGCCAGCCTCTTTTGGGTCTTTAGTAGTTGTGGGACGGCCCATATTTGCAGCCATGAAGAGACAGACCCACAGAAAAAATACACAGCCAGTTGAAAAAAAAAAACTGTGCAGTTACCCCAAAAACAAGGAATACAGCACACCAAGTGTGAGAAGCACTAAAAGCAGTGACAGTGGCGGACTTATAAGGTGAGCAGGCAGCAAAATATATGGTAGAACCTCATAGACCTCAATAGGTTACATCAAAAACATCGTGAGGCAAAAGCAGATCCATCCATAGATATTATCACTGAAGAAAATAGAGAGCAACATAGTATCTAGCCAAGCAGCCCAATGAGCATAAAAAAATAGAAAAAAGATGTTACCATTTCAGAGCCGTGATGAAAAAATATCCAGGCTATCCCCACACCTGCAACATTGTAATAAAAGCGGCACCTCTGAGGAGAAAACGCCGTCTCCGCCACAAGCGGTAAGATGGCGGCCGCCCGTGAAGAGATCGAGCGTCGCAGCAGCTGACTGGGGAAAAGATGCAGCCTTCAGCAGAATTCGCCCAAATGAATGTCAGACGACTCCTGACATATTCCGGCACCTGGAAAGAGCTTTACAGCGAAGAGGGGCAGTCAGGAAGCGGTAAATAATCTCCGCCGGCCCCCACTCGCCTGAGAGCTCAAGCGCGACCCGCCATGTCCCAGCGGCGCGCAAGCCACGCCCCCCTGGTATAGTCTCTTTAAAATTATAAAAACATTACCCTTGTCAGGCTGCATACAGTGCATTCGCTATATAAATATCAAGCAGCAACAATACATTCAGGTGCGTGGCCACTGTGCAGCAGGTACAGTGACCCCGGTGCGGACCCAAGAGTGCGGGCAGCCCACTTTCCAGAGATTCCGACTGCCTTCTACTTTTAACAAGGGGGCATTTTCCAAGCTTGCATTATGGTAAGTGACATCCTTGATATGCGTAAAATGTTACAAACGTTTCCCTTTTCAGGTGAACAAAAACACCTTCATCTTTTTCACAGTCTCTTACATTACATGTCACACTGTCAAACGTCACGACCATAAAATAATCTTGTCTCTGGTGTGGTAATTGAGAACTTCCTAACTGCGGGCCTGACTCTCATCCACACCCTCCCTCGCCCGGCCTTCTCTGCAGACAGGTAGGCGACTGGAGCCCTTGCCTTAGTAATGCAGCGGCGAGGACTGCTCTTTTCCAGGTGAGACATTCCTAAAACGGGTCACTGAATGGGGCTGATAATTCTATGGCAGGACAGGAGGCTCAGATTATGCTTTCTCTATTTCTTTACTACAGACAGCAGCCAATAGGAACACAGTAAAGAAAAAGGAAAAACTACCAGACCCATGAACACCTGGGCAACCATAGAGACTACATCCCTAAATAAACAACCATAGAGGACAAGACTTCCTCTTTCTTTGCTGCTTCGCAGCCAGTTAAGTCATTCCTTCTTTACTTTATTGCTCTGTATGTTTTCAATTGCCTTATTATTGCTTGCTTACTTACTGTTTTTGCAGCCACGCCGCTTCGGCGCTTACCTTGCCGATACTTTCTGTACTTAATTTTCGTTTCTGTGGCGTAGCGTTTCCGCTACTGTGTCCCCTCCGGTTTGCCTTTCTGTCCTTGAGAGCACGGGTCGCCTCTCTCCTGCTACTCGGGCGATTCGTGCCCGCGTCTTATTGTGGAGTGGGAACGGAGACTCTGGAGGTCGCGCGACACTCCGCTTCCTGGAATTGCACAGGCGGGTTTCTGCGCATGCGCGGAAGCCCTCTATTGACGCTCCGCGTTTGTGACGGGGAATTTCACACGCCTGAGGCAGCGTTTTTCTTCGGCCTTCGCCCACAGCCTGCCAGGGAGTCCCTACACTACGCCCTTGCCTTTATTGACAGGTTGGGGCTGGAAAATTGCTAGAGGCATTGCCTAGAGTGGCCATAATAAGCGAGCCAGTTCCCTCCACGCTTAATTTCTTGATTTAAACTTGGCTTGCTTGGGGTTTGTCACTCCCCCTGTGGTGGTCAGTGAGTGTTTTTCTGACTATTGGTGTTCTTCCTCTGTGGGCATTTATATTTCAATTTACAGCCTTTCGCTCATTGCATAAGCATGGCTGACTACATGGAGGATGAAGATTATTATTATGAGGAACAACAGGAGTCTTTTGAAGACAACTTGGTGGACGCCCTTGACCAGGGAGTGCAACAATCTGTTAAAACTGCGCAAGTCCGCGCAATTGGTCCACTTAAACGTCATTTGACGGATTATGCCACGCAACAGGGTTGGCTTCCTTCATCCTCCACCAGGCGCTCTTCTAAATCCCCTAAAAATCTGCATTTATTAGATTTTGCAAAATTGGCACGAACCCTACAATCTACCAGTTCTTCTAAGAAGGCGTCTAAAGTTTCCCATACTCCCACTGACACTGATGAGTCTTCATCCACATCTTCCTCTTCAGATCTTTTTGTACCTACCCCTGCTAAAAAGTCTCAAAAGGAACATTTTGTAGACGCACCTTCATGGCCTCAGGTGCTAACCTTTGAGCCATCGGACATAGTCCATCCCAAATCCAAGTCCTGGCTCCCTTCTCCGGAGGTCGCGGAATATGTCCAGGCCCACATTCGAGAGCCTTTTGATCAAGAGGTGCGCACACGTCTGCGCTCGGAGTGTCCTCGCCCTGATTTGGCGGACAAGCTGTCTGATACTCCGGAGGTTGACCCCACTATCCTCACTTACCTCAAAAAATTCATTAAAGAACCTAAAAAGGGTATTGATCGGTCCTGGCGCCTGTGCCAGGGTAAGCTCTTAGACTTACTTGCCCCTCTTACCAAGCTTCTGGTGGATTTAGGTTATCAGGCTAAAGAGTTCGATTTGCTCATCGATCCGGACGAATTGATTGGCTGGGCTCACTGTGCTGTCTGCCAGTTGGGGAACGCCAATTGTGCTCTGTCCACAGAGCTTCGCTGGTCCATCCTCTTAAAAATGGATCCCAGGTTGACGGAGTTGACTTCCTCTGAGTCTGGGCCCCTTGCTCAGGGTCTGCTTTTCGGACAACCTTTTCTTAAGGAGTTGACCAAGTTTGTCGCGACGTTCAGTGGCCTGGATGAGGCTCAATCTTCTCTCCGGAGGGCGTTTCGCCTGGTTTTTGGGAGGGCCGGACGTTCCAGGGGACGTTCGTTCGGCCGAGGTTCCGGCCAGCAAAGTGGCAATCAGTCCCATCAGGGCGGTAGTTAAAATACCTCCTACTCCGGCTCCAAGTCTAACTTTTACCCCTCCCGCAAAGGTCGTGGGCAGTCCAACAAATGACGATATGGTGGAAACCAAGGGGAAGTCAGGAGTTCTCCAACTCAGGTGAGCCTCATTCCTTACTCAGAGGTTGTTCTAGGGGGCAGACTGCGGTATTTTCTAAACAATTGGCGCGTGATCTCCAGCGATGCATGGGTGTTGCAAACAGTCCTGGGGTACAGAATAGAGTTTTATAGTGCTCCATGTCAGACGCATCTTCCTTCACCCCTTCATTTTTCCCAACTAGACCAAGAGATTCTATCCAAGGAAATCGATTCTCTTCTGGCCAAAGGGGCCATAGTTCGAACTTCGCGTCATCCGCAGGGGTTCGTGAGCAAGGTCTTCCTCGTTCAGAAGAGAGGGGGCGGGTCTCGTTTCGTCCTCAATCTCCGGGATTTCAACAGCCGAGTGGCGTATCGCCACTTCAAGATGGAAGGAATCCACCTTCTCAGGGATCTTCTTCGCGAAGGCGACTGGATGGTTCGCCTGGATTTGAAGGACGCGCACAATTCGGTTCCAATGTTCAAGCCTCATCGCCGTTACCTCCAGTTTCAATGGTTGGGAATGTGGTTCGAGTACACTGTCCTCCCGTTCGGCCTCTCGTCAGCACCTTGGTGCTTCACGAATCTTCTGCGGCCGGTAGTGGAGTCATTGAGGGCGCGCGGTGTTCGTCTGATAGTGTATCTCGATGACATCCTTCTGATGGCTCAGTGTCCGGTCCAATTACAAACCCATTTGTCCTGGACAATAGAGCTATTGCAGTCTCTAGGATTTCTAGTGAATCCTCACAAATCTCTTTTGCATCCCACTCAGTCAATAGAGTTTTTGGGTTTCCTTGTCGACTCGATCTCATGTCAACTTCTCTTGCCTTCCCAGAAGATCAGGTCCATCAAGAGGGAGTTGAAATCACTTTTATCCAAACCGAGTGTGTCTTTGAGATCGATCGCGCGGATCGTCGGCCTTCTGGCTTCGTCCATTCAAGCGATCTTTCCGGGTCCCTTGCACTATCGGGCCCTTCAAAGACTCAAAATCAGACATTTACAGAAAGGTCTTCGCTATTCCGACCTTGTACCTCTCTCGACGGACGCCAAGTCGGAGATGTTGTGGTGGCTCAACCACATGGAGGCTTGGAACGGGAAAGCCCTGTTCGGGTCTACCCCGGATATAGTGGTGGAATCAGATGCCAGTCTTTGGGGATGGGGAGCCCGTTGTGGGTCTGTGACAACGGGGGGTCGTTTGTCGTGCAACAAATTGAGTCTTCACATCAATTGTTTGGAGCTCCTGGCGGGCTCGTTTGCGATCCGTTGCCTTGCTCCCCATGCTACGAATTGTTGCATACTCCTCCCCATGGACAACATCTCTGCGGTTCAGTATGTCAACAAACTGGGGGGGACAAGGTCGAGACTCTTGGCAGAAATTGCGAAAGACTTTTGGCACTTCTGCCTTCAACGGAAGATCACTCTTATTGCGGAGTATCTCCCGGGTCGCGAGAATCAGGTGGCCGATTGGAACTCTCGCCATCTGCTGGACTTCAGCGACTGGAGGCTTCATCCCAGGGTGTTTCGGGGCCTCTCTCGCATATGGGGTCAGTCTTCGATAGACCTGTTCGCCTCTCGCCTCAATGCCCAACTGCCCAGGTTTTACAGTTGGCGTCCGGATCCGGAGGCTCTTGCCACGGATGCGTTTCTTCAGATTTGGCCTCCTCATCTCTGCTATGCGTTTGCCCCGTTCGCAATGATTCCGAGGGTCTTGGCTCGGACAAAGCACTTTCAGTCGGAGATCATTCTGATTGCGCCTCTTTGGAGGGCTCAGGCTTGGTTTCCGGATCTTCTGGAGATGAGTTGCTCGACGCCGCTCCTTCTTCCCCAGAAGCAGAACTTGTTGTTGGACCCTCTGCTCAATCCGCATCCCCTAATTCAGTCGGGTCAGCTCCGGTTGGTTGCGTGGCGGATTTCGGGGAATGCTGGAAAGTCCCAGGCCTATCTAGAGATGCTGCACGATTTATCGGTAAAGCTTGGGCCCCCAACACACACAAGCGTTATGCTTAAGCTTGGCGGCGATGGTGTGGTTGGTGTTCGGAACGGGACCAGGATCCCGCTTCAGCAGATGCTACTTTAGTGGTTAATTTTCTGGCTTCCATGGCTTCTTCTGGTTCTGCTTATCGGACGGTCAATTCCTTTCGCTCTGCAGTTTCTGCGGGTCATGATTTTGTTGATGGGAAGCCTGTTGGGGAACATCTCTTGATTTCCAAGCTGCTTCGAGGCATTCGGCTGGTAAAACCGCCTTGTCCAAAGTATGTTGCTCTTTGGGATGTCTCCATTGTTTTACTTTTTCTGGACTCTTGGCCTCCCAACTCCTCCTTGTCTCGTAAGCAACTTTCGGCAAAGTTGACAATGTTATTATGTTTGGTGTCTTGCAAGCGCGTTTCGGAAGTGCGGGCCTTAGATCTGGCTGGTCATTCGTTCTCTCCGGACGGAGTCACTTTCTCCATCTCTAGGCGCACCAAATGTAATATCTATTCTGTCACGTATCCTGCTTTTCCACAGAATCCAGTTATGTGTGGTCCAAAGCATAAAAGATTACGAGGTAAGTGCAGCTCCTTTTTGACAAGACTTGTCTGGTCAATTGCTGATTGCTTTACAGAAGCCCTTTAAGCCTGTGGCGCCTGCTACCTTGGCGCGCTGGGTGCGTTGGCTCATGTCCGAGGCTGGAATTGATGTCTCCATTTTCGTAGCCCATTCCGCTCGGGGAGCCATGGCTTTTAAAGCGTTTTCTGTAGGGGTGAGTCTCACTGACATCATGAAGGCCGCTGATTGGTCTTCCGAGTCTGTGTTCAAAACCTTTTATTTCAAGCCTATTGTGGATATTGCTTCTGTTGTGGTGGTTCAGGTTTGAACAAGCATAATCTGAGCCTCCTGCATTGCCATAGAATTAAAAATTTGCATACATTTGTGACAAGAATTTTCAATTCTATTAAGGACACAGAGGCGAGGATTATCCCACCCGAATGTATTTTATCTGCATCTCTCATGTATGCTTATATGTTGTTATGGCACCATTCTGGATTGTTTTTATTGCACTGTTTCCCTACCCTTTGTACCTTTGCTTTTCATGGAATTGGGATTGTGTATTACGGCTCTGTCTTTCTTTCAGGTTCTGATCAGAAATGAAGTTGTTCTTCAGTGCATTCCTTCTTCGGCTTTCGGCAGTTCGTTTTCTGGATATGTTGCCTTCTGCTGCTCCAGTTTCCTGGTCCTTGGTTCCTTGGGACGTCTTCTGCTGGTCGATCTTCCTGTTGCCTTTGGATGTTTCTCTCAGGATGTTCTTCGGAGATACTTGAGTTGACTTTTGACTTTTTTTTCTGATTAACTGTTTATGGACAAAGAAAGAGGAAGTCTTGTCCTCTATGGTTGTTTATATAGGGATGTAGTCTCTATGGTTGCCCAGGTGTTCATGGGTATGGTAGTTTTTCATTTTTCTTTACTGTGTTCCTATTGGCTGCTGTCTGTAGTAAAGATATAGAGAAAGCATAATCCTCGCCTCCGTGTCCTTAATAGAATTGAAGATTCTTGTCACAAATGTTTGCAAATTTTTAATTATCCTGAATGAGCCGCCACTGAGCAGCTATGTGAATGGGTTGTACAAACACTTAACGCTGCGTCCCGTGTGCACAGGCTCACACTGTGAGGCATTTAAAGAGACACTTTCTCACCATGGAAGGAAAAGATTTTGAAACTTGCGCCTGAGGCCAAAAAACTCTACCCCATCTCTTCGCCATAAAAGAGACATTTGTATATCGTTCTTGGTACTTAAATGGTTAAGTAACAGCAAGGATTAAACTTGATAACGTTTTTTTCTTACAAAGAGATAAACGTAATATTTACGGGGGACACTTCATATGAAATAAATGTAAGAATTAGACATTATTTAAAGTGACTTTTTTGCACAGACTGGGACATCTTAAGGATTTTGGGAGGGTGGAGGGTGCGGGGGCTGGTCCAAGTGTATTTTCTGGGGCCCTGTTCAGAATAGCTTTGAATTTCTGATCCAATTTCAGCTCTTACATTTCCTCTTTGGCCTGGTCACTGACAGTGCACAGGCACACTGGTCCAAATTCTAAATGTGTTCCATCTAATATTCAGGGATAGTGGTGTGTATTTTTAATATTACAAAACTGTAGCAGCTAACTAATATTAATTGCAAATAACATTTGGGAACTCTCCTATTTTCATATCTGAGGTCCTGTTTTGAAAGTATTTTTTTTAATGGATGTTGCATTGTGCTGAAAAATAGAAGCATTTCTCTGCAAAATGTCTGTAATAGACTCCACTACACCACCCACACTAAAATAAATTAAAGGGGAAAGATATTTAAAACAATCTGTTTAAGAATTATTTAAGGTCATTAAGGCAAGACTCTCTGCATAACAGAGCTGGCTCAATCTGGGGGACCCCTGAAAGGCTGGGACCCTGGGGACGGGGCCCACTTTGCCCATGTTTTAAGATGCTCAGTTTAGTCAAGAGCAAATAGCACTAGCATTGGCATAGCCAATAGGTCTCGCCTTTGGGACCTTATAAGTGTTAAGCCATGCAACAATTGATGTTGTTGCACCAAGGATATTGTGCTGGATACCGAAACACTTATAAGGCCCCAAAGGCAAGACCTATTGGCTATGCCAATGCTTGTTTTCTTTTCTTAACAGTGCACAGCTGGGAGGCACTGAGATTTCGTAAGTGGGTCAACTTGAAACACTCAAAATATGCCCAAGTGAAATATTATTAGAAATTACTCTTTCACGTAATATGATGAGCCCCTTTTGGAATGAAGTCTTAGGCAGTTTTGCAAAAGAGGGCTAGTTTAAAATCAATGGACTCCAAGGGCACTCTGGTCAGTATGCATAGCAATTTAGTGATCAAAGGTCACAAACAGAGTTTAAAATTCATTAGGCCACTTATGTGGTGCGAGTGTCTGGCACCACAAATTGGCGGTGCTGTAAGCACATTGTAAGGGAGAACACCATCCCCTCCTCAGTATTGGTGCCTCATAACGCAAGTGTCACTGGGGCGCAGAGTCCTCCTCAAAATATAGAAATGGTACAACTGGCCAGTGCCGCAGGTTAACAACAGTGCTGTTAGCATGATGTTAGGGATAACTTCAATCCCATCCTCAGCGTTGGCACCTCCCAGCACAATTGTTACTGTATCCCCTCAAGTGATGCAAGTGGAAAAATCCACAGCCATACAGCAACACCCTGGTTCATTTCACTTCAATTAAATAAGGGACCAAATGCAAAGGTCCAAGTGTCTGGAGTACACCTTACATTTGCTCTTGTCCAAACTAACAGGCTGAAGAACAAGGATTAGTCTGATAAAAGGCCATGAGGAAAAGGATCTGGCTCGAGGGTTATCGCACAGCAACAGAGCATTGGCCCACGCTCACCCACAAGCACCCAGCAATCTCTCCTCTTGATTTAGAGGATGCATGAACCTCTTGTCAGACGGGCCATCAGACATATGCTATCATAGAACTAAACCCAAAGGATACTAAACACTCTTACCAAGAACAACAGTAGATGTCTGATGATAGAGCCAAGTGAGATGGTCTTGCCCTGGCTCTTTCTGGTGCTGACGGGTGCAGGACGGGCCGGCCCTTGGCCGGCCCTTTGCACTAGTGTGGCCCGTGCATGTCCCATGCTGCAGGAGGAAGAAGAGCTGGAAAGCGTGCAGCATGGGGGAATCAGATGTGGTCCCTCCTCCTTTTATCTGTGCAGCAAGGCAATATGGGACACTGAGTGCCTGGGTACACCAACAGCAGCAGGCTCCCTGATCATCTCAGTTGATAAAAGATTTTTCAATGAAAATGTTGTTGTTACAAAACATCAAATATAGGTTTCATGAAACGTAATAGGAACAGGGTTGCTCATTACTACTGTCAATGGAAAAATTGATACAATTCTACAAACTGTGGGATTTTGCCAAGGTTTTGTGAATTACTGCATTTTAGACATGTCAGTCTTAAATTGGGCTTCCTCACAATGTTTCACCTACTTAACCACAATTTGTACTGGATTTTTGCTGTTGTTGGCCTTAGAACTCTGCACTTTGCCTATGCTAACCAGTGCTAAAGTGCTTGTGCTCACTCAGCTAAACAGGGTTTAATAGGCATGTAGCTGATTGGGAATATTTAAATTACTTATAGCCAATAGCTATTCCCCAAGACAGACTAATAATAGCTGCATTTCGTTGAATGTTTATGGTCAAGCTAGGATCCAGCCATCTGCAGATAAACTGGCAAGGAAAGGGTAAAAGGACAGACACACTGGCTTCTACGAGAGAAAATCAGGCAGTCCGCAGTGGTTCAAAAAGAGAGAGCGAGTGAAAAGATGTCAATCGCAATGCTTAAGTAACCAAACACTAACTTTGGAGCATGGGTTAGAAGAACGTTCTCTGATACCAGCCCCAGTACCCCATCAGAGATGTTTTCACTTACTAACAAGCATGCAGCAGGTTGTTTCTTTATAAAAAAAACACCTTCCTGTAAGTTTTTTTCCAAGGAGGGGGTGCATTGCATTGTTTAGAACAGCTGCCATAGCACAAAAAGGATGTTAATTGTACCAAGGACAATCTCCAAGCCTGTGAATTTATAAGCTCTTTGACACTGGAGGCGGAGGGTTTATGCACTCTGGATTCTAAGAACTGTGGTCCACAGGGCACTAGAACCTGAATGTTCACATTCTGGACATTCTGTCAATGGTAGTTCATTGAGATCAGCTACTAAAAGTATATAGAACCATTGCTGTTAAAAGTAAATGTAGGCAAATATGGTCCAAATTTTAAAATGTCATAATTTAAATGTAAGGGAAGTGCAAATGTGTAACCAATTCATGTCATGGCATGTGTATCTAAATTGAAAACCTGCTTTAATACCATTCATGTGGCGCTGCGTGTGTGGAAATGCACTCTCTTTTCACTTCTTTAAGCAAAAGGTTGGCATGACATCTGGCGCTGCACTCCCACGCGCCGTCTGGTTCCAGGCACACATAGTCTTGGTTGCAGTGCACAGAGAACTTACACTGCCGCACACAGAGGAAAAAATTAGAGGGAACATTGGTTGTGATATGTAAATAGGTTTATTTGCACTTGACGTTAGGTTTCAACAAGTGTAAATACACATCATATGTCTATGTGTGCATATATATATGTCCTGTTCTCAATGCTTTGATTGCAAAGTTTTCACCAAATTGGTTATAAAATCACATAATAATTCAGAAGTACATGTGCTTTTTTGGGAGTTAGTTTGATTTCTTGCATTAAATGTTAGTCTCATCTGAGAAGAGGGGCAAATTGAGTAAATAAGTTGGGTGTTTTTTATAAGCTGATAGGTGGCAGAACCACTCTTCGCTTAATGTACAGATATTGGATGCGTATCCTATTCACAATTAAATAAAATACACAATGTTTTCGAACCTTTACAACCAGAGCTATTCCTCACGTTGCAATAATCTTATAAGGTTCGTCTGCAGAAGTATTTCTTTGCTATTTGTCCTTGCATGTCTCATAATAAACAATTCTCTTTGTTTTTACGGGCTTGGGACGTAAACTGCATATTTTTGATACATAGGCTGTGGAGCGGTCTCTGAAATAGAGCAATGTTAAGGCTGCACGAGTTTCACATAGCATGTTGCAAAATCGGCTTTATTGTTCGTGTCAGTGATTAATATTTTGACATTTTCTCTGAATGCTGCCCACATTTATTTAATATATTTTTATTATACTGTCTTCTGCCTTTTCACTATAAGGGCCAGGGCTTCCCCCAACTGAGGCATTTTGCAGATCCACCTCAAACACTGTTCGAGGTCACCCGGTTGAGCGCCTACTTACTTCTTCCAGCTGGCATGTTTCTTCTACTCTCTCTTTTTAACTTTCTGTGACCACTTTCCTCTAACTCTTGCTCTCTTACTCTTTCCTCTACTTTTGACGTGTTCTATGACTGCTTTTCTTTCACTCTTTGCTCTCTCACTCCCTGCTTTTTTGTTGCTCTGTGATCAGTTTCCTGTCACTCTTTGCTCTCCTATGCTGTTGGCAGTATGAGGGCCTTTTGGGTTCTTTTTTAAAAACAACTCCTTTATAGACCATTGACCAACAAGGGCCTGTCTTCAAGTTACTTGCGGATCAGTACCAGGAAGGATGAGCACATTAAATCTGTGCCTAATTAAAGATCTGACACAGTAAAAGAAATATGAAAAGTGACATTGTTTGTTTATCCTCGTCGCATGTTCCCTTTGGAACAGTCACTCTGAGTTGCTAAGCAGAACCGAAGACGACACGCTGCCACATCGTTAAGTGGAGAGCGCACCCTTTACTTTTATTTCCTCCTCATTAGTGATGCACTCACTGTCTAGCTTTTTTTAATGTCATATTTTATTGCAGAATGACCATAAAGGTTAAGTACATAAGATGTGCTAACACTGTCAAAGGACTTTAATTAATGCCTGGTAGTAAAAGGACCAGTGTATCATAGATCATTCACCACAAACGTTGATATCTTCAATAGCTAATATAGCGTAATGCCTAATATGTTGCATGGCTAAACACTTACAAAGTCCAAAAGGCGAGATCTATTGGCTATGCCAATGCTTGTTTTAATAAGGGCAGCTCAACAACTTCCTGGGATGGCGAAGATAAAACTTACTGTGCTCTTACAGTATTATACATAATTTTTTACACTATAAAACCTAAGTAGGTTGGGTATCTCCCATCAATTCCACTCATCTTGACACGGATTTGGTAAAATCTTCAAACTGTTCGGTCCCCATAACAATGATTGAAACCCAACATTCAAACAATTCATGTACAAGACAATGTAAAAGGAAGATGCAACCCTAAGACGGTTATATAGAACAGCCCTAATTGTAAACCTTATTCAAACGTTGTAAACCAATTAATTAGATAATCATTGCCCTAACAATCTTGCCCTTAGCGCTTTCTAATAACAAGAGCCCCCCCCCCGATAAAGTTCACAACCGCAGTGCAGATGTCAATAGAGAAGAAATTATATTTAAAGCTTTTTCTATATGTACAGGTACCTTGATTTCTCAATAGTAGGAGTAAAAATCTTGTACTTGTTGTTTTAATAAAGTGCGCAAAATAATATAAGTGCAAAGTGCTTTGTTTACACAAATTGTCACAAGGACAGGGCATGAGCTGGTCTGACCAACCTCTTTGATGTGGAAATGCTGCCAAGAAGTGCACTGTACCTAATCGAAAACTTATATGGTAAATCTATATTGTGAATTTGTGCTAAAAACTAGATAAAGTTGTAAATGATTAGCCATATGACTAGCCCAGATAGGACAAAGCATTCCAAAATGTTCCTGCGACTGCCGGTGACAATTGTTAGCTCTAATAATTCACAATTCAACGTACTTTATTCGGTTAAAATTAATAACCACAAAAGCATACAGCATAAAATTTCATATTAAACATAGTTTTACACATGATTCCCTATCCAAATCAGGATTCCTTGTGAACAAGCAATGAGAAATCGATCCAACAAAGAGATTTAACAATTTAAAAATGCTTAGAAAATATAAAAGGCGTGTAAAGCTATGTTTAATCTATAAAGAAAGAACACTTGGCAACATCAGTTAAAATTCGAATTCATTACATTTGGCATCACCATAAAGTGCTTCATACAGGAAAAAGTGGCTGTGCTTTATGGGTTCTCTTTATGGGTTTTCTTAGAACCTGCACGTGTGTTACTGCTTCTGCCAGCTTTTTTAACCCTAATTCTAATTTTAATCGCCATAGCTTGGCTTTTGCTCGTGTTTCGCGCTAGTGCTGTAATTTGCGGAGTCGCGCCTGTATTTGGAGGGGTGAATTAGAGAGGCTCACCTGCACGTTAATTTTTGGAAAACTCACCCGCATTTGTGGGATTTATTGAGTAGGGCTACCTGGGAGGCTTCATCGCGGCGCTAGCCGCCATCTTGGGTGAGTGGTTGGGAAAGCGGGCCGGTGACTAGGCGCCATCTTGGTTGGCGGGCTAGACGATCGCATAGGCGGTCTCCCGCGCTCTGCCCTCGCATCCTGCATTTAAGGCGATCCTCTACACCAGCAGGTAGATCTCTTAGAACCTGCACGCGTGTTACTGCTTCTGCCAGCTTTTTTAACTCTAATTCTAATTTTAATCGCCATAGCTTGGCTTTTGCTCGTGTTTCGCGCTAGTGCTGTAATTTGCGCAGTCGCGCCTGTATTTGGAGGGGTGAATTAGAGAAGCTTACCTGCACGTTAATTTTTGGAAAACTCACCCGCATTTGTGGGATTTAGTGAGTAGGGCTACCTGGGAGGCTTCATCGCGGCGCTAGCCGCCATCTTGGGTGAGTGGTTGGGAAAGCGGGCCGGTGACTAGGCGTCGTCTTGGTTGGCGGGCTAGATGATCGCATAGGCGGTCTCCCGCGCTTTACGGTGATAAATAGTTATGGAGGGCCCAGCGCGCAGCGGGCGCGTCGTAGGCGCGCCGGAGGTGCGCCAGAGGTAAGCCAGTTTGCGCCCGTTCGCGCACAGGGCGCGCTGGCGACCGGAAATGCTGCCCCTGTCTCCCTTACGCCCCTAACTCATTTGGAAGAAGATCCTCTAGTAATGAACCCTGTGGTACTGGGAGATCATCTGCCCTCTATTACTGTTAAAAATCAAAACTCTCTGGTTTGTGGTCTGTTAAATGTGCGATCTTTGTGCAGGCACCACACAGAGATATCGCTACTCAAAGAACAACATGAGTTAGACGCCTTATTCATGACAGAAACATGGACGAGGACAGATAGCGGTATAGAATTAGGACAAGCCTGCCCCCCAGGATACAGGATTAAGACATAACCCTCGTGTTGGGGCTAGAGGAGGAGGCGTAGGGCTGATCTACAGGGACTCACTGGACTTTTCCCAGCTAGAAATCAAGCAAATCAAGGAATACGAACTGATGGGCTTCTCTTTGAAGGGACAGGGGGGGTACTATTCACTGGTCTTTTGTGTTATAGACCCCCGGCTGGCGGCACATCTACCGTGTCCGACCTTACCGACCTGATCTATGACCTTTCCAACTCCCATGCCAGATTGATGGTATTGGGGGATTTCAATCTGTGGCCAGATGGGCCAACGGACTCAGCCTTTACATATCTGATTCAGGCTTGCTGCAGCATCAATCTGGAGCAGCTGGTTCTCTCTAAGACTCACCAGAGGGGACATGTTTTGGATTTGGTCTTTGCTGACTCCGGTCAGGTAAGGGTCAGAAACATCCTTCCGCAATGCTGGATGGACCACGCCCTAGTCCTCTTCTCCGTAGCTCTCCCGTTGGGCTGCTCCAAGACCAGTAGCACTGGAATGGCTAGGACTGGGAGACAATGGTCCAGGCTTTTGAGAGGCGTAACTCTCCCAAATCTGCTCTCTGAAGCCTTTCAGCTGGCAGACAATGTGGAGGAAAGCTACAATGCCCTCACCCAGCAAATTACGACCTCTTTGGATATGCTGGCTCCGCTAAGAAAAACGCGAGATAGAACAAAAACTGCCATGCCATGGTTCTCAAGGGAACTCCTCCAACTTAAACAGCAGTGCAAACGAGCAGAGAGGAAATGGAGGAGACATTATCTGGTATCGGATAAGGTTCTCTTCAAACAGGAGTTGGCAGCCTATAAGACACAGATTAAGTGTGCAAAAGCAAGGTTTTTGGAGGAGACTTTACTGTCAGCTTCAAACAAAGCACAGGCTTTGTTTAAAATTGTCAACGAGCTGTCACGACCGGCCTGTGCTACTACAGCTATCCCAGCCTCTCAGTTACTATGTGACTCGTTGGCCAAGGCCTTCGAAGACAAGATCGCGACCATCTTGAGTAACTTGAGTCCCATGACACCAGGGGCTGCTCACTCACCTACATCTGAGATGGAGGCGGGGAAAGCCAGGCTGGAAAGTTTTCCTCTTCCGTCTTTCGCAGAGTTTGGTGCTCTGGCGGACAGTGTATCCTCTGGTTCTCCTCTTGATGTACTTCCGCACAAACTCTGGAAAGTCTTTAGGGAAGAGCTGTTCCCTCCTCTCCACGCAATCTGCTGCCAATCTCTTGGCTCTGCCCAGGTGCCGGACAGTTGGAAACTAGTGGTTGTTTCTCCATTGCTGAAGAAAGAATCACTGGACCCCTTATGCCCCGCTAACTACAGACCCATTTCATTACTTCCCTTTCCAATTAAGATTCTGGAAAAACTGGTCACGAAACATCTGTCCAGTTTTTGGGAAGTTAATGACTGTCTGGATGCGTCGCAGTTTGGTTTCAGACCAGCGCATGGAACCGAATCAGCTCTGGTGACTGTCTTGAGTGACCTTCGTTCGTGTGCCGACTATGGACGAGCAGCCTTTCTAGTGCTGCTCGACATGTCGGCAGCGTTCGATACGGTCAGTAATGCCATACTGACCAGGAGACTGGAGGAGGCTGGGGTGACTGGCATGGCCCGGGATTGGCTTGTATCATACTTGGCCAACAGACATCAGGTGGTTGCCCTGCCCCCCTTTAAGTCTACCATCAAAAGGGTCAGTCAGGGAGTACCCCAGGGCTCGGCCATCAGCCCCATTCTTTTTAATCTCTACCTCCACCCCCTGGTCAAGTTAATTAAATTGTTTGGCATTTCAGTCACCAATTACGCTGACGACACCCAGCTCATTTTCTCCTTCGAAGGGGAGAATGCAGTGTCTCAGGAGTCCTTTCACCATTGTATGGTCACCACGGCAACATGGCTGAGTAACAACTCGCTGCAATTTAACAGCTCCAAGACTGAGGTGTTGCACTGCTCTGCGGACCGGGTCCCTCGACCTCTACCACTGGACTTTTGGCCTCCCTCCTTTCAGGGAACGGCAGCAGCAGCTACCTCGGTTCGGAACCTGGGAGTGACAATTAAACCTAATCTTCAACTGGATGGTTTCGTTGACAAAACTGTGTCAACCTGCATGGGTTTGTTGCGTTCCCTAAGGAAGAGTCTCCCTCTGCTCCCCGCCCATGCTACACCAGAAGTAGTGCGTAGTATTATTTTAAGCAGACTCGATTACTGCAACGCACTGCTTCTGGGGGCGCCTGTTACGGCAATAGGCAAGCTACAACGAGTGCAGAATTTCGCGGCCAAGTTAGCACTCTCCCGTCGCCGCTTTGACTCGTCTTCCTCAGCTCTTAGAGACTTGCATTGGCTTCCCATCCCTCAGCGGATCGAGTTCAAGGCTTTATGCCTGGTTTTCCGAGCTTTGCATGGATCGGGACCGGTGCCCTTACAGATGTTCTCCTGGTACACCCCCACTAGATCTCTCCGATCTGCTTCTGCCTATTTGGCTGTTGTTCCTAAGATTCGGAGAAAGCGAACGGGTGGCCGCTCTTTTGGCTTCACAGCATCTAAGTTGTGGAATGATCTGCAACTGTTGCTCAGATGTTCAAGAGACCTTCTTTCCTTTAAAAAAGAACTAAAAACACACGTGTTTCCTAGATCAGGGTAGTTTTCTCTTCCTGTTGATTTCTCATTGACCGTGCTTCAGGATCTGTTTGATCTCAGCGCCAGGATGCCCGTTGGGTGACAGAATGCGCTTTACAAATGTGTTATACATACATACATACATACATGGGCAGTAATTGTGACAATATCCTTATCCTATCAGTTCAGCATATGTAAGCCATAGAGTAAGTCGAAACGGTAGTAGGTAGGTATCCGGTGACTGCTCGGTACGGGACCTCTCCTACCCTTCAAGTAGTTGTCCTCTACACACCATCTTGAGGGTGACGGATAAGCAATTCTGGGATAGAAATCGCACAGTTCCCGAGTTGCTATTGGCCTGTCTCCTGTTTGTGGTAGCCACCTACGAAGAAATGGGACGACCTGGTTATCCCTGAAATTTACAATTACCAGGTCTCCAGCTAAGTCCTTGGGACGGGATCCTACCCACCCCACCCTTCTAACATTTAGGATACTACCGTCAATATTAGGTGGAAGGGGTCTATTTTTAGTTAGCCAAAATGATACCTTGTTTTTAAGGTCCTGATGACCTTCAACTTTCCCGATTGGAAGCTCGGGCACTCCCGAAAGGACACACACATAAGGTGCTGCCTCTGGAGGTAGGTTTATACAGTTGATTTTTCTTAGCATGTTGCCCTGATTAGCAAAAGACCCCCCAGAGATCGTAGCTACGTTAATCTGCCCTGCTCTAGGAGCAGAACTCAGTACTTTTGGTGATTCTTTGGGTACTTCCTTGGCTTTTGAAGCTAATAATCTAGTGGTGAATGGTCGGTATTGGGCCATTTTGCTAGGCATGTTGGAGGCAGCTGGGTTCTCAGTTTGGTTGTGCCCTGACATTCTATTTGTAGGCATGTTTGCCTTGATGGATTCTTCTATCATCGTGACCTTTTCCCCTATTCTATCCATCCTTACTACCAGCGGGGATATTAAGGCTGTAACCAGTTCTTCAAGCTGGGCCAATAGTTTGGATGGTAAAATAGATACAGGAGTCTCCAATGTTGGACATGCCTTGGATATTTCTGGGGTGGTGGCAATGACCAGTGGGGGACTTAAGTTTATTTTCTGTTATTTCGCTAGCCTCCCTATGTCTTCCGCACCTTTACGCTTTCTGTTGGCAAGAGGGACCTGAGGGAGTACTATCGGTTGATTGTTAACTATGTCTATTATTGGGAGGTGGGTTTCCAGGGGACTTTTATTTAATTGAGGTGATGCACTAAACTGGGGGCTTCTATACTCCATTGAGCTTGCTGGAGCACCAGATTGCTCCTTTTCCGGTTCTATTGAGGTGTACCTGCTGTTACAGATTTAATTTAGTTCCCTCATTAGGGAGGAGTTAGCAAAGTCTGTTAGCATCGTGCGGGATCGTAAACTGGGTGAAATTTCTGTGGCAAGACTATGTTCTACTCTCTCTATTGCCGATGATACCCTGGTTAGATAGTGGTGCAAAGTCCCCTTAATTGAACCGTTCTGAGACAAAATTTGTTTAGCGGCCTCTTTAGAAGACATGATGCAACTCACTATTGTGCAATACACCAGAAGTAGTCAGGTGGGTATCTTAATTACCAGTGTTTAGTCCCTTTGAAGAAACCAAGAGAGTTCATAGGTAGTCTCTAGATGCGTATCCCTTGGGTCGTATCCTTTGTCCCGCAAAACCAAGAGAGGTTGCCCGACCCGACCTCCTCTGGCCTCTGACGGCCACAGATGACCCGCCCTCTGCCCGGGCTGTGCCCGCGCGCGTCCCGCGACACGGGAGATGTTCTGCGCTGTTAAGCGCTTGCGGGCGCAGCAGAAGCGTCACGGGAGCGCCGGGGTTGCTGGGGAATGTAGTTCCGCTGTGGCCGTTCCCCTCACGGCAGTGGTGTGCTGTTCACTTGCCGTTCCCCTCACTGCTGGGCTGTTGCTGGGATTCGCTTAGGAGTCGGCCGTTCCCCTCACGGCAAGGTAAGGCTGCCTGGATGATGCCCCCCGTGCCCCGCTCGATGCTCTGCTCTATTAAGCGCAGCAGGAGCGTCACGGGAGCGCCGGCGTGCCGGGGCTGCTGGGGAATGTAGTCCCGCTGTGGCCGTTCCCCTCACGGTAGTGGTGTGCTGTTCACTGGCCGTTCCCCTCATGGCTGGGCTGTTGCTGGGATTCGCTTAGGAGTCGGCCGTTCCCCTCACGGCAAGGTAAGACTGCCTGGATGATGCCCCCGCGCCCCGCTCGATGCTCTGCGCTGTTAAGCGCTTGCAGGCGCAGCAGGAGCGTCACGGGAGCGCCGGGGCTGCTGGGGAATGTAGTCCCGCTGTGGCCGTTCCCCTCACGGCAGTGGTGTGCTGTTCACTGGCTGTTCCTCTCATGGCTGGGCTGTTGCTGAGATTCGCTCAGGAGTCGGCTATTCCCCTCACGGCAAGGTAAGGCTGCCTGGATGATGCCCCCGCACCCCGCTCGATACTCTGCGCTGTTAAGCGCTTGCGGGCGCAGCAGGAGCGTCACGGGAGCGCCGGGGTTGCTGGGGAATGTAGTCCCGCTGTGGCCGTTCCCCTCTCGGCAGTGGTGTGCTGTTCACTGGCCGTTCCCCTCACGGCTGGGCTGTTGCTGGGATTCGCTTAGGAGTCGGCCGTTCCCCTCACGGCAAGGTAAAGCTGCCTGGATGATGCTCTAATAGAAAAGGCCATTTTTATTCTGTCTTGGGCTCATGAGGTCATGTTCTGGGGGTTTTCATAGTAGTCCCGTAAGCCAATCTCGAGCAACGTACATTTCAAATAATGAAACCAGGGAATCTTATCAACAGTATAGCCGGCCAGACAATTCTTGATAATGTCTCTTGAAAAGGCTAAATCTTCAGATAGCCAAATCTTGACCTATATGAACAGAGGGGCAAGGACAATACTGTACTCTATATATTCCAACCCTAATTCAGAGTGTCAGAATTTTGGGTGTGCACTTTTGGTACCATCATGAGTCTTCTGATAGAATTATTCTCGGCAACTTGAAGCTTATTGCTCCTGCTATACCCCCATGCTCCTCCCCGTAAGAGGCAATGGGTGGGTATTTTGCTATATAAAGAGCTAATAATTCTTTTTCAGGTTTCTGTCCCAATTTGGCAGCAAACCAGAAAAGTGCATCAGAGGCTCTAACTGGGTGCTGCTCTCTTAAAGGCAACAGGGGGTCCCAAGAAAACTGTGTGTTAAAAAGGTTACCAAAATATGAAAAACTTTTGACTTTTTCCATCTCTCTTCCCTGCATCATAAACGTTTTTGATTTTGTAGACTTGGGACATGTTTCAGTCGATTCAGGTAATGTCCAATGGGTCACTCTGCTTTCAACTGGGCTCCGAAACCTCCTTGCCTCCCCCTAACTAATTCTAAAGGAGTATGTGAAAAAAGGAGGCATAAGACTCTCCTACCTGAACGAATGAGAAATCTGTAGGACATGAAAAAATATGAATTAGTACTTTACTACTTGGAGTTTAGAAACAGTTGTATGTCAGTTGGTCTCAACCTAGGGAGGCACTACACCAGTGTCTAGGGAGACACTACACCATTCAAGTTTGTGTTCACATCAAACCATGCACACTATTTTCTATAAATGAGACCCTGCACCATTCTGTGTGTACACCGTACACCATCAACCCATTTTCTGCTCATATATATATATATATAGCAGCAGCATCCGTTGCTGCTATAAATGGTATTTATATATGAGCATTTCAAACGAAGCCTAACTCACCCTTTTTAGTTTTCTAAACTGGCCTCATCAGCTGACAGGGAGTAGACGCTGTAATGTAATCACACTCGAGAGTAATTGCAGTAAGTTATTTCTCTAGTACTTGCTCTCTGATTGACACTCAGTCTCTTATAACTAACTTATAAAATGCTAATGCAACAACATTTTCTGTCCTTTAACCCCTTCCATGCTGGGCCGTTTCCGCCGCTGTGCGGTAAACAAAAGAACAGGGGCGGGCCATGACGAACCCCAGCCGTCATCAGCACACGAGCGCCGCAGAGCGTGACGGCTGGGGTTCGTCACCACCATGGAAGGGGTTAACTACTAAGTTCGTTTTTAGCTTGGTCACTAATCTCCCAATTGTTTAATCTAAGTTATTGTCATGCCATCCTCGGTACTTCATATATAGTATGTAATCTACCTGGCTGTTCTTTGCCTAGCATCTACCAATGCATAGTGTTCAAGGATTCATTATCAAACTCAAATCACATCTCACAATCATATTATTTTGCCCACTGTAGTTAATTGATAACCTTCTACACATTGAAAACACTTAGGACCTTATTATTAGTTGGGTGGTGCAGGAGTGAAACTGCCCCACGCTGGCAAACTCGTGTGGGGACCGTCCACCAGAACAGAAGTTTTCTCCGGATCTGGTGGGCGGTTCTTTGGTGTTCCAGGGGCAGTGCCTATGAAATAGGCACTGCAATGGGAACGTCAAAGGCAGTACATGCACGGCATGGACTGCTGCAGTTCATGCCGTGCAGGTACTGGTGTGCATGCACACAGGGGGGCACATGTTATGCCCCCTGAGTGCATCGACAAGGCGTGAGGCACTAGGGGGCCATGTAGGGCCCCCTTTGTTTCCTCACTGCCACAATTTTCATGGCATCCGCACCCCCATGAAAAGTGTGGCGTGAGGTAACTCGTAATATGCTTGGCCCAAGCATATTACCAAGCATATTGCGGCCTCAAGACCCTGGCAGTTACGGTGGTCCCAGGGAAGCCCAACCATCCTGCTCCTAATAGGACGGTCGAAAGACAGCCACTGCCGCGACCCCAAGTCTGGCGGTCTGTGGACCGCCAAACTCGTAATAAGCCCCTTAGACGTACCTCTCCACATCTCAGATTTCATTGAAAAATACAGACATCATCACTCATCCCCTCTAAACAAAATTTTACAAGCAGATTTTTTTCTTTAAAATTGCACTCTCAACCATGAGAAAGATGCAAAGCATCTAGATCTCAGCACCAAGATTATTTCTAAATGTAAATATACCAATCTGCATCTCTAGAGTCCTGAAGGCTCTACAATAGCCCTCTAATGAAAGATCTCCTTTCAAGTTACTCTACATCATTCACAGAGCAATAAATGGCAAAGAACCGAACTTTCTTCAATCAAAATTCGCCAAATACTTTGAACCAAAAAAGTATGTTCCCGGCTGCCACCACATTTAATAATTCCTATTTACTGGAAGAAAATTATAGATGGCACTACTTTCTCTTTGCAAGCCGCCAAACTAAGGAATTCTCTATCTGCAACGATGAGAGCTTCTAAGAATTACAGTTTAGAAAAGTGATCGAGACCTGGACATTTCAAATGTGATCCATCATAGAAGCTATATGATCTTGTTCACAAAAATTAGTGTTGTCACAAATTCAGGCCTTGGCGACAGAAGTCCTGCAGGACCCTTTAAGATCAAAAAGAGATCCAAATCAGAAAAATCCCCCATCAAACATATGACTAATGTCATTGTTTCCAACAAATACATAACAAAATGATGAATGCAAATCACAGAGATGGGCCACTTGTGGAAGAGGTGTGGCGCAGCGGCCAGGGTGACTGACGCTGGACACTGAGGATGACGGTTCGATCCCAGGCTCCGGCGGCAGGGGTCTGCCTAGCACCATGTGACTCTGGGCAATAGCTCGCTTAATCTTCCCGACAGCCCCCAGCGCCTTGACACCTTCGGGTAATTGTTCGCGCTTTACAAATACTGGACATTTACTTCTCAAAATCTTACCAGATAAACCAAAAGGACCACATAGCAGGCCATAAGACAGTATCTCACGTTCAAAAGAGCTAAGTACGTAGTTGAACAGAACTGAACCTATCTGCAATCTTAATGTAACCTTTCAAAGGAGAAACTATTCAATATCATTGCAAACCAAATGGAAAAACCAAAGATGCAACTACATATGGCAAGTGCCCACAAGCAATCATCACCTCTTATTTCCACAGTTTCTACTGTTTGATTTGCTCAAACGCTCCGTCCATCATCCCCTTTGGTATTGCATCATCTTTAACATATGTGTATGAAAACATGTAAGTGGTTGTCTCTCTAAACCAACGTAATGCTACAAGTGAAATATGACTGGGGGAGACATCCCTTAAGGATAAGAACCCTTACTCACCCAAGGGTGACATGCTTCATCATATGGGTCCCCCTTACCAGTGTGGAAAACCTAGTCAACACTGGGAGCTACTACTTCGATGGTTAAGTAAGGAGCTTAGAGAGACCACCACTTACATGTTTTCATACACATATGTTTGAGACTATAGGTGTGCCAGTTAGTGTTGAGCTTATATTAGGGAAAGCCCACCTAGCGGTCTATAAACTATCCCTTCAGACCCCCAATCTACGGTAGTTTTTCATTGCATCATCTTTGACAGAGCCACCCATCAAACTTTTCCTCCATTGACAGGAACCTCTGTGACAACACTTCCTGCCAATGTATAGAGGTGTCCACAGGACCGGCAGACAACTCTAAATTTGGAGACTGGACTAAAGGCAGGGTGGCAGGTTTACCTTTTCTCCATCGGCCAAACTAGTGTTGCAAAATGAGTGAAAAACTATCGTTCGAAATGCCACCAAATGATTGCCAGTGGTTGGACTATTTGAAAGCATTCATCCTGTCGCCTTTTCGGTGTTTGCCAGCAGTATGTCTAGAAACCGGAGACTGGTGCAGCTTTCTAAGCCTACTACTTGCCAAAGTTTATTCATACCAAAAAGTTGTAAATTTGCATCTGTTCAAGAAGTACTTCCATGGGTGCCAATTTGCTACTTTGTGGTAAACCAGTCGAGATATAGCCTCCAAACTTTAAGTAAAGAATCGTGTTGACGCGATTCTTTACTTACCCAAAGTTTGGAGGAATTGTACAGAGAGGCTCTGCCGTGTTACGGGGCGCACCGCCAAAGAGCACAGACACATCCAACATAACCAAGCCAAGTGGCTATATATATATTATATACAGGGCTCGAATCGGGGTACCAATCGGGTGGACGGCGTCCCCCCACTTATTTTACCGGGAGCTCGATAACTGGAGCAAATGGAACCACACATTCACTCTTAGGCCTCTCTGGGGGGGGAGATCGGGGCCAAGCCACCTTTTGTGTCTGACGTCACTTTTTGGGTCAGCATCCCCCACTTTTTTAAGGACTTGTACATTGATATTATATATATTTAATTCCTGTAAACCCCCCCAATAGTTCTTGTATCGAGACGACTGTCAATCGTGCACTGAGCAATACGTCATCTAAAATGTCACCGCAAAAACTCTATGGCCAGGGACCCAGCATCGGACAACATCAAGCGCCAGACTTGGTCCTTCTTTCAAATGCTAGTTTACCACCTCCCCCACCCTCCTGACAGTTGGAAGCAGGAGAACTTATACATGCCGAAACAAGCTGTCGCCAGACGTTTCGATGATAGGCCCACGCACGTCTCGGCTTATAATTAACCGACACAAAGGAAGTTCAGCCAGATTTAACTGCGTGGTTGCCTGCAGCTAGCAATTGTAAAACATCGTATATACACCACAGTCCACAAAAGCATGCGCGAGCGATGCAGCCAATGAAAACCTCTGAATTGAGAGCAGCACACTAGGATTGGCTGAGGTACGGAAAAATATCCAATCCTGGATCAATTTACGCTGTACGAGCCCCTTTTGCTCTCAGATGACGCCTAGAATATGTTCAGCCGTGTGATTGGCTGTTATGAGAGCCGGAAGTGATAACAGTACGGCCAATTGTCGTCTTACTAAAGATCAATGAGGGGCAACGGAGGAGGCCGGTGTACTATCAATAGACCCACCCCATCTGTCTTTACACCCCCCCCCCGCGTTTTCACGCATGCGCATAAATATGCGCAGCCGCACTATGGCCCATGTCTTGGCCGCATGTATTTTTAAGCTCCCCACTCTTCTGCTGGTTTAGTGCGCATGCGTGTGATTGTACGCATGCGCTTTCAAGATCCAGGCCGAACACTACTCCTGCTTGAGCAGCGTTAACCCCGGTTCACCAGGGAGAGCTCCTGCCTGGCCGAGGCTCCGGCCGAGGCCCGCACGAAGGTGAGGAGGGCTGCGGGGAGCGAGGGGGGCTTTTTCAAGCTCCCCCGCCGCCAAAGAAAGGCGCCCACCCATTCACGGCTTGCAGATGCAGCTCGCCTTTCCGGTCCCCCCCGCCTTGTTTATTTTGTCTTCACCCTGAGAAATTGAGCTTTTCTTTACTTTGCCATACCCAGACGCCCGCAGTCACAATAGTTATAACTCTCACCGCATACCAACATGCCCATATGACACAGCTACTTCTGGAGGTAGAATCTCGGTCTGAAAACTGAGGTATCAGAGGGACCGGGGAAGAGCGGCCTGCCCAGGGGCACACAGTGCAATGTACAATATTCCGCCAGGAGCACGGCGCTAGGGCTATAGACTGAAGCAGCAGAGGTACAGAGAAGGAGCAGCCTGCACAGGGGGCACACAATGCGGTATATAATAGCCTGACAGGAGCACCGTAATAGGTCTCTAGACTGAAGCACTGGAGGGAAAGGGGAAGAGCAGTCTGCCCAGGGGCACTCTGAATTTAGCCAGCCTTCAATGCATTGAGGGCGAAAGACGACAGCCTTCCCTCATGTCCCCTATGCCTGCATACAGTGAAAAGCCCCAGCCCCCCCTCCCCCGATTGCATTGTCCATGCTGCCCCTTGCCTGTGTGCCCCGGACCATCAGCACACCCTGCAAGCTGTCCACTTCTCCCCTTTTCGCCCTGTTCCTCGCCACTTCATCCCACCCAAGCCCACCTGCTCCTGCAGCCCACCCCACCCCCCTCCTCACCTCACAGTATGCAGAAACAGCACCTCTCTTCTCTGGTACAATTCTCAGGAGAAAGAGGGCCCTGTGACCGACGACTGTGCTTAAATAACCCACCGTATCTCCCTGCCGAATTCTTAAGATGACATTTATGACTTAGCAGACCCCACACTTGGGGTCTGCTGGTCCAGCTCCTTCCCTGCTCCATTCTCTATCGCCACCCCCTCCCCTAGGGAATGGGGGGGATGAACCAAGGGGCATCTTAAAGCATAGTGTGGCCAGGTGCAGCCCGCGCTGCTGAAGAGGCCTGTTTTCACCTCCTCAACAGCAGTGCTGCCTTTGCATGATCTGCCCTCCTGGCTTCCAAGTGCCCCGTGGTAGTAGTGGGCATGTTCTGCAGTGCACTAGCGCATGACAGCATGATGGATGTGCTATTCCCCCTTAACATGCATGTGCAAGGAGAGGGTACACAGCCAGACTGGTGTGGCCTGTGCAGCCAACATACACCGAAACAAGCATGCGCAAAGTGAGTAACACGCGTAGGGTGTGCACAGCCAGACGGGGGAGCACGAATAGACAGGCAGAACCTGCATGTATCGGCACCCCTCTGACGTAGGGGATGTACAAAACGACAAGGGTGCATATAGTTAGAACACCGGTGTTCTATCGATAGCCTCACCCCATCTGTCTGTACACCCCCGCGTTTTCACGCATGCGCATAATTCTGCGCAGCCGCACTATGGTCCATGTCTTCGATGCATGTATTTTTAAGTTCCTCACTCTTCTGCTGGTCGATAGAACACCGGGGACAAAAGTCCTCGAGAGCGCGGGAAGGGTGGGATGCGCATGCGCACTGCCTTGGACCACCACAGCCTATGCCAGCCTCTTACATCTGATGCTGAAATGAGCCACGTTCACCTACAACCCTTTATTTACAACCCACTCCCACAAGTAGTACAACGAGATCTGCGTGCAGCCAATGGCACCATCAGAGGGCTTTGTTTAAAACAAGCAGCTTCTTAAAATACAATTATGTTCAAACGGGGAAACAGGTAGTGGTTCCACCTGCCTGCATTTTCAATGCATGGCTGATAAATAAAACAAGCATTAAAAATGCTCTTAATATTGCAAATGGCAATGCCTTTTATTTTTGTTTTTGAAAAGATAAATAAAAGGCATTGTCATCTACAATGCCAATAGTTTAACCCCTCCCATGCTCGTGACGGAACTGCTCCGTCACGAGCCTCGGGTGGGCTGTGCTGGTGACAAAGCGGTTCCGTCACGGCCCACGCAGCGCTGATTACGCGCCTGCGCGTTCTATTGAGCGGGCGGGACCGTGACGGAACCGCTCCGTCACAAGCACAGCCCACCCGAGGCTCGTGACGGAGCGGAATTGCCGCCGCAGCGAAGGGCTTAAACTAGCGTAAATGCGAGGCCTATTACATTGCAAATGCTTGTCTTGTGCTGGAACTGTAATCCTGCCTTCCTGTCCCTGCCTAGAGGGCAGCTAAGGAATGAGCTTCCCAGAGATAAGACCTGATTTATTATGAGGTCTTTGAGCTCAACATGAAGGCCCTTTGATGTTTACAATCCCTGGGGGGAGGTTATGGGATTCACAGACGCCTGCCAGCAGCTTTTTAAATGTTAGCTGTATCTGGGTCTGTGTTGTAATTGTGTGTGCTGTGTGCAAAACAAGTATTGACAAAACTAACAGTAGTGGCATAATTAAAAATGCCAACCTGGTCACGAAGAAAGGGTCTTGGAAAACCTTCACAGATTACAGCCAGATTTTTTGGCATCGGCTTTTTGCAATGCTGGTTTTTAAGGTGCACAAAAGGATCCATGATGCTGGCCAGACACAGTCACATTAGGGCCTAAATACAGCCAAACGCCTGCCTTACTAACTAGGCCAAGGTAACAACTCTATGCCACCATATGACCTCTAGTGGTTCGTAGCCATAAAAGGCACCCCAAAAAGCTGCCTTTAAGCTAGTAAGGGTTTGTTTCCAATTTAAGAATAAAATGGGGGTACACCTGTTGGGCTCTCCTGATACTCAACACCCAGTATTCTCCTAATGCTCAACACCCAGTATTCTCCTAATGCAGTGGTCTAAAGAAACTTGAGGGGGCCCCCCTGCAAACTACATGGAGGGGGCCCCCCTCCCATCCTCCGTGCCAGTCTAGAGCTCTCAGGCCAGCGACCCGCCATACTGCAGGGATGCAGGCTATTGATACGCCCCTGTCATGATATACAACATCGGGCCCACTCATTGTTCAGTTTTGACAAAAGTGCATCTACTGCTCCTTCTGGCTTCCGTTTTAAAACATTAGACAAAGCGACAATGCAGTATTTCAAAAGCAGATGTAACTACAAAGAGCACATTATGATAATACATTTTTATTAGTAGACAATAGCTTCGTACACACTGTGACCCCAATTCCATCACAGTCTCTCTCTCTCTCAATGAGTCAGTCTCTCTCGCTCAGTCAGTCAGTCTCTCTCTCTCTGTCATTCAGTCTCTTCAGTCAGTCAGTCTCTCTCTCTGTCAGTCTGTCAGTCATTCAGTCTCTGTCAGTCTCTGTATCTCTCTCTCTCTGTCAGTTTCACCAACTGCTAGAATTCAAATTAACCGAGAACTTACGGCTGCGGTACAGATAAAAAGGAGGACAAGGCAAGGATGTCAGAGCTCTCCTCTTCTTTTTGCACTTTATTTGGACCCTTATTTACGTTATCTTAATTCTAACCCTAGAATCCTCCCCCTTTGCTTACATGGTTTAGAAATTAACGTGTTGGCATACGCAGATGACGTTGCTATAATTACCCCGGACCCATCCATGGCAATGGGAGAAATAGAACAGGAGGCCCAAAAATTTGGCGTAATCTCAGGCTATAGGCTTAACAGCACCAAAACACAAATCGTTAAGAATTCAATGGTTAGTTGTGATGATATACGAGTGGTTCCGGCAGCAGTCTATCTAGGGGTTGAAATATCGGCTAACCTTGAGACAGTGGTAGAACGGAATATGACCCCATTACTGACAAAAGTAAGCTTAGATTTGGTTAGAATGAACAATCTTAAACTTTCACTGGTGGGTCGATCCAACGTTATTAAAATGCTTATACTCCCTAAGTTTCTTTATTTTTGTAGAATAATACCCTTAATGTTTGAGCTCTCTTGGTTTAATAAGGTTGAGGCAATTTTGAATACGTTTATTTGGGCACATGGGAAGACCAGGCGGGCTTATAAATTTATGACTTTACCGAGGGCAATGGGGGGTGGGGGTTCCAGACCTTAGATTATATTATTGGGCTTCGGCTCTTCAATATATGCAGGGTTTGATTGGAGCGAGTGGAGTAGATTTGAAGGTTAATGCCTTTTCGACCATGGTGTACTCCATCGTGCTGGGTCCAGAAACGGAGAACGCTTTCCTAAGGTACACTGACTCTTCATATTATAAACTTACTCGGTTTAAGACTGTTTTAGCGGCACATAGTATCTGGACAGCTGTAGCAAAGAAATGTGGACTGGGTAGATTTAATAGATACACAAGACTTCTCAGGAATAAATCCCTCCCACCTTCAATCTTTGCTGACGATATCATGGCAGAATGGACTAGAAAAGGAATTATAAAAATAGGAGATTTGCTGGGCCCAGATGATAAGTTACTACAATTCTCCGACCTTGTGGCAAAGTTTAACATCGCCAGGCAGAGTTTTTTTAAATATCTGCAGGTCAGGAGTTTTTTCAGTAGGAAAAAAGGGGGAGAGGCTGGTTTTGCTAAAAATAGTATTTTGGAAGCTATAGAACAAGGAGGGGAGTGTTCTATTCGTAGTTTTTACGCTGTCTTGGTAGAGTTGAAGCTGGATGATATTGAATACAAAGCCGATATTTTTCGGACTTGCTGGAATTAGGTTATTCTGTCCTCTGCTCTGCCCCGCTTCAATCCCAACATTATAAAACTCTATACCAACTTTATTACACCCGGCTCGCATCGCACAGTGGGGAGGAACTACAGGGATTACCTGCCCTCGTTGCAGTGACCCAGCAGCAGACAGCATACATATTTTTGCCTCACTCTCTCTCCACTCTCTTACTCTCTCTCTCTCTCTCTCCCCCCACTGGCTCTCTCTCCACTGGCCCTCTCTCCAATTTCTCTCTCTCCAGTCTCTCTCCACTGTCTCTCCACTAACTCTCCACTGTCTCTCTTTCCACTGTCTCTCTCTCCACTGCCTCTCACTCTCTCTACTCTCTCTCCACTCCCTCTCTCCCTTCTCTCTCTCTACTCTCTCTCTCTCCCCTCTCTGCCCTCTCTCTGCTCTCACCTCTCTCTTTCTCCACTCACTCTCTCTCTCTGCACTCTCTCTCCACTCTCTCTCTAGTCTCTCTCCATTCTCTCCACTGTCTCTCTCTCCACTCTCTATCTCCACTGTCTCTCACTCACTCTCTCTCTCCCTTCTCTCTCTCTACTCTCCCTTCTCTCTCTCTACTCTCCCTTCTCTCTCTCTACTCTCCCTTCTCTCCCTACTCTCCACCACTCTCTCTACTCTCTCTGCTCTCTCGGCTCTCTACTCTCTCCACTCTCTCTCCGCACTCTCTACTCTCCACTCTCTCCTCTCTCTCTCCACTCTCAATGAGTCAGTCTCTCTCGCTCAGTCAGTCTCTCTCTCTCTGTCATTCAGTCTCTCTGTCAGCCAGTCTGTCAGTCTCTCTCTCTGTCAGTCATTCAGTCTCTGTCAGTCTCTCTATCTCTGTCAGTTTCTCAGCCAATCAGTCTCTCCGTCAGTTGGTATTCAGACTCTGAGTCAGTCAGTCTCTACTCTCTCTCCACTCTATCTCTCTCTCTCAACTCTGTTCTCTATATCTCCACTGTCTCTCTCTCCACTGTCTCTCTCTCCACTGTCTCTCTCTCCACTGTCTCTCTCTCCACTGTCTCTCTCTCCACTGTCTCTCTCTCCACTGTCTCTCTCTCCACTGTCTCTCTCTCCACTGTCTCTCTCTCCACTGTCTCTCTCTCCACTGTCTCTCTCTCCACTGTCTCTCTCTCCACTGTCTCTCTCTCCACTGTCTCTCTCTCCACTGTCTCTCTCTCCACTGTCTCTCTCTCCACTGTCTCTCTCTCCACTGTCTCTCTCTCCACTGTCTCTCTCTCCACTGTCTCTCTCTCCACTGTCTCTCTCTCCACTGTCTCTCTCTCCACTGTCTCTCTCTCCACTGTCTCTCTCTCCACTGTCTCTCTCTCCACTGTCTCTCTCTCCACTGTCTCTCTCTCCACTGTCTCTCTCTCCACTGTCTCTCTCTCCACTGTCTCTCTCTCCACTGTCTCTCTCTCCACTGTCTCTCTCTCCACTGTCTCTCTCTCCACTGTCTCTCTCTCCACTGTCTCTCTCTCCACTGTCTCTCTCTCCACTGTCTCTCTCTCCACTGTCTCTCTCTCCACTGTCTCTCTCTCCCCACTGTCTCTCTCTCCCCACTGTCTCTCTCTCTCCACTGTCTCTCTCTCTCCACTGTCTCTCTCTCTCCACTCTCTCTCTCTCCACTCTCTCTCTCTCCACTCTCTCTCTCTCCAGTCTCACACTCTCTCCAGTCTCACACTCTCTCCAGTCTCACACTCTCTCCAGTCTCACACTCTCTCCAGTCTCACACTCTCTCCAGTCTCACACTCTCTCCAGTCTCACACTCTCTCCAGTCTCACACTCTCTCCAGTCTCACACTCTCTCCACTCTCTCTCTCTCTCCACTCTCTCTCTCTCCACTCTCTCTCTCTCCACTCTCTCTCTCTCTCTCCACTCTCTCTCTCTCTCTCCACTCTCTCTCTCCACTCTCTCTCCTCTCTCTCTCCACTCTCTCTCCACTCTCTCTCCACTCTCTCTCCACTCTCTCTCCACTCTCTCTCCACTCTCTCTCCACTCTCTCTCCACTCTCTCTCCACTCTCTCTCCACTCTCTCTCCACTCTCTCTCCACTCTCTCTCCACTCTCTCTCCACTCTCTCTCCACTCTCTCTCCACTCTCTCTCTCTCTCCACTCTCTCTCTCTCTCCACTCTCTCTCTCTCTCCACTCTCTCTCTCTCTCCACTCTCTCTCTCTCTCCACTCTCTCTCTCTCTCCACTCTCTCTCTCTCTCCACTCTCTCTCTCTCCACTCTCTCTCTCTCCACTCTCTCTCTCTCCACTCTCTCTCTCTCCACTCTCTCTCTTCTCCACTCTCTCTCTTCTCCACTCTCTCTTCTCCACTCTCTCTTCTCCACTCTCTCTCCTCTCACCTCTCTCTCCTCTCACCTCTCTCTCCTCTCACCTCTCTCTCCTCTCACCTCTCTCTCCTCTCACCTCTCTCTCTCTCCACTCACTCTCTCGCCTCTCACCTCTCTCTCTCTCTCTCTCTCCACTGGCTCTCTCTCTCCACTGGCTCTCCCTCCACTTTCTCTCTCTCTACTCTCTCTCCACTCTCCTCCCACTCACTCTCTCTCCTCTCACCTCACTCTCTCTCTCTCTCTCTCCACTGGCTCTCTCTCTCCACTGGCTCTCCCTCCACTTTCTCTCTCTCTACTCTCTCTCCACTCTCTTCCCACTCTACTCTCTCTCCACTCTCTTCCCACTCTCTTACACTCTACTCTCTCTCCACTCTCTTCCCACTCTCTTACACTCTACTCTCTCTCCACTCTCTTCCCACTCTCTTACACTCTACTCTCTCTCTCTCTCTTCCCACTCTCTTACACACTACTCTCTCTCTCTCTCTCTCTCTCTCTCTCCAATGTCTCTCCACTCTCTCTCTCCCCACTGGCTCTCTCTCCAATTTCTCTCTCTCTACTGTCTCTCACTCTCTCTCCACTCCCTCCACTCTCTCTCCACTCTCCCTTGTCTCTCTCTCTACTCTCAGTCTCTCCACTCTCTCTCCACCCTCTCACCACCCTCTCACCACCCTCTCTCTCCACTCTCTCTCTTTCTCCACCCTCTCCACTCTCTCTACTCTCTCTCCTCTCTCTCCACTCTCTCTACTCTTTCTCCCCTTTCTCTCTCTCTCCACTCTCTCTCTATCCTCTCTCTCTCTCTGCTCTCTCTCTCTCTCTCTCTGCTCTCACCTCTCTCTCTCTTTCTCCACTCACTCTCTCTCTGCTCTCACATCTCTCTCTTTCTCCACTCACTCTCTCTCCACTCTCTCTCTCTCTCTCTCTCTCTCTCTCCATTGTCTCTCTCCACTGTCTCTCTCTCCACTGTCTCTCACTCACTCTCTCTACTCTCTCTCTACTCCGTCTCCCTCCACTCTCCCTCCACTCCCTCTCCACTCTCTCTCTCTCTCTCTACTCTCCCTTCTCTCTCTTCACTCTCCACCACTCTCTCTACTCTCTCCGCACTCTCTACTCTCCACTCTCTCTCTCTCCACAGTCTCTCTCCACTCTCTCTCTTGCTCCACTCTCTCTCTCACTCCACTCTCTCTCCAATCTCTCTCACAAAGTAGTGTGCGCTGCCATGGGCTTCCCCAGAAATGTTTCCAGGGGAGGGGGGCACATTTTTTACTTCATCACCATCCCTCTTGCACTCTTCTCGCCCTCTCCCTTGCACCCTTCTCGCCCTCTCCCTTGCACCCTTCTGCCCCTCCAACTTGCACCCATCTCCTCTCCGCCTTGCACCCATCTCCTCTCCGCCTTGCACCCATCTCCTCTCCGCCTTGCACCCATCTCCCCTCTGTCTTGCACCCATCTCCTCTCCGCCTTGCACCCTTCTCCCCTCCGTCTTGCACCCTTCTCCCCTCTGCCTTGCACCCTTCTTCCCTCTGCCTTGCACCCTTCTTCCCTCTGCCTTGCACCCTTCTCCCCTCTGCCTTGCACCCTTCTCCCCTCTGCCTTGCACCCTTCTCCCCTCTGCCTTGCACCCTTCTCCTCTCTGCCTTGCACCCTTCTCCTCTCTGCCTTGCACCCTTCTCCTCTCTGCCTTGCACCCTTCTCCTCTCTGCCTTGCACCCTTCTCCCCTCTGCCTTGCACCCTTCTCCCCTCTGCCTTGCACCCTTCTCCTCTCTGCCTTGCACCCTTCTCCCCTCTGCCTTGCACCCTTCTCCTCTCTGCCTTGCACCCTTCTCCTCTCTGCCTTGCACCCTTCTCCTCTCTGCCTTGCACCCTTCTCCTCTCTGCCTTGCACCCTTCTCCCCTCTGCCTTGCACCCTTCTCGGCCCCCCTTGTCCCCCCTGCGGATGCCCACATGGTGCTTCTAACAAGAGCTTACCTGAGGGCACCATTTTGCTGCCTCATCCCTTCTCATATGAGCTTTTCCCTGGAGAATGCTCTCTCTGGGGGCCCCCACTCCCACCCTTGTCAGGGTCCCGAGCAGTGCTCTGTGCTGCCTCCTCTCTCTCTGGGGCCCCCAGCCCCCGTCCTTGTCAGGGTCCTGAGCAGTGCTCTGTGCTGCCTCCTCTCTCTCTGGGGCCCCCAGCCCCCGTCCTTGTCAGGGTCATGGATGCGTTCAGTTTGATTGAAGTGTCCATATTACTGAGGCATATTGGGATAGATACTATGGATGTGGTCTCCCCTTGGTAAAATGTGCTTCTTGGCACATACCCCAATGTAGAAATTATATGATTTAACCACAATTGCAGAAATAGAGTAGGAACATCGCCATTTGATATGATGTTAAAAGATGTTGGATGTATAACTATACAACAAAGCAAATGGGGCGCCACTGCACCCCAAATCCAGACGCACAGCCGTTGCACAAATTTAACTTGCTTGTACCCATTTTCTCTGTTCATTTTACTAATAAATCAATGTTACTCCATATTTTGAATTGTATTAGTTCTTTAATTCCAATGTGCTATCCACACATGATTGGCCAATGTTTTTTAACACTTCTCATACCACGGATATGCCACAACAGGCCTTTTTCCAGGCATGCGTCAAACATAGAACATCCTTAATATACAGTGATGATGTCACCCAATGCATTTCGGACTTTTCGAAATCCTTCCTCAGGGGTCCACTGAAAGATTAAATAAAAACGTTGCTATAGACATTTTGCTTAAATGACTGCAGTTAAATGCATTTTCAAGTCCATTGGAAACTGTAGATCAATTGTTTGACTTATTCCTTTCGTTTGTGGGTGCTACGTGCAGGTGGGCAGTAAATTTCACAAATATTCACCGAAGTTGCCGTGCACACCCTGTTTTTGATAGTTAAACCATTATGCTCCTTGTTGGACGATTTGAACCTTTTTGCGTGCTCCCTGGATGACGTGGTCTGCCCTTTGCCACGTGAAAGTAGACAATACAACAAAGCAAATGGGGCGCCACTGCACCCCAAATCCAGACGCACAGCCGTTGTACTATTTTGGACTGATGATCAGAGACCTATATGGCAAGTAGCGCAGAAGCTAAGCGAACTAATACGGGCACAATCACTTGGAACCCAAAACAACAAGACAGGTGCTGATATTTTGGTTGCATCAGTAACAATGGAGGAGCAGGCCTGCTGTGACGTTTCACTTTGGAAAAGAAGAAAACAAAATCTGTCTCTTGGATTACTCTTTTCGTGTGTTGTGTAAGTAAAATGTGGCTGCCTTTCACTTGCGCCATGCCGAAGACCTGCTGAATACTGCGTCATCCGCGCACAAACCGAAGCTCTCCAACTATATGGCGAAGTCCTGTCTCCTTGCACCTTTCGTGTCCGGCTGCAAACGTGCTAACACCACGGACTCGCGCTGCAGAAATGGAGAAAAACCCAGCGGCGCCGCATTTCATCACACTTTGCTGACTACATTCTTGTCTACAGCTCACAATCCTGACTGGTTTCTAGGCGCTACAGTCACGATTTAGGTTAAATTAGTGCCAGATAGAAATGTCAGGCACAGAATGACGACCCCGCAGCGCACATCACACCGGTGATGGATGAAGGGTTCAATGACGGAAGAATGCTTTGCTGAATCCCAGATTAAACTCTGCGACTCCTATTTACTGAGTTTAATCTAGTTCAACGTATCCCTTCCTGTGATGCCCCCGCCTGGTAGATCTGTCACTGAAATGTGGTGTCAATGTTCCCTGTAAGGGTCAGAGGTCGTGACACCGTTGCTATGATGCTGGCAGTGTGCTGTGCGCACGTGTCCGTGCACCGACAGGCATTGCTGGGCCCCACCAGAGGGAGGGGGCATGACCCCCCTGAGGGACCAGAATGAGGGACAGTCACTCAATAAACACCTGTGTGTTCACTAACAAACAACTCAACATATCCAAAGAATCAGCCAGCAATGGCCAGGGTTTCAGCACATGTCAGCGCCCGGGTTTACTCGCTTGCAGCCTATGACTGCTTCCGTTTCTGCTTCTTTCCTCACACTGGGGTCACCGGCACTCATTCACTGCACACACTGGAGTCACCGGCGCGCATTCACTGCACACTGACGTCACCGGTACTTATTTACTACACGTTCTGACGTCGCCGGCACTCATTCACTGCACACTCACGTGGCCGTGATTCATGCTGCAATAGATCACTCTCAGGCATTACAACCTGGATTTGTCACAGTGACGTCACCGTCTGTACTTACGTCTGACGAGATCCGCGAGAACCGGTACCCTTCATCCAACACTGCGTGGGACAGTAACAAACCTCACCGGGTGGAGGGGTGTGCACGAGGTGGAGGGGTGTGCATAAGGTGGAGGGCACTGCACGAGGTGGAGGGCACTGCACGAGGTGAGTGTTGATCACGTGTTACTCTCTGGCAGTTGTCAAGCCCCAGTTCATTTGAGTTACTGAGAGCAGCTGAAAGTAAACTGTTTTCTCGACTGTCCTGGGACTCAAGGTCGCATCTGGCTTTGGGAGCGATAAGCGCATTCCTGGAGGTGGCGTGCCTACACTCCCGGGCACCAAGACGAAAGGGAGTCACCCTCCTGACCTTCCCAGTAATAAATAGTTAAGCTTTGAACTAATCATATGTGCCATATATGGTCCTTCCCTGGAGCTCGAGGGTCAACTGGTGTTTTTCTTTTTACAGTGATTGTGTGTCGAACCAAAAAGTATATAATCGCATGTTTCAATACGAGCCAGCAGTCTTCTCCGCGCACCTGATGGATGAGGGTTGGAGAGGCTCCTCTATAGAGTATTTTGCTTACTAAACAATTGAACTTTCTTCACTGCCAACTGACTGATTATTTGGTAATGGGATTGGGCTATTGGTAGGTCTAGCCCTTTATGTTACTTTTTTATGGTACTTCAAGTGTAGTCTAGAATACAATTTCTTTTATTGACGTTTTATAAGTTGCAAATTAGAACAAAAAAACAGAGCAGAACAAAACAATGATTGATGAAGTTCCCACCATAGGACAGTAGTAAAATGCATACTCCGGTTACAAATACAAGAGCAGAAATAGGCATGTATACCTCACATATCAGAAGTAGCGTCAGCTTACTCGTGGCAACAGGAATTATCATTTGCCTTACAGCCAATCCAGTATTCAAGGAGGAATTTCATGCCGTGACCGCATGCGTTTCAGATCTCGCTCAGGTTGTAGAGTTAAAACGGTACAGAGGGGGCTCCATATGTCCCAGGCATGGGACTTAACTGGCGTAAGTGCCCAGTACTCCTCCAGCCTCTCCTGACAATACTTCAGATCTTGCAGCTAGCACCTTTTACATAGAGCAGTGTCCCCCAATGCATCACCACCCTTCTAATGACCAAAATTAGCATCATGGCTGCAAGTTTGCAGTAGCCTGTTGGGATAGCTCTCACATAGCCCAACAGGGCAACCAGTGTTGTTTTTTGAATGGTGCAACATAGTATTTTGTCTATGCAGTCAAGAACATAGTCCCAGGACTCTGCCACCCAGCCATATCCCCAAGCCAAGTGCAGCAAGTCAGCATAGATTATGCTGCAACGCACACAGCGGTATTCAGTCAACAGCCCTATCCTATGCAAGCCAGAGGGCATACAATGTAATCTATGTAAGAATTTAATATGGATGAGACATAATCAGTAATTAGGCAAAGGCATGACCATCTGGGCGCAACAGTACTTCAGTCAAATCATCTCCCAAGTCAGGCTGCCATTTTTCTGGCTCTCTGGTGGTGATCACAAGTGCCTTGTTCTGCACGTACATTGTTATATTATTGTAATCAATCTCTTGGGAAGAAGAAACCAAGGACACACCATAAAGCTGACAAACTCTCAGGCTCTTTAAGTAAGGAGTTGTGTATTGATTTACAGACACCACACAAGTGGTAATAGAGAAAGACAAGCAGTTAGCAGTGTATGCCAGCCCGAATATCTTGCAAACTAATGAACAAGCCACTCAGATTTAAATCTCCCTTTCCACCATGCCCATCTCTCCCCAACTGCTGCTGAACTCGGCCATCTAACATGAGAGGTAGCATTGGATTATTAGCTAGCTTCAAATTGGAGGCGTAGTTGTAGTCTAGCTGACTCTTGCGGCAGAGCCAGTCGCATGCCAATACAATACATTTAATGGTGTTGATCGTGTCCCTAGGGCATGTCGGCACTGCACATGCCAATAAGGGTAAAGGGCATTGCGCCGAGCTATCCGCCACCACCCCCACAAGAGGCAAGTAAGGAGTGTGCAATAGAAATACAATTCAATTTCAGGCGTGTGCAGTTCCCCCTGTTTAAATGGCAGGGTCAGCACCTCCCAGTACAATCTTGGCTGTCTATAGGCCTGTGCTAAATTGATCAACAGAGATCTGACACAGTCAAAAAAGGCCCTCATGGTTCGAGCGGAGAGGGCTCGCACATTGGCAGTGTATGATACTGTGACAGCTGAGTCAGATCTTCATCAACTATCGAGGTCAGTATGATCAGTGCTTCTTGTTTTTAAAAAAATATATATTTTATTATTTTCAATACATCAGAAACATAAACAAAAACTAAAGAAATAACAGTGAAGTCTTCAGTAGGCGGAGCGTGGCCAAGCCGCGGACAGAAATGGCCGCCTGGTGTTGAAGCTCCGCCAGCTGACCTACGACTCCTGCGATTATTCCCTCATCCAGTGTTTCTGAGCGGGTGATGTCGGGGTCGATGTCTCCCGGAAACCGTGCTGCATAGTTGCCGATGTCCCCAGACCTTCCTGACTGCCGGGCCGTTCCTGGGCCGATCTGCCGCCTAAACCCTGTGGCCTTTCCTGGTGTTGGCTAAATGGCCCAGTGTGATCATCTTTTTGTGTATAAGAACAACCCCTATGCCCAACACATCTCTAAATGGCTGAGATTTGCATTTAGACCAGCCAGGAAGATTCTCTGAACCAATTTTTCAAATGGTAAAACAGGTGAGACGATTTAAAGTTTGGCCTCAACAGCAGCTACAAAACCATCACGTTCTAGGATGTAGAAGTAGTCGCTCAGAATGAGACACTGAAAACTACACTATATACTAAACCAACTGATGGTAACAAGGCTCTCCATTATTCTAGCCATCACCCTCGCAATCTTAGAGACAGCTTGCTTTACGGGCAGTTCTAACAATAATAAGAATTGTTCTGCAAAAGAGGATTATTCCCATCATGCTGAGAATCTATTGAGTAGACTGAAAGGACGTGGCTATCTGAAGAACTTGTTGAAAAATTCTAGGAAAGGGTGTGGTGGACTCCCGGGAAACGTTGTTAACAACAAAAGACAAAAAGAGAACAGACTGGCTTGTTTGCGTGTCAACGTTTTGTCCACAGACTAATCAATTTAAGAAAATTGTCTGTCAAAACTGGCATTTGACTTCCAAACTAGATGAATCATTTGAGAAGCCGTTATTCGTACTGAAGAAAGATCGCAGTGTAGGAAGTCAAGTAGTACGGGCATATATACCACCACCCACACTCCAAGGGTAATCTGAGACAAATGTGGAATCGGAGACACCCGTAGAAACATAACAAATGTGCATAATAAATGCATATGCTTCAACCAAAACATTGGAGGCACACAGTTTGTACACAATAATATTAAATGGAGACACAGTGATTTCTCTAAGTGCAAAACTCAGGACGTAGTATATGCAATCAAGTGCCTTTGCAATAAACTTTATATAAGCAAACCAACCAAGAAGCCAGACAGAGAATCATATAACACAAGTCACACATAAGGCGCACGGTTATGAGGACCCCACTAGTCAATCATGTGATAGAGAACCATGATTCAGAAAAAGATTTCTATTGGACAGCGTTGGCAGTTGTACCACCAAAAACAAGAGGAGGGGACCTGGGGAGGAGACTGATGCAAAACGAGGCTTTTCTTATATTACGGCTCAACACTGTAATAGAGGGTTTGGGTGAGTTGAATGAATCTAAAATGTATGAGAATTTACCCAGGGAGTCAAATAATCTGCTTTATCTATACATTGGGATGATTAAGTGCCATGTCTAGGAGCACCACGGAGTTTTGAAAAAAGGTATATGTGGACCCACATGAACCTCATGAATACCAAGCTGACACAAGAAGTCTGTCCATTGGCTACTGAGAACCGCTCTGCGGATTGCTTCATTTTGTCTACAAAGTGTAAGTTCAATGTTACTGTAAAGTAGTCCAATATGTAGTCAGTGTGACTGACGGGATAAGGGATTTTATATATATATATATATATATATATATATATATATATATACACGACATGTCCCATAATGCAGTTGGGCAGTCAATAAAAGAGAACCTATCGAGTTTAGAGCTGATTGGCCAATACTCGCACATTGAAGGAGGCGCAGCCACAAGGAAACCGACTGAATCAAGCTCCAAACAGAGCTCTGGAAAAAGTCTTGCAAAGCATCTCTGTCAATCAAAGGAAGCAATGCACTTGAAAGTTTAATGTCTGGCTTACATGTTTGGGTTTAGACATTAACTCTTTACACAGAGGAACCAACAATCCCCTTTCGGTTTCAGGATGATTATTTCGGCGATTTTTTTCTCCTTTAACACGCATGCGCAAGGAGAGGGTACACAGCCAGACGGGCGTGGATAATGCGCCTGACAGCCAACATACACACCGAAACACGCATGCGCAAAGTGAGTGAGGGTATGCACAGCCAGACGGGGGAGCACGAATAGGCAGGCAGAACCTGCATGAATCGGCACCCCTCTGACGTAGGGGGTGTACAAAACGACGGGGGTGCGAATTTAGTTAGAACACCGGCAGAATGTACTGAAGGTCCTTGTAAGTAGCGGAGAGAGGTGCTTTTAATTGAACATGTTACTTCTTCAACATTCTGAAGTGTGTTTTTGTTTAGAATATCAGATTATTTCCCTTCAGTGAGTTACATAATCACTTAAACTTCCCGTGGCTGCAAAAAAATGAATGTGTCCTTCTGTGATGTAACTGGTGCTCCTGTATAGCACAGCCATATTTTAGGGTCAAGTTCGCACTATATATAACTATAAAAAATAAAGCCAATATATTTAAAACTGCTATTAAATATTAGTGGATGCCACAATGACGTTTGAGTGAGCTTACATGTATGCGAGGAGCACACCTTGAATTGTTTTTCTCCATAGCGCACATGCCGAATTTAATTTATTTAAGGTGCTCTCCTCAAATTGGACTTTCATGGAATACAAAGTATAGTGAAGGAAAGCTATTTTATTCGGCTAGTATATATCATACAGTTTGGTAAAGTGTGGAAGAAGGAATTTGAACTCTGGTTCCCTGGTTAAGCGTTGTGTATTGCAATATGTTGAATCACAAATTTGCTAGCATTCGCGCCAAGAATTTGCAATTCTATTAACACTTTAGGAGCGTCGAACGTTCAGCGCCCAATGCTGAACGTTCTAATAACGGGTGCAGCCCCGTCGGCCAACAGTCGTGCGCAGCACTGGCAAGGTAGTTCTCGCGACGACCGTTGGCCGACGGCAGCACTTAAAGGGCTAAGGACACGGAGGCGAGGATTATGCTTCTCAATCTTTACTAGAAGCTCACAGCAGCCAATGAAAATGCTTGCTTTTCATTATAATAACGTTAAACACTACATATCCCATCATGTCTCACACATAGGCACGCCCCCCTAGTCCATAAGAGGCCTCTGCCTGCCGCCATTTTCCTCTTTCTTTAAGGCGATCCCCACCGAAACTAGAAAACCGGTCACCCACGCACTGGTCACGAGCCGCCTGGACTACGGAAACACCCTATACGCCGGTACCACCGCAAAACTTCAGAAAAAACTCCAACGCATCCAGAACGCTTCAGCCAGGCTCATACTTGACATCCCGCGTAAAGAACACATCTCTGGTCACCTGAAAAACCTCCACTGGCTCCCCGTCAATAAGAGGATTACTTTCCGCCTCCTAACCCACGCACACAAAGCACTTTACGAACTTGGACCCGAATGCCTCAACACACGACTGTCCTTCTACACCCCCTCCCGTCAGCTACGATCCTCCAACCAAGCCCTTGCCACTGTACCTCGCATCAACAAAACCACCATGGGAGGCAGATCCTTCTCCTACCTGGCAGCTAAAACCTGGAACTCACTTCCCACTCACCTTCGCCTTACTCAGAACCACCTAGCATTCAGAAAGCAACTTAAAACTTGGATATTCGACAAGTAATTCCCCACCCTTCCTCAAGCGCCTTGAGACCCTCTGGGTATGTAGCGCGCTATATAAATCTTGACTTGACTCCAACAACTTGGATAACCTTGTAACTCCTCCAACGTGGAAGAACCAAACATCTTCAGGCGTAGTATCCTGGCATTCTTTGACCTTCAGTCGTTCTTCTTGTCAGAACCTGGAATAAAGGATATGAGACTGTAACCACCATAACCACTGGGTGGGCAAGCATTTATACATAACATGCCGGGTGGGATAATCCTCGCCTCCGTGTCCTTAATAGAATTGCAAATTCTTGGCGCGAATGCTAGCAAATTTGTGATTCTATTGCAGGACCGGAGGCTTCAGATTATGCTTGTTTAACGCTTATTAAAAACTACAGAGGTAATATCCCCCACCGGCTTATAATAATGTTTTGAAGGTCGATTCCGACGACCAGTCTGCACTACGCATTATATCATGAATGCTGGAACCCAACATGAATGACTTTGACGCCATGGCTCCTCTGACAGAGTGCGCACCAAAAATGGTGATGTCAATGCCGGCTTCTTTCATAACATAACGAAGCCTTCTGGCAATGGTGGCCGCAGCCACTGCTTTGAAGGGCTTTTGTAAAGCAATCAAAAGCTGCGAACAGCCCTGAGGCCTAATAGCCGCTGTACATTCCTCCATAAGTTTTCAAACATTTAACAACACATAACTTTTCGTTTTCTTGAAATGCATTATATGAAACAGGAGTAGATAATGTCTTAGTGCGTCTAACTATGGTAAAAGAAACTCCTTCCGGAGTAAATACTCTACCTGTTAACTCCAGCGCGCGTACATCGGACGATCTTCTGCATGCCTAAAGGCAGAGTAACATGGCTAATTTAGCTGATAACTGCTTTCTGGATAGAAGGGAATTTGCTGGCCATCTGTTAAATAGGTCCAAAACCAGAGATACATCCCACAATCCGGAGTATTTTGGTTTAGGAGGGTTTGCCACCCTAATGCCTTTAAGTAATTTGCACACGATAGGGTGCATACCTACTGGTTTCCCATCCAGCTGGACATGGCCCGCTGAAATGGCTGATCTGAAGTTGTTGACTGATCTATAGGCCAAACCTTCGGATGCTTTATCCGATAGGAAATTCAGCACATGGGATAACTCAGCCCCCACGGGATTCAGGTGTCGTTCCACGCACCATTCCACCCAACCTTTCCAGGCTGAGGAATATCTTTTTCTCGTGGATGGTGCCCAGGCTTGCTTGATGAAATCTGAAGCCCTGCTCGAAACCCCTGGCACTTGCCACTGGTCCCTGAAAGCCTCCAGGCCATCAGCTGAAGTCTGCCTTCCATTATCAGAGGGTGCCTCTCTTGATGAGAGCCCAGCAATAGCGTCATCGACTCCGGGAGGAGTCTAGGTAGGTCGCAGCTCCACTGCATCAGCTCAGGGAACCATGATTGCGACGTTCACCATGACCACCTCCGCTTGTTGCCTGATCACTTGCGACATCGCTCTGGGGATCAGCAAGAATGGGGGAAAAGCATACTGTACCCCCTCCGACCAGTCCTGGAGAAATGCGTCCGTTGCCTGCGCCAACGGATCCGGCCTCCAACTGAAGAACTGTGGAATCTGGTACGTTAGTCTGGACGCAAATAAATCCGTCCTGAACGGACCCCAAATCGTCTCCAGCCACTGGAATACCCTCGGGAGCAACTTCCAGTCGCTGTAGTCCCTGAGGTATCTCGAGTTCCAGTCCGCAACCTGATTGGACGGACCCGGAAGATATTCCGCGATTATCGATATCTGATTTTGAAGGCAGTAGTGCCAAAAGTCTTTGGCTATCTGTACAAGCATGGACGACCTCCTGCCGCCCAACTTGTTGATGTATCTCACTGCTGACACATTGTCCAAAGAATACAACAGGATGTTTGCTTCGGGGACAACGTCCGCACCACGAACGACCCCACGAGTAGCTCTAGACAATTGATATGAAGAGAAAGCTCTTCCGGAGACCATCTGCCTCCTGTGGAGATGTCTCCACAACGGGCGCCCCAGCCCCAGCGGCTGGCGTCTGACTCTATCGTGATTTCTGGGAGGGAGCCGAAGATTGCTCGGCCGTTCCAGGCATCGACGTGCCCCAACCACCATTGCAACTCCGTCCTCACTTCTTGCGTGAGGGGGATGCTGTCCGAGTACGAGAGACCCTTTTGAAGATGCCTGATCTTCAACTGCTGCAGAGCCCTGTAATGTAGAGGGCCCGGGAATATCGCTTGGACTGATGACGCTAGTATTCCCACCATTCTGGCAATTCCTCTGAGGGAGACTGACTGACTGTTCAGCAGTTTCCTGATCTCCCTCTTTAGATCCTTCAGCTTGTCCTTCGGGAGGCATAGCTGAGCAGTCACGGAGTTCACTGTGAAACCTAGGAAATCTATCACCTGAGTGGGAACCATGACCGATTTTTTTTGCTGTTTATCACAAAGCCTAGATCCTGCAATAAGGTTGTGGTCAACGTGAGGTGTCGCAAGAGAGTCTGCTGGCACTGATCCACTATCAGGATATCGTCCAGATATATGATGAGGCGTATACCTCGCTCTCTGAGGTACGCCACTACTGGCTTCATCACCTTGGTGAAGCACCAAGGAGCCGAGGAGAGCCCGAAAGGCAGAACCAAATATTCGTACCATTGGTTTCTCCACTGGAACTTCAGAAATCTGCGATGTGGGGGAAATATTGGAATAGAGAGATATGCACCCTTCAGGTCCAGCCGGACCATCCAGTCCCCAACCTGCAGAAGGTCTGTCAAAAGATGGATGCCCTCCATCTTGAAGTGATTGTATGTAAGAAACTGGTTGAATTCTCTGAGGTTCAACACCAGTCTGTTTCCGCCCCCTTTTTTCTGTATAACAAAGATATTGCTGCAGAACCTGTGAGGACCTTGAGGACTTGGTGCTATCGCGTGTTTCTGCAGCAAACCTGCGATCTCGTCTATAAAACTGAGATCTAGTTGGGAAAAATGGAGACCTGCCGGTATGCCCGATTGAACAGGACGCGAGTAAAACTCCAAGTGAAAACCTTGAACTGTCTGCAAGACCCAAGCGTCTTGTGTAAGCTCCTTCCACTGCCCCAGGCAGTGCTGTTCGACCCCCCCCCCAAAGGAAGAAGAGAAATATCTGCTATTCTCACCTGAGATCTGCTGGTGCTTGAAATTCCCCCTGTTATTGTTGGATTGGTACCGGTTCCTGCTGAACCTCCTACGGGAGGGATAGAAGGTTCCACCACGGGTGGAGTCACACTCATTCCTGTCTCTGCCGAAGTCTCCTCTATGGGAGCCTGGAGGACCTCCTCGGCCTGACGAGCGTCCCCCGCCTCGTCCAGCCCTGTTAAAAACTCCCTGGTTTAATCGTCGTTTGATGCCCGATTGGGCCTTGTCTAGTGCCGTGAAGGTTCCAACGTATTTGGAGACATCCTTGACGAATTGGTCTCCAAATAATTGCCCCTCTGCAAGGGGCCCCGGCTCTGCGTCCGCAAGTTCCCTCAAGTTGGTATCCATTTTCATAAGCAAAGACTTCCTCCTCTCCGAAGAGATGGCACAATTTGCGTTGCCTAACAAGCAGAGGGCTCGTTGGGTCCATCCGGCCAACACATCTGGGTCCACAGGGGTAGAAGCCTCCTTGGCCGCCAAGGCCATCTCTAAAATCTTGGCCAAAGGGCCTATAGCATCCAGCATCTTGTCCTGGCACCTTTCCAAGCCCTGTCCAAACCTCGTTTGGGATCTTTTGTAAATTTCTTCAAAAAAGTTAGAAGGCTTGCGTCTATCTCAGGCGTTTCTGCCACCCTATTAGGGATGTCAGGCCTGGGGCATTCCGATTTTAAACGGTTCCTCACTTCCCTCGGGAAGCCCTTCCGGAGGTTTTCGTGAATATATGCCACCACTGCCGTAGGCGGAACCCCGTCCTGTGACCTGGGGTGCATTATTTCCGAAGGGTCAAAGGTACATGGGGTATGAACCGGTGCCAGACTTTCTGCCTGCGCCTTCTTAGCCTTCTTAGGAGGGTGACGCTCTTCTGAGGTATCCGTATCCGTGTCTGTGTTGGTGTCAGTGTCTCTGTCAGTGTCATGGACCCTACACTTAGCTTTGGCTTTGCCGCTTGAATAAGAATGGTCCGCCATGTCTGGCAAGGTAGCTAAGGCCTGAGCATGAGGCCATGTGGCAGAGTTACCCGAAGGTTGACTCAAGGTGGAAGCCTCAGTTTTCTTCTTCTGTGGCTTGTCGAAGCCATGCCTCTTGGCGAAGCCCTCAAGCTGTCTTCTTATAGGGCGAAGGGCTGAAGCAAGGGCTTGCTGTACCGTCTGTGGGACCGTAGTCTCCATAGCCCTATTGACGGAGGACTGGACCGAAGCATCCAATGCACTCACTAGATTGTCCTCCAAGGCAGCCGCCTGCCTAGTCTCAAAAGTCTCCTCCTCTGCATATTCCTCATTATACTGCTCCCATTCCGACATTATGGGGTGGTTTTTGGGGAATGAATCCACTAGAGGGTCCTGAAACAGTAGGTTGAGCCACAAGGAGGGTCTAGGGGGGTGGTCAGCCCTCTTAGCACACTCACACACTAAGTCCTTCAACCCCCTCAGCAAAGCTGTAATCAACAGGGGTCAGAGACCCAGGCCAACACCAATTACCAAGAGCGTGTGCACACTCAATATAGGCCCTTTTTATATTTTATAACCTTTCCAGGCGATCAGAGGGACAGAGGGGCAACCAGCATATAAAGCTGTCAAAACGCTGTCACAAACGCTATAAATCGTCAGTTGAGGGTCGCGCCGCGATGTGCAGCCCAAACGCGACGGAATTCCTACTGAAAAGTAGCCCAAAATCAGTGCGTTTTGGCGCCCGTCGCGGCCGAGAGCCACCCGGCCTCTACCGGCGTCATCGGCCACTAGGGAATGCCGAATGTGCCTGCGCGAAGCGCGCCTGTGTACGGGGGGTTCTCCGGGACTACCAAAGCGGCTCAAGTGAAACCGGAGCCCGTCTGTCCCCGGTCGGAGACCGCAGCTACTTTCGCGCCGATGAGCGCGCCTCTCAGCCACAAGTAAAAGAATGAGGAAGGCGGAGCACCGAGGCTTCCCGCCAGTGCAATAAACTCCCAAGTAAACAAAGGTATGAACAAAGGACTCAGATAATACGTCCTTATAAACAAAGGACTCAGATAATAAGTCCCAACTCTAGGACATAATCGATCAATACAAAGCTGTAATTAACATATATTTATGCCATAACATATCCAACTGATAACAGCAGAGGGAGTAAAACAAAGTGCACTTAGCTCAGCTGTGAGCAGCAAAGAAAGAGGAAGATGGCGGCAGGCAGAGGCCTCTTATGGACTAGGGGGGCGTGCCTATATGTGAGACATGATGGGATATGTAGTGTTTAATGTTATTATAATGAAAAGCAAGCATTTTCATTGGCTGCTGTGAGCTTCTAGTAAAGATTGAGAAGCATAATCGGAAGCCTCCGGTCCTGCAATAGAATTGATGTTTCCTTGACACCAAAAGATAACGATTTGTGTTTAATTCTTTCACAAGTGCGGTGTGTTAAATAAATGCATGTGTTACGTTAAGGATGGATTACAAGGTAGGTGATTGTAGTAAGATGCACTGACTCGAAGTGTGGTAAAGTGATTTATTGAAGTACAGAGCTTTGCCCACGATGAGCAGCAACCGGCCAGCGCAGCTAGGAGTGCAGAGTCTAATTGACCCTGAAACAGAAAATCCGCTCATCGGCTACTGCTGCCACGGGCGCTGAGCGCATACATCTTTGAACCATATCAATAAGAAATGTTAACCTGTTGTGGTGGTGTGTCTCGAGGCAGAGCTCATGAGAAAGTGAGTGAGTGTACCGCGAGAGACACCACGGGCGCATGGCGTACATATCAATACCACATCAACTTCCTCTGAACAAAATAAGAAGCAATGCAGCAAAAAAAATAAAAACAATAATGTTAATACATTATAAAATCTTTGAATCCATTTGGTCTCCTAACTTCACAAGACCAGGTAACCGATACATCAGAAAATGTGTGAGGACTTAGAACGACCCCTTTGTTTGCGTGAGCATTACTTTCATGGCTTTCCTCATCTAACTAAGGTTGAACACATGGTGTCCAATCTGAGGAAGACCTTGTACTCTTTTGGCTAATTATTTGATCTTATTGACATTGAAATTTGAATTATTTGAGCTTGTTGGTCAGATAATCTGACTACTTTACATCAACCTTTGTTTTCCAGTAACACAGATCCAAGGGTGTGGAATATTTGAAGAAATGTACTTGACCAATGGACAAAATGTTACTGAAATCTACTTGTCCTGTAAAGAAATCCACTTGTCCAACATAATACCAATTTCAGTTAGCTGGCATGAACACGTGTGCTATTTGTATATTTCGAAAATAAACATTTCAATCTGTATTTTTTCGTAAATTTTAACCCCAGAACTTTGCTGGTATAGAATCATATTGTCAGTCTACTACTAATATGGATGTACTTCCTTAATATTGGAACCTGTGGTGCAAACGTTCACAAAGATCTATGCAGTAGGTGCATTAATCCCTGAATCAATACACTAACTGACAGATAATACTCTGAAGGCCCTCAGCACAAAGCAGACGGAGGAGGTAAATGGCGAACATACTATGGTGTGGCTGATAGGCATACGAAGAAGAGAGAGACAAGATTCTGGTTACAAACTTATTTCTTGGAAATACAACCTTGCCCACAGCAGCCAGTGGACTGAAAATAGTGACCCGACTATGAGCTGCTGCATCTCTTTTAATTGGCAGTCTGGCAGAAGTGTGAGCTAGAGAGAGAGAGACCGCGAGAGAGACCGCATAAGAGAGAGAGAGAAAATTGTGTGTGTGTGAGAGAGAAAATGAAATCTGCACAGAAACAAACAACGACAACCAGTGACAGACTGATTCGCACACACTCTGACAGATAGATAGAACACAAGCTCGCAGACAGCTGAGGAAATATAATTTTTGGTCAAGTTGTGTTCCCCAGCGAGAACCCCACCGTCTCCATGTACTAGCTTGCAGTGCATGTAATTTCCCTCCTGTGCCAGCTACGAAGACGCAAATACATTTGCGTCCATCTTTAACTTGTCCTCTTTCAGATCCGCCATGAACGGATTGAATATTCAGTTCCTATCTATGCCGTGCCACCGTCTTTTTGTGGTACACTTTGCACGTTTTTCAGCTCTGGCGAAAGTAGGCCCAGATTCTGCCATGAAGCCTTTTTCGAGTTCTCTCCTGTTTCCTGACTCCGAGGGCCGCAGCCCAGGCTACCTCTGTGCCAGTGGCCCCCACCTTACTTCTTGCGCGACTCCGGTGCATAGCCTAACCTCTGCCTGCCAAGACTGTATTCAACCTTCGAATTATCTGCTCCACTCCTCGAAAACACATTCCTGTCTCGTAGCTCAAGTAAACATCCTCCCAGCTACAGGAGCAGAGGGCCAGGCTCTTCTGTCTCCGTGCAAGTAATTCATAGACTCCGTTGCCATGGTAGGCCCATGCCCCCTCACCCCGCATGCCGACATGTAGACACATGTACACGCATTCATATTCAGAATAGGGTAGTCTATGTCTAGAGACCTTTTCCCTTCCAGATACTACTGTTCCTTAAACATATGATATCAGATACGATTTGGGACTAGGTTGATCTGACATCCCAGACTTATGTCTCCACTTATGTCTACACTTGTAGTGCTAAAAGTCAAGTCCCCTTCGCCCTCCAGTTACACGTCAGATCCACGTCAAACAGCTGCGCGCGCATCTCTGCCATATAATTATGCTGACACTGCAGGATTCTCTAGTGGTTCCGCCTACTTGTGACATCATGTTAAATGACGTATCCGGTGTACACCTTCATGCACGCCTATTGCCATGCCTCTTTTGTGACGTTTTCATGTTTTATCTCTCCTTTTTCAGCAGTCACGCCTACTATTACGCCTACTGTATGCTCATACATTGTAATGCATTGACTATATATATGCACTTTTGTAAACAATATGTGTTCTGTCTTCCCTTCCTGAACCCTGTGTGGTGAATGGAATGGTTATGCCACCTTGGCTCGAGCCAATAACCCAATTCCTTTTACAGGAATAAAACCCTTTTGAGTTAACCTCAATATCTCGGATTCTGCCTCTCATTTTTCTGAGTTATTCTTATTGATTATTGATAGCAAATTAAGTATAGGTAATCGATATTACCACAGTTCTGGCGCCCGAATAGGGACCCCTCCCCCACCCCACGCGCCGGTGGTGTGTTGCAGGCCTAGCCCCCTGCCCACAGCCGGACGGACACTTACGCGTACCCGCAGGATTTCCTGTATCTCCCTCAGGCCAACGGAGGTGACTGAGGCTGCGATCAACACCCAGACGAGGCGGTGAGGCGTGCGGAGGATCCCGACCTGAGCCTAGCTGAGAGAGCAAGATCCGTGGTATACCGAGGCCCGCCAGGTTCCGAAGTTTCCGAAGTATCTGCGTCGAGTCCGAATCCAGTCCGAGTCGAGTCCAGTCCAGAGTTTTCCGAGGCCTTCTGTTTCCGTGCTTCCTGGTGAGTACCGTTGCTAGGGACGCATCCTGACGTGCGCATTAGTTTGTGCCGGTCAAGTCGGGTTCGGGTACACGAACCTGTTCTGCACTGTTCAGCAGTGTATCTGTACTGTATAGCAGTACATCTAGTTTGCACCTGTAAAAGGTGTATCTGTGCCGTTTAGCGGTACATCCTGTTGCACTTGTCACTGTTATCGATTAATGTGGTTTGTTTTTGAAATGTTTTAATGTGTCATTCAAATGTCGTGGTATGAGTGAATGTTCGATTTTCATTGTTGTGCTTAAACGTGTCTTATGTATAGCATGTTAGTGTCCACATCTGAGTAAGAACCTAGTAGCCAGATTTCAGAATGCCGTTGTTTTCCAAATTAAGACAAATAAAAACCCGTAAGGGGGTTCTAGAAGAAGCTGTTCCCATTCCACCTAGGGACACTCCAGGGTACTTTATGTACCATAAGCATGGCTTAGATGCTGTTTTATTTCTTGACTTATGGGTAGACTACACTAAAGAACTGTCAGAGAATCAGAGATGGCCCGCTGCTGGGACATGGGATGCGGATTGCATCATGAGAGTAGAGGAAGCGTTATGGAAAAAGAAAGCTAGACAGTCACAGAAAGATGCCATCGAGTTATGGCGTAAAGAGTCGCACAGGCGCACAGAAAAAGCTCATAGATTAGAAGAGAAGAGTAAGGAGGACCCCGAAAAGGTCCGAGAAAACGCATTAGTTGAGGAAGGTATCAGAGTGAAGTTAGAACAAGTAGACAGACAGCGAAATACGCTTATGAATGGCATGTTCCCCATCTTGTCAAAGGGCCTGCCCAAGGCCTCTCCAGAAATACCGAAGGACCTACCACCCCCATTGCTCCCGACTAAAACACATCCGAGGACAGCAAAGGACGTTTTCCTTTCTTCCTACTTAGACGATGTTGTTCCCACCTATGTTAATACCCCAGCTCCATTGCCCCCCGCGCCTGCGCCTAACGGTCTGAATCCTTATGGCCTTTCTCCCCGACAAGCTACTCCTCCCCCGAATCCTCCTGCTCCTGGTCTTCCAGTTCTCCCTCCACCTCCTCCTACTTCCCTTGATACAGACCCTTTCGGAGCCGGTGCCTCAGGAGGCGCGTCCGGAGGGGCAGGTTACCGGACCCCACCACCAAACCCTCGCCTGAGTCTTAGAGAGGTGTCACAACAGCGTACACCCAAAACAGATATTACAATTTATGGAGATCGCCTTGAAGATTGTAGATATGACCCGGTACCTGGTAAAAAGAATGACATAGAAATGTTACTCGCATCAGTACGTTTACGTCGAGTCACGAACTTCCTAATGACACTACCTGGAATGACAGAACATATGGATCAAATATATAAGTTTGTGCAGACAGGAGTAGGGCCTGAATGCATTAAGGAGGCCATGGCCCATCAGAAAGTGGAAACTAAAGCCAAGTTATTACGGTTTCTTATAAACTGTTTTATTCGAGAAGCAGATAGGCCGGGTGCGAACCCGGCTGACCTGAAAGCACTCCATAGGTGGGGCCGACATATAGCCGATGGACAGCATGACAAGGAAGCCAGTATAGATAACATGTACCGAAGGATCAGAACTTCGATAACTAAGATGCATGAGCAAAGAAAGACCGAACCAGCAGTAGATTCAGACAAACAAGAATCCGACGAGGAGGAGGCAGAGGAAGAACCAGAAACACCAGTACAGGCACAAACACTAGTTCAAGAACAAATGCCAGTTAGAGACATGATAGCGTATGTAGGTAAAGGAAGACCGTTTAAAGATCCGGTGCGTCTAGTGCGCCCGGAATGTAAAAGAATATATCAGGAAGCCATGTGTAATCCTAAAACTCCCGAACACTTATTCCAAGCCACCGACCGAGTACTTCAAGAGCGCATGGGGTATCATGAACTTGATTCCATGGATGAACAAGAATTAGCCAGGTCAGCCGTGCAATGGGCTGACAGTTCTGAGAAATATGGTGATGATGTGCTAGCGCACACGTTTCTGAATTTGACACCGAGTGAACAGCGTTTAGCTGGTATGTACATGATACAGCATCTGCTCTTATTGTATAAAAGTCAACATTCTGATCCAGGACCCCTGCGCGATATACTAATTGAACTGGTCACGAACAGATGGAGAGGTCTAAGTACTGACCTGATTAAAGTAATTCTAGAACACCGCCACAAGTATAATACATTCTTAAATCCGCAGGTTACCCCAGTACCCGTTATGGAGCGAAAGACCATGTATTACATGGATAGACAGAATCCGTTGCGAGAAGTGCACCCCGTGCAGAACGCAGACCACACGCTCAGACGCGTGTTTGTGTATACTCCTGTAACTAAAATCGAATTATTGGAAATGAAGAAACTAGTACCCAGTCACGATAAAGATCCTGCAGGTTTCCACCGTGAAATAAAGGATATGTTATTAATGGGCGATTACACTTATCCCGACCTTATGAAAATATTGAAAGTATTGTTGCCTCCAGGCATATACGAGAAACTGAAAGAAAAAGAATGGGAGGTGGGTAATGCAAAGATTGATTGGGCTGCATTACAAGATGAAGAGAATACCCGAGTGCCAGGCCTAGGGCTTGGGGATAAAGTTAAAGCATTACCAGGTTTATTAATACAGGTGTTGCCACGTTTATTGAGTACGAAAAAGGAAGATTGGGGTGCAATTTCAGCATGCAAACAGAAACCTGATGAAGACACTAGTGATTTTTACACACGATTTGAGAAATGTTTTGGTATTAACAGTGGTTTGAAACCGAGTAGCGAGTCATATCCACATCTTTTTGTAACGAAATTAGTCGAGAATTCTCTACCCCAGGTTAAGAATAGAGTACTGAAAGTAGAAAGCACTTGGCAAGCTAATACTCCTTCGCAAATGTTACAAATGTTACAGTATCACCAGAATAGACTCAGAGAAGAACAAGAACATGAACAGAGACGTATGAAAGATACGAAAATGAAAATGTTAGTTGCTCAGTCAGTTCCTGCTGATGGTCAGAAAAAGGGTGCGAACCAAGCTAGTAATGCGTCAGTTCCTGTAAAGGGTGTATGTAATTATTGTAAGCAGCCAGGTCATTATATAAATGAATGTCCCGTTCTGAAACATAATATTGCCACGGGCAAGACAAAAGAGAGACCGCGTCCTCCTAGACAAGATCAGACTTCACAACAAGTACCCCAGAATACACAGCAGATCGCACCAATGTCGGCTCCTTCACAGACAGTAGCGATACCTCAGCAACAGCCCATTACTGCAACACAAACCACGACACAGCAAATGTATCAGTATGCACAGAACGATTACCCTGATTACCAACGTTACACATGAGACAGCCTAGAGAGTGAATTCCGCTTGCCTCTTATTGAAGTTCCTGTAGATCAGAATGGTCCTTATGTACACAGTCAAGTTTTAGGGAAAGACAGAAAGTTTCTCATTGATACAGGGGCAAGCAGAACCACGATCAGTCACGATGAAGTACCAGGGGCACCCCTCTCAGGCTCACAGAACGTGTCCCTCGGATTTTCAGGAAAACCCATTATTAACGAAGTATCACAACCCCTCCCTCTTGCAGTAGGTCCTCTGACACGGACTACAGATTTATTGCTCACGAAATCATGTCCAGAAAATCTTTTAGGCATAAAAACACTGAAAGCTTTAGGAGCTATTATCTGTTGTTCTCCTGAGGGAGTACGATTATTTTTGCGAGATTTCAAAGGCCATTATGTATTGAGAGATATGGATCCCAGACTACAGAAAGTCCCTGCCCACCTGTGGGCGCAGGGCCCCACTGATGTAGGTTGCATGCACATAACCCCATATCGAGTCACACTCAAAGCAGGAGTGGTATTACCACGAATTCGACAATACAAGTTACCCCCGGATGCTGTAGTGGCTTTACTGAGAATCATTGACGAGCTCATCGCACAAGGAGTGGTCGTGGAAACGGACTCTAATGTGTGTAATTCTCCTATCATTCCTGTTCTTAAACGTACTGACCCAAATGCTCCCCCTGTTTATCGATTGGTTATTGATCTGCGCGAATTGAACAAATGCATTGTACCACAGTACCCTGTGGTCCCAGATATCTCTTCATTATTGACAGCTATTGATTCCGAAGCAGCGTTCTTTACTGTAATAGATCTCAAGAATGCTTTCTTCAGTGTTCCTATAGACCCGGAAAGCCAATTTTTGTTCGGATTCAGTTTAAATGGCCGATCTTTTAAATTTGCCCGTGCACCTCAAGGATTCACAGAAAGCCCCAGTATCTATAGTCAAGCACTGAAAAAACAACTCGACAGCATCCATATGCCAGTTCACACTGCTCTGCTTCAATATGTCGATGATCTGCTGATCACCGCTCGAAGCGAACCCGAATGCGAAAATGCATCCCTGATTGTTCTGAATTTCCTGGCCGACAAGGGGCACAAGGTGTCTCCTTCGAAGCTGCAATTCTGTGTTCAGCAAGTTGTGTACCTGGGTCACTTGCTGTCCAAAGTGGGGAGACAGCTCACACCTGATCGCATTCAGTTAATTGTAAACATGTCACCGCCCAGAACACTAAAGGAGGTACGGGCCTTTATAGGCCTCACCTCATACTGTAGACAATGGATTCCCCAATATGCATTTCTAGCCAAGCCACTCATTCAGTTAACGACACAGGGGGCAGCGACTACGTCTGTCCTCCCTTGGACTCAGGAACATACACAAGCTTTTGAAGACTTAAAGAAAGCCTTATGTCAAGCACCTGTTTTAGCAACACCATGTTACAGTAAGCCTTTTACACTTTTTGTCACAGAACGTGAAGGTACTGCTTTGTCAGTCCTCACTCAGGAACAAGCAGGTTCACACAAGCCTTGTGCTTATTTTTCCAGTACACTAGACCCAGTAGCACAAGCCCTTCCAGCATGTTTGAAATCAGTTGCAGCAACAGCTTTAGCAATTAGACAGAGTGATTCTATCGTGTTAGGACATCCATTGACAGTACAGGTTCCACATTCTGTAGAAGTCCTCTTGAATCGGACTCAAACCCAGCACCTGACTATCGCAAGATTGACAGGTTATGAATTGACATTGTTTCAGCCACACATTGAAATCAGACGCTGCAGTACATTGAATCCAGCCACGTTATTGCCATTAAATGGAGTAGATCCATTAGCACATGATTGCATTGAAGTTATCACTATCACAACAAAGCCTAGACAAGACTTAACAGATGTTCCGTTACCAGATCCAGACCTGACACTTTATGTGGATGGTTCATGTATGAGAACAAAGACAGGTGAATTAGTGGCAGCCTACGCCGTCACGACAGACACAGAAGTCATTGAAACAAACTGTATTGACACTTTATCAGCTCAAGCTGCAGAGCTTATTGCTCTGACACAAGCATGTATTCAAGCTAAGAATAAGAGAGTCAACATATATACTGATTCACGTTATGCATTCGGAGTCGTACACGACTTCGGAGTCCTCTGGCGAGAGAGAGGTTACTTAACTTCTCACGGTGCCAACATCCAACATGGTCCCCTCATTCAAGCTCTGTTAGATGCAATACATCTACCCACTGCAATCTCTATCATGAAATGTAAGGCACATACTAAGGTTACTGATGCCATTTCCCAGGGTAACGACCTGGCAGACCGAACAGCAAAGCAAACTGCTCAGAACCGAACTCATGTAACTGATCAGACACAAATAAGGGTTCCAGCACACTGCATGACAGTTAGGGATCCCGCACATGATGTAATCGACATACAGTCACATGCAACACCGGATGAAATTAAGGAATGGACTAAACTAGGAGGGGTCCAAACAGACCAGGGATGGATGACGAAGGGAAAATCTACATGGTTTCTCCCCGATTCTATGGTACAAGTCATCATTAATACAATACATAGTCCCGCACACCTTGGAGAGAAAGCTATGCTAGATAGTATTCAACACATATGGTCCAATAAAAACTTACGGGCAGCAGCCAAACAGAAAGTGCGTACTTGCATGATCTGTGGTCAGTTCAATCCAGGTAAAAGCATCCCCGTAGAGCAAGGTGGATTTCAGCCTCCCGATCACCCTTTTGAAGTCCTCCAGATGGATTATATCCAGATGGAACGCTGCCGAGGTTTTAAATATGTCCTCGTAGTCGTGTGTGCTCTTTCCCGATGGATAGAGGCATACCCAGTTCCCGATTATACTGCTCCGACTACTGCCAAGCAGTTAGTCCGTGAATACTTCCCGCGGTATGGTTTGCCCCGTATCGTGTACTCAGATAATGGTCAGCCGTTCTCATCCGCACTTGTAGAAAATATTACACTCCTGTTAGGTTACAAGTGGAAGTTCCATTGTGTCCGGCATCCCGAGGCAGCAGGTCTCGTGGAGCGTCATAATCAAACATTGAAAATCCGACTTTCCAAGATCTGTAGAGACAAAGGTATAGACTGGATAGTTGCCTTGCCGGTCGCCCTCTTCTATATGAGGATGGTGGCCCATTCCCGTTCTGGGCTATCTCCGTATGAAGTGGTCTTCGGTAGGCCACCGAATATGTGGGGGACGCCCATTCCACGTAAAATAACTGATGTTGATTGTCTTATGCTGACAGATTACCTTGCCTCCTTGATGTCTGCACTACAATCTTGTCGTTCACAGGTAGCTGCAGCCTTTCCCGATAACACCGAGACGAAGCCCCATGAGGTGGTACCTGGTGACTTTGTGTACGTCAGAAATTTCGACCGGAAGAGTCCGCTGGAGCCCCGCTGGCAGTCGCCGAAGTTGGTTCTGCTTACGACGAGGACCGCTGTAAAAATCGAGGGCAGGAAGGGGTGGCTGCATTCCAGCCACGTAAAGAAATACTTTGGACTTCCTTCGGACTTGGACACTAAGCCCTGCCCTCCTTCACAAACTGACACAAAACTCCCTTTGGTCGAGAAAACTGCTTCAGAACTTTACAGACAAAAATTACGATCTAGCAAGTCAGACAGTTTAATTGTTTAAGTCCTCCCCTAGGTGAATCGGTTAAATTAGTTTCTGACATGTATCCCCTAGATCGAGATAGAGAGAGAGATAGACAAAGACAACATAAGAAAAATGCGTATTGCAAATCACTCCGTAGTCGCTGCATAGTGACACTACTTGTTATGTTTTTCCTATGTTTGCTGGTTATCACTGCTGGTATTCTTCTGCATATATACTACCCTATATTCAAGCATGCTACTTATAATGCTACTACTGAACATTCTTTTAGTGAATTACCGCCTCATGAATTGTCTTATAGACTTGCGCTGCGCAACAACACTTTCATTAGTATGTTACATCACTCTCACCAGACTACCAATGCTACTAATTGTTGGATATGTGGTCGACTCCCTCCTTACCAAGACAACAAGGGTGTTTTGCTCATACATTGTAATGCATTGACTATATATATGCACTTTTGTAAACAATATGTGTTCTGTCTTCCCTTCCTGAACCCTGTGTGGTGAATGGAATGGTTATGCCACCTTGGCTCGAGCCAATAACCCAATTCCTTTTACAGGAATAAAACCCTTTTGAGTTAACCTCAATATCTCGGATTCTGCCTCTCATTTTTCTGAGTTATTCTTATTGATTATTGATAGCAAATTAAGTATAGGTAATCGATATTACCACACAGCAGATAGTTAAAGCAGAAACGACCGCATATTTGGCGCAAAGGGGATGCCTTAGGTATTTGTCTTTGTCCATATTGCCCTACAATGGCTTTCAAGCAGTGCTTTAAATGGAAAAAAATAAGTGCAGGTACTCACCAAAAGGAGCATTGGGCGGAGTTTAAGGCGGGGCTAAGGGGGAACAAGGGCGGGGTTAGCTTATTGACCATGCCAAGGTTGTATTCACGAAAGCTGCATGCATTTTATCACCCGCCTAAGGATTATATTGCTGCTTCAGCCTGCCTTAAATCGAATCGGCGGCCTACAGCCCACTGAACCATCTGTCCAATACTGGTACTCTTTTGTAACATGCTCACGTCACTTTTCTCTTGTAACATACTGTTTGCTACCTCTTAACTTACATTTTGTTTGCTCTCGATACTTGCGCAAGTGCCACCATTGCCTCATGTAACGTTTGTTCTTGTGTTTGAGTGTCCTCCATTGATTGCTGTATTATACCTCTACTTGTAATTTGTACGCTTTTTTAACCTGCACACATATCGCTTTTTCCTCCTGTAATGTATCGTTTGCTACCTCTTGTATTTTGTTTGCTCACAATTCACTTTTGCCTCATGTAACTTAACGTTTGCTTTTGTAATTTGTTTACTTGTAATTTTCTCCTCATGTATCATTACTGTTCCTATTGTGAATAGCTCTGACACCTTCGGGTAAAGTCCCCGCTATATAAAAACGCTTAAAATAAATAAACAAGTCTCTCCTGGAACATTTGTAAACCGGAGTTAGGGCCAGAGCTGACAACGTCTGTACTGGGGAACCAGGTGCCAATCTCCACATTTTTGATTGATCTTAAGGTCTGTCCAAGGTCGATGAAATAGGAATCAGCAAGTGTGGAAGTGTGCAAGAAAGCAATTCAGATGCGTGGCGACTGTAAAAGCCTTCCCATACGTTCTTTTGTTATGTCCTGAATAGTGCCTCCCACCGCCACCCATTAGATTTTACAGCCCCCTCTTAGCGCCCACTGTGAAAGATCTTTGGATAAGCAAATGACTCAGCAGACACGCCCCTGCTCTGATTTACAAAGCAGCTCATGCTGGGTCCTGGTGACTAGCTCCATTGAATAATTCCGTGCAGTGCTTGAAAGGTGCTGCCGTAGTATAAGTTGAGCGATAAAGGGAGCGTGCTGCCTCGGTTAAAGACAGATCCCCATGAGTACCGGTACCCTCTGTCTCCTAGAAAAAAGTGCTGGTACTAAAGGGGAGAAAATGAAGAAGTGCCGGTACTCAGTACTGGTGAGTACCGGCCCATTTAAAGCACTGCTTTCAAGCTGAACTTCATTACCCCAGTAAGTTCCCCGTGCCAAGGCTCCCCACTGCCTTCACACTTCTGTCTACCCTAGAGAAGTCTCACTGCTTGGGATTAAAAAAGGTCCCATTTTTGTCTGGGAACTAGATTAGGCGCTCAACAAAGTTTTACAGTGGTCGAGTTTCCAAGAATACTCTTTCTGAGGGGATAGGTGTGCATTTTTCTTTCTCATCTGAACATTTCTCAAAAAAAGTAAAGAATAAAATCTGTCATCGCAAATCCCCAGTGAGTGTTACAAAATATTAATATGTGGTTTAACTAAGTGACACGTCTAAAAAGAATAGGCCATGCTTTTATTATTCACTTGCTGGTTTTGTCCGATATTGTAGACCTGTTAATGTATTTTACGTTCTTCTGATTCTGAACACTAATTGGCGACTACAGTCTACGTTGGAAAAAGGCATGAAAAGTAATATTTGTGGGAATGCATTTTTGGGGGGTATACTTGTATAGCGCGAACTCTGACCCGAAGGTATTGATTGGAGCGCTTTTCATGAGCACCGTTTACATTACAGATTCAGGCACGGGGAGATTAAGTGATTTTTCCCCGAGGCTCAAACCCTGGTTTCCAGCACCAAAGTCGGCAGTGGAGCCGACGGGCCACATCTTCTCCCCTTGCATTTGCATTAGAAAACAAATAATATTTCAGAATTTCAGTGATATATTGTGCTGGCTTACGCTGCGAAAAAAAAATCCACGTTCTGGGATCGCATTAAATCATTTACTTTACACAGCAGCTCAGCGCAACTGGAATAGTAAAGCATCCGGCATAGTAACAGCTCCTCTCGAAAGGCACTTTTGTTCACAGCAGTGCCGGGCCTGCACAGAAGCCACCTCGCCACTGATACTACTTGCAGGATCACCGTAGTAAGTACTCACAATGGGTGCAAGCGTCCGTGTGGCTTCTCCGCTTCAAAGAAGTTCAACTCGAGGGAGGGAAAGAAACTTCCAGCCACTAGATGGTCTCAGATTCCCCGAAGGATGTCTCTGTTACAAAGGACACAAAGGACACAAAGGAAGAAAGTGTTGTCCCGGAATCATGCTGCTACCTATGGCCAATAGCAGCACAGAGGGCCACCCTCATGCTTTATTTACCAATGGAAATTCAAATGTTTGTCATGGAGGCGGGCTCATGTTTTCCCTAGCCAACACGGGCCTTGAGTCAGCCCTCCGATCACAGGCCTTTGCAGATGTCCAAAGGTTATGAGATTTGTTTAAGTAACATTGATTGGCTGTGAATGCTAAAGTGTCTCAGCTCATTCCTTTGCTGCGTGATTTTAATGTCTAGTTGTCCGTGGGACAAAGTAGACATTTGATCTTCTTGTCCCCTACGTAAATCCACTTGGTACTGGCGTCGGGCGATATGAATTCCCCACCCCTGCAGTTCCTTTACCAACCTCTAGCACTTTTGTTGGAAAAGAGAAGACCAAATCCCCCTTTCTCACCATTACTGTTTTTTATCAACACAGTCTCCAATTTTGAAACCCTTGACATTATTGCTAGGATTGCTTTTGTTCAGAGACATTTTAGCTAGTTTCATCTCAACTCTGGGTAAAAACTTTTCTTTAACAGTAAACTTAATATCTGACTCGGCCAAACCGTGACCTAACCCTCTCACTTAGCGGGACACACCCATGACCCCCTCTTCACAACAGGAAACTCCATCACCTTCAGCCACACCACCGAACTCCCATGGACTGACCACCAATGCGTCCACTTCACCTTCAGAACACCCATCATCCACAGACACCAGCACCTGCTCCCACGAAGAAACTGGACCAGAATCACGAACGACCAGCTTACCTCTTCACTCCGCAACTCCACCCCAACCATTGCGGAAAATGACGACCCCAACGCAGCAGCCCGAACCCTGCCCATATGGATCTCCGACAGCGCCAACACCATAGCCCCCCCCTCAAGAAAAACACCCATGCCAAGAAAGCCAAATGGTTCACCACTGAACTTCGAGAGTCCAGACGCACCTGCTGCTGCCTTGAAAAGTCCTGGAGGAACACCAAATCCACAGAATCTCGCAACAACTTCAGAGCTGCTACCAGCGCCCACCACCAACTCATCAGAAAAATGAGGAAAAAAGCGATTGAAGACTCTCTCCACACACGCACACAACATCAAAGAACTCTTCAAAATCATCAAGGAGTTTGCCCAACCCACCAGCGAGTTGACTGTCATTTCTCCCTCACAAGACCTCAGCACCTTGTTTCACCACAATCAAGAGCATCTACAACAACTTCGACGAAGACAACCAACACACGGAACCTCAGACACCCTGAAGCCAACCATTGACAACTGGACAGCCCTCCCCACCGAAGACACAATGAAGTCAATCCACTCTGGGGCCCCCACGGACCCCTGCCCCACCACATCTTCAACAGAGTTACTAACACCATCGCACCTATGCTCTGCTACATCCTCAACCGCTACCTGGCATCCGCCTCGTTTCACGACGACTTGAAACACAGAGTCAACCCCCTCCCGATGAAACCCTCAGCGGACCCCACCAACCTCAGAAACTACAGACCCATCTCCCTGCTCCAGTTCCCTGCGAAAGTGATCAAGAAAGCCAATTGCCACATTCATCGAAGAGCACAACATTCTCGACCCCTCCCAATCCGGCTTCAGGAAAAATCACAGTAAGGAAACCGTTCTCCTCGCCACAACAGACTACATCTGCCCCCCTACTGGACCAAGGAGAAACAATAGCCCTCATCCTCCTCGACCTCTCAGCGGTGTTCGACATAGTCTCCCACCGCACCCTAATATGCAGACTTAACGATTCAGGGATCCAGGACAAGGCCCTTCATGGGATCAGCTCCATCCTCTCCGGTAGAACGCAGTGGGTCAGACTCCCCCAGCCCCCCACCCCCCCTTCCTCTTGGACCCTACGCCAATCACCTGCGGAATCCCTCATGGGTCCTCCCTCAGCCCGACACTCTTCAACATCTACATGGCTCCGTTCACCCCCATCGTCAACCTACGGAGCCGACATTGCGTCATATGCAGTCGCCAACCAACTCATCCTCTCATTATCCAACAAACCCAACACCGCCAGACAACTTTCGAGAAGGCTTGGAAGCCATCGCCAAATGGATGAAAAACATCTGCCTAAAACTCAACACCAACAAGACGGAAGAACTCGCCATGGGCCCAAACCCCAACGCCTGAAACGACACCTGGTGGCATCTCTCGCCCTCAGAAACCCGCCCACCCCCAGGGACCACGCACGCAACCTGGAAAACATCCTGGACTCCGAGCTCAAAATGGACCGCCAGATCAACTCCGTCTCGTCCTCCTGCTTCCACACCCTTTGCAAGACCTTCAAATGGATCCCCCTTGAACACCAAAAGACTGTCACTCACGCCCTGGTCACCAGCATACTCCACTACGGTAACGCACTCTATGCCGGAATAAACAAAAAAACCTCACCGACAACCTACAGAACATCCAGAACGCTGCTGCAAGACTGTTCCTCAACCTGTCAACAGTGCCACATCTCCCAGCACCTCCGCACACTCCACTAGCTCCCCATCGAGGTGAGAGTCCCCTTCAAAATGCTCACCCACGCACACAAGGCCCTCCACGACATCGGACCTGCATACCTGAAAAGCCGACTCTAATTCCACGTACCCCAAAGGACCCTTATGATCAGCCCAGCTTTCCTACACCGTGGTCCCACACACCAGAAAAACCAGATCGGGAGGCCACTCCTTCTCCTTTCTCATTGCCAAAGCCTGGAACGCCCTTCCACTCCACCACCTCAGACCGACAACATCGCTCCCCATCTTCGTAAGAGACCTCAAGACCTGGCTCTTCGACAGACCCCCCTCCTTGATGGACCGGAACTGCCCCCAGCCCCCCCCCCCCCCCCCACACACACACACACACCCAGTGCCTTGAGACCCTTACGGGTGAGTAGTCATACTAAACAAACACTTGATTGATTGGTTCTTTGACACCCAGCTGATCTTTTAACCAATTAGGAAACAGCGCAGAATTAGGATTCCTTCCTCTTAACGTAAGAAATGGGGTAACCTTTGTGGTACAATGTGGAGAAGAGTTGTATTCCCAGACTTTCTCTTTAAGAAAGGATTTGACATCCAAACCGTCTGAGATGGCCGTTTTTATGCTTTCGTTGATCACCTTGTTTCGTCTCTCAACCAGACCATTGGAGGATGGTGAAAATAGAGCAACTCGCAAATATTAGTCTCGTTTGGCCAGAAACTGATGCATCCGATCGGACACAAAACGTGTGCCATTATCAGTAACTAGAGACCTAGGCAAACCTTCTATAGAAAAAACCTGTTATAAAAACTTGATGGCTGAATCAGATGCAGCAGAGTTTGCGAGAGAACAGTACAAACTTTTTGAAAAAGAATTCACTAACAGGATAACAAATGTCATTTTCCCAGGTAAATTGACATATGGTCCTGAAAAGTCAAGAACGAATTTGTCCCAAGGTGCCTCCGAGTGCGACTGGATGTAGGATACCTTTACTTAGTTTCCAGTGTTTATCTGATACTAGATACTCAAGCCAATTGTCAACTGTGAGCGTTACCTGGTTTTCTAAAGAAGGCCACCAGTAGGGTTCTTTGATTCGCATACATGTCTTAGTGCTCCCCAGATGCCCTTTATGTGCTTTGGCAAGACTAAAAGGGCACATTTTTGAAGGAGGAGCATGCATGTCCACTGTCATGATCAAACCTTCCACCACAAAAAGTTCCCTGGATACCTGTGCATAAGTTTTCAATTAGTTGTTTAAGCATCGAACAAGGGGCCAACGGCCAGTAATATATGCACTCCTCAGTAGAGAAAATAACATCCTAATCTTGTAAAGCAAGAATGCCAACAGTTGCTATTTCACATTCATCATTAAAATCGGATAACTGCATGCAGGAGAGACAATTGGCTCTAAAGTTCTTCCCACCTGGCACTTGAGTAATGGTAAATGTATATTCATGTAGCTTGAATACAAGTCTGGTTAATCTAGCTGAAATGCTGTTGTGGATGCCTCCTGAAAAAATGTAAGCTAAAGGTTTGTGGTCTTTGAAGTTCAAACTATCCACACGTACATTTAAAACTTTTCCCCGCCCTTTTGAATGCTAGAGCCTCACGTTCTATCGTGCTTTATTGCTTCTCAAAAGTTCTAAGCGATCTAAAGGTGAACGCAGCAGTTTGCTCTTTCTTATTTATCTTTTGGCTTAAAACTGCACCCAGACCTCGGATGCTGGCATCTGCTGTGAAAATAGAATCACAACCTTCTCTGAATGCTGATAAAGCAGGAGCTTGCACAATAAAAATCCTTTATTTTGATGAATTTGGGTTTAATCCCAGAAATGGTGTGCCCCAAATATTCTAATTGTTGGGTAGCGAATTTACATTTCTCTCTTCTGACTGTCATGCCCTTGTGCATGAATTTTGACAGCACCTTGTCCAAGAAAACATTGTGTTTCTCCAAGGGCCTGGCAAAAAGTAAAATGTTGTCTTTGTAGGCATGAACACCTTGCATATCTGCAAACAAGGTATCAAATGTAACTTAAGCGCTCTGATACCCAAGGGTCTCCACTATATAAATACATAAGGCAGCTGATTCCAGCCCAAAAGGTAATCTAAGGTAGGCACCAAAGGGTTTGACAAAAGCTGTCCATTCCTGAGACTTGGGATCCAAAGCAATTTGATGGTGCGCTGACCTTCAATGAATGACTGACAACCATTTGGCAGCTCCTAAATTGGCTAGCATTTCTTATATTCTCGGGAGTGGGTGACAATTAAAATGTTGGCAGTAAGAAACCTCAAGTCGGCACATAGATGGATCTCGCTGGATTTCTTACGTGCTACCACAATGGAGGCGACCCATTGAGAAAATTCAATGGGTTCTATGATACCTTGAGGGCATAAGTAGTTATTTTAATTCCTCTCTGATAAAAAAAACTTGGCGAACTTTGTTCATAAAAGTTTTGGCATCAGGTTTAAGTTTGTTTGGATGGACAAAACCATTCACAGTACCTACTTTATCTAAGAAAAGATCTTTATGTTTATCTAGGTTCCTCAATGTTACTTATAGATGTGTGGACTTGACCCACTCTGGTGGGATTGTCTGAACCAGGTACCAAGCATAAACCCATCTTGGCTAAATCTTGCCAACCAACAATATTCTTACTCTTGATGGCAACAAACTGTAGTAGGTGTTTCTCTACCTAAACATTGTACATTTGCATTGAAGCAACCTAGCATGTCAATGGGTTTTTCATCAAATGCTAACAGATTATCGTCAGATGCGTGAAGTGCCTTATTAACCCACAATTCAAAGAATGTTGTCACGTAAAATAGTGATGGAAGAACTGGAGTCCGCCACGACCTGCAAGGGAAATTCATCAATTAATACTTCACGGTTAGGACCCTTTACAGTTGTACACACCAAATTACTGTCAAGAGTTAAAACCACATTGCTGATGTATTCTGTGCAGTGTCCAGTTCTACATCTATATTAATCCGTAGAGGGGTCTTGATGCTTCTGCAAATTGCCTAGAAATTATCTATTTTTTTGCATGACATGCATCCTTTCCCAAGTGCAGGGGAAGCAGGGTAATTACTAATATGATTCTTGGACCCACACAAGTAGCAATATGACTGAGATTTCTTGGCAGTGACTTTCTGAAAATTAGACCTGCCCTTGTTGTAGACTGTGCACTAAGTGTCAGTTTCAGTGTTAGACATCACATCTGAAATTGAACTGACTGATGGTACAGGATTTAAAGCTTTTGAAGACATTAGTGACCTTTCTGTGCTTTTAGCCAGATCTCAAACTTCATACAGTGTGGACTTGCAGCAACTTAGGAGGCATTATTGTATCTTCATGGATGCACAGTTGAAGATGTATCCAGATTTGACCCAAAATCACATGTGGTTGCTAAAGTTCTGATAGACAATACGTATTCCTCAATTCCTTCATCTGGAAGTTGCTTGCGTTTGACAAAGTTGTGCCTTTCTAAAATGATACTTGGTTCCTCAGTGACTTATTTCCATAACTTTTGTACGCCTTCCAAATACCCTTTCCAAGGGTTATACCCAGATTGACTACAGGTTCTTACTGCAGCGAGTAGATTATCAAAAATTTGTTGAGCAGCTTATCCTAAACTGCAATACAAAAGAGCTAATTTATGTTCTGGAGAATAACCACCAGCATCAATAGCTGCAGAATGGTTCCCAAATAAATGGAACCAATGTGCCCATTTTATGCATGATTTGCCAGGTGAAGTCAAGAAAGCAGGAGGCTGTGTGATCTGATGAGAGACTGCAATTTAAACAAATTATTTGTAGATAAGGTGTGAAATGTCAAAATATAGCCAACAGGAAGTATTATGACTTAAAGTACCTGTAATATCCAGGACTCGGCCTCAACAGGCTGAGGACTCACTTTAAATGCACATGTTGCAACAGTTTTAACACAACAGCCTGTGCCGTGTGAAATTGAAGAGCATTAAATGAAGAGCTAGTGATTGCTAAGATACTGTGGTTGACAATGATTGTGGCTAATCTGAAAATTGCAGATTGGCTCCCCACAGCCGCTGACATGATGAGGAAACCACCAGAGCTGCAAAGGATGATGGGGCAATCCTCTGGAAAATATCCTATAGCGTTGAAATCGGCCCGCAGCACAGTTGATGGGAAGAAGTGCACTCAGTGAAAGCGCACCTCCGGCAGGACTGTAGCAATAGCTGGAGCAGGGGGGGAAAAATCTGAGTGTTCTTCCCTGAGCCCAACGCTTTTTAACCTCTACATCACACCCGTTGCCAGTCTAGTAAGAATTTATGGATTTGCCCTTGTGTCTTACGCGGACAACACTGACTGTCGTCTCGGTGAGCAGTACTTAGACGGGAATTAATTTTCACGACTGTATGAGCCATATAGCTGATTGGTTGACATAATTGTCTGAAGCTAAATTCATCCAATACCGAGGTGTTGGTGCTGGGGAACAATCCATCATTTTGGACAGATAGCTGGTGGCCGGTCCAGCTTGGCTCCTTAACTTAACCAGTGCTCAAAGCCAAAAATGTAGGAGTTATTTTTGACACCAAGCTGTCCTTCGAAGCACAAATCAACTCGGCCACTCCGGCATGTTTTTGATCTTGAAAATGTTGAGGAAAATCCTTCCGGAAATACCTATGAACCTGAGGGAAACTGTGGTATCGGTGCTGATATCCTCAAAACTGGACTATTGTAACACCCTCTTTTCCAGTGCTCCTAAGCCCAGTATCCTAAAACTCTAGACTGCTCAGAATGCAGCAGCAAGAATACTGCTAGGTATTTTTAAATTCGACTCAGTTTCCATAGCCTAAGTCCGTTTTCACTGGCTACCGGTAGCCAAAAGGATCCAATTTAAATCATTATGCATTGCCTTTAAATCTCTTAACAACTTTGTGTCAATGCAGCTGGCGAAATTTTTGAAGCCATAAACTCCTGCGAGACTCCTTAGATCTGCAGAGCATGGAAACGTAATTGTTCCTAGAGTCAGCAGGGTTAGGTGGGATGGTTAAGAGTTTCACGGCCACAACCGGCATCCTATGGAACTCTCTGCCAACCATGCTAAAAAAGAGTCCAGCCTACCAAAATTTAGCAAGGGCCTTATAACCTGGTTGTTTAAGGCATAATTCTACACCTTAATCCATCCTAATCGGTATATATTAAAAGCAGCGCCTAGACACCCCAGGGTATGTGTAGGGCTTTATAAATCCATCATCATCACAGTGGGGGGAGGAAGAAAGAAAGGAGGTCATTGAATGTTGTAAGATGGAGAATGGCCTGGTTGGAGAGGGGGCAATTTAATGTAGTGGAAATAGACATGGAATGAGTGCATCTTGTCTATGGGAAGATGGCGTTTAAGGGTCTGGTAGTAGACGGTGAGTACGGGTTGTAAATGCTGGGTATCGATGGAAGGCTATTGAACGTACTGGCATAGGGCATAGAAGTGACGGTGGTATGGATGTTGGGCATTTCCGTTGAGTACGCATGGGAATGGAAATGTTGGTGCACTTGAGGTTAATGTGATAGAGCTTTGGAGCTGCAGGTTTAGAGGTAGGTGAGTGAGGGTGGTTGTGAATGGATACGGAACATAGTGTGTGGGGCAAGCACAGTACCACCTCCTATACTGCCTATTGTAATTTCATGCAGCTCCTCTTTCTTTCCACAGTTTGACACTTCTACCTGTACTATTCCTTCCTTCGAGGCCTAGTGATTGGCCATGGGTACACTCTTCCAGTTGGTGCGGAGCTTTGCCTCATGTCACAGTCCCTGGACAAGCGCATGCCGGACCTTTTCGTTAGGTAAGTGAAAATTAATGTTTTATCATTCCTTTCACTCAATAGCCTTCAACATGGGCACCCATTGCCTCACATTGTTGCCCTTATACTGTGATCCACCACTCTTTGCTACTGAGAATCTCTAGTTCAAAATATTCTGGTTTCAATAACTAAATTCTTCTGGCTGGAAGCCACCTTCCTGGTGTCGAAATTAAGACCATAACCATACAATCATATTGCAATGATGAAATGTGATAATAAATTAGGAAAACGCAAAAGTGGGACTCTTAATTTATTTTTATTGTAGGTTTTACTCAGAAGTGCCTTTGATAATTATGTGGGGATTTGCTGTTGACCTCAGAGCAGTGTGCCTTTGTGGATATTCTCATTCCACCCTACCCAGATGGCTGTATCAACCCATCCCAATGCATCTATATAAAGATTTCTGCCAGCATGAAATACCCACCTTTGACTAGGGTGGTCTTGGATTAAAATGTCCCCATCATTGGACCCCCCCCCCCCCACCCCCCAACCCCGTCTTGCTCATACATAGGGCAAGATCCTGCCTTCACCCAATGGGTTCTGTGAAGCTCTAGGGCACATCCCTTTTTGAGACATCTAGAAGTACCTGACTCGTAAGTACGGTATTTAACACCAGGTCTTCTATTTTCGGCTTTTAAAAAACTTTTTATGGGATTTGGTTTTCAGGAGAGGCAGCTTCTTGTCACTTGGATGGGCCTGGGCAGGGAGGATATGATTTATGCTTGCTAGCTTATAAAGAAAGCAACAACAAAAATTTCATTATGATCCTATGCTTATTAGTTTCTGAATATCTTGTGTTTTATATCATAGGCTGAAAAATCTAGCCCCTAATCTAATTTTCAGGGAGATTCTTCAATCATTAAAGCGCTGCTCTGTCCTTAACTTGAAAGTAATTGACTGATTGGCTGTTTTGTTCAGAGCTGCAATCCGGTTATATTTGAGATGAGTTTGGATGCTCTATATACAATGCGTAATGTTCGGGTGCACAGATAGCACAATGTAATGTTTATTTTATCCACTGGCCAAGTAGACCCAATGTGCAGTACCATAGGCCTTTTGGCTGCTAGGTTTACAGTACTGTAGCATGGATCTGTGAAGGAGAATTGTCTGCCACTATAACAAGGTTTGTATCAATGTATAAAAGTTATTCAGACTTTCATATATGAGTAATGCAAAACCTTTTATGTTGGAACTGACCCTTTCTTCAGGGTAGAGCCAGACTTTTGCCTCCTGTTGCTGAATCTTGTTTGGTTGGCGTTTCGGTCTCAGTGTACTTTACTCCTGCTAACCATTGCTAAAGTGCTTGCTCTCTCCCTTCTAAACATGGTAAAATTGGTATACATCCAATTGGCACATTTAATTTACTCATCTGTCTGTAGTAAATGGTACTGCATGTACACAGGACTTGTAAAGTAAATGCTAAAAGTAGGCTGCATCACTCATTGTGCCATTCACTAAAGTATCAATGTCAAACATGTCTCAGGCCTTCCACTGCAGCCTCTAGTGCAGTATAAAACTTCCATTTCGACCTAGCCAAAAAAACAACCTTTACCAGGCCCAAACCTTCCTTTTTACTTCCTATAAGTCACCCCTAAGGTAAGCCTTATAGGCTCACAGAGCAGGGAGTATGGTGTTTAAAACTGTATGACGTGTTTATGTTTTACATATTCTGACAGTGAAAAACTCCCGAATTCGTTTTTACTGTAGCAAGGCTAACTCTCCCATAGACTAACATTGGGTTACCATATTCCACTTAATAAGTAATAACTTCATTTGGGAGCATAATGAGAAATTTGTCTTCCGCTCATTTGAATTGTAATTTTGAATCCTCCTTAATGCCAAAGTCTGATTTTTAAATTACTATTCTGAAAATTACACTTTTAGAAAGTTAGCATTTTTCTGCATAATCAAATGTGCCTTCCTGCCAGTGTTCAGGGTCACATGTCTGTTTTTCTTTAACATTTCTTTGAGTTTTAACAGTAAAAAAATTGTGTAAGCATAAACTATAACCTGCCATATCTTGCATGGCATGATTGGAGGGTTACATGACTGTTAATGGCTCTCCTGTAGTGTGATGTTTATTCCTTCCAGACAGGGGCAAAAAAGGCCTTAGGTGTGGGGGAAGGTGTTTTCCTGCAAGGAGTGTATTTTACTCTTCCTGAGCGTCAAAAATGTTGCCTCAAGGCTGTGTCCTACCCATTTCTCACTTCGGAAGTTATTTACTGTGTCACTGGCAAATGTTGCTCACACCTGGGCCTGCGTGCCCTTTGTCACCCTAAAAAGATTGGAGTCAAATCCAAGGGTAAGGGCAGAACTGTCCAGAACCAGTTTAGGGTTCGACAAAGAGGGTGGCCGCCTCATACAGGGCTGGCATAGAGTATAAAAGTGGCTCCCTCACAGCCTCTCCTCAGAACACTCCTGTACCTTTAAAGACTCAGAAGAATGACTGTCATGCTGTCCGAAGGCAGACTAAACTTACTTGCTTTGGACCAAGGCTCCTAGAAGTGACTCTAAGAGTCAGGTGGCTGACCTCCTTTTTGAGCTACAGGAACACAGCAAGCTTCCAGAGCCCTTCCTTGCAACTGCCCAGCTGCCTTTCACCAATTACCTTCCTGGACCCTGCTGATGGCCTGACTCGCAAGAGGTGCCTCCCCAGGTCCTGGATGTTTGTCAGAGTGTATGCCTTCATCCTAAAAATGGCAAGAACTGTACTCTAGGTAAAATGCAGAGGTTTTGGTCTCTTTGCATCAAAAAGAATAGTTCTCTGTCCTCTCACAACCATGGGCTGACCTCACCCATGCCAGTGTGGGGCTTAAATCCAACTGACGACGTGACATCCCTAGCTACAGACTCCAAACGTAACTCGCACTGTGCTCCTCCTGTGAGCAACAACTGCCCCATGTTTCCTGCCAACACGAAGCTATGACTAGCTTTTCGTGCCTACAAATATCTGCAATTCAGCTACTAGTGGATGTCAAAACCAATCAACAAATGTTGATAAAGGTAGGGCATCTGGGAACTGGGTCCCTCTGTTTGTGATTTTTCGCAGCGAGTAAAACGATGGCATGTGTGGATTAGAAACTACAAGGAACTCTGCCTCCTTTGTAGTCCTGTCCATGCGCTCTGGTGACTCATTTTTTAATGTTTGTTTCTAGTTGTATGGTTTGGGTCTGTTGTAAGAACCTTGTAATTTCTCTGGCCCTTAAGCACACTGGTGCAAGCAAACAGATAATTCTCTTTAGTCTGTATAACTTTTGCCCCACCTTTTGTCTGCAGGCTTTGACAATATCTTCTCTCCTTTCTAGTTTCTCAAGTGCTGATCTCTCTTTTGAAGTCAGGTTATGATAATGTATTTCTTCGAAGTCTAAAGCTTCTATGTCATTGCTTGTTCAAAAGCTATAACCTTGAGAGGCATCATCCTGGGAGGATTAAAGAGAGACTGTCTTTTGAGGTCTGTATGGGTATCATCACTGAGTGGCAGGAGCATCTCTAAAAAAAGTTCTTACTCCAGTTTTGGGGGAAAACTCTCCATATTCACATCACAGCTTGAATTTATCGGTTTGTTTTGTGGGAAGCCTAGGCCCTTCTTCAAAACAGCCTGCTCTTAGAGAAAGTAAATGGGGTGAGATTCCCTACAGGGTTTACATCCCGCTGGTCCATGGTTGAGGTTGATGATCCTTGGACTTCCCGCTGGTTGTTACTCCTCGTTCTTCCAAGCATACTTTCTTGTCCATTTTTCTCGGTTTCCCTGAAAGAAAACCCATCCTGGTTTATAGGGACCAGGATGAGACCATATGATGAATGACCATCTGACACCAATGGGGCATGTGAGGGTCACAAATAAGACCCATTAGGATTTTGGAACTGAGGTCAGCAGGAAGTAACCTGGGTTTTTACCCAGAGATAAGGGTACAGGGTACTTAGTGGTTGTCGTATAACACTAGGGAGGCGGAATCCTTAGATCCTATTTAATTTAAGAGAAACTTCTCCCCCTTCTAGGGATTGTGTACAAACAGTCCATGGACCTTGTGCAGACGATGGAAAGAAAATGGGGGCACTCAATTTGGGATAACTTAAAAGGTTGCACTCATTTAATGTTGAGTGCTCTCCGAAGTGATGCTCTTCATCCCCTAAGGTAGACTCCCAGGGCACCTTTGATTTGATGCTTCAACCAATTGAATTGTAACCAAGATTTTGTCAGAAAAAACACCTGATTTAGGATGCTTTCAAATTGGTGGTTTCTGGAATTGTTGTTACAGTGCTCCCTCCCAGCGATTGCGTTAGAGTGGGTTTGGTTTCTGCTCATCTTAATCAGTCAGCAAATCTTTGTTCGCTATAGGCCCAGAAAGTCTTCTGGTCTTCTGGCTAGGAGAGCGGCATAAATGAGGTAAGTTAAGTTGGCGGAAGAGAGGAACCCTCTTAATAACTATAATCGTAGCTAATCTTCTGTTCTATGGACATGATTTCTAGATTACGTTGCACCAGAGGGATCACAGTTTGCAGAACCCATTGATATGTACTAGCTTTGATCTTTTTTTTTCTTCTTCTCAGGTTCTTCTGCTCTGAAGCGCATAAGCTGCCTTCCCGAGCCAAAGGTAGTAGATCGCTGGAATGAGAAAAGAGTGATGTTTGGAGTCTACGACAACATTGGAATTCTAGGTAAAGTTGAATTTGCATGAGGTTGCCAGAGCTTGAAACCAGAGCCCAAAAGGTGCTGGTTATTTCTTGTTTGATGGACCACAGTGGTATAGCACAAAATGATGTCTCCACATTAAAATTGCTGAGAGGCACCTAAAAGTTCACTAAGGCTCAAAGACAAATGAAGGTTTTGACTTAGTGGGCCAACAAGGGGTCCGGAGGTGCTCCCAATACAGGCGCTGTTAGACTTTGATTCACGGCCACACTTCTGATGGCCTCAGCCAACCAATTCTTTGACCCCATTCTATAGAAACATAGAAATACTAAAGTGCTCTTTGAGCCACTTAGCCACTCTGTGTGGTCACCAAGCGGTCCTCGCCAATACACAACTTGATGCTTAATGCAGACTTCAGTAATGTATACTTTCAAGAAGAGCAGTGGGTTCTATAGTAATACAAATCCGCACATGGGTGATATTTCAGAATGTTGATCCTTTGCAAATTGGTATCGTGTCATTTCATCCCAATACGTTTCAAAGGAGAGATTCCAGTTAAAGCATTTAGATAGGAAAACATTTGAGAAACTCATTGAACCAAAATCAAGATAATGTGAAGGACTGAATCAAGATTAGGGTAAAGGAACAGGACTAGGCTTCAGTGTTGTGGTAAAGGTTCTGGTTAGGGTAACAGTGAGAGAAAGTATAAAGGTAAGAGACAAGGGCAGGGTTACATTAAAGAACCAGGAAAGGGTAGGTATGAAGGTGCAGTCTATGAGGATTAGGTTATGTGATGGCAATACATGGGGTGAAGGTTATGGTAAGAGTTTGGTGCGATGTTTAGATAAAGCTAGGGATAAGCATGTAGTAGGGCTGGGTTCCAAGTGTAGGATTGGTGTTAGGAGTATTTTGGGTTTAAGGTATTTCTATACATATTTTATATAAAAATACATACTTTTTTATTTTCAAAATAAAATAGTTTCCTTAAAAATTCTGTTTTCAAGGCATTTTAATTAGTTTTCATTGGATGGTCTATTTTAGTTTAAGACACACCACAATCTGACTTTCATTGAAATAGATTTGAATAAACTTCTTCTAAGCTGAGAAATTGTGTTTCTTTGAAATGTTGCAATATGAAAAGACCTACATCTGCATATCACATTGAAAGGAAAGCTGGAACTCTATACAGTACTCTAGCAACCGGGAAATAACAGATACACAGGTAAAAAGCCTTTATATGAAAGGTGACTTTGGAGATAGGTTTTTGAAAGTGAGGCGCAGGGTAGAACACTTTTTCTGTGGGGGAATGGTTCGTGGCGATATGACAGAGCTTCCTACTTCACTTGAATCATCAGTTGAAACCTTTTCCCCCTTGGAGTCCCAACCAGAGCCATTTTAAGACATGGGCAAAGTGGACTCTGGCACAGGGCCCCAGCCTTTCAGGGGGTCCCCTGATAGAGCCAGATCTGTTCTGCAGAGAGTCTTGCCCTGATGACCTTGAATAATTCTTAAACAGAACGTTTTAAATACCATTTTTCTTTAATGTATTTTTAGTGTAGGTGATGTGTGAGAATCTATTTACAAACATTTTGCTGAAAAATGTGTTTGTTTCATGCATCTTCCATGAAAAAGTACTTTAGATCGTACCAGGACCTCACATGTGAGAAATGGGGAGGGTGCCACAGAAATATTAGACCGCTTCTGCTGTGTTGCCATATTGAAAACACGTCACCATCCCTGAATATTAGATGTAAACACATTTAGAATTTGGACAGGTGTGCCTGTGCACTGTTAGTGATCTGGGCACAGAGGGCATGACAGAGCTGAAATTGGATAATAAATTCAAAGCTGTTCTAAAGAGTGGCTCCCAAAATATGTTTAGCCCTGTGCCCCCAAAATCCTTAAGATGTCCCTGGTCCTATCCGAGAATGTTCTCTTAAAACAAATGTTAGCGTCTGGTGAATATTTTGCTAATATCTACCCCCTCGTTTTGTGCCTGAATTATATGCCACACAGTACAGCTTCAAAAATGTCCCTGCTCTCCCTATCAAATGCTTTCTCTGCATCCAAAGGCATGAGAAAAGCCAGGTTTCCCTGTGCAATGGGTAACTTTCCAGACATTATCTTGTCGGTCTTCCTTACACAAAACCAGTGCAACTGGATTTACATGATTGGGCGGGAGCGGCGATTTTCACCTAATTGTAGATGTGCCACAAAATTCATGATATGCCACATAATCTGCTGGTTTTAACAAAAAATGGTGTGTAGCTCAAACTGTTCATAGGTTACTAAAAATTCAGGAACACGTTTTGCTGTACAGTGGAAGGTTCTCTGCAAAGCTGGACTGGTCATCTTTCTGTTGCTTATTGCTATATTTGGGTGTTAAACTGGTACCAGTGAGGTGCAGCCCATGCCCATACAGTGTTCCAGGTTAAAAATGACTAACTAGTGTAGTGATACAACCACAAAATGTGCCACATTAATGCCACATAACTTGGGTTTTCTTGCCACATAATTTACTCCACCCTGCCACTTAATTTGTCCCTCTCCTGCCGTATAATTCCAGTATTCTTGCACAAAATCCACTTGGTCTGGTTTGACTAGGAATGAGAAGACTTTGTCCAGTCTGTTTATGAGGACCTTAGTAAATAGTTCAACAGTGCAGTGGGTCTGTAGAATTAGTATTTCTCCGGATTGTTCCTTGGTTTTGGCATAAGCATGATCTCAACCTCACTCTCTATAAAGTGGCTGTGAGCCAATCTGGATCTGGGGCCTTAGATGGCTGTATGTTGTTCATGGCTAAGAGTATAAAACGTATCTTCCAAACTTTCCGCTGAAGTTTAAGTTTCTGACACTCCTTCCTCACGCAAATCTTCCTTTGGGGTAACTGCTTAAATCAGTGTTATTTTGTACTCCGCTTCATTTAGTTCCTTCATAAGTTGAGATTTTGGGAACATTTCCTCTTTTCTCTCCTAGCTGATAGGGCCATGGCAATCACCCTCATTGTTGCTTTATATGCATCCCTCAGTTTGTTGGGCAACTGGTCTAGCGAGTCATTTACTTTACATTTCTGATCTGCTGGCTCATTTCTGATCTTGTGGCTGGGTCCTTCAGTACCCCAGGGTCACAGCATACATCTTCCTTAGGATTTATGTCTTTCTCCTCCTACCCGTTCTACCTTTAGGCAGTGGCGTAACGAACCTTGTGGGGGCCCCCCTGCAAAGTGCATGGAGGGGGTGCCCATGCCTCTGGACCCCTTCAGGAGCACTCATGGCCAGCCATTTACAGTGCCAGCGGAGCGCCCTGGAGCTCGGGACCCAGCACTGCAGGGGCTGCAGGTGCCATTGTTACACCAGAGCGAATCTGCAGCCTCACCCCAATAACTGAACTCCATCTGTAAATCAAGTATGAGCTCCATCTCGCTCTGTGCACTGGCCTCCGGTCTCAAACTGACAACTGGCCTTCAGTCTCACACCAAGGACTAGTGTCCAAATGCAGTTACAGTTGTGGCTCCAACCACATACCAATGACTGGGCTCCAATGTCACAAGTCAAGCTAGTTGCAATTTACTGTGAGGACAAAGATCCTACCTCACACCTTGGGTCTGGTAAAGAGCTTTGGGCATTTAAATGATTAGGGTTACAGACAAATTCTGCATGGCTTTCTACCCAAACCTCTTTTGATCTGTACCTCTCTGGTGCTCTTTTTTTGAGATGTGACTCCTTTTCTGTGTTCCACCTGCTCTCCCTCCTTAGTTGTCGCATGCGCCAACTTGACCACTTACGCTTTTCTCTTAGTGTTTAAATGACAACACCGCCCCTATAGCTATGGGGTGAGAACTTATGCTTCTTGAACCAATCACCGCTTTTGGCCATTTTAATCTAGTATCACAGTATTTAATCAGTAAGGGAGTGAACTGTCGCCACCCATGGCCAGGACGAGGCAAGCTAGATCCTGGCATCAAATGATCAAGTTGGCTCAAAACTGAAGTGTGAGAGCCTGATGCCCTTATCCCTCACGCCTTCTTGTGCCACTCTGATATGGAGCCGCTCCAAGAGCCACCTACATCAGTTTGATGTTTGCTCTGGTTTGAATCTGGTGCACATAAAAAGGGTACCTCTGGATAATTGACATCTCCTGGTGTTCGTTCCAGATTAACATAACGAAGATGAAGACTCTGGTAAGTCTGCACTATGGGTATGACATGTCTGAGAGGTCTTTCTCTTGCCTTCTAAAGGCATTAAATGGACAAATAAAACACAAATGAATGTTTGACCCAGATTGCAAATAAAAAGTTTAAGACCATCATGCCATTTTTTTAGAACCAGTTTCTCTCTTCTAATTAATATAGTCTGTTCATAATTCTTTTGCAATCTGACCAGTATAATGGGGGCCTTCAAAAGTAACTTAAAAATTAATTAAATATTTTTTGGGAAATTTAAAACCTAATTTCCTCTTGGATATGACAACTTTGTGTGAATGGATGTGATTTTGGAAATGTAAAATACAGTTTTCTCCTCAATTATGACTGTGTTTTTAGATACATATATGTATGTGGCCGGTGTGATATATCTCAGGGCAAAGAACGGCAAGTCCCCTTGGTCTTTGACCAGGGCCACTAGAATTATAATGCAAGGGGGATCAAATTAGGTTGCCAGGTTCATTAAATAAAGTGGCCACAAAAGGCAAAATATGCATTATGCAGTAACATTCTGTGGCCGTGTTTGGCCATTTCAATACATACTAATACTTCAGTAGTAGCAGTTTAACTGTGTGATACCAGAGTATCGTATAATATAAATATTGTGTGCTAAATAGCATTTATAAAAACATTACCCCACTGGAGTTAATAATAGAATGCACACCCAATGGGATGATATTTTTGTAATGGAACAATATTTTTGTAAATTATATTCAAAACACAATATTTATGTCAGGTGATATTTGTGTTCAAGATGGTCCGACATACAACTGTGGAATATGAATAAACAAACCAGCAAAAGAAAGGTGACCAGCTTACCTTTACAAGGTGTCTTTATCTGCAAGGCAGCCTATGTGATACTGTTTAGTCACTTCTAAATCTTTTGAGCTAAAAAAAATACTTTTTGTTGAAATTAACACCTTAGCAGCTATGGAACGTCCAGCTCCAGTGCTGGATGTTCCATTGCGCAGGTGCAATTCGAACGTCCAACGGCAGCACTCCCGAGGTAGTGGTGCCGTCGGCCGTTGGTATAGGCGCAGCACCTAAGAGGTTATGCAACGTATCGTAGATTCTGAACAAGTTCATTTTGCAGAAAGTGCTTGGGCACCAGAATTGCATATTTGCAGCCGCACTGGGTTTGACTGGTGCGTGAAATGACGGGAGAGAAGTGCAGATGTTAACAACCTTAGAGTGCTCTTGTCCCACTGAGAAGTGCTGGTGCTCTCCCATTGATAGTAATGGGTCCTTCTTGAGAGTTCAGGTTCTCTGCCTATCAAAGAAAGTGCAGGCACTCAGAACCTCACAGTGCTTCCCCATCTACAGCACTGCCTTTGGACTTTAAGCCTTCTGGGTGTGCGATCGGTGTCCCTCAGAGTGGGACATGTTCCGCTCAGTTCCTTGGGGGGCATAGAATGGGTGATGCCGTCCCCACCTCCCACCCCATCCACACACTCAAGTAGTGTTTAAGTATCTAAGGGTATTTGTAAGCCTGTCTGTTGGTACTAATCTGTAATAACAAACATTTTAATATTTTTTACGTTCTTTTCCTTTTATTTAACAACATTTTGTTCCCATGATTACAGGATTATTTTACATTGCATTAGGGTATGGCATTGGTGTGCACAGTTCACGTTCCAAAGTCAGGTCTCGCTACGCCCCTAGAGATGTGGGATGCAAGCACTATGCAATCTATAGAGTCCATAGTGGCGACCTCCCCCACATTTCCTTCGGTTTGTACATTTCTCTGTCATTTTCACAGTTTTGTTTATGGTTCCCTCACATTCTCAGACACAAATGGTTCGTAGGAGGAGGAGACGTAGTACAATGGGAGGCTATTTGAATCTTCGACATCTCATGATATGAGAATAAAATCCAAACAGCAACTGACGCACAAAACAAGGTTTCTGACGGAAATATGTCAAGAATTGGGCTGGTCTGTCGCGACAGCGGTTAATTTTCCAGAAACACAACTAATTCCGAAAGGCTGGGAGGGTTAACGTGGAGTAAGTCATCTCTCACTAAGCACAGGCACCAGGTTATGCTATCCCCTGGGGCCCAAGCCCCACCAATGATTAATGTATCAGGAATGTTAATTTTATCCCGACCTGCCATTGGCTGAAGGTGAAGGCAAAGGTGCCCCTCTGTAGTGTGTGCCCAAGAGGACGACGGATCTACTAGGGACGGAGCGGCACAGAAAGGAAAAAAAACCTTTTAATCTCTGGGATCTGAATCAGATTGCTGGTCTCCTCCTGCCATTGTTAAAGTGCTTGGAAGGCGATGGGTTCAATAGCGTGCCAATTGGGTGCAGGCAATTGAAAGCCATATCTAGCATTTAACAGAGCTTTAGCATCATATTAAATAAATATCCTAAAAATGTGTTTTGCTTCTTCAAATAACCCGTTTAAAATTAACAAACCAACCTAACTCCTGGTTTTATTTGGTGTAGTTACAAGTTGAACTCCCCCTTAACTCACTGAAACATTGATGTGCCCAACCCCCTGTAAACACGTCCGACCACATCAAGCCTCACGCCCCAGGTGGGGATTACCTTTAACGGAGATGTTGTGATTCACCAGCATAGCTGCCAAGGTTTCAGATTGCTCATGTGTGACATTTTCATAATTTAAGTGTAATTATGAGTGACCTTCAACAACTATGAGTGACACTATCTCCAACACCACTTACCATAGTCACCCGATCCTTACGGGCGCAGCCCAAACATAGCTGCCAACTTTTCATTACACACGAGTGACATTTCTATGTTTCAAGACACCTATGAGTGACATATTCATATCTCATCTGCGACACCTTATAACTAGCAGTGGATTAAGAAAATCTTGTTTTAGTAAATGCAGTGTAGTACCTGGATTAAATACACCACTCACACCTGACATGGGGTATTCTGTGATTTGTGAAGTTACCCTGCACCCTTTCCCACCGTACCCCACCTTCCTCTACTATTTGATAGTAGTATTAAATAAAATGCAGTTGGTAATCTATACCAAATAACTGTTTTATCTCAGTGTCGGCCCGTGTATAAAAATTGAGCTGCAAATGAATTGTGCAGTAAAAAATGTTTACACTAGTCTGGGATTTCAAAGTGTTGCAACTAATAGCATTAGCCAAATTAATGACCGCAGTTTTGAGATCTCTGAAGAACTTGTATAGCGCCACCAGCCAGTGCCCTGCACATTTATCACCACTCGTTGCCAAATTGTTGCTGCTGGCTGGCCGCATCCTCGCACTTGGCTGTACTGTCTCCCAGGTTTACAGTGCAGCCAGCCTTGTTTCTGGGATGGGGGATGACGCAAGCCTCACCTGTAGTTGTTGACAACCTGGGCTGCTCGAGGTTGCGCTCAAAAACATGTGATTTGCAGACGGGAAAAAGGGCTGGATTAAGGAGAATGGACAAACACTGTGCCCCCGTTCCGGAAACCACGGGATCGGAGGAAAAGGGCTGCAAAGCTGATGTTTTTTTATTACATTCTGTGGCAAGATGTGGCCAGCCTGGTTGGGGCCTTAGTAGGGCAGGGCCCAGCAGGCTGCAAACCAACACCCTGCACTATGACCCTTCCCAAAACACTGTAAGAGGTTGAATGGCACAGAATGCACCACTTGCTTGGCTGCTGATGGCCAGCGCTGCAAAGGAAAACTAGGCTGCCACCCACCATTCTGTCTACCTGGAGCCAAACTGCCAAGTGCGTGACCGCGCTGCTGGCCCCCAATGGGGTGGTGCCTTGGGTACAAACTGGGTCCATGGGCACTTTTTATTCTGGTGGAACATACCTCACCAGACCAAGCCACAAGGCAAATGCACCTGCACTCTCTTTATCTGAACCTCATGCCCATTTTCCTACTACTTTCCTCTCTTTCCGCTGTTTTCCTTCTCGATCTTTCACTTCCTTTGAAAGTTTTCTACTCTTGCACTGGTTCCAAGTGGCAGCTCCTCCTGCACCTGTGAACCCTGCTCTGTATTTCAACCGCTCTTTTTCGCACTGCCGTTTTGTTTATTCTTCCATATGTTAGTCTGTAGAGTGCCGATGCTTAGTTGCGACTGTGTGATCTGTGGCGGCAGCATCTTGACAGGTGAGCACTGGGCACACAAGCGCTCTCACCTGACGAGTGTGTAAAAGGTCACAATTCAGACACGTGCACACTCTTACTTTGAGGCCTTGTCTTTGATACCATGCACGTTTACATTTTAAACGCAAATATATTCTGACTGGCATGCTATTAAATTTACTTTTACATACCTGGGGCCAGGCTGCAGTGCCAAGGCAATAGGCCACGAGTCCACCAGGGGTTGGTTCCACGTGTTCATTAGCAGGCTAGGGGCCCCATGCAGCCATGCACCACAATGCGATGAGAGCTGCAGCAGAGGCGAGCTCCCGGCTGCGATGGCTTACACACAGTTGAACAGAGCGAGACCACGTACAACCAAGGGGGCACTCGGGCCTAGCAATAATTAAATTAAGGCCGGCGGCTGCACAGTTCCTCTCGTTTCAGGGATGCCCCACACGCGCACTTTCAATTGCACAAAGCGCATGACAGTGGTTACCAGTCTCACTGCGCAGATGCAGAGACGTGCGCGCTGCACACCATTTAATTTATTAAAGAGGCCGCAGCAAGGTAGCTATATAAGTGCAGGCTGCGCGGCTGCCTGGCTGCGGACGGGGCCCCTGGAGCGCAGGGCCCCCCGCAATGCGGGGGATGCGGGGGCCTGTGTTACGCCCCTGTCTTTAGGTGGGACTGGTCCAAGGTTGACATAACTGCCATGTGTGCTTTATGCAGTATACTAAGAAGTGGTTTGAGTACAAGAGAGGTAATTCAGACTGTGTCTATTTGTGTACTGGGAGAATAGCATCAAATAGCCATCATACACTGGTCTAGGATCATTTCCTGCTGTCTCTTGGACATTACTTTGGCATTGTGTAAGCTTTGTGACGATCTCCTTAAGCTCAGGTCCCACAATATATTGTGGTTCCTTCCCGTACCAGGATCACCGCGGACCTCCCCACCTGCTCCTTTCCAATCTTTTCTGGGAATGCTGTCTGTTGGGCACATTTATATTTATAATTGTGTAACACTGTGCATGTAGCTCCATACTGATCACTATCTGTCTCACTTCAGGGGCTCACTTGCTACCTTTAGGCATTATTTTAGCTTTTTGCTTGCAAAGGATGGCCACCCCAGCAGTTTTCAATCTTGTGCTAAAAACTGAAGTGGATAATTTTTATTGTTCATTCAGAATTGATCCACTCTTAGTAAATGGTCTTTTGAAAACCGATTATACCTTGGTTCCGTTATCTAAGAGCATGTATAAACTGTTTTGTATATTGAGAGCATCAAGACTCCTTACACTTAGAGAGTTGCTTGAACGTCCTACTTGAGGGATTCACCTCTAAAGTAGGTCCTTTGCATCCTATGCTATTGTAGCATCCCCCCAGAGTTTCTTTTGTCTTTCGAGGCTTGGTCATCAAAATCAGTGGCTTTTACCTACTGGGTAGCTGCTCATGTCTACAATGGGCTGTTTTTCCAGTGTCAAACACCCACTGTAGCTTTCTACTCTGCCATACAGCATCCCCACTCCTATTTGGCTCAATCACTGCCGGCTATAGTGCCTATCATCTGTGTGTGGTCACAGAAGCAGGGCCTGGATGTACACTCAAGGGTGCAATCTCCCTTGAGACCTTTGAGTTTCCGCCAAATATAGGTCCTCCTCTGCACCTTGTCTTGGTCCCATTCGTCTCTCTGCTTCGGTTTTTACAGTGGGGGCTTTGCTCTATGCACATGTCCCTCTTATTCCCCCTGCAATTTTTCCTCGAAGGTGACGAGGTTGTATTGGGCATATAGTTCTTTTGCCCCTTTCTCTCTTTAGTCTTCCCTTGATGGGCTTTCCATGCACCATGCTGCCACCCCTTGACATGCACCCTCTTAGTAATCAACACCAATGATATTGCCACTGTTCTGTTGGCTCGGGGAGGGTACTCCATTTCCCCCAGCTGAAGCCTCAGTCTAGCACTAGTTTGCCTGTTGGGTCGGTCCCAGTGGTTTCTATTCACTGCTTCCTCTGTTGTGGAGCTCTGTGCACACCCTGCAGCCTACTGATGCTGCATTTTCCCTCTGCAAAAGAGTGTGGGAGCTTCATCCTCATCTTACCGGGCTCTTGGCATCATCCATGCACAGTGTCTGGTCGGTGGAAAGCAGCAGAAGTCACTGTCTGGTTTGGAGCTGTAGGAGTCTGTCCGGTGCCACAACCATCTTGGGTTGAAGTCTGTCGTCTTTGATTTTAACGAGTTTTGACTTATCTCGGTGACTACTGAAGTCAGAAAGTTCTGAAAATTGGTGCAATTTTAAGAATTTTGACCATCCAGCCATAGCATGATGAGGTATAAAAGAGAAATGAAAGAGCGAATTAGCTAGGCTATGGAAGCTACATAGGAACTGAAGATTGTAGGGTTGCGTGATGAGCCTTGAGGGACACCATTTTTGGGTTTGCTAAAGGCAGAGTGGAAGGGTGGAAAATATATGTACCAGGGTCGTAAATTGAGCTAGTCAATAGTCCAAGCCAGAGACTTTTCTTGAACTCTAACATGATGTAGACGTGATAGCAGGATTTTGAGTGCTATCATCAAAGGTCGTGGACAGTTTGAGTAAAATCAGTGCTGCATAATCCCTCTAATACATGCTGCCATTTGTTAAGGATCGAGACAAGGTCTGTTTCCTTTACTGTGCAGTGGAAGGAAAAAGTTTAGAGTGAACTCTACAATGCTACTGGGTTCCAGAAAGGAACACAACACATGTTTTATAAAGATTTTATTCTGAAAGGGAAGGAATGATATGGGTTGAATGTTGCTTAAAATGGGTGGATCGGCAGAGTGTTTCTTTAACAGTAGGAAAAACAAGTGTTTGTTTCCAGTCAAAGGGGAGAGAAGAGCTGGCCATAGAAAGTTTCGACAGATTAGTCAGTGGGTCTGCTTGTCTTAGCTAGGAGTTGGGAAACCAGGGCTGGCGCGGGTTAAGAGTGGAGCCATACTTAAAGGAATGCCTATGTTTAAATGTCCAGTCAAGAGGTATGGGAAGAAAATAGAGTAGGCGTTGGGAAACTACTTAATTGGTAATGGAGGTAAGCAATGGCTTATCCTTTAAAAGAGCAAGAGATTACTGCAACTTTGGTAATAATTTTGTGATAGGCGGAGGAAAGGCCTTGGATGTTCAATATGAATCTTAGAGCAAGCCAGATTAGTTTGAGATGAAACCATTTTCAAGATCTCTGGTGAAGTTTGCATGCAGAATGGTGAAATCTTCATACTATTTCTCCTGGTAGATGGATTTTATGTAGGATCTAAGCACTTCTAAAACGCCCAACAAGCACTTAGTAGACTAGTAAGAGCACCGTTCTGTTTCTGCTTTTATGTAAAGGACTTTCACAGCTTGAGGTCCTTGTAAAACCAGGGGCTGAGGCTACACCACAGTGGCTAAGAGAAGTTTTGAGAGGAATTTGATCATCATGCAAGTGAAGGATCCAATTGTTAATAACGATAATAGCACTGGAGATAGGCAGAGTGAGCTGCAGGGAGATCCATATTGAGAATGGTGGTAAAACGACTTTATCTAGTTTGCACCAAAAGTTAGGAAAGACGGCGATTACTGGTAAAAAGCGGGATCAACAGCCGCATATAGGAGAACTAGAGGAGGCTGTAGCGAGGGCCGAAAGAGCGCATGCATTAGATACCTCGGAGGACACGACACACGTATTAACTTGGCAACACAGGAGTATAGGGCATACACACGAGTGGAGGTCTCTGATAGACTCACAAAAACTCAGCATACTATCTTCGGCCAGGGGGATAAGGCAGGAAAATTACTGGCTTGGTTAGGAAAGAAGAAAAGGGCGAATAATTGGATTGCACAGATACGTGCATGAGAAGACACGCTAGTCCAGGCCCCACAGCAGATCGCAGACTAGCTTGCATGTCATTACGAATTGATATACACACCAGTAGCGGATGCAACGGTGGAAGAAAACCTGACATTTTTACACGATATACAAACTCCTACCCTTAGGGAAGATGCTATTTCAGCATTAGAGGAAGATATAACACAGGAAGACATTGCGCAAGCGGTTAGGGCGCTGCACACTGGGAAGGCGCTTGGGCCAAATGGCATCCCGATAGAATTTTATAAATTAGGAACTACACATCTAGTGCCACAACTTCTGGACATGTATAAAGAAAGCTTGACAATTGGGGCTCTACCTAGGGACCAACGTCTCGCCACAATCGGTGCGATACACAAGCCTGGTATCCCAGCGCAGGATTGTGTCATATAGGCCGATTTTTCTGCTAAACGCAGAGGCAAAGATATTAGCTAAAGCTTTAGCTACGAGACTACAACCTTATCTATCAGAAATAATTCACCCGGACCAGTCGGGCTTTATGCTACACCGCAACACAGCACTTCATCTGCGGCGGTTATTTAGGGGCCGATTCCGATCCTGTAAAAAGCGCTCCAAATCGTCGTACGGAGCGTTTTTTTCCAGTACGAATCGTACCCGTAATCGTCCCCGTACGTACAACCTAGTACGATTCACCCCCAATGCAGCCATCCGTACGAATCGTACCAGGAACCGTATAAATGGAATTTCCATACGAATCGCCCCCGGAACCCGCTGTACGCGACGTTTGTACGGCTCGTGGCTGCTTTTTATGACCCTGCAAGTACGATTCGTGTCGGGTACGCACTGTCTGACCCTTTTCCTACGGGAGCTGAAAACAGCCGTAAAAGCAGAGTTTGCCCCAAAACAGGTACGGAATGTCCCCCCCGGGTACGGCGCATACCCTCCATGATCGTAGGGGTACGCGCCGTATCCCTGCAATCATGGGGGGTACGCGCCGTACATGTACGCTGGGCGTACGGCGCGTCCCACATGTGCGATGGGTGTACGGCGCGTACCCCCCATGTTCGCAGGGGTACGCGCCGTACTCCTGTGATCATGGGGGGTACGCGCCGTACAGTGTGTATGTGATTGTGCGCTTTTCCGTACGAATCACCCTTACCTGACGTGGGCCATACGAATCGCGTCCTCATGCCCCGGTCCGGATCGTACTCGTCGGGTCATACGGCATGTTTGCGAGTCGTACGGATCACGGTTTCAGCCTCGCAATAAGTACGGATTGCGACTATTCGGACGGATTGACGGACTACGAATCGTACTACGCGACTCGGACAGACGGGTACGATTCGTACGGCGATGGCTCCGAATCAAAATCGTACGGACGTTATTTTTCCAGTATTGGAATTGGCCCCTTAGTGTGATGGAGCGTAGAGAGTCTTTAGGTGAAGATGCTGCTATATTCTCCTTAGATGCGCGTATGACGTTTGACCTGGTGGAATGGCCCTTCCTCTTCGCAGTTTTCCAGCATCTGGGCTTTGGCCCCAACTTCTGTAAATGGGTCGGACTATTATACAAGCAACCACTGGCGAGAGTGGTGGTTAACGGATGTCTCTCCAGAGAGTTCACCCTAGGTAGAGGGACGAGACAAGGATGTCCGTTATCACCCCTACTTTTTGCAATAGTTTTGGAGCCTCTGGTGGCATGGGTCAGACAAGATCTCACAATAAGGGGCACACGTTGGGCACTAGGTTGGGAAGACCGAATTTCGTTATACGCAGATGACATCCTGTTATACCTTACTTCCCCAGCGCGGTCTATTCATTGTCTGCTGGACATCTGCGCCGCATATGGCAGAGTGTCCAGATACACGATAAAATCGGAATAAATCGTTGTTATATGTCCTGCTGGGCTCGCCACCTTGGCTACTGCGAGGGTGCGCACTACAAGTAGTCACGGATGGCTTCAAATATCTAGGAATATTTATCACACATGACCGGGAGCAATTTATTGATAGAAACTTGATACAGCCGCTACTGCGGCTCAGACAGGATGTCAAACACTGGCGAACACTGCCTCTTACACTCCTTGGTCGTGCAGCGCTTTTTAAGATGGTGGCGCTGCCGCGATTCTATATGCATTGCAAAGCACCCCGTACCTGGTCCCATCTAAGTATCTCGGAGCAGTAGAGGCAGAGATAACTACTCTGTTATGGGATGGGAGGGCGCCCCGCATTGCTATGAAGAAATTAAACAGGAGTTGGTATGACGGTGAATTGTTCTCCCTGACATCAGAGCCTATTATTGGGCCTCGCACCTAGTCCTGATCAACCAGTGGCTGCATGTCCCCCAAGAGGAGCCAGCGTTCAGGCTTGACAGACATCTTTTGGAGCCGGCAGGTATCCTGGATGCCCTATATAATAAGAGGAGAAAGCACTCGATTACCGGACCAACACTTCACACAATACACATTTGGTTTATGGCTCAGCGTGCATTGGGATGGGAAGGAGTGGTTACCTAGGCAACACCGTTATTGGACACGAAAAAACTTGGTAAGCTAGGCAACTCCAAGGGATTCAGGAAGTGGGATACTATAGGGATTTTGTCGGTAGGGGATTTGTGGAAGAAGGGGGAGGTAGTTCCTTTCACACACCTGCAGACCACCTATGGCCTAACTGAAACTGAGCGATTTCGCTATATGCAGATTAGGCACGCCCTGCAATCAGTCCTACCGCCAGGCGCGGCCCCAGAGGAGTCCTCGCCGTTAGAGGATAGGCTTTTGACCGATCATTCCCAAAAAAAAGGCGATCTCAATGACGTATAAAAAATAATAAATAAGAGACCTGACCCTACAGGAACAGTCAAGGCTGCATGGGAAAAGGATGTGGGAGACATTGATGAGGCGGATTGGCAAGAGACACTTGCCTCCCCGAAAGAGGCGGCAATTCCGTCAAGGCTACGTCTTGTACAACTCAAAATTCTGCACCGCACATACTACACAAGGGTGCTATTACATAAAATTGGAAGTGCAGACACACCGCAATGTTTGAGAGGGTGTGGAGAGCCAGGGACCTTTTCCCATACTATATGGCCCTGCCCCACAATAGGAAGATACTGGATGGCAGTGATGAGGATGCTCTCCCTGGTTACGGGAATCACGGTACTACCAGAGCCAAGGTACTGCTTGATAAATATTTGGGAACCAACAGATTTAAATACAATGGTGCAGGGGTGGGTGACCGTGGGAGTGACTGTGGCGAAGTGAACCATAGCGCAGAGATGGGCATCCGGGGCCAGTCCTACCCTAACCCAGTGGTGTGCAGACATGGACCTAGCAATGGTTGCAGAGAAGTCTGTTTTTATATACCGGGGATGCCCCAAAAAGTGGGAAAGGGTATGGGGGAGCTGGAACTCCTACCAAGGTGATATCTGCGAACCACTGCTCCCTGAGAATTACGACTCAGATGAGAGCAGCTAAATGGTTTTGTTTTAATTGCTATGTCCACCATGCAAGAGAAGGAGAGGGGCTCTGGACTAAAACAGCCTGGAGGTGGACCTCTGCAATTGAAGGAGTGAATGCATATATTCAAAACAATGTGATCTGTATTTGTCATGCCAATATTGATGTATGAAAATTGCTTTATTTCTTTAATAAAAACGTTTCCAAAAAAGAGTTACGAAAGAGAAGAGCACAGAGGGTTCTGAAAGTTGAATTTGTGGGAAGAGGCCGATAAAGGCTAAGTGATTAGTCCATGGTTTGGGGAGCTGGAGGGAATTTCAATCAACTGAGTTTAGGTGGGCAGAGTTTGTCACCAGTCATAAGCTGGACTTATCTCAAAGGTGTGAAGTCAGCAAGGGTGGAAGATTCTAGGCGGGCGGATATTCTGCCCAAATATTGAAATCGGCTACGAGAGCAGTATGACTGTAGAAAGGAACTCCGCTAAGAGACTGCAACATTTACTAGCAGACCCAGGAGAGATAGAATGCAGCTAAGTGAGCAAGAAGGAGCAGTGGTGATCTTGGTGCCCATCATTTCTGCATGCAGTAAAGGATCATGCGTCTTGTGAATCAGTTTAGGATGCTTTTAAAATTTCATCTAAACCTTTCCTCTTTTATTGAGTTGAGGGAGGTGCAAAGCTTTAGAACCGAGTGGAGAAATCTGGTCGAATGCAGGTGCCTCATGAGTCCAAGCCTCTTTGATGAAGAGATTCAGATGTGCATCTTGAATGAGATTGTGGACGTCCAAGTGGTGTCTCTGGAGGGAGCACACAGTAACATGCATGTTGATTGATATGTCGGGTTAAATAAGTGAGGAGGAGCGGAATGAACCCAGCAAGCGGTAATGTTGCTGAATGGGGGCAGGGAGGGCATGTTGTTCCTGATGGGAGTGGAACTGTGTGGCTGGGGAGAGCATGAATCTAAAAGGAGGAGATATATGTTGGGAGTAAGCAGGCCTTTAAGTGGGATGAAAAAACTGGGGCGGGGAGGGGAGTTAGTCTCTCAAAGGGGTGTGGCCAATGTAACTAAGGGCGTGGCTTAAAAACATGTAAGCTAAAAATCTGTGCTTATGATGTAACATCACACCTACAACAAGTCAATACTATTTATTTTTTATTTATTCTTCTATATGGAAGTAAAGGATGGCAAAACATTTTTTTTTCTCCAGATCTGCCCCATTTTACAAATTCTAGACATTTTAACAAAACCACATTTAACAAAGGAAATTCAAATCCTATCCCTCACAATAAATTGTCCCTCAGAAGAGGAAAAGCAGCCAGGTGAAGGATATCATTTGACCACAGGTAAGTAATATCCTCGCTGAGGTTCCTCCCCCGAAGCAGATTAAATGCATTTTATTGGGGTTGTTCCTTTGCAACCTGTAGGATCTGCACCTACAATGAAGCATGCAACGAAACCATGGAGTACATCTAGTCCTCCCATATGATGACTATATGTCTTTCCCTTCTTCCCATATAGGAGACTTCAAGGCGCACCCCAAGGATCTCATCGTCGCTCCTAAATGGCTGAAGGCCTGGAAAGGCAATGAACTGCAGCGCTGCATCCGAAAGAAGAAATTTGTGGGCTACCGTATGTTTACAGAAGACCTTCACAATCTCAACAAGCGCATCCGATTCCTGTACAAACGCTTCAACCGATATGGCAAACACCGCTGATTTTTGCAGGAGGAAGATTGTGATATTGTCAGAAAGTTCCAAAGTGGAGGAATGAAGGGAAGAGGGATCTTTGTGTCAAATAGAGATTATTTTCTCAGCTTTGTGTATTCCGCTTTTACTGATGGCAGTCTTGATTTTTTTTTTTATATAAATCTTTTTATTAAACAATAAATCAAAATTGCATAAAATAACTCTCAGGTGAACGTCAGCAATGCAAATGCACAGGTTACAATACCATACAGAATGAAATATTCCACAGTTAATAGTTAGGGTCCATCGGATTCTTGCAGTGCTGTATCAAGGCCTGACGCAGGCGGATCACAAATGTCACCTCTGTGACAGGCAGTCTGATTTTTAAATAAATACCCAGATCCTGGTTGAGGTTTGTAGCATGGGGGCCCAACTTCCATATTGTGTGACTGCAGGGATTTATGCGACTTCTGCGGGTCATTCTAGGAAATTTGAATATCAGCAGGATGTTGTGACTTCGTTGTAGCCCACATTAGGTGGCAGTGCTGCGTTTGGCAAAGCGGGCTGGGATAAAGCACTTGTATTCCTTAGCAGCATATAGGTGACCTGCTGGTCTACATAGGCATGGCCTCCCTCTTAATTTGCTTAGTGTGAGCAAAGTAATATACCAGGCAGCTGTGCTAGATTTGCCTGAAATCTGTGTAAGTCAGAAGGTTCTGAGATGGAGAGGGGTCAGTCAGTCGACTGGAAAGAGCTGTAATGAAAATACCTTTAGAAAGAAGGATGCTCTGCAGTGTGCATTGCAAGCCGCAGGCGGTACATAGAACCAGGTTAGCAGGCACATTAGCAGGAATATATCTGCTTGCGTATTATTCTTGTACAGCCCATTTTTCATTGGATTTTTGTGTCCTTTCCTTAAACACAAATTGTTTACCATCTCATCTAATTAGTTTGACACAGCTTGGTTTATTCCACTGCTCTTGCATCGTCTGTTTCATTTTATTAAAACTATATAGTCAATTACCTCATTATAGATACTGCTTATATTGTTTTGTTTTCACAGTGATCATTTTACACTATGGTGATTTACCGATAGGAGAGCGCTCCTATGGCTGTCCCTTGGGGTTGACCGTGTTGTGATCCAGTTACCTCCACTTTCAACATTATAAATTTGTTTCTGTTCAATCATACACCTTTTTAGGTGACCCTATCGTAGTGTTTTGCTGAGCCTACAGACTGTGTAGGCCAGTGTTTGACGAAACCTGCCATTTGCGTTGGCCTTTTTCAAATGTGTTATTTGTATGTCGCAAACCTAGCAGAAAGTCAGCAGAGTGGAAGGGTTGCCAGAGAGGTGTAGTAAGTGTGAAGCCTTGTGACTGGGAGCACTAGAGGGTCATATGTTGCTATCTAAATATCCATTAGTCTTGCATGGAATTACTAAACCACTCTTAAGTGTTAACACAATATATTAATATCTTTACATTACTTCAACACCATCACTTTGATCTACAATCATTTTGTCGCTCATTGTAACCATAATGCTAACCCTGTTAACTTTTACTCTAATGTATCCCTAATCCTAACCCTAAATTAAACGTATTAAAATTAAGAATAGCAGTGATCTTGAGGCGAGACGATGTGGCATGCTTCCATCCCTCCATGTTGTCATTGAATAAGAGTGTTTCCAGACAAAACACTGGGAAGTAGTTGCACAAACATTAATAGGATAAATTGGAACACAAGAACTAAACAGAGTGCACCGACAGACTCAATCAGCATGCTATGCTTTACAACACTGTCTAAAGAAATAAACGAGTAAGTAAATTTACCTCAACCCTATTCCTAACTCTATTTTAATTAACTTACGGTAACTTACATTTCTTAATGTAACTCTGCTGGTAACCCCGAACCTTAATGACGTTGAAATGAGTTTAATTTAAAGGCAGTAACGTTACTGTACCTATAATGCTACTTTCAACCAAACATTGAATGATATTAAAGCAAAACTAACAGTCTTGTGCCCCTTTCTGTATGGCTACTTTAATTTGAATTAAATACATTTTAATTAAAGTAATTAACCTCCCCTTAATGACAACCGCGACTTCAAAAATAATTTGAATGAAGTAACCGTACCCATATATTAACAAGGATGTAAATTATATTGCTACTTTAAATTAACTAACGCACAAGCTTTCCATGATACTATCTGCATTATCCACATTCCCCATTGGTACCATTCTTAAATGTCAAAAGTACTAATTGTTTCTAAGTGGCAGTCCGTTACGGTAAGTTTGTGGAAGTAATGGTGCGCCAAACTAATGGGGTGCACCTGTTGGGGGGGGCGATAGACGAAGAGGCCCAGTAGGGGTGACACTTGCTCCCCACATAGTGTTTCGAAAGGTTGAAGGCAGTAAAGACAAGGAGCTTACAGAGCCAGGGACATATCAGAAGTGTAATGTCAGGCACATGTGGTGTCTGCCCCTGGGTAGTAGTGTTTTGGAGGTGCAGGCAGGTTGTCTGCCCTAAGTAGGAGCTGTTGGCAGTGAGTTCCCGAGTCCATGGCTGCCTGTACTGTGTGCTTGCTTGCAAACGGCAGAGAGCACAGGGGCAGCTGTTGACTGCCTTTTGAGGGCACATTATTGTTGGCATCAGTGGAGATTGAGGAGGCGTTGTAGTTTATTTAGAAATCTGCCTCTTTGTACGCAGGTGTACGTTTTGTCGTGTTTGCGCGTGTGTTCGTGTGTTTGTTCTATCCAAGTAGTGGTTGCCATTCTTTAGTTATAGTTTATATCGTGTTTCTGTTTAAACGTACAAAAACACTGAAATTCAATAGGTATAATTATCTCAAGTAAATATGACTAATATCCTGAGGCAACTATAACTCGCACCCGTTCCATGCACTGCAAAGTACATCACTCACAGCATGTTCTATGAAATCATTCATAAACCCACATTTGGAATGACATCAATGATGACAAAACTGCGCTTGGGCAAGGGCATGAGTTATAGTTACCTTAGGGCACGAGTTATAGTTACTTCAGATCCCTATAACTGATGATTTTCAGTGGTTTTGTATGACATTGTATAGCTGACATGTTCACCCAACTATAACACCACTTTAACCTTGTTTTGGGGGGAGCCTGTGTGTGTTTATGTATGTATGTATGTGTGCGTGTATGTATGTATAGAGAACAACAATGACAGCAACACTGCCACCCTGCTGGACAACCTCGCCAACCTCGAACTCAAGCAACTGGTGAACACCCCCACCCACTACGCCGGCCACATGCTTGACCCCGTCTTCTCCTCCAGTAAGCACATCTCCTTCAGCCACTCCAGCAGACTTCACTGGACTGATCACAGCTGCGTCCACTTCAGCTTCAGGAAAAACACGACCCACCACCACCCACAACAGATTACTCACCGGAGCTGGAGCAAGATCCCCGCCGAGCAACTCACCACCTCTCTCCGCCAGAACCCTCCCGCCAGCACACCGGACCCCAACGTTGCAGCCAGCAACCTCACATAGTGGCTCACCAACTGCGCCGACGACCTTGCACCACTAAAGAACCCCCCCAGCAAGCCCAGAAGCAAGAAAGCCCCCTGGTTCACCAACGAACTCAAGGACTCCAAGAACTGCCGCACCCTCAAGAAAGCCTGGCACCACGATCAGACCTCGGACAACATGACCGCCCTCAAGCACGCCACCCGCAAGCACCACCAGCTGATCCGCACCACCAAGAAGACCGCATTCAAAGAACGACTGGATAACAATGCCCACAACAGCAAGGAACTCTTCAACATCGTCAAAGAGCTCTCCAACCCCAGCGCCGCAAACAACGACATCTCACCCTCGCAAGACCTCTGCGATTACCTCGCCTCGTTCTTCCACCGCAAGATCGCCGACATACACAACAGCTTCGGTGCACCAACCACGCACCCAACCGCTGAACCAATGCCTCCTACCACCAACCTCTGCAACTGGACCCCGGTCAGCACCGAAGAAACCACCCGCCCGATGAACACCCTCACTCCGGATCACCTTCCGACCCCTGCCCCCACCACGTCTTTAACAAGGCCGACTTCATCATCGCACCCCAACTGCGGGACATCATCAACACCTCCTTCCACACCGCCACCTTCCCGGAGAGCTGGAAGCATGCCGAGCTCAGCACACTCCTGAAGAAACCAACAGCGGACCCCACCGACCTCAAGAACTTCCGCCCCATCTCGTTCCTCCCTTTTCCTGCCAAAGTCATTGAGAAGACCGTCATCAGACAGCTCGCCGCCTTCCTCGAGAGGAATGGATCCCTCGACCCCTCGCAGTCCGGTTTCCGAGCCAACCACAGCACTGAGACCTCCCTGATCGCAGCCACCGATGACATCAGATCCCTGCTCGACAACGGTGAAAGAGCAGCCCTCATCCTCCTGGACCTCTCCGCAGCATTCGACACGGTCTGCCACCGCACCCTAGTACAGCGCCTCAGCAACATCGGAATCCAAGGGAAAGCACTAGAGTGGATCATCTCGTTCCTCACCGGAAGAACCCAGCGAGTCCGCCTACCCCCATTCAGATCCGAGGCCACCAAAGTCGTCTGCGGCGTACCACAAGGATCATCACTCAGCCCGACCTCCTTCAACGTCTACATGAGCCCCCTCGCAGCCATCGCACACCAACACAACCTCAACATCATCTCCTACGCCGACGATACCCAGCTGATCCTCTCCCTCACCAACGACCCCGCCACCGCCAGAACCAGCCTACACGAAGGGATGACGGACGTTGCCGAGTGGATGAAGAACAGCCGCCTGAAACTGAACTCAGACAAAACGGAAGTCCTCATCCTGGGATCATCGCCCAGCTCCTGGGACGACTCCTTGTGGCCCCCGGCCCTGGGCACCACTCCCAAGCCAACGGACCACGCACACAACCTGGGCTTCATCCTGGACTCTCCCCCCCCCCTCCACCCCCCCCGTTGACTAGACAAGTCAACGCCGTCCCCTCATCGTGCTTCAGCACCCTGCGTATGCTCCGTAAGAGCTTCCGCTGGATCCCCACTGAGACCAGGAAGACCGTCACCCAGGCACTCGTCACCAGCCGACTGGACTACGGGAACACCCTCTACGCCGGAACTACAGCCAAACTGCAGAAAAGGCTCCAACGCACCCAGAACGCCTCCGCACGACTCGTCCTGGACATCCCCTGACACAGCCACATCTCCGGCCACCTGAGAGACCTGCACTGGCTCCCCGTCAGCAAAAGGATCACGTTCAGGCTCCTCACCCACGCACACAAGGCGCTCCACGACCTGGGCCCCAAGTACCTCAACGACCGCCTGGCCTTCTACGCGCCCACCCGCCAGCTACGATCGACCAACCTCGCCCTCTGCGCCGTTCCACGCATCCACAGAGCCACCGCCGGAGGAAGATCCTTCTCCTACCTGGCACCCAAGACCTGGAACTCCCTCCCCATCCACCTGCAGATGATCCAGGACCATCTTCTCTTCAGGAAGTAACTCAAGACCTGGCTGTTCACGCAGTAACGTCCCCTCTCCCCCAGCGCCTTGAGACCCTTCCGGGTGAGTAGCGCGCTATACAAATGCTATGATTGATTGATATATATATATTTCAGATAAGTGATTTGGTCAGTGTAAAAGTTGAAAAAGCATATCCATCTAGTACATGGGCTAGAACTAAGTGAGTGTCTACTTCTGCTGAGAATGAAGAAGAGGTGTTTGTAGTTAGGGGTTTATGGTTGAAGCTAAAAAACAGGGAGAAATATCTGGAAGCAGAGAACAGCAGAGCGGTCTCCCAATGCTAGCTCTAAATGCTTCAGCCAAGACTAGGCATCGGTTTCTGCTTGAACCGTGCGACGCAAAAGCTGTGGTATTGTATCACCAATGGGCATTTAATACAGCAGTACAAAACTTGTCTCTGACAGAAATAAATGGGGCAAATCTCCTTTGATCGAAGGAACAGTCATCCCTATCATGAGCCTCGTTGAAGAAGAAACTGGTTGATGTGTACTTGAAATGCGGCGTAGACATAGTCTTCATCCACAGATGCCTATTCCTACAATCCAATGTATGTATATCTAGGTATTTATTTAGCCTGAGCCTGGCTAGGGACAATGGATGATGTTCAGGAGGAGGGCCAGGAGTGCAATTGAAAAGTCACTCCCATTACGCAGAAGGGCGCTTCTATAGTGTTGGGCTGAGTACTTTCTCCCAGAACAAGGCTGGCTATCTGTTGTTGTCTCCGGACTTACCCCCATTAGATAGCACCCCTCAGGGGAAATGTCTCCTGCACCAGTGGTGGTGTGTGTGCTACGGTCAAGTTAGATCCCTATGCTTTCTTGAAGCATAATTCCTGGTCTGCATTCTCTTGCCTCAGAGGAGTGCAGGTCCACCTCTGCCGTCTCTGCTACAGGAACATAACCAGGATGTTTTGATAGTGTGGGTGAAAACATGGTCCTACTTGGGTCATGAAAATCGCCTTGAAGGAATTACAGCATTTTACAGTGATTGTGTCAGGAAATACAGAACGTGATGCACAGGTAGCTAGCGCTGCTAAAAAAATTAAGAAAAGAAGCGCTAAAGACATACTCGTCGTGGATGCAACAAAGACACAGATACAACATTAAGTGGATGCAAGCGGTTGGGCCACTTATGTTTTCAGATGCATTGGAGTCAGACCTAGTGCTCATAGCGCCCCTAATAACGACATTACTTAAAGATTCAGTAAATTGGTATAAGAGGGACAGACCACAAAAATAATTCCCAAATAGAATCAGTTGTGTTTTTAAAGCAAAATTGAAATAAAATGTCAACTACTAGAGAGTAGAATTGTTGGAAAGGGAACAGGTGTTATGAATGTATAAACACAAGCTTATTCCGGGTACAATTCTTAAAACAGCGGGTTGAAAACTAAATCCAGTAAAAAGTTGGTTATAAATGTTTAAAAAAGAGCGACAGTCATTGCGCTTAGTAAGTCTTACTCCTGCAAGCAGGTAACAAAGTATTGCGGCCACCCTAGCATCAGATGTAAGAGACTTCACTAGCTTCACATCTAGTTTCAATATCCGCCACCCAAGTCTCTCAGTAGTGGGCGCCCGGGGTGTCAACTAGCTTTGTGTGTTAACGAATATATGTATGTCACTCCTCCTTACCACCCCTTTGCTTTCTTCCCAGTAACTTAACCAGACAACATTAAATTCTACTTATGCCTACTTTATAGCATCCCTGTTTTGTACTTGCATCACAAACCCTCCAGATGCTGAACGCAGCTGTGTGTTTCTACACGCAGCCAGCAGGTTGGTGTCTCATCTCCTTTTTGGGTTTTGACTGCACAGTGCTTGCAATATCTCTTGTAAATATATATATAAATACATATAATAATCTTAAAAGGGCTTACAGCTGGCCCTTTACTTATCACTAGTTGCCTTTTGGGCCCCTCACATTTTCCTGCTTTCCCTTGGTCTGTCTCCTCTGGTTTCACTTGTCTGTTTCCTAGAGCATGGACCATCCTCTTCTTCGCATTCGTCTGTTCCTTGGAGCATGGACCAAGAACAGTTTCCGGTAGGCAGACAGTGCCCTTCCACTGGCTGCTCGTTTCTCGAAGCACTTCTTTTTGTTTTAGTTAGTTTCTGGCACTCAGTACGATGTACTTGTTTTCAGACAGTCTTCCCATCTCCCCCACACATCTTCCAGTCGTTGTCTGCACCCCTAACCCACACATTTCTTGCACCCTCCTCCTGTCCGTTACACGTTTTACTACGTATTTGCTCTTTGTGTGCCATGATACCCTGGTGGCCTCGCTGCAGAGTCTGCAAATCAGTACCACACCAAGACTTAAGTGGGACTGTAATTCATAATCCAACAAGTCATTCCAATAAAGTTGTACTGTATTATTCTTTCAACATGTTAATCCCTGCCCAAACAGTTTTAAGATGTTGACTTCTCTCAGTGGCGGCCTCCACAAACAAAGGGTGAGGAGGCGGGTGGATGGAATGCAGGAGGGGTGTTAGTAATAATATATATATATTTTTTAAAAGGACTTACCTGAAGCCTCCGGCAGCCTCCTGCGTTGTGCCTCCTGTCCTCTTCCTGGTCCCAGCAGCCCCTGGGACAGACTCTCATCCAATGCCCTTGCTACAGAGCAGTGCAGGAATTGGCCAGAGTGGGCTGGAAAGACGCTCAGCTACAGCAGGGAGTCTGTGGGGTTTCTCCAGCCCAGCTGTTCAATGATGCCGGGCTGGAGAAACCTAAGTGCGCATGTGTGTTTGGCCGGCCTGAGAGGGCCTTCCAAACACATGCGCACTTAGGGAGTGCACATAGCACTCCTCCTCCACCATTCCATGCCTAGGCCCCCGCCCCTCCCTACAGCATGGACTCGGAGCCAGCAAATGAAAAATAAAACTATGCTACAACCTTGTTTTATTTTTCGTTTGCTGGCTCTGAGCCCGGCTGTGGGGCGACGCTCCTCCGCCATTGTGGAGGAGCTGCCCCTACTTTCATTCTCTGTAATCGTCCTTAAACAATATTGTGTTACTCTTACCACATGCAGCACTTTAAAGCTCACATTAACTGAATAAACGGATATTAGGAAGAAGATGGCATCAGCCCCTTGTCAGGGGTAGTAAGTGCTATATAGATCCGATTTCAATAGATGTTTGTATTCTCAAGAAATTGAGTTCAATTGAGGTTTTTCATGAAATGAAACCAGTGTAATACCAGCTGAGCTGGTACAGGTACTCGAGTGACTCAAAGCCCAATAATGAACTGTTTCATCTCTTACCTTCAGTAATGCCACTCTGGGATGGTTTTGCATGAGTTTCAAGCTCAGTGGCATTTCCAGTGGAAGAAGGGCATCTTCAGCACTCAAACATCATTTCCGTATTGCCACAGGCTGGGCGACCAGTTCCTTACACAAGAAGGGCCGCATGGTTGTGCGCTCAGGGAGGACTTTGAAAAAGAAATCCCAGGTATGAACAGGCTGCGTTCTGTTTGTACAGGCTTCCTACATACTAATCTGCTTTATCTGCTTTTTTCCATGCATATTCTCCAAGAGTGCATGGCATTGTATGGTCTCACCACCCACCCCTCGCATGCTCACCCTCTCCATTGTCTGACACCCCCCCGCCTCCCCCTCCGGTCCCTCGTGTTACAAACTAAAAAAAGGCTCTATGACTGTTGTCATGTCTTTCCCCACCCCTCCCACTGAGCGGCAGGTAGAGGTAAAGTGAGGTGAGGGTTGACTTGAGGATTCAAGGATGGGTGGAAGTGGTGAGAGGGACTTGAGGGTTCGGTAGAGGTAAAGGGCGATGAGGTGAGGGGAGATGAAGGGGACTGTGGGGCTCATACTGGGTAGAGCTAAATACAGGTGAGGGTGACTTGAGGCCTCAGGGATGGCTAGAGATATAGAAAGATTAGGGTAGCTTGAGGACTCTGGGTGGATAGAGCTAAAGGGAGGCAAGTGTGGCTTGAGGGTTCGGGTGAGTTGAGGTTAATGGAGGTGAGGGTGGTTTGAGAGCTGATGGCTGGGGAGAGGAAAAGGGAGGGGAGGGGACTTAAGGGTTCAGGGGAGGGTAGAGGTTAGTGGAGGTGAGGGTGACTTGAGGCCTCATGGGTGGGTAGAGGTAAACGAAGGTGAGTGTGACTTGAGGGCTTAGGGGTGGGTATAGGTAAAGGGAGATGAGTTACTTGAGTGTTCACGGGTAGTTAGAGGGAAAGGGAGAGGGGGTGACCTGTGGGTTCAGAGGTGGGCGGAGGTGAGAGTGACTTGATTGGATAGTATGATATGGTATGGTGTGGCCAGTCATTGTAAATGATGGTACGGTATGGTATGGTGTGGCCTGCCATTTTATAGTGTGGTATGAGCTGTTAGTGTATGGTATGGTCTATTATAGTATAGTGTGGTATGTTTTGGTATACTGTGGTTTGTCTTCTATACTAATATAATAAAGAGAGAGCCCAAACCTTTGAGGCGGGTAATCTCAGGAACCACAACACCAATGACAAGACCCAATACAGCGTTGGAAAGGGCAGTTGCAGCAGAAGGACATAGGCTATGCAGACGCCCACCATATACATTTAAAAGGTAAAAGAACCGTGCCAGCAAAGTAGTCCCTTGTGGGTGTGTCTGTGCTGTGCTGGGGGGCATGACAAATGCTGGGGGCGTGTGGTATCTTCCGCCCTTCATGCCATGTCTCATATTGTGTGCTAATCCCACCCTGCTCCCTTTAAATACCCCAACACCCTTAAACACTAACCCATCTTAACCCTATAAATATACCCTGTACCCCAAAACCCAAACCTATGCCTAAACCCTATAAATACCCCTGTACCTCGGAACCCAAACCTACCCCTGAACCCTAAAAATACCCCTGTACCCCAAAACCCAAGCCTACAACTGAACCCTAAAATACCCCTGTACTCCAAAACCCAAACCTAGCCCTGAACCCTAAAAATAACCCTTTACCCCAAAACCGACCCCTGAAGCCTAAAATACCTCTGTACCCCAAAACCCAAACCTACCCCTGAACCCTAAAAATACCCCTATACTCCAATACCCAAACCTAGCATTGAATCCTAAAAATACCCCTGTACCCGAAACCCCATACCTATCCCTAAACCCTAAAATTACCCCTGTACCCCATAACCCAAAACTATATCTTCACCCTTAAAATACCCAAACACCCCAAGACCTATACCTCAGTACCCAAAACCATATACCCCTATACCCATACTTACCTTATCCAAACATTAAAAAAACCATGCTTTTACCATTCATGCATTTACAACGAATTTCGTGAATGTATGCGTGGTAAAAGCATATAAAATGTAATGCCATGCGTTATAATGGCATTGCGGAGTCATGGTACTTTCGTAATGAAAGTATGCGGCGTGATGGTATGCGGAAAGAAAGTTGCGGAATAATGGGTGTTTACACTCCCCCGGTAAGTACATTGGTGACACGAGGGCCCATATCTCCAGCGACATACTCATATTTTTTCACCACCCATTTGAAAAATGCACAGGTCTCCCTCATTGATGGCCAGCACCGACATACACTTTTAGACACCCCTCCCGCCACATGTTCTAGAATTGCGAACTTTAGAGCTGGGGAGCGTCGAATCTCGGCATCAGCTCAACATCCCGTGATTCCAGGCAAATCGCTTTGTCTCCCCGTGCCTACAACAAATGAATGTGTTCTTCTGTAATGTAAATTGTGCTCATGCCATGTTGTCGAGTTTGCGCTATATAATATTGCAAGGAAAAATAAAGTAGGGAAACTCAAGTTCACACACTACTGAACGCGCACTCTTAAGTGCATAAGCAGTGCACTGTGAATCGGAGCGTTTCACAGGCCTGTCACAGATAAGAAATGCTATCAAAACGAAATCCTACAAAACATTATACTACTGGCCGGCAGCAATTCATACCCGGACAACGTCTGGACGGGCTGCTAGTTATTGTATAATACAGTAAGTTATGGTCTGTTGTACATTATGGTGTGGTATGTCATGGCCTGTTATTGTAGAGTATATCATTCTACAATATTGCATAGGGTGTTTTTAAGCAATACAACCTATGAACTGCTAACAGCATGCATACGCATGCATTTAGACCAGCACCAATATCACCAGTTGGTACAATTTAGAAACGTAACTTATTTTGACTTTCCCAATTGTGGAAGCAGGGCAGTATTACACAGCATGTGTCCAAAACGAGGATGAGTCATAAACAAACTCATCCTTTGGGAATGCAACTCTAATCAAATGTGCGAATTGTTCTGTTGTTTTGTTATGCGGCTCGAGCAAGGCTGGCCAGAGAAAAGTGGCTTACTGAAAAGTGAAGATTTAAAAAATCCGGAAAGCAAGCAATGAGCCAGGGGAACGACAGGCCCAAGAAGTAAAAGCAAAAATGAAGGGGCATAAAAACAAGATAGAGCTGCTGAGGAAACTCTAAAAAGAACATACAAACAAATAATACACTGTCACAAGAGATGAAGTGAAGACGACATGTTCAGCACACCCGCCTGCCAATAAAAAGGAAGAAAATAAGCGCGATACTGATTGTAATCCTGCCTGCTGCTTGGCATTGGTTCACTCCTCTGCTACTCTTCTTTCTTGGCTCCTTATTTGTTACTGCTCCCGATGCATCAATTCTTGGTTTTTGCCAAGCAGCACCGACCAACTACAGTTTACTTACGCTTTCGCTGGTTATGTCTTCCCTTAGGGACTACTTGCTTTATTTCCTGCTAGTGTGCTGATAACTCATTGCACCTTAACGTTGGACTTTTGAGTGGCCTTAGGCAGTGATGCCTGCAATATATTCACGGAGTCCTATAAGGCATGCTGCGGTACTACCGCTTCACAATGGGGACATGCGACAACAATATTGCCGCCATCCTACAGTTGGATACAAGTCACGCGTTCCTAGGTCAGTGCCAGTGTTGGAGATCAATGCTCAATTATGCTGATTTCCCAGTGTATCATGGCCTCCTCCTAGTGTAGTGTGTTTGTGGAATTTCATGTTTAATTTACTGCCTTACTAAATCGGTAGATGTGCACCTTGGAGAATCTGGGTCTAGCTGAAAGGGACAGTTGCTATGGACAAGAGAAGGAACGACAAGCAAGTAAGTAATTAATAGCCTGAGCAAGAAGCAGAAGAAACATCTAATAGAGTTCAGCGAGCAGCACCCCTTTTATGACAAGTAAGTGGCATACCTTCTTTACGAAACGTGAAATTTTTCCTAACTCTGCACGTTATTTAGGTTTTAGGTCGAGCAAGACCTGCTGTAATGGGTTATGAGTTTGAGCTATTGCATTGTAAATGACAAATCCTTTTATTTATGTGTTTTGAAGACCTGCAAGCGGTGCCTAAACATGCCCTTTTGTACTTATAGTAGTTGCTTACGAGAAGCAAGGCTGGCAGTAAAAGAGGCGCTGTTACTGCCAGCCTTGTAAAAGAGGTGCTGTTACTGCCAGCCTTGTTTCTTGTATGCAAGGACTAGAAGTACAAAGTGCTTGCTTATGCATCGCTTGCAGGTTTTCAGAACGCATAAATAAAAAGCATTGTCGTTTAAAATGCCAATAGCCCAAACTTTCGCAAACTCGAGACCTATTGCTTTGCAAAGGCTTGCCACAGAAACAATAGATCATTGCAAGTGGTAGCGAATGTGCGTTTTCTCAGGCGAGACCTACCTAACGAGCATTGATGGGCAAAGCCAATTCATCTGGCTTGCCTGTAATATACAACATGAACACAGGGTGGCACCATTATTCCATGAATTTGAAATTATTATCCAGAAAAACGATCGGCTTTCCCTGCAACATGTACTATGACTGACAGTATGGAACTCATTAGCGCTGCCAACAGACTTCTACAGCTGTCAATGCGCTAAAAAGAGGACTTAACGGTTGGCTGCAGTAAGGCACTTTATTAACGGCTCTTGCTGCTAATGGATATGTTTTATATGTTGTATTTCACACGTTATTCTGTGAAATAGTGTTAATTGTTTAACTTGGCCTTTGATTGCACTAGGGCTCAAGAAGTATCGGTTTGTGTAAAGTTTTGATTACGAGTGAAGTTTCATGCAGTTGCTGATTATTGGACAACAGCGCCCAGATACCCCTAGGGATGACCGTGTCGCGCTTTACAAATGCTGATTGGTTGATGTCCAGAGTTTTCTGCTCTTCGGTTTCCTGTTACTTTGGCCGACACTGCATGTATTTTGCCCAGAGTCCTGCCAGCTGTATCACGCCTGTCACTCAAGAACGTTGTGTGTGAATGTAAACAATACGTCATTCATCCCTCATGTGGGAACGGATTGGGAAATTGCTCCTTCGTATAAAACTGGCATTAGTAATTAGGATAGGTAGGTGTACTTATGTCATGCCAGGGGAAATAAGTGTGGCCCAATAGCACATGATGTAGTACAAGCTGCAGGAAGCCGTGTTGCCGCCGTGGGAAAAAAGCCTCTCACCTTTGTGATAAACTAGTTCTAAATCGAGCAAGCACTGTTCTGTGGTGACCACATTTGCCCTCTGGTAGAGATTTGGGCCAACAGATATGGGGCTGGGCCCTATGAAGCTGAAGGGTTAATAGGCCCAGTCTGTATTTCAAGTACATCAACAATACCCTTGTCGCTATAAATACAACATATTCTTTTTGGAAAAAAATACAACAGTATGTCTTTATTTTGAGTGTTAATCTCATATATCTGTTTTTGTTTAACATATGTTACTTGTTTCGTTGCACCAGCTTATTGTGAATGTACATATAACTCAAATATATACATCACAATAAAATAGTTTACATATTTCAACATCAAGAAATACAATAGCTCAAAAAACCTTATGACACTATATATTTCTATTGCATAGTGAACACACCCCTGCACCATAGAGAGTGGTGAACAAAGTGATTGGGTATGTGAGCAAAGGAAAGAGAGAGAATTGAGAAACTCCAAGTTTTGTCCAAGAACCCCTATCTCGTTCGTAATTTAGACCTAAAAATGTTGGGTATTGTAGTTTTTTTTAATTTTTATTTTATTTTAATGAAGCAAGGAACATTCGGAATACAACCTCCAAGCAGGGGACCTAAGGGCGGGAGCTAGTTGAATGTCCATAAAATTACTAGGCCTGGGTGGAGTTCATGGATTTGTACACCACAGAACTCTGTGAAGTGCAGAAAAAACTCCACTGCGCTCCACGGAGTTCCGCAAGTGGTGGAGTGTGGTAAGTCGCGCTTCTAGCACAGAATTTTAGCACCAGAAGGTTGTTACGCATTGTAAAATCATCGTGAACAGCACTACGCATCGCACTAGAGATCGCTTCTTCTTGCTGCTCGAGTAGATATTCTACTTGAGCGACAGCTTCCTCAATGTGAATGGCAGATTTGTCAAAATGAGGGCCCGCGACCTGCAGTGACTGGGATGACGTCTAGCGTGCATTTTGTTTTTTTTTGCTCCCAACTTAAGGCTGGCGAGCCATGCAAGATAAAAAACTCACTTAGCAGAGTTTTGCGGAACTCTGCGCAGAGTGGGCAAAGTTCCTCAAACTTCACAGACAGACTGGCCTTCTTTGCCCACCCCTGAACATTTACAAGAGCTCCTGACCAGAAATATAATTTCTTTTATTATTAATAATCATTTGTAAAGAACAACTATCACCCAGTGGGCACCTTGGTGCTGAAAACTATCAGTCCAGAGAACTTCTGTTAAAAGATTACATCCAAGGCTATTTAGCTCTAGCAGTCCTTTGCTGGGGGCAGAGCCATGTTTTTAGGTTTTTCCTGAAACTCAACAGGTTTGCACCGGTTCTTAGATAGAGCGGCACGCTGTTCTCGATTTGGTCCTTCAATAGGTGCATGTTTGGTGATGCTGTGCGCTTATAACCTAACAGGGTCTTCCTCAAGACGGGGGATCCATTCATGCAGTTTATGCTTTGTAAAACATTTCTTTGTGAAAGTTAATATATTTAATTAAGTCGAAGAAATGCTCCATTAACACATCAGTAACCAGGAGCGCTGTGAGTTCTCACATGGGTGTAGAGTGACGTCTTGTATATTAGTGCTCTGAGGCTGAGCCTCTTTTACTGTGCAAGTGCCCGTGTGCTGGAGCTCCATTGTGGGCCACATGCAGCATGTCATAGTCCAATTGAGAGAGTGGCGTCTTAGTCACTTTACTGGGATGTGCTGTGCTAAGCTTAGCATGACAAGTACTGTAAAAATGTTTTGCATCACGGACTTGAGTATTTTGAAGGTGAGTTATACCTTGCGTAGCTTTTGTTAAAATTATCAAATTACACCCACAAAGTCACCATTTTCATGCGAATGTCCAAGCATGTAGAAATGTGAATACTTAATTTTCTTACAGGTAGATTCATCAACACAAATTGCGATCGCAATAGTCGCGAAACAGCTATTGCGATCGCAATTCCATGAACCGCAATTCATGAAAAGAAAAACAACCAAATTGCAAAATATATTTTGCGACTTCGCAAATAAAATCGCAGAATCAAGGTGAAACCCCCTTTGCAATTCTGAAATAGCGAGTTTCCAATCATTCTGCGATTTTATTTGTGAAATCGCAAAATAATCGCAAACCAAATGCATGAAATATCGCAATTAGCGAAAAAGCTCAAAATCCCTATTTGCAAGGCGCAAGTTAAGGAGAACCTAAACCAGGTGGTAACCATAAAGTAAAAACTAGCTACAGGTGCGGGGCTGAACAAACACAATTAAGGAGACACAGTAGGAGCATGAGGACATTCACAATGCCAGGACTCTACATGGTGGTCAGGCGGCGAAGGCTCCAGGCTGCAGCCAGGAACCGACGCAGGATCCAGGAGTGAATTTTCCGGCAGCGGATCACACTACTGGGCCAAACTGAGAAGGAAATCTACTCAAAGTACAGGCTGAATGGGGCAATGATTACCAAGCTCATCCGGGACCTTGAACCCCTGATGCAGCACCCAACGAGGAGGACCAATGCCGTGCCCACCCATGTCCAGGTCTTGTGCTGCCTGCACCTCATGGCCTCCGGAAGCTTCCAGGGGATAGTTGCAGTTGCAGGGGGGATGTCCCAGAGCACACTGTCCCGCTGCCTAAGGAGTTTCCTGAAGGCCATGCTGACCCGGCTACACCATTACATTAAATTCCCAACCACCCAACAGGACTTGAATCAAACCAAACTAGAATTTTACAACATTGCACAATTCCCCTATGTAATTGGATGCATTGACTGTACCCACATCTACATCTGCCCACCTGCTGAGACAGAATACATGTACCGGAACCGCAAGTCCTACCACTCACTGAACATCCAGATGGTCTGCAATGCAAATACAATCATCACCGACATAGTGGCACAATACCCGGGGAGCACGCATGATTCCTTCATATTCCGGCACAGCGGCATGCATACACGCCTGGCCAGGGGAGACTTTGGCGAAGGACACCTTCTAGGTAAGTACACATGCCAACAAACAGTACATCGAGACCATGTAGCTGCGCATAACAGGCACTCACCCTCTGCTCCTTTCATTCAGGTGACAGCGCCTACGGCCTCCGTGAGTACTTCCTCACCCCATACCTCAACCCTGCCACACCACAGCAACGGCGTTACAATGCTGCACACATTCGCACTAGAAATTGCATTGAGCGGACATTTGGGCTTTTAAAGAGCCGATTCCGCATCCTACACAAGACTGGTGGGGCCCTCAAATACCAGCCTGAGGTCTGCTGCCGCATCGTGGCCGTGTGCGCAATACTCCACAATATTGCTACCAAGCAGAGGATACCTGTGGAGATCTCTGGCAGTGAGTCGGAAGGGGACAACCGCCCACCTGCACATGTGCATCATGCACACGGGGAGAATCCTGCAGAAGGACACAGGCGCCTCAACCAAATCACAATGAACTGTTTCTAGTGCACCCATTCCCCTCACACAACACTGCACTCATGCATGACAAATGTAATAATGACGAGTCGGATTTACTTGTGACTATAAATTCTTATTGTTATTTTCACAATAATGTGTCTTTAAATTTTTTACAAATTACATGAGAACTGTATTTCCTCATACAGCCCCATGATAGAGAAGAGGGCGTGCTTGTCTAATCAGCATGGCCCTGCTGGTAGAGTTCATAGAGTCACTGGCGCCTCCAGCCGGACGGTCCCAGTCGCCTCTCCACGTCCTCCACGACACTATTGGCCCGTGATGCTGCAGTGGGCCTGGTGCTGCGGCGGCGTACGGTTACCAGCGGCAAGGACAGGCTGCTGTGACTCGAAGTGCCCTCACTGGCATCATCACCCCCACTTGCTTGGCCATGGCCAGACGCCTGCATACTCTGCACAGCTGTTGTGACTTGTTCAAGGGCCCTGGCGACGTCCTGGCAGCATTGAACCATGTGTATTTGCATCGCAAGAGAGCGGCGCGTAAGTTGGGAGGTGACATTTCCGATGAGATGGTTGGATCTTGTGTATGCTGACAGGCGGGTCAGCAGCTGGCGGCGGTGGGTGATATCCTGCTGGGACACCAGGATCTGGCTGTTCTCCCTGACAGCTGCGGTCATGACCTGCATGCTTTCTGTGAGCTGGCTCACGTTTCGCGCTGTTTTGTTGAGCTGCAGGTGGATGGCTGCCAAGTGCTGTGCCTGCTTCTGGTGGACAGCAAGCATCCGGCGTTCTATGGCCAGCCCAGGATCTCGGACATATTCCCCCCTGCCAGCGCGTGTTGAGACGTTGCGCTGCTGCCTCCTCAGTCCGCTGGACTAAGATCGCAAAGTGGCTGTGCGCCGTGTCTGCCTCCTGGGTGGTGGTGGTGTGGCCTGTACCACTGCCATGGGTGTCACATGGGGTGGTTGCTGTGCTCCTGTGGCTGCAGGGGTGGCCCTGTCCACATGGGGAGGTGGTGGTACTGCTGCTGGTGGTAGTGATGGTCCGGGTCGTGGGGCAGGATGGCCCTCTCCCTCGGTTTCCTCAGGGTTCTCCTCTATGTGGAGGGCCTCGCTGTCTGTGCTGGGTTGTTCAGACGCACCTGTGATGTAAATGGGTGCATGATTAATGATATGTATCTTGCACATGGGATGTTGCTACATGCATGCACGCTTGCATTCCCTGACTGGCTTTAGGAATATCTTTCACTTGACAGGTCTGGCTGTGTGTGGCTATCCGGGAATTGTGGTCACACTACAGGTCCCACAATGCAAAAGGGCATTTCAGGTGTGCATGGCCTGCATTACTGAGGTTATCAAATGGCTAGCTCTGGAGTCATGGGCATTGTTAGGGGACGGGGTCGCAGTCGCATGGCACTTACCTTGGGATTGTTGGGTGGGTCGGGAGGAGTCCAGCCGGGTGACCCCCACGCAGGCTGCAGGATTGAGGGTGTCCTCCACCAGGTCTTCGAGTGGAGTGTTGGGTGCAACTGTGGGGTCTCCTCCTTCGGTGGCAAGTTGCTCCCCCAGCCTCTCAGCGATGCATTCTTTATCACGCCCTCTGAGGTCGTATCACCTCTTTTTGAGCTCGTCAATGGAGCGCTGGGTCACTCCAACTGAGTTCACCTTTGCGCGGATGCGCAGCCAAATGCGCCGCTTATCGGCCTCAGGCACCGTCCGGGACTCCTTTCCAAACAGCCTGTCATGGTCCTTTGATACTCCCTCGATGAGGTACTCCAATTCCTGCTCAGAGAATTGTATTTTTCTCTTTCTGCCTGGTGCACTGCTCCCTGCTGCTTCCTGGGACATTTTAAGTTGTTGTTTGTGTCCTGGTGTGGTGCTGCAGGATGTCTGTTGTGGAGCTCTGGGCTGTGCTTCTTCCACTCTCAGGCTCTGTGTTCTGAATGAGGGAGGGAACTGCCTACTTCCTGGTTGTGATGTCATCATTGTGCTCGAAATGCGACTTCCCGTTTTTGCGATCTCGCAATTAGCGAGATCGCAATTTGCGATTTCGGTAATTGCGAGTTTGCAATTTTTACATGGAAAACGGGCGATTCTGCTAATTTTATGCGATTTGGCGAAAATCGCTATCGGCAATTGCAGCCGATTGCGATTCGCTTTTTTTAGTCGCTTTTCTTGATGCATTCCATTCTGCGAATTCTAAATTGCGATTCGGTATTTTTCGCAATTTAGAATTTGCAGAATATGGGCTTGATGCATCTGGGGGTTAGTGTTTGTGAGAAATGTGCAAAACTTGCAAGATTGAACCATTGCAACCTCCCATGCGCATAAATGTGAGCCTCCGCCTTGTCCAAATAATCTCTCATCACAATTTTGAAAAGTTGACTTCTATTGAATATTCACGTTAACTCGATCCTGCTCCTGACCTGTCCAGGAGGATAGTACTCTCATCCTGTTGGTTGAGTGGTAAGTAGTCTAGTCCAGTAGGTTGCACTCAAAAAGCTTTGCAATGGGTGCATTCTTCCCCTGAGCTGTTATACTAGGATTTAAACCTTGGTAGGCATTTATATACGGTTCTGTGCGATGGCCACAATAACTAAATGAATGGGACCTGTACGAGCAACTTAAAGGTGATGCACACATCGCTGGAGCAATGCAATAACACACTGAGCTATGCTGGCAGCATAACGTATCACCAACATATATCACACATGTAGTGTCCTGTTTCCAGCCACTACCTGTGGGCTGGTCTCGCACTCACCTTACACCCAGCGTCACAAGTGATGTGGGGCCTGCTAGGAAAAAGGTCCAGGCGCACATGCCCCGGGTAAGTTGTAGTACATTTATACTAGTGTCGTTCTGTAGTTAGCATGTGGCACTAGCACCCAGAACATCCCATTGTCGACCCCACATGCCGTGCTGCCCAGCTGCTAACTGTTGTGAAGGAGGGAAGAACGGAGACTGTTCGTCTCCACCACCTCACCGCAACTGCTGGTGCCCTCCTGCTGAGAGACTGTGTGAGGCAGGCAGTGCGGAGATGCAAAAGCAGCGCTAGCATCAGTATCCCGACAATGAACACGTCCTGGCCCTTCAAGATGAGAAGGGACCATCTAGAAAGCCACTGTGGAGCTGCAGCAGCGGAAGCCACGCGGACGAGTACGGTGTGAGAGGGGGCAGGGTACTGTAGCTAGCGCAGTGTACCCTAAAGAGGAGTTTGGGGGGCAGCCTTACACAGTAAGGTCTGCCCCCGGGCCGTTTGGGAGGGGTTGGGGCTGGCCGACTAGCAGCCAATTTGCACATTGGGCTCTTTAGAAATAGCCCCAAAACAGCCCAAGTTAATAAGGGATTGCACGGTGCGCTCCTAGCCACCATTTTAGATTTGGTGACCTGGTGGCTGAGAGCTCTGTAGGTAGCGTTTATCTTTTTAGAAGTTGTTAGTTTGTTGAGGTGAATTTATATTGCTGTTAGTGAGTTGATGCAGTGGGGAGCTTTCTGGGTATTAAAATGCAGGACTATGGGGTGTTGGAACCTGTGCGTCTCTTTAGCGAAGTGGGGCGCCTCGATATGCTGATGCCGGAGGCCGCGGGAACTGTGCGGCCCCCGCAGCGTGCCTCGGTAGGTAGCGCCGCCATCACGATCTGCACATCCCCGAAGAAGGCGAAGATAAGGGAGGTGAGTGTCCGGGGCTGCTCATTTGCCAGGAGAGCGGCCCCGGTGTCCGTTGCTGTGCCAGAGCCTCGTGCCAGCTCTGAGGCTCCAGCGTGGGGGTCCGGGGCCCATCGGAGGAGTGCATCACGCGCTGCTCCAGCGGCAGGTCCAGGAGATGTACTGACTGCTCGGGGAAGGGGCAGAGTGAACACATTTCCCCCAAAGCAGCCTTATTTAAGGAACGGGAGGGAGCGGGGAGGGGGGAGAAAGGAGGTTGGGTCGAAAAGTGGGGTTCAGCCCGAGAGGGGACTGAAAAAGGCCAGTGGAGGGGGGAGGGCCAAGGGAACTGGGCTTTGGAGGGTTTCAGCGTCTTACCCCAGCAAGTCGGCAAGTAGGGGAGCTGGGAGATGAGCTGGTCCTCAGTGGGGGCAGGTCATCTCAGGGGGCTTTGAGGGTAGTTCCTTGAGTGAGGGTAGCGGGGATGAGTCTGGGCTAGGGGGGGAGGGGCCCATCAATTTTTTGAATCTGGGGGAGATGAGGGGGGGTTACCTGAAGTGCTGGAGCCAGCAGGGGGTAGCCATGATTGGGAGGGTCTAGATATCTTCACTTCATGTAAAAAAAGAAATAGGTTTGTGCTGGTAGATGCATATTTGGTGCAGGGAGGTTCAGTAGGTCTTGAAGCTAGAGGGATGGCGCAGAAAGGGATCAGGAAGAGGGGCAGTGCTGGACAGGTTGCTGGATCTGGTGGGTCAGGGATGGGGTCTCCGCACCCTCTGGCTTTTATGGCTGGCTTGGAGTGGAGGGAGGAAGGGGGGGCAGTGATAATGAGGTTGAGTATTTGTTTAAGGTGGGGCGTAGGTGGGCAGAGAGTACTTTGGGGGTGAGTAAGAAGAGGAGAAGGGATGTAGGGGATGTGCTATGTAGGACCAGCACACCAGACCAAACATTTATGTTACAGGTAGAAGATCAATGGAGAAATGCGGAATTGACACAGCTGGGAGCGGCTCGGTGTGCCGAAGAGAAGGGAGGGCGGAGCTTTTGAGCGGAGCGTCTGTTACCTCCGGGGATCACGTTGCGGCTGGCTGATGTAGTCCCTAAGCGTTCTTACTGGCCCCAACACGCGACTGACCTCAGCGGTCTGCAGGGCATCAAGCACACCAGAATACGAATATGAAGGGTGATCAGAATTACTGACGGTTGCAGTTGGCGCCCCCCTGGTGCACGGAGTCGGTGTCGGGTAGGGGATCAACAAGGGGGATTTCGTGATTAACGCAATGAATTGGATTTCGATGAAGAAAGCCTTTATGAACACAAAGTGAGAGAGGATGGGGAAAGAGGGAGTTCAGAATAACGTTTCACATAGTATTTTACAGGTGACAAGGTGAGCGTCTGAGCCTGCAGTGAGGCCGGCAAAGTCGGAACAGCCCCGGGCCCAAGGGCAAGGCGGACTGCAGCAACACGGGCACCCTCCTTAGACCCCGATAAAGCAAAAGGTAGTAGGGGAGGGCCAAAAATGGTATCAGTGGGGATGGGGAGGATGACAAAAGAGGGGAGGAGGGGAGGTTGAAGAAGGGTAAGTTTGAATTAGATATTGCCGTGGGCACTGATGACAATATTAAAACGGCTACAACGAAGGTTGAAGGGGAAAAATGCGCAAAAGAACTCAACAAAGGCAAGGATCTGAATCTTGAGAAAAAAGATAAGTTTGAGAGTAAAGAATTGAAGATTTAAAAGTTGCCTTATATGAGGGTTACTAATTCACTGGGAGCACATTTGATGTTGGCAACGAAGGAGCACATTTGGAAGGGAGAGTACATCAAAATGTTAAAATTTTGCATAGGGAGGTACGCACAAAATAAGGGTCCAAGGAGGAAGAGCTTATGAGGGAACTTGGAGTGCCGTTGGCACCTGAGAAGACAATGGTGCCCAGCATAGCTCCGTCCTTTCTGGGCCCAGAAATTGATACTAGAATGATGCATGCATGCTTTCCGGAGGATAAAAAGGACAAAATGTTGGAACTGCTCAATGAGATGCTAGCTCGGGACAAAGTGACGCTCAAGGAGATTCTGGTGTTGCTGGGACATCTGAATTTTGCATGCAGGGTGGTGAGGGTAAGTATGACTTTTTGCAGAAGACTAGGCAGGGCACTCGCAGGCCAGAGACCACCGCACCATCATGTGCAGCTGTCAGCAGGTGTGAAGGAAGACTTGAGAATATGGAGGGTCTTTTTGCAGAAGTTCAGTGGGATTCCATTGCCAAGGGAGGAGGACATGGTCTGAGATGTACAAATGTTCTCTGATGCAGTGGGCAGTGAAGGTTTTAGCCTATTCTGGCAAGGGAACTGGCCTGAGGAATGGAGGGAGGGGAGTAGGAGTATTGGATTCCTGGAGTTCTTTCCTTTGGTAGTGGCAGTAACATTGTGCGGAGAGCAGTTGGCACACAAGAAAGTTATTTTCAGTGTTGACAATATGGCAGTGGTAAAGATAGTGAATCGCCAGTCAGCAAGGGACGACCAGGTGTTGATTGTGTTTGTTTTGAGCTGTTTGCGCCACGGCATAGCATTCAGAGTTCTCCATGTGCCGAGTGTGGACAATGACATAGCGGATGCTTTGTCTTGTTCACAGTGGGGGTGATTCCGTGGGCTAGCCAAGGACGCCGACAGGACCCCGACGTCCATGCCACGGCAGTTGTGGTACATAGGCAACACAGAATACTACAACTGGTGGTAGGGTCATTTGCGCGATTAACAAGGATAGCTTACAATTTGGCATGGAAAGAGTTTTTGCTCTCCAGCACCCAGCGGCGCTCCTCGATGCAGGATAAACGGGAGGATGTTGTGCAGTTCATTTTCGCTATGATTGGGAAAGGTTTATCTAGAGTTACAACTGCAGAGAAGTTGGCTTGGATCTGATTTGTAGGCAAACTTCTATGGGGTTATCCTCCGTATGCGCGGGAATTAGGTACTTGAATATAGGAAAGATGGTCAAGGGAGCAAGGTCAGATTTGGCGGGCCGGGAAGCCGGTATAGTGGCATCTGTTGGGTGGAGTCATTCAGACATTGCCAGCTGTATGCGCCAATGGTTTTCAGTCTTGTCTTTTTTCCACATTATTACTGTGGATGTTTTTTGGCGCTTTTTGGGTATCAGAATTGTTGGGGGACAGAAAGGGTGGGGGAATTAGGTGGGAGAATGTCGTGGCACTTAGCAAAAGGGTACACATTTGGTTGAACAAATCCAAACAGGACCAGGGTGTTCGGAGGAAATGGGTGTCATTGCAGGCTTCTTTTCCCATGCTAACTTGTCCTTGTAGGTGGGAGGCCAGTTGGCGGGCAACTTCCCAAAGGTGGGAAGGGCTGGTATTTTTGCACGCACATGGGAGCAGGGTCACAGTGTTTCAGCTGCTGGCTGTATTGAGGAAGGCTCTAAAACATGTGGGAATCAATGGCACAGGCTTTGGGGCGCATTCTTTCAGAATTGGAGCAGCATTGGAAGCGAATAACAGGGGTTGGGGCGAGGGACATTATGCACCTGGAAAGATGGTCTTCGAAGTGTTACAGCCGTTATTTACGCAACAATGCCAGCGGTACTTGCACGGTTGTGGATATTGCTTAAGTTCACTCCATTTTTTCTCGTTTCAGGTTCGGTCACTGGCTCCCTCTCCGCAGAGATGTCAATTTGGGTAGTGGGGCATTCATTTGTGAAATGGGCCCAGATACATCCACACAAGAGTTATTTTGGTGTTCATCTTGGTTTTAATAAAAAGCTTTTCAATGTTTCTTGGAAAGTCAAAGGGGGGATGTTATGGAAGGAGCTGATTCATTGCCTAAATGGTATGATGGTAGCAGGAAGGTGTCCGGATATGTTGGTCATTCACCAAGGTGAAATTGATTTGGTTAGAGAAAAAGGTATTGTACTCTTGAGAAGCATGAAAAGGGACTTGGCCCTCATCAAAAGGCAGTGGTCCAGCTTTTTCGCTATCCGGACGGAGTTTGTTACCCGCAGGGGAGCCATTAATCCTGGGGCCATCGACGGAGCTCAACGGAAGCTTAATACAGAGATGGTTCGCTTTTGTAGAGAGTTGGATTTTGGCAGGATTGCCCACAGGGAAATACGTTTTGACACAGTGGGATTTTTTCATGGAGATGGGCTGCACCTTTCACAAATGGGCATGAACCGGTATCTTTAAGAGATAAGGGAAGTGTTGTCTAGGACACTAAATGTGTTGAGTCACCCAGGAAGATAGATCCTATTAGGAAGGGGGGGGGCAGAAAAAAGGGTAGGCCGAGTAGACAACCTTTCACCTGGGTGGCAAGGTTTTTAAAAGTTGGCCAGGGTTGGCAGAAGATTTTGGTTAACTGTTGGAAGTTTGTGAGCAGGGGCAGGGAAAGAGTAGGCAGGTAGGCTAAGCTTCAGAGTAGACGTTGGTTATTTACAGTTGCAGAAAGGCAGGTAGGAGATTTGGGTTTGATTGGAGGGCAGGACCTTTAACTTCAATACTTTGTAGCCGGGTTTAATGGCTTAGAGGACTAATGCATCCACTGCAGGTGCCTGTGTTCGACCTCATGGTCACAGGTTCAAATCCCGGCGGGTCCACTCAGCCTTTCATCCATCTGAGGTTGATAAAATGAGTACCATTGATTTGGGTAACAATAAACATCTGTTATTCAGCGCCTTGAGACCCACGGATAATAAGTGCGCTTTACAAATGCACTTGGTATCTTAATGTTGATGTTATATTTATCAGGGTGGGGGAACGTTTGAATGGATAGTAGGGGCCGGGGGGATCAATCATCAGTTTATTTGATGTATTGTGAGGTTTTAGTTTTGTAAGGCAGTTGCCAGTGTTTTTAATTGTAATTTGCACCTGTTTCACTAAAGCGGCCTTTTTCACACACAAATTGGTCTCGGTTTGGCTTGCCCCCATTCCCTCCCAATACACGAGGCACCTACACACTCCCAACTCCTTCCGTAAGAGGTGCCCCCCACTGAGGGAGCAAAAAAGTATAGGCCGCTGTGCCGCATCGACACTGCACGCCCTTTGGTGGCAGTTTGTCACCACCACACTCTGCCGGAGAGCACCCAATGCCACCTGGTGGCTGCATGCAGCTACCACAGAAAAGAGGGAGAAAAGACTTTATGCCTCCTGTACCGATCAGACAGACGCACAGGAGGTAAGCAAGAGCCTGCTCCTGCTGCCTGGGAAGACGATGAAGGGTGATAAGACTGAGGCACTGGAGAAGAGGATCAAGTGTGACAAGACCGAAGACTCATGCCAAAACCTCAGAGTGCATCTACCAACACAGGCAAGCCATCGAAGTGGAGGAAACTCATTGATATCCAGCCGCGGTCCATGCAGGTGAAAGTGGTGGGCCGACGGGCCATGTAAGGGTGGATTTCGAGGCACATTGCAGAAGAAAAATTAAATAATTAATTTTCCCTCAGCATCTTCTCTCGAAATCCCCCCCTTACACCACCCCACCGCTGTTACCTGCACGGACCGGGGCTGCTGGGGACTGCCCAGTAGGAGAACTGAAAGTAAGTCACTTGTATGCGCGAACTGCGTATTTGCCCCACGCTTCCAGTGCAATGGTCTGTCCACAGTCACTGGCTGCTTGAGGAATTATAGTAACCCTTCTAGGAACCGCACCGAGACTATCTGCTAACCCCACCCGCGCCTGGGTCCTATTGGCGAGCACACTATACCATGTATCATCTACCCTTGGGGTTGCACACATGACTTAACAGTGGCTCTGCTGGCGGTCATGACTCCCCCCCCCCTCAAAGTGGCCTACTAGCAGCCCAGCACAGTCTACTTGGTCCCGTGCCGACCTAGCGAAAAGGGCCTCAAGGGAATCCCACACGAGAGATGGTCCTGAAGCTGCTCCACCGACGGGTACCGGAAGGCACCGGGCCTCAGAGGAAGGCATCCAAACATTGCCGATGCCATCCGAGTCCTCACAAGGTTGTCCATTGCGGAGTGAAGACACCCCAGTGGAGAAGTGTTGCTCAATGGTTAGAGCGGCAGACCCTGATGCAGAGGTCTAGCCCGGGACCAGGGTTCAATTCCATGCCTCGGCGGGTCTTGGGCTCAAAAATTCCACGGACCTGATAATTCTCACCTCGGTGCCTTCCAATCATGGAGTCCCACTCTGCAACTCTGGGCAATAGCTTGCTTAATCTCCACAATGGCCCCTCGCAGCGGGATGCCTGTCTTTCACCTTGGGGGTCCCCAGGAGTGGACGCCTCACAGGGAAAGCCAGGAGGGGCTCCACAGCGGTATTGGTACAAGCGCCTTGAGACCCTTGCGGGTGAGTAGTGCGCTATACAAATATCAAATTACATTTACATGAGAAAACCTCTGCAGCGGACTCCACTGATGCTCCTGATGCACCCCAGTTTGACACCAACCCCACCACCGCGAGAGCAGGCGGGACTGCCCAACATTGTACGGGTGGACATCAACCAAATCAACATGCTGTTGACTCAATCCACACCTGTATTCGTGCCCGAATCATCTGGTTAAATGATGGATGCGGGCAGTGATGTCCGGGTGCTACCAGCTGCCCCCTGCCCACGTGCCTTAGAGACTGAGAGACTCAGCGGTGTCTAGTTTGTTTTATTTATTCCGACAGGTTGGACTGACAGTCTTTTCATTTGGTTTTTTGGAGGGATGGTGTGTGCTGCCGGACACTATCTATACCCATCTGGTCTCACACGCACCCCACGCACCCCACACTGGCGTCACAGTGGCGTGGCATCTGATAGTAAAAGGGACCGGGCGCACGTGCCCTGGGCCAGTTGTAGAACCCTTATACTAGCATTCATGCCAATAGACCCGATTCAGGCGGGAGACTACCGATTTTTGAAGCCAAAAATGGCTTTATTTTAGCTGTCTTCAGTCTGAAATTGCATTTTCTACAACAGAAGTCAATGGGGAATTTGAATTCTCTCGACTTTTTATTTTAAATCTCCCACGTCCCTGTCCTCAGATGTTGGCATGTATGTACTAGTGTCCGTGCCGTTCTGTATTTAGCATGTGGGCCTAGGGGCATCACAACAGACAGCCTCCTCTATTGTATGTGCCTTTACCCCCAGCCTTACTGTAACCCCGACCTGAATTTGGTATAAAATTCTGTACAACAGCAGGCACTGGACGCGCATGAGACGGTGGCCGGCAGATGACACACCGATATCTGCATTGTATTTACCTGCTTCCCGGGCTGTTTTACTGGGATTGGAACATAAATCTAGCAGGCTAACAGTTCCCGGAAGAAGTAGCATTCCTGTCTTGAACCGGCAGAGGGCGCTCTTCGGCATAGAATGGAAGGCGCCTGTTAAGTGATCTGAAGGCAGGGGGAGGGGGGATGGGAGGCGCGGGCACGATGCCGAGCCGCAGTGAGACGTGGACGAGCTCAGCATCCTGCAGCATCAGCACCAGCCTCAGCCATGTGAGTGAGGGGGTGCTGCAATGCGAGGGTTGGGGGGGGGGGGGGGGGGGGGGGAATGGTGCACTGTGGGGGAGGGATGCAGGGGTGCAGCAAAGAGGGACGGGGAGGGCTGCAATGCATCAAGGGGGGAGAGGGGTGCGGGGAGGGGAGGGGAGCCGCCAGGGAGAAGGGCCGCAGCAAAAGAGGGTGGTGCAGCAAGGGGGGAGGGGGGGGGGCAGCGGGTAGGTAACGCCAGAATGGTGCAGTGCAGCAACGGAGAGGGTGCAGTGCAGCTGGAGGGACACTACTGAGCTGCAAGGAAAGGGGGGCGCAGCCAGGCGGCGCTGTGCTGCTGGGGAAGGGGGTGGTGCGGTTCTACACGCAGAGGGGGTGAGGTGCGGTATTGCGGGTGGGGTGGACGGTGAGGAGTGCAGTGCAGCGTGCAGGCGGAGGGAGGGTCGGTCTCGAGGCCTAGAGAAAAGAGAGAAGGCAGTGCCGCGTGCAGTGAGCATCAGTGCAGCAAGGACGTTCCGTAGCGCAACGAGACGGGACGCCCTGCGACGAGGCGCTGCAGGTGCTTAGAAAGGGGGCCGTGGGAGCTACGGTGGAACAAGCAGAGTATGGGGCGAAGAAGGGTTAGATGGTGCGACAGTGGAAAGCAGCGCACACTGCACCAAGAGATGCAGTGTGGGCAAGGGTAGGAGCGAGGGCGCCAGGAGGCAGTAGGAACGGCAGGAGCAGAGCAGTGTGGGAAAGGGGAGAGGTTCTGATGCACAAGAGGATGTGGCAGCATCTTAGTAAGGGGGCTGCAGTGTTTGCAGATGTGAGGGGCAGCTGCTTCTTTCGGTGGTTGCAGTGCTACACAGGGGTGCAGTGGAGCCAGCTGGTGGCCCCAAGGGCCATTCGATGCAGTAAGGGTGTATCTGCGGTACACACCGGCGCACAGTGGGGCAGTACAGTGAAGCAGAAGGGTCGAGTGCAGTGCAGCATGGGGGAGGTTGTGCAGTGCGTCGCAGCAGCACGAGCTGCACTGCAGCAGTGGAGTGGGGGTGCTTTACAGCAAGGGTGAGGGTTGCGGACGGGTCAGTGCAACAAAGGGAAATTGCAATCGATTGGGGTGCAGAGGAAGCGGGCTGGGTGCAGTGCATAAGAGGTCACTGCTGCATTGCAGTAAACAGCATAATGCAGTATTATAAAGACAGCAGTGCAGAGGCGAATGTGTAGGAGGCAGCATGGGAGGGGGTGTAGTGCTGCATGGGAGAGGCCTGCACGGCATGAAATGGAGAGTGTGCAGTGCATTGACGGCATGCAGTGTTGCAATGGGGGCGTGCAGATCAACGAAAGGAGCACTGCAATGTGGGAGTGCAGTGCACAGAGGGAAACAGGGTGCAGTGAGTGGCAGCTGTGTATAGGGTAGTTCGGGCGAAGGGTGGCGTTCATCAAAGGTGGTGGTGGTATATGATGCAGAAGGAAGTCCTCACTGGAGCAGTGCAGAAAGATGGGGCGATGCAGCGGGGCCTGGGGCAGCTGGAGCCCGCCAGGGGGTCGGTGGGCAATATACGGATGGGTGCAGTGTCGTCAGCAGGGGGCTGCTGAGCAGATGCCCCACTGGAAACACCGCTGCAACGAAGGAGAGTGCAGTAATACAGTGCTGCAAGAGGGTGCAGACAGGCAAAGGGAAGAGGGGGTACGGTGCAGAGAAGAGGGTGGGGTGCAGTCCAGTGGGGTGCTCTGGGGCAGGCTGTCATCACAGCACAATGCAGAGCCAGAATGGGACCAGTACATCTGTTCTGGCTTCATTGGTTACAAAGGTTGCATTTGAAAATATCTCATGTGGTTAATGCACCTGTGCAGAGAGCGTTGTCTGCCCAATAAATCTCAGGGAATAATAATAATGGTAAGATAGCTCAGGCGGTTAAAGCACTTGCTGGGGAGATCTGTGTTTTGTCTAGTCCCAGTTTTGGCTCATAAAGTAGAATAGAGGGATACATGGGTCTCCTTCGAAGCTCATTCTGTGACATGCACCTTATGGGATGTAGGTGGGTGGGTGGGTGACTGTTTTCGAAACAGAGACCCTTTTGTTACTTGCGGTTCATGAACTGCAGTCCTTCTAATGTAGCACAGTGAGCTATGAACAGGCATCAAGGGCCTGCAGGCAAACTGCAAGACATGGGTTAAACACCTTATTGATTTTTCTCAAACTGTTATTATAAGGCTGCAAAAAGGGTGTCTTTGGGTAGTAATAAAGGACAGCACCGAGCACGGCGCTACATCTTTGTGTTTCTCCCGGACGTACAAACTGGGCATATAATGCCTAAAGTAAAGGTGATGTGTGACTCCTACGACGTGAACCCTGCCCTGTCTGATGTAACATCCTGTACGTTGACTTACTCTACACAGAAACATCCTTTACAACAAAACTTTTTCCACGCAGTACCTTTACAACGCAGGATTTACAACGCAAGTCGTTACAACGAGTAGGAGTACGCAAGCTGATCGTGGAGGGTGGGGATAATGCGATCATTTCTGGGGTCCTTTCCTGCAGCTTGTAATCCACACTAAATCACTAAAAAAAGGGATTTATAAAAGAGCAGCCGCATCAAACAAAAACAGAATCGACCAAAAACACTACTCTCCATAATTGAGTGGTGAGGGCCCCAGTGCATGTCTACCTGATGCACTACTGATGGCTGTAGCCCTGAGATTGTATCCTCTTTCACTCCTCCCATGTCTGACCATCACTTCAATCGCAAAACAAGCTCTGTCCCTATCTTAAAAAATAGGCGCTCCCGCAAGTTGGCTCCCTTTTTGTAGCAAGGGTGCCATCTGCCATAAGGCAATAAGGAAAATGAGCTCCCATGCCCACTTTTTAAAGTAAGATATTCATAATTGTGATGCAGTGGGCCCTTCATGCTCCTTGGCACCAGTGCCACGGCGGCTGCTTCATCAATGCCAGCTACTGCCGGGCGAAGCAGGCTGCCTCCTCTGCCCTTTGTTAACAACACGGGCTTCCATCTCACACCATCGCTCTCCCTCCCGTCCCTCGTCATCCCACCCGCTGCCAGCTCTCTGATGCCAAATCAAGGTGTCTCCTTTGCTTTGTTTTTGTCCTCCCTTCCGCCATTGCCCCAAAGCCCAAGGCTACCCTGGCACAGAGGCCCCAGGCCTCTGATGCAAGCAAAGGAGAAGAATAGGACAGGTATAGTTCTGCAGCCGCAGCACGAATGATACATTCAGATCTGTAAAGCATTTATAAAAAGACAAGGCTCTGTTCCTCACTGCACCAATCATGATTTCATTCGGTGACTCACTGGTCACGGACAGACATCTGCAGAGTTCCAATTTGCCCACGGAGGATTCATAACGTAACATTTGATTAGTTTAACTTGCATTTATTTTCCATTTCAGGTGTGTGCGTGTTATTTTGTATTTAGTTATCTGACAGTGAAAAAACACAACACAAGTAAATATTTTCGTCTTTTTCGCAATCTTTCACCACATCTTCAAAGATGGCCGCCCATGGCGCTCAGCAGTACAATTTGCGTACTCTTATATGCGTTTTAACTGCTGCATGTAAATGGAGGCAGCGTGGAAACGCGTCCGTCCTGCTTCCAGGCCATCTTCATTTACAAGTAATTGCCGACTGATTTGCGCCCCCCTGAGAGCACATCCACGGACCCCCATGGGGAGCACCCCACAATTGGAAGACCTCTGGTGTACGCAAACAGCCGCCCCCTCAGTCAGGGTCGGACTGGCCTATAGGGCAACCAGGCAGATGGACTGGCCCGACAGGTCAGATTGGGGGCCTCTTTTTGGCGGTTAATGGGCTGGTTTTTACTGTTGGTTTCCCTGATATTAAAACAAACATTGCCTGCAGCAAGCACAAATCCATGCAGATCCCTTACCTTGTAAAGTACTTGTACAGCTTCTTTTACTTTACAAGTTCAAAAATGCCCTAATTTGCAAACATGGGCCGTGTTTTTAGCTACTTAATTCCCTAATGGGTGCCACTTTCATTTTGGTGCCCGCGCCTTTCTCGCTTCCCAGAGTGTCCCTGCCCTCAATGAGGCAAGGCATCATTTCTGTAATGGTTAGGTTGGCAAATGAAGGCTGTTGGGTGAGACTGAGTGACCAGCGCGGTTAAAGGGCGGAAAAAGCCACAGCATCCAGAGGAGTTAAGGCTATTTGAAAATAGGCAATGGTGCCGGAGGTGCATCTAATAACATCACATGTATTTGTAGCGCACGTATTAAGCAAGGTCTCAAGGCGCTGAATTAAAATGTATATTGTTACCCAACTCAATGGTACTCATTTTATCGACCTAAGATGGATGAAAGGCTGAGTGGACCCGCCAGAATTAGAACCTGTGACCATGAGGTCAAGCACAGGCCTCTACAGTGGATGCATTAATCCACTGCACCACCAGACCAGTGCAGCAGGTGCAGTGGTGCGAGAGGCCCAATGCCTTCTTCATTGCTATGGTTTTTTCCATGCAACAAGGGGCCTGGGGATAAGGACTCTCTTTGCTTGCATGACAGCACTCTTTCTAGGGCACTGGAAAGGGTAGTTAGAGGAAATGCCTCACTGCAGAGCAAGGGTTGACAAGGCAGAGGGCTTCAAACTTTTTTATGCTCTTCAAACTTTTTAATGCTGTGCTCTGCATTGCCCTGTGTTAAAAAAAAATCGTTGGTGCTCCTCAGAATGACAAACATAATTGTTCACAATTGTGCAATCAAATACATTATTGTAAACATGCTATTGGGCAGCCTGATTCCCTAGAGTGTAAAAGTATCAACAGTGTGATCTTTATCAGAAATGGGGGAGAGAGGGTGGGGGAGGGGAGTGTCTTTTTGGGTTGTTTAGAGGTGCTTTGACATCTAGTCCTAGCCAGGAAATGAATGACAAAAGATGTTACTAATGGCCATTGCCACTCTGTTTTTTTTCGGTAAAACATAGTTGTTTTCAGCCAGATGACCCTATTGGTCAGGGCTTGCCTCTCACGTCCCCTCAGAGCCCACCCCTCAGTTTGAAGAGCTCTGCTTTAAGGCATTCAGGGTCTTAGGGACAGCCAGGTGTAGCAGCTACCAACCCCTCTATTGCCCAGGGAACAGGATGCAGAGGAGACTCTAGGTGCTCTTTCCTTCCTGTATTTTCCAATCTTTGCCCTCCCCAACCCCCTCAGCACCAAAATGGGGCTGATAGAGATCTTAGGAAGAGACAGCAGGTCAATTCTGTGACGCCATCAAAGGTCAAAGGGCGCTTGATGTCACTTCGGAATCCACTGCCAGGAGATAAAGCGAATTCCATGGAATTCTGTTCAAATATATCAAAAGTGTTCAGGGTACAAGTGAAAATCACAGCCAGGCTGAAAAGTTTCTGTTAAGAAACACCTCGTCATTTGCATTAAACAACAGCGGTGCCTTGCAACACCCCTTTGCTGCTCCCATTCCGTGCTATCTAAAGCCGCTTCATGTTTGCCTTTCAAGGAAAACATGTGTAAAGTTATAACCGCATATGTAAACCCAAAATACTGTAGCAGTGGTTTGTTAAATGTGTCTAAAGTGTTATGAGGCCATTAGCAATGCACCATGCAAAGCAGAAATACTATTTCACTCTCACATAGGGTAAAAAATGAAATACTCTACTGTTCCGTCTATTTAATACATGAAATACAACTTTATTCAAGTATGTGCCAACACTTGGCCCTCTGTACACATTTTCGTTCAGCAGGCTCTGTTTTTGGTTCCCTGCAGGGTATTTTTACAATTCATCATTCTGAGATTAACATAATAGATACCACTGAGTTAATACTATTTTCCATATAAGGAATTGTTAAACTGCAAATTGAGCTGTGGCAAGTGCTCTGCAGAATGTTTAAATATATTTGTTAACTGAATAAACAAAGGTACAGACAAAGGTCAAGGTTGAAAAGAGTATAGAAAGCAACACCAACTGAAGATCTGAAAAGTACAAAAGCACACCATTTAAGGTCATTTTATTACACAAAAAATCATAGCACTCTGACTCTTCCTAAATTATGCATGGTTGCACCATGTGCTGTGGAGTACTACAGGTGCTCAGTGAGAATGAAAGGTTTGGGTATTTATATGATTTGATTTATTAACAAAAACCTTAGCTGATGTATTTTAATACTTTGCGAAATATTTTCTAGTGTTATAGTCTGCACCCAATGAGCTCTTGCTTCTGTTCTATTGTGGGCCGCGCATCTGCGCCTATGGCATTTGCTTCTCACCACTGGCAAAGCCAACTACTTCTACCTTCCACATGCCTACTAAGGATCCAGGACAATGGCCCACTAAACTGCATGTATGAACTTTTGTGGATTACTGGCCTGATTTCTGGTTATTTGTTTCCAGTATAAATATCAAATGAGAGAGAGAGGACTAGGTATCTGTGGGGGCTAGTTCACTTCCCCTGATCAGTACAAAAAGTATTAAGAAGAACTAGCTCACACACAGGAAGCTAAATGTTTATGTTTGGAAAAAAACATTTGTTTTTTGTGAAAACCCTCACCCACCTACCTAGTTGGTGGCATGCTTCATCATCGGGTCAAACTCAAGGTGCCGAGTGCACATCGAGTGTGCAACGATGCCTGATCTAGAGCAGAGCTGGTTTTAATAGTGGTGAATGTGCAGTGAAGCTACTAAAGTGAGTTCACCCCTCCCATGCTTATGACGAGCTCAGCTCGTCATGAGCCACGGTGGCTGTGTGCTCATGAGGAGCTCAGCTTGTCATAATGGCTCCAACGCTCGCACGCTGGGCTAATTCCCCCGCTGTGCTGAGCGTTCCATAAAAACAAGTGTGGCTGTGACGAGCTCAGCTGGTCATGAGCACACGGCCACCGTGGCTCATGGCGAGCTGAGCTCGTCACGAGCACCGGAGCGCTGTGCGTGCCCCCCCCCCCCCCCGCCCCCAGCACAGCGGGGGAATTACCCCCGCGGCCAAGGGGTTAAAAACTGTCCACAGGGTCCCTTTGAAAAAAGGTCAGTGTTTAATGCTAGGCCCTTTGACAGTACATAAAAGAGGAGTGTATATGTGTAGAAGTTAAGTAATGTCTCTAATATCCAGTAGTATGAGGTCAGGTCTACATGTTTCAACCAGACTGCAACGTTTACTGGCTTTCGTCAGGACCTATGCGTTGGTATATAAGTGATGGACGTGCTGGTCAGATGTGGTTGTGGTGACCATAAGTGATGTCGCACTCACTAAGGCGCGAAAAAAGAAGGAGATTTCCTCCCGTCGTTGCTTAAAATGATGAGATTTCTATCAAGAGCAACTTGAATCCCGCAAGGGGGCAGGACCTATAGTCACACTTGCGTCAAAGTTGTCTGCTCACTTCCCGTACCTACTGCGGCCTGCTGCTCAGGATTTCCAGTGTCAGACACCGTTTGGGAGGCTACATGACACACGGGATCAGGTTTTTCAGTGCTTAATTTGTAAAACAATAAGTGTTAGGGAACTTGTCCAGAGGCTGCTGCAGCTTGCACCACCTTTTGCCCCTGCCATGGCTGCCAGTCACAGAACCAATACAACGACTTACCGTCACACGCCTACCAGTGTAGCAATTCAGACTATTCCAGCCGCCCAAAGCTATAAGAATGGTATGAGCCGCTGATCATCTCTAAATCAAACAAACAGCGCCCCCATTTGGCAGACTGTCATTAGTGCTGGTGTCAACAGTTACATGTCGGTGCCTAGCACGGGAAACCACCCGCTCAAATTAAGCACTGCTTCTAGTGCAGATTACATTCACCACAGGTTTAAATAAGCAATCTGTTTGCTTTGTTCTTACCCCGTTTATACTTACAGGTAGGAAGAGTCTCAAGTTCTTGCTCTCTCATCAGCACGTTGGAGCTCCTCTGTCCGGATCGCAGGTGGGGGCACCCGGACATGCATGTTGCTCCTGTAGATGTTGAAAGGGAGGTCAGTCACAGCCCACTTCTTCAGCGCGTGCAGCTTTCCTAGAACAGAAGATTGCAACCAGATGGGGCAATCGTTTTCGCAGCAATCTGGCTACTTCAACAGTCACAGCCCCCTTCTTGGCTGGTGCAGTCTGCTCCGATGACAAGGCAGTTATGAGCTACCTACAGGCCGGTGTAGTCGGATCCCATGGCAAGGTAGTTACAGTCCACCTCTGGACCGGCGTAGACGGATCCCAGAGGCAGGGCAATTGCAGTCCATCTCCTGGGCAGGGCAGATGGGCCCCACGGCATGGTAGTTGCAACCCATCTCCAGGACAGGTGAGACGGATGTGTGTTCCTGGCAGTTGCAGCCTTCCTGGGCCTATCAGCTGTCTGTTAGCAGAACTGTGTCTTCTTATGCTATGGGCGTTGGTACCAAAAATGATGACCCACAGCAGTGGTCAGTGGAGCATATGGGACGCGAAAACCTCAGTAGTCTTTTTTGTGCAGTTCTCAACAGGAACCACAGAGACAGACCAGGACACCGCTTGCAGCAAGGGTCGCTCATGGCTCTGCTCTCTCAGGCAGTCCACTTTCTCTAGGTATTCCTTAGACCAAGAACATGCTGGGCTTCTTCTCCTGAACAGTCTGGTTTCCTGCAGGGCCTGTGATACTCCTTCCCTGTCTCTGGAGGCAGGCAGGCTTCTAGGCACTAGGCGGACTCCCAACACCTCCAGCAGAAAGAGCAGCCTGCAGGTAATTCACCCTCACCGCTAATAGACTGTTAGGCACAAACCATCCTTAGTCACACAGCAGCGGGGCCGGACTGGCCGCAGCGGGCACCCAGTGTTTCCCCGGTGGGACGCTAGGGTGGGGGCCGGTTTTGGGCCCCTGGGGGTCAGTTTTTGTTACCAGGGGTCGGCAATATCAGCCCACTGTAACAAAATCGGCCGAAACAGGCCCTCGCAAACTACTCAACTGCACCCCCCTCACCCCAGGGGGGCCCGACCGAGCAGTTTGCCAGGGCCGGTTTTGGTTCCCAGTCGGGCCCTGCACGGCGGTCCTTCAAGTACTCTGTGGTGCTTTCCCTTCCTTCATCATAAAGAACTGGAACAAGGTGAAGCAGTTTTTTTTATTTTTATTTTTTGATTTTTTTCAAATGATTTTATTAGGATTTTTTTTTCTCATATATACAGTACATTACAGGCACAGAGAAGGCAATACTGGTGAGACCGTGCGCCAGTGGGGTTACATTCGGCGTGTCATTGTCAACGTCTTGGCGCGTACATGAATTGTTAGGTGATCACGATCTTGGCGCTTTCACACTTTTATGCACATCTTCCAGACAGAGGATGTGGATCCCTGACTCAACCTTTGGAACAGGTATGGGTTGCTTCTTTACCAAGGGATCATTCTTTTGCTGCTCTGTAGACACCATATTTGTGTAAAGTGATGCTTCTCACAGCAGGTGGCAATTGAACTGTCTCCAAGAAGAAGCACCTACAACATGAACACAGTGATGTGTGCGATTTCTATATTTGCCTATTTCCAGCCTTTCTGAGCACTAGTCAGGGGTAGACAAAAAGGCAGGCCTGGCCCTAATAGCTTCTCCATCTTGCACAACTGAAACAGCAGTACCGCCCCTCAATTCCACCATTAACTAAACAGCAGTGCTCAAGAAGAACTAATCCGCACCCATGTGCTTACAAAGTCTGCACTGAATTCCTATAGGGAGCCCTCTCTCCACTCTTTTCACTTAGGTGTCTGGATGTCCATCCTACAGCTATAAGAATGTCAACTTCCACTGTTTGGGAAGCTGTCCTCATCTTCCATCCTGTGCCATGTCAAACCAAGGGCATTCAAAATGGATCCCACTGGCTTCAGTATGTACACACACATACCACACACCCCTGCTACCATGTATGCACCTTATGTTGACTGTACACACAGATTTGACATGCATACTGGATATCAGCACAAGTTTCTGAATCTCACATACAAGTGGAGCTTTATATTAGAGGGAAAAGTAGTGCATGGCCCCCCCCGCATATATACAAATGTTGTTTATTCACAGTATCAATTAAAAAACACAGTATATTGCCACCTCTACCATAGGCTCTAAACATATTAGTCCACTCTCTGTGAGGACGTGCTTGGTGCATCCTTCCCATGTCACAGGACAGGTCCTGGGTCACTCATTGTCTGGGGCAGACCCAGGTGTTCGCACATATGATAGATTAGCATGACACTGGGGCCAAAATAAAATACCATCTGATTCACGAGCTATCAGGGCAGGGGAATACTCCTAAATGTCCTGCAGAGGATATTTCTGTTCCAAAAACCCATCATCTCCATTTCCACTGTCTTCCTCCTGGCATCCATGCACAGTAATTCTGGACTTGTGCCTGAGAGACTGCTGAATCTTTTTCTGGAGTTTGTCAAGCTGCAGAGGACCTGTGTGGCTGCATGGTATTTTTTCTATGGATCTGATTTCCAGGTAGTGTTGTTTCTACTGCAGTTTTTTGATGACTCTGAACCTTTCTGTCGTTGAGCCTTATCTGCCTTTTCCACTTTGAATGTGTACCTTGTAACCTGCTGATATTCCTCCTATGTTTCCAGCGTTCAGGATGTGAGCCTTCACCCCACCTTTCATTTGGTGAAAGGGGATAGTGGCCTACCCCCTTGTAAACTCAGTATATGAAAGGGATTACTTCCTATTGATATTCTATTGCCTCATTTTGTGATTCTCTGTGTATCATTTCACTGGTCTTTGCTTTTTCCTATTGATTATGACATTTTATCTATCAATTCTGCACCAATTGCTGATGTACTTCCTTCTTATAGTCTTGTAAAGTGTGGTGGATAAAAGTGCTTTAGCAAGTACACTAACATGATAAATAAATATGTGCATGTGCAGTTTGCATATATTTTTTCGAAAACATTTTTGGACAATTTGTGCTGTTATGAGATCTGCAAGGAAATCCATGTTAAAAAAATGAATGAAAATGAATATAATTTTTAAATTATGAAATCCTTTATCAATGTTCATTAAATTTCACATCTGTATGTAAGGATTTTTTTTCATCTTTCAAATAATATGCCAGTATAATATTTATATGCCCGTCTACCTGTGTCTTACTGTCCTCGAATGCCAGCAGTGGTTCTACTGGCCTGGTCATCAACTAGCAGTTTTAGGATGCTACCAGAGCACAAGAGAGAAAGGCAGAACAGAGAGTCCGATGGCAGCAGGGAACTGCACAGCAGCTCAGGAGCCTTCTGCTAGTAGTTACATGTAGCTGTTTGCCCACTGCTGAATAGAGAGCTGAGAAATGGCAGGAAAGAGGCCATAGCAGCTGGAGATGTTAGGACTTTAAAATGATTTAAGGCGATGGGAAGGAAAGGGCCACGCTAGCAGCACTGATACTTTCAGTCTCAGAGTAACAGATTCTTGCTCAGAAGAGACAGTGTTCTACCTTTGAAAACCAAACATCAGTGTTAGGTTTGCAACACCTATCTATCAAACTTGAGATCAAGCCAGTTGCAGCACAGAAGACAACAGTATGAGACAACTCAGTCCTTTTATCATACTACCTCTACTCTTCTTTATAAAATACCTTTTTCAAGTTTTCTGATTTAGATCATCATTCCTGTTGGAAACCGTTCAGGTTTTACGAACTTACCACTCTTCGTGGAAGGTCTTTGTTATAGTAATACCGAGAATACCCCTAAGAAACCTTATTACATCATCCCTTTTTCCGCAAACAAGAATTCCACTGAAATATACTCACGATACCTCCAATTAAAAAATACATGCACATTTCAGAGATAAGTTGTAGCAGTGATTCTCCATGCACAATTGCAAAATATTTTCAGGAAGGCTATTCATTCAGAAAATTCTTCTACTGCCAGTATTCAATGGTGTGGTTCACGTTTGAGTATCAGTTCTGACATGTCATGGATGTCAATCCCCTAAAATAACATCACACACACACACTGACTTCCAATGGTTTCATATGGTTGAGCCCTTGATTCACCCCTAGCTTCTAAACTCCTTCCCCCTTACTGCTCAGTATATAGCTAGAGGTCAATGATGCTTAAGGCTACATATCTTTTCTTTTCATGCTACTGCCTTCTGGGCTCCAAGGCAGTGGCATGGATCCCAGCTGTTGAGCCTGGTCTCCCAGCTGCTAACACTGGCTACCCCTATTTGCAGTCTCGCTGTACTGTGGGAACGCCATGGGTAATCACTCTCTGTGCCCAATGTCTGTGCTTCATGTGTTACTAGTGCTACTGTCTTTTTAAACTTGGTTGGAACTTCAGGCTGTGGGAGTTCCCAAACATATTACAATTATGGATATATATTGGAAGCAGAGGCTGCAGGTCACCATGTAATGCCATGGATGGAAGCTTCAACATTCCATGTGCTATACAGCCTGGACATGGGACATCCTTCTCACATACAGGACGAGTTGTCCTGTTCTGCCAGTAATGTGACGGTATTGTGTACTTGGAAATGCAGTAGCAACGGAATAATGAGATAAGAAATTACCTGACCTGCACCATTTTCTATCAATATTCCTAAACATCCTTTGGGAGAAGACTGCCCAGATCTACTAGAAATGTTTTTAAAGGTGAAATAGATTCACTTGAGACCAATGCAATTTGCCCATTTAAATGCACGCTCAGACCTAACTTATTGGCCCAATGTGCCTAAAAATGTAGTACCGGTCATTTTCCAAAAAAGTCTGCTCATAGTATGCAGTTTACAACAAAAAATAAACTCCCCTTACCAACTAATTTTCCCTAGGGTGTTTTGAAGATGCCCCTGCCACCAGCAGAATGGGTCTCCCTGCACCTGGAACCAAAGCAGGTGCCCCTCCCCCAGGCTTTGCCTTCCAACACCATAGCAGAGAACCCCTGGGGAGGGGGCCACCCCTCCCATGTGCACAACTGCAATGAGACACCTTGCTTTCAATTATATGCGCAGTGGGCATAGGAGGACCGGTGTGTGCTGGCCTGGCTGTGTTGTAGGGTCTCATGTTGGTGGGCTAAGGGTGGGGGTCCTAGGCAGCTGCCCACACTGCCCATGCCTGGCGCCGACCCTCGCAGACCATTAAGGGGATGCTCCAGTATAAACCGTTCTAATGAGGTCCCCAACCCCACACAGGAAGTGCAATCCTGAAGAGATCTAGGCGGAGAAGCCTCTCGATGATTGCACGTGGTACACTACTTATAGATGGCCGATAGTAGCCCTTTTTGGCTAAAATGAGTGACAGTGGTTCCGCGTGGAGGATCGAGAAGGTACTGGCTGGGTTTAAGGAGGAGTGTGACAAATCAGGGTTGCTTTCATGCAGGAGGCAAATCCAGCATGGTAGATAAATACTCCTGAACAGGATCCAGCCAGTGTACACATACATGTCAACATACCAGTGGTGGCTCCTCCACTAAGGTGGAGGAGCGTCGCCCTACTGCTTTTCAGCAGTGCAAAAAAGAAAAAAGTAAATGATAGCACAATGTTATTATCATTTTATTTTTCCCTGCTGAGGCAGTTTTGCGGGGCGGGTGGGGCTGGGCTGCTTACTGGGCAGGAGAAGGAATGGTTGGGGCACTTTCAAAGTGCACTTGACGGTTTGTATTATAGTTTGGATGAAGGACATGCACAGGCTCATAGTCCGCGTCTGAGCTCTGGACCACAGAGCTCAGACCAATCACAATGCTGCTGTCATGGTAGAATCAACCGCAATGGATCGCACACCGCTAGCCCCTCCTCCGGATCGCCCCTAAGGATTCTGGTACATATAGTTCGTAAGTGGTTCACCTAAGTAGGTGCAAGTGAGTACTTGTTGTTCTGAAGATCTCTAGACCCGGGACATGGCCCGGGTTTCGGGATATCTTCCCTCATCAGTAGAGAATGTAGTTGGGGTGGAAGAGAAGGCCGCCAAGTAACCGTCACAGGCCTCGATGCCTAACCGGCACGCAGGTGCGTCATCCAGAAGCTCGTCATGGTGACAGCAGCGTCGCGATTAGGGGAGTCTGTGTGCTTCCTGCTTCCGTTCCAGCACTTGTCTGGAAGAGAAGCAGAGGCGAGACATGGTCGTGAAGAGATCTGGTCCTCACTCATGGGGACCAGGACTCATCTATCAGCATTAGACTTTGACCCAGAGCAAAGTAGATGGAGTGACAATGGGGTGAATGAAGGAGGAAGTGAGAGTAAAACAGTGACAAAGGGACAAAGCAGGGGTGAAAAAGAACATACACAAATGAGATACAGGAACGTGAAGGGTAGGGTAGGGTAGGGCAGGGTGGCAGAAGAAAGAGGTATGAGGTTGAATAAAGACTAGGCTGTCTTGATATTCGGCAACTGATCATTGGGCAGCACCAGTCGCAGGACGGGGTGCTCTTGCACTTATGTTTTTATACATTTAAGGACTGTCCCTATTCCCTTGATAAGTGAACAAGAGTGCGGATGGAGACGGACCATGGGAAGGCAGGTGGGCAGTTATATCTGGAAAAGATTTTTGAAACATTTCCATGACTTAAAGGCTGTGACACAACTATCCCAGACCACTAGAGTTGTGGCTGTGAAAGTTGGTGCATTGTTTAATCTTAAACGAGGCAAATAACAGAGTGATAGTTCTGTTTTCGGAGCACATCCCTTAAAACAAGCACTGGCAAAGCCAATAGATCTAGCTTTTACAAGAGCTATTAGCTTTGCCAATGTGCTTTAGCCATGTTGTACACCAGCGTAGCTGCTGTTCAGGATCAGCATGGCTGAGAGTTAGTGGTGTAGAGGAGAGCAGAGTGTCATAGAGTGGCGTGTTGTAGAGTCGAGGGGAGTGTCGTGGAGTGAAGTGTTGTGGAATAGAGTGGAGTAAACTGTTGTGGCGTGGGGTGGGTTGGAGTATTGTGGTGTAGGGCAGAGTAGAGTAAAGTGCTGTAGAGTGGAGAAAATTGACATAGAGTGTCGTAGATTGGTGTGTTGTGGCGAATAGGGAAATAAAGTATTATACAGTGGAGTGGCATAAAGTGTCGTAGAGTGGAGTGGCTTGGAGTGTTGTACAGTAGCGTAGAGTGAAGTATGCATGGTGTGGTTCTGCACATTCTATTACAGACAACATATATTCAATTGAAATGACCTTTATATTTGCACATACATAAAGTTTTACTGATGAAACTATACACTGCACAAATGATACTATGTGGAAATGGTATCACCTACTGTATTGGTTTGTTGTTATTGTTTTAAAATCTTTGTTTCCAGCACACTTCAGAACTACAAAAAAGGCTTAATTTGTGCTTTCCTAATTTTGATATATTCTGAAATATTTGCACAGTTCATTTGCAGACATTTAATGTTGTTGTACACCAGGGTAGCTGCTGTTTAGCATCAGCAAGGCTGAAAGTTAGTGGTGTAGAAGAGAGTGGAGTGTCGCGGAGTAGAGTAGAATGGAGTGGAGTAGTGTTGTTACATAGAATAGAGTAAACTGTTGTGGCGTGGAGTGGCTAGTTGTGGCGTAACACAAAGTGGAGTAAAGTGTTGTAGAGAGGAGTGGCGTATAGTGGAGAAAAGTGATGTAGTGTAGAGTGGCGTGGAGTGTCAGAGTGGAGTGCCGTTGTATATTGGAAAGTAAAGTGTCGTAGAGTGGAGTGACATAGAGTGGAGTAAAGTGCTGTAGATTGGAGTGGTATTGAGTTTGGTAGAGTGTTGTACAGTGGCGTAGAGTAGGAATAGTGTGGTAGTGCATGTATTATTACAGACAACACATATTTAATTGAAATGACCTTTACATTTGCACTGACATGTTATGTTATGTTATTATGAGCTTGTAAAGCGTGTTATCACCCAGGGGTATCTAAGCGCTATCAGCGGACACACAACACCAGCGAGAACACAAAGCCACCCGATCAAAGAGGCCTCCATGCCTCCAGGAAAAGCACAGTTTTCAGATTCTTCCTAAAAGGAAGAAGATTGGTTTCTTTCCGGAGTCTAGCTGGAAGGCGGTTCCACGCCAGGGGGACAGTACTGGAGAAAGCTCTGCCACCCTTAGACGCGAGGTTATACCGGGGGCATACCAGGTTACATGCCTCAATGGACCGCAAGGCCCTACTTGGCATGTAGTTAATAAGTCGGTCCTTAATAAAGCTGGGGGCCGAGCCATGAATGGCCTTATGTGCAATGCACAGGCTCTTATATTTCACTCTCTGGGCAATTGGCAACCAATGTAGATCCTGTAATAGGGGCGTGGCCCGAGTTCGCCTAGGTTTGTTGAAAATATGTCTGGCGGCGTCGTTCATTTCAACCTGTAGCCTAGCCAAGAGGTTTTTAGGTAGGCCATAATATAAAGAATTCCCGTAGTCCAGACATATAGTTTTACTGATGAAACTATACAGCGCACAAACACATATTGTGTGAAAATTGCATCACCTACTGTATTGGTTTGTTGTGATCGTAATTAATATATTTGTTTCCTGCACACTTCAGAGATGCAAAAAAGTGCTTCATTTATGCTTTCCTAATTATTATATATTCTGAAATATTTTTGCACAGTTCATTTACACACAATTCATTTTGTTGTGTGCTAGAGACAAACATTTCCTTTCACACAGACATATTGTCAGATAAATCCTCTCACTTTGAAGTCAGAGAAAGAAAAGTAAGCACCAAGCACCCTCGGAAGACAGAGAGTGACATTTGACCTGTATCTTTGAATGCACAGCAAATGTGAATAGATAACAACAAAAAGTAATCGGGCAGCTGAGTATTCTAGTAGGCTTCAACCTAAATAGTCCAGAGGCAAAATTCTTCGTCTTCTAGGTTCTTGGGATGGATGCCCAATCTCCCTGGCTACTTGAGTTGAATGCAGCACAGAGTTATCTCTGGTTTGTGCAGGTGTGTGTGCTGACTGTCAGCACCAGCTGCACATCAATACAAAGTGCCCAATTAATAATGAAAATGCTCAGTCTACTGAGCAGATGCATAAAACTATGTGCCTATAGAGTATGCATGGAATCTTCACAACACCAAATAGGGTCCATGAAGGGCCCCTGCCACTATACTCATTGTGACCCCAAGAGCTGCCGTCAAGGATGTGCTGCCGTAGATAGTGCTTTCCTATTTATGTTGTTGCTTCCGGGTAGGAACCAGCCCTGGGTTTTGGTTGGCACGTCTGGTTGTCTCAGTTCCGCCCATTGCTGTGCTTCCAGCAGGCTGCGATGGGTCCTGATGCTGCTCCAGTGTCCTGGCAGGTGGAGGATTGGGTGACGGTGTTGCAGTCTGCTCTTCATAAAACAGTCTAACCATCCTCTCCTAAGCCCTATTTAGGTGCTCTTGGGCGTGAGCAGCAGTCAGTTTTTGGTAAGCTCTAATATAAGGTGTTGGGCCGACTGCTAAGGTCCAGTGAAGGAGCCCTGATTTATTGTCCCACAGACAGATGATGGTTTTGGCGTACCGCCTTAGTATCTGAGGGTCTTATCTTCCTGTGATGTGAACTAGAATCCATTTTTGGTGCCTCCTGAGGAGCTGTCCGTGCTCTCCATGAAGGTGTAAGGCATTCTGATGAAGTCTAGGTTGTAAAGTCTGATTTGCCGCACAGAGGTGATGTTTTAACTGTACCACCTTTGCACCTGAGGGTCTTATCTATCTGAGATGTGAGCCAGAATCAGTTTTTGGTGCCTGTTGAGGAGCTGTCCATGCTCCGCGGGAAGGTGTAAGGCATGCTGCTAAAGTTTAGGCCGCGAAGTCTTAAATGCTGCGCAGAGTGGTGATGGTTTTGGTGTACCACCTTCGCATCTGAGGGTCTTATCTTCCTGTGATGTGAACTAGAATCCGCTCATGATGCCTCTTGATGAGCTGTCCATGCTCCGCGTGAAGGTGTAAGGCATGCTGCTAAAGTTTAGGCCGTGAAGTCTTAAATGCTGCGCAGAGTGGTGATGGTTTTGGTGTACCACCTTCGCGTCTGAGGGTCTTATCTTCCTGTGATGTGAACTAGAATCCGCTCATGATGCCTCTTGATGAGCTGTCCATGCTCCGCGTGAAGGTGTAAGGCATGCTGCTAAAGTTTAGGCCGTGAAGTCTTAAATGCTGCGCAGAGTGGTGATGGTTTTGGTGTACCACCTTCGCGTCTGAGGGTCTTATCTTCCTGTGATGTGAACTAGAATCAGTTTTTAGCGCCTCTTGAGAAGCTGTCCATGCTCAGCGGGAAGGTTCAAGGCATGCTGATGAAGTCTAGGTCGCCAAGTCTTGCCATGTTCTGTACAGAGGTGATGGTTTCGTTTACCACCTCGGCACCTGAGGGTCTTCGGCTGCCATATCTTGGTACCTGCCGGCGATAATGTAGGGCTCAGCGGTTAATCGTTCTCTTATTGTGTTTATTCCTCTTTGTCCCAAACTTCAAACCAGGACCATGGCTGGTGCAATTACCTTTGATAATTTAGACAAAGAGGAATTTGGACGCAGTTCACGTGTGCCAGGGGTGCCAGGACCCTTGCACCCCTCACCCATGCTGCCGCTCACCAGACACAAACCACCAGCAGCCAAGCCCCACCCTCTGAACAGACAGACCCACGTACCCAGGAGATACCCACCCATCCAGAAGAGACAGACACACACCAGTCAAACACCCACCCAGGAAACACACTGCTCCTACTTAGCCACAACATTCAGCAGACACACACACACTCTGCACACATATCATCTCCTTTACACAAGGACTGACCCATTTTTGAAGAAATACACACACCACTCCGTCCACACAGCCCACTGGCAGGTAAAGCGCTACCCCCTCCTGCAGGCTGGCAGACACACTTCACATTCACGGGCTGCAAATACAACACACACACATGAATGCAGACACAGGCACGCGCGCGCTCATGCACGTGTGCCGCACACCAGTAACAGCGGAACGCGTCATCCGTGTCCAGGCTGTTTGATGTCTGATAATTGCATCTGCCTGTCGTGCGAGGAGCAGCCGCGCCAGGGCCGCTCTCAGCCTCCTCTTGTCGCTAGCTCGACGGAGCCGGCGCAGGGAATGGAAGTGGCTCTTTCATCCGGCAGCCGGCACCAAGTCCCTTCCCCCACCCGCCTCTGAGGCGAGCGGTGCTCAGCCAGACAGAGAGCCGAGTAGTGCAGGACATCTGGAACGCCAAGGTGCATTATGTCACGGCAGGAAAACCAAGGGGCCAAAGACGAAAAGTGGCCTCGATCTACCAGAGGGTCACCGAAGGAGAAATGCACATTTGTAATGTAAAAACGTTTGTCCAGTCGGGCCAGCTCTGGGTTCCCTGGCAAAGCAGTCACACAGGATGTTTAGAGCTCACTGTCTTTTGCTTAGCATTTGCTGGCTTCATTGTCACTCTAATTTCCATGCTTTTCTTTGGTCAGTGCATTCCTGCTTCAGTTCCACTTCTTGTGATTGTCGCTTCCCTGGAGCACGGCCCAAGTACTGCTTCCTTGCCCGGTGAAATTGCAATGTTTGCACTTTTTTTTGTTTAGTTGCACTGCTCTGTGATGAGTTGAGAGAGGTAACCCTTTCTCGTTGACAGAAAAAACTCATGAAGCACAGGGCTGAAGCATAAAGGGCCCGGCTGTGTAAAATTAGTGAGGATGATTTACGTCACATGGAGGGATTTCCCTGTAGCTTTCGCAGTCCACAGAGGGCCATGGCTGAAACCAGCAAAGCCCTGCAAAATCTTTGCCCTATGGCACAGGTTCACTGGTGCCTGGGAAATGTTCCAAACACTCCCTCTGAGAGTGAACATGAGCTACAGTACTGGGATTTTTTAATGAAAAAAGAAGTCTTTGGAAATAGGAAGGGGCAGAGCCCCAACGTAACAAGCCACTAGTGTTCTCTTGGCTACTGGTGGGCTGTTGGTAAACTTTAGCTTGGTTAAGGCGGGCATAGGTGCCTCACAAAATTGATGTTTAGCATCTGTAGGATATACAAAATCCTGTGCACACGTTGCAGTGTAATGGGTTCTGATTTCAGAACTCAACAATTATGATAATGTCCACACAAATAAATTAGGTTCAAAATCCATTTTTTTGTTGAAGGTGAGATTTATATAACTACTTTGATCAGTACAAATGATATGAACCAGCCGACACGTGTTTCGTCACACCGTGTGTACGACGTGACTCTTCAGGGCTGTGGTGTTCTCGTAAGGGGCGGTGGATCGCAGTACCGGTGTTAATATCAACCCGGCTGCGATGGGTAAATGTTGAGGCGGGTGAAGGTGCTTTAACCAGCTCCCTGCTGGACGAGACACGGTGATTAGGGGTACTAAGGATGGGTATGTCCTTAGTAGAGGTTGCAATCGTAAGATCAGGATAACGCACGGATAAGTGCGACAAACAGATCTCGAGGCTCCACTACCTAAATCAGAACCCATTACACTGCAACGTGTGCACAGGATTTTGTATATATTTGTTCAGTGTAGGCTTGTCCCACACTTTGGCAGGGGTTGTATTACTGCCTGGGTTTGTTGCCCCTGACCTGTTTGCACCGTGTAACCTCAAACCAAACACCTACTTAGAACCGTACACGCAAGAGCGCCAATTATTCCTGTCCACTAACTCAAACCCATCCTCTTTACGTACATAATAGCATCTGTAGGGTGTTCCACCCATTAAGAGTAACTTCAACCTTTGTCGTCTTTTCTGGCTGTCAAGCAGTGGTGTGTTTGGACACCATGGCTTGAGCCTCATCGCCTCATATTCTCACTGGGGTTTTTTTAGCTTGACTTCTGAGTTGGTTCACATGGTCAGCACTATGGTCTCAAGCAACAGTCAGAAGGCTTGTGATAATGTTGGCAAATTTCCTGAGCTGTGGTGTTTTTGGGATCAAGTCCTTTCCAGAATTTTTTTTGGAGCTACAATAGGTGTTTCTGCAGAGGTTCCTGGTAGCCTCTACACACTGGGGAAGCATATGACACTGCAGGTCACATACCAGGACTGTGCTTTCCATAGACATCTAGAAATGTACTTCATCGCAAGAGTGGGAACAATGCTACCAGTTTATAGGTGCCTTCTGTAGGAAGGTACATCCTGACTATGGTTGCCCCCAACTTTTTGCCCTGTGTTTTAGCTGGTTTTGGACATAGTCGACCTGGGACCCTGCCAATCAGGACCCCAGGCCTACTGCTCTCTCTTTAAAATGGATTCCATGTACCCTAGGTGCATTTCCAATTGGTACTGGGCCACCTTATCAGACCCTATAACTCAGGGCGTAGGTGTACCCAGGGCCGTCAGGGGCTGCAGCATGTATTATGCCACCCCTGGCTGGCCTCCTAAATTTGACACAACTGGCTGCATGACAGCTGGGGCGAAGTCGTGTAATCACACTTTGCTTTAGATATAGTAGCTCTATATCTAACCATACAATGGACACCCGAGTTCCTATCAGTCACTCCTATGGCAGGCCTTGACAATCCTGAAGGCAGAGTGCATGGGCTCGTGTGAACTAGGTTCTGGCCCGAGCCGAGCCCGGTTGCAGCTTGCGGAATCAAGACCCAATGGCTGTTCCATGATAACGCGTACCACATCGGTAACTTCGGTGTCGCGTTATCAAGACATGTCGAGTAAGGTGTCATACGAATCGGGATGCTGCCCTCTCACCAACTCTGGCGATGAGGTTAGCATTCCGCCCTTCTAGAGGGACACGACATGTACGTAACTGTGAACCCCGGTTAAAGTTAACTAAAGCCTCAGCTCCACAAAATGGATGCTGCCACCACAGACACGAGTCTGACCTCCTGCTGCTGGGAGTCCTTCCAGCGAGGAGCACTTGGACAAAGGGTTTCCTGTCAAGGGCGGTGTTCGCACCGTCCCAGACAGGGTTTGTGTATTCTGGGTAGGTAGGGCTTTTGCGAGAAGGTGACTGCGGAGTGGCACCCCGGTGCTCACTACGCATCTGCCGGTTAGAACCAGTTCCAGGGGCGACAGCCCTGGCCTGGGGAAAGTCCGGCAGGGGAGAGGGGTGTAACTACCCCCCTTCCTGGTCCCACCCTTAGGGCAGGACCTAGTCATGTACCCACCCCTTTCTTTAGGATAAAGGCCGGAGCGGGGACCCTTCCAAATTAGATCATCTTTGAATCAAGAATACTTTCTACGAAAGGACTTCAAGACTCTTCTCAAGATTTCTCCCTTGTGGCTAAGGAGTAGTCACCCTGCATCAGCGGGCACCATCTAAGAACTCTGCGGTTTGCTGTAAGTCCTTCCTCAAGGAATCCGACGGCCCAGCTCGACGAGAACCGGCTTCCCTGGCACCTCTGACCTCTACCCACGTCATCAGCTCAGCTGTGATCTGTGGGTGCGACGAGACCTCGAGGGACCGGCCATCATCAGAACCTGCACGCTCTTAAAAACCAGCACGACCATCGAGGTAACTCTCTGGTGAGTGCTCTGGGGTCCGAGAAGCCCCGACCCTGAGCCGCTCCAGCACCGAAGTGCAGTCTCCCAGCATCTCCACGATCTGCGTGGGGCCCTTCTGCTCGCTGCTCAGCACGTTGTTTGGTCACTAGCCGCTGGCTTGTGTCCTTCTGTGACGACATCCGAAAATCAACACTGCCGGTCTGGTTGCTCCAGACTGGCCCTTGCTTCCATCTTTTCGAGAAGCACCCCGGACCCTCCTGGTCCACTCAAGACGCCGACAGCGACATCCGTCGTGGGACAGCTCGCACCTCCACCGTGGTCGCCGACAACGCCTCCTGGTCCGTGAGACTGCAGAGCCTAGCGTCGCCCACTCACCTGGTCGAGGTGACGGCCAACCGGTGCCTTCCTGGTACCCTCTGACTACTGGCTAGTAGTACGAACTTGGTCCCCTCTGCTTTCAGGTTTCATCAATCTCCGATCCAGGCTTGGATCTCTACGAACTATTCATCACTGGTCGCCGGCCAGCAACTCCTTTCCTTCCGGCTCCTGGCTCGTCAGCGAAGACCCCGACGCCTGTAAAGACTTGCAGCCGCAGCCCTCGTGGCTAGGTAACTCAGCATTTCGGTGCCTGCATAGCCTCCTTACTCTAGGGTCCCGAGTCCCTCGCTTCCGACTTGCCTTAACCTTTCCGTGTACCCGGACACTTGTTTTAAACTGTGCACTTGAAGTATTTGCTAAAGAGATTTGGTTTGTGCTTAGTACCCTGTCCTTATAAAGAGTACAGGGCTGTTGTGATTCTTAATAAATATACTGTTTATTTTCATAACACTTGTGTGGTGTCCTTTCACTGGGTGTTCAAGGGGTACATGTGTGGTAAACAGCTGGCTTAACGTGCCCTCTCGAGTCTTTAGCCTTAGACTGCTCGTATCCACGCTACTAGGATAGCTGGTCTATAGGTTGACTTACAACCAAACACCATAAGGGTCGTTGGAACGATACATAGCGGTCGCTAGAATAGCGAACGTTGCATATCGGGCCAACTTCTCACATTGGTGAGCAGCGGTTGGGATTTGAGCTTGCTGTTGTTTTACCACACGTATCCTAAGAATATCTTGTTGAAAGATCACACAAGTACTGTTAGTACATATAACTAAAGCTTAGAATACTCTGAGTTCTACTGAACCAGCTGTTGTAGCTCCTCAAGGCTTAGCACACCTTGGCTACAGCTCTTAGCAAGGGAAAAGTAGGTAAACACATAGTGTAGGTAGGTGCATCACTTACACCACACTAGAAACAGTATGTCGGACAAAGGAGGAAACTCTGAGTCTCCCCTTGTGTCAGTTGACCCTCCACAGGTCATCCCGTCAAGATATACTGCGCTTAACTTCCATGAGTTACGACAAGTATGTACCTCTAGAAAGATTAAGCAAGGGGCTAACCCCACCACCTCCTTTCTGATTGGTCTCCTAGAGACTTATGATGCCAGAAAGGCTGAGAAGCTTCTTAGCCCTTCTAATCCAGAAGGAGGCATGCCTCCCCTCGAGGGAACCCGGGACGATCCTGACCTCATTCACCTCGCAACTGAGAACGAAGATGGCGAGGAGGATGAGGATGAGGATCTCTCTGGGGATGAGGCAGATAAGGGACAGGTAGAAGTCGTCAGACTAAGCAGGTCCAACTTAAGCAAACATGATAGCGGTACTGGGGGACCCCTGGGGCCACTATCAGGTCAGCTTAACATTGGGAATGGACGAGCCCGATCTCTGTCAAGAGACTCTGGCGGATCCCTTCGAACCAATGGCTCTCACAACTCTTCTCAGAGAGGGATGACGTCCCCTCAGAGGAGAGTGTACGAAGCTAAGGAAAGGGCAGCTAATCTGAGGATCGAAAGGGAAGAACTTGCCCTGGCCAAAGAAAGGCTTGCCTTTGCTAGAGAGCAACAGTTAAGTGGGGCAGTCCCCACTGGTGGCAGCAATGTACCTAGTAATAGGGAAAAGAGTTTCGATACGAAACACCTTGGTAAGATAGTGCCCCCCTTTAAACAAGGGGACGACATCCACAAATGGATTACTGCTTTGGAGAGGGCCTGCACTGTGCAGGGTGTTCCCCAGAGTCAGTGGGCAGCTATCTTGTGGCTCTCCTTTGAAGGAAAAGGAAGAGACAAGCTCCTCACCACAAGGGTGGAGGATGCTAACGATTACCAAATCTTGAAAAATACACTTGTTGAAGGGTTCGGCCTAACCACTGAGCAGTACAGGGTGCTGTTCAGGGATACCCAGAAAACGCAGGCTCAAGATTGGTCTGACTTTGTTGATTGTGCCACTAAGGCTTTTGAAGGCTGGCTACTGGGTAGTAAGGTTACTGATTTTAAAGGATTGTATAATCTAATTATAAGGGAGCAAATCTTAAATAATTGTCAGAACCAGTTATTACACCAGCACCTGGTAGACTCTGATCTGACCTCTCCACAGGAATTGGGTAAGAGGGCAGACAAATGGGTCAGAACCAGGGTTAGGCCTAAAAACCAGGGTGGTGACCAGAAAAAGGAATCGACCAAGCCTCAAGAGAAGGGTGGGGATAAATCCACAGAGAAGACTTCCCAAGGGCCCCAAAACTCCAACAAGGGTGGTGGGTCCCAGAACACTCCTTCAGAACAGAAGAAACCCTATTGCCATACCTGTAAACAGGTGGGTCATTACAAAAGTGATGCCAGTTGCCCTAAAAATGGTAATAAGGGAAATATAACCCCAGGTAATACTCCTAAACCTCCTGTTACCACTAGTGGTAATCCCCCAGGTGGTGGGAGTGCCCCCAAGAATGTGGTGGGCATTACTTTGGGCAATCAGGAGGACTATGGCCTAGCCAGGTTCCCTGACCACACTCTTGTCTGTGAGACTGGCATGGGGTTTGCCAACTTCACTACTGGACCCCACATTTTGGGAAAGTATAGACAAGAAGTTTTAGTGAATGGTCAGAAAGTTGAGGCATTCAGAGACACAGGGGCCAGCCTCACCATGGTGAGTGACCATCTGGTCCCCTCTGCTCAACTGACCCCTGATTTTACTTATCAGGTGACAGACATTCATGGAGTGAAGAGAAGGCATCCCATGGCAGTAGTCAAGCTCAGCTGGGGTAATGTCACAGGGCCCATGAGAGTGGCAGTGACAGATAACCTACCTGTAGATTGCTTACTGGGGAATGACCTGGAACTCTCAGCATGGGCTGAGGTGGAGCAAGAAACTCACTCCAGAATGATAGGCCTATCCAGACAGGGTAGTGGGGCAGTAATAGCTACAGCCCCAGTCCAAGCACCATTCCTCCCTGAAAAGGTTGGAAGGGCAGTGGTAGCCACTGCCCAGGCTCAGACAGACTTTCCAGAACAGGATAGGAGGGCTGTGACAGTCACAGCCCAAACACAGACTGAGTGCCCTCCTGAAAAGGTTGGCAAGGTTGAAATGGTCTCAGCCTCTACTCAGACAGATAGTGAGGTTGTGAAGCCTGAAACAATGGATCACTCCACTCAAACAGAGAGCACTGAGGAGGAAGAAGAGTCTTCCCCCTCCCAGACACTAGGTGAGAGCCAGCCTCCTCAGGGAACTGACTCTACCCCTGTTGAAGGAACTGCCCCAGAGGTAGTCAGGCCTAGCCTGGCAGAGCCCCTGATGGCAGTGGACCCTTCCCAGGTGGGACCCAGTCTGGAGCAGGTAACCTGCACCTCTCTACCCTGCCTCAGTCAGCCCAGGGCTGAAGAGATCAGGGAGGCCAGTGGTGGACCCAAAAGGGCCCCCTGTCCAAAAGAACCCCTTAATCAGAAGATTAGGATCACTGAAGCTGGTAAACCTAGCCAAGTGAAAATAAAACAGACTCCTGAGGGATCCCCCTTAAAAGTAGTTAGGGACCTCCCACAGCTGGACACTGTTGGGCACAGCCAAACATGGGGCCTCAAAACCCCAGACCTGACCTGTCCCTCCAGTAAGCCAAACAGAGGGACTCAGCCTCCCGCTTTAGGTAGCCAGAGGCTGACCCTGAGAGCTCAGTGCATCTCAGCTAAAGAAAGGAAGGCGCACATGATGAATGGTGATTGGAGGAAGTTGAGCCCAAAGGTAGAGGAGCCTCACTTCAGTACTCCATCCCAGCATCAGCCTTCTTCTTTCCCAAGACACACCAGAGACAGAGATTCCCTATGGTGGAGACCCTCAGATACCCTTAGGGTGAGGGGTTGCCTAGTGGACCATGACACAGGGGGAAACCAAGCCAGAGCTGGTCCTTCCTTATATGGCCACTTAGGTAATAGAGGCTTACCTGGACAAGGATAGCCTTATCTCCTTTCGTTTGGGGGGGGGGGGGTTGTGTAGGAAGGTACATCCTGACTATGGTTGCCCCCAACTTTTTGCCCTGTGTTTTAGCTGGTTTTGGACATAGTCGACCTGGGACCCTGCCAATCAGGACCCCAGGCCTACTGCTCTCTCTTTAAAATGGATTCCATGTACCCTAGGTGCATTTCCAATTGGTACTGGGCCACCTTATCAGACCCTATAACTCAGGGCGTAGGTGTACCCAGGGCCGTCAGGGGCTGCAGCATGTATTATGCCACCCCTGGCTGGCCTCCTAAATTTGACACAACTGGCTGCATGACAGCTGGGGCGAAGTCGTGTAATCACACTTTGCTTTAGATATAGTAGCTCTATATCTAACCATACAATGGACACCCGAGTTCCTATCAGTCACTCCTATGGCAGGCCTTGACAATCCTGAAGGCAGAGTGCATGGGCTCGTGTGAACTAGGTTCTGGCCCGAGCCGAGCCCGGTTGCAGCTTGCGGAATCAAGACCCAATGGCTGTTCCATGATAACGCGTACCACATCGGTAACTTCGGTGTCGCGTTATCAAGACATGTCGAGTAAGGTGTCATACGAATCGGGATGCTGCCCTCTCACCAACTCTGGCGATGAGGTTAGCATTCCGCCCTTCTAGAGGGACACGACATGTACGTAACTGTGAACCCCGGTTAAAGTTAACTAAAGCCTCAGCTCCACAAAATGGATGCTGCCACCACAGACACGAGTCTGACCTCCTGCTGCTGGGAGTCCTTCCAGCGAGGAGCACTTGGACAAAGGGTTTCCTGTCAAGGGCGGTGTTCGCACCGTCCCAGACAGGGTTTGTGTATTCTGGGTAGGTAGGGCTTTTGCGAGAAGGTGACTGCGGAGTGGCACCCCGGTGCTCACTACGCATCTGCCGGTTAGAACCAGTTCCAGGGGCGACAGCCCTGGCCTGGGGAAAGTCCGGCAGGGGAGAGGGGTGTAACTACCCCCCTTCCTGGTCCCACCCTTAGGGCAGGACCTAGTCATGTACCCACCCCTTTCTTTAGGATAAAGGCCGGAGCGGGGACCCTTCCAAATTAGATCATCTTTGAATCAAGAATACTTTCTACGAAAGGACTTCAAGACTCTTCTCAAGATTTCTCCCTTGTGGCTAAGGAGTAGTCACCCTGCATCAGCGGGCACCATCTAAGAACTCTGCGGTTTGCTGTAAGTCCTTCCTCAAGGAATCCGACGGCCCAGCTCGACGAGAACCGGCTTCCCTGGCACCTCTGACCTCTACCCACGTCATCAGCTCAGCTGTGATCTGTGGGTGCGACGAGACCTCGAGGGACCGGCCATCATCAGAACCTGCACGCTCTTAAAAACCAGCACGACCATCGAGGTAACTCTCTGGTGAGTGCTCTGGGGTCCGAGAAGCCCCGACCCTGAGCCGCTCCAGCACCGAAGTGCAGTCTCCCAGCATCTCCACGATCTGCGTGGGGCCCTTCTGCTCGCTGCTCAGCACGTTGTTTGGTCACTAGCCGCTGGCTTGTGTCCTTCTGTGACGACATCCGAAAATCAACACTGCCGGTCTGGTTGCTCCAGACTGGCCCTTGCTTCCATCTTTTCGAGAAGCACCCCGGACCCTCCTGGTCCACTCAAGACGCCGACAGCGACATCCGTCGTGGGACAGCTCGCACCTCCACCGTGGTCGCCGACAACGCCTCCTGGTCCGTGAGACTGCAGAGCCTAGCGTCGCCCACTCACCTGGTCGAGGTGACGGCCAACCGGTGCCTTCCTGGTACCCTCTGACTACTGGCTAGTAGTACGAACTTGGTCCCCTCTGCTTTCAGGTTTCATCAATCTCCGATCCAGGCTTGGATCTCTACGAACTATTCATCACTGGTCGCCGGCCAGCAACTCCTTTCCTTCCGGCTCCTGGCTCGTCAGCGAAGACCCCGACGCCTGTAAAGACTTGCAGCCGCAGCCCTCGTGGCTAGGTAACTCGGCATTTCGGTGCCTGCATAGCCTCCTTACTCTAGGGTCCCGAGTCCCTCGCTTCCGACTTGCCTTAACCTTTCCGTGTCCCCGGACACTTGTTTTAAACTGTGCACTTGAAGTATTTGCTAAAGAGATTTGGTTTGTGCTTAGTACCCTGTCCTTATAAAGAGTACAGGGCTGTTGTGATTCTTAATAAATATACTGTTTATTTTCATAACACTTGTGTGGTGTCCTTTCACTGGGTGTTCAAGGGGTACATGTGTGGTAAACAGCTGGCTTAACGCGCCCTCTCGAGTCTTTAGCCTTAGACTGCTCGTATCCACGCTACTAGGATAGCTGGTCTATAGGTTGACTTACAACCAAACACCATAAGGGTCGTTGGAACGATACATAGCGGTCGCTAGAATAGCGAACGTTGCATATCGGGCCAACTTCTCACACCTTCCAGAAAGGTTTCTCCAGCTCAGTACAGAGGCTAGTGTCACACCAAGCGAGGAGCTACTTTTTCCCAACGTTATTACCTCTCCGTTGAGTTAGATCTGTGGGTGTTCTGTGCTCTTCCTTCAGATGGATAACATTGCTCTCGTCTTGCCTGTGTTTAGATCTAGCTGCAAGTGACCGTAATAGCCCAAGAGTCTGACGAGAGAATTTCAAAGTTCTTAACCACTTCTTTTTCTCTGATTGACTAAGAAATGACATCAACATCATCGGCCTAAATTGCAAGATTGGTCTTCTTTGATTTTGCAGGATTGATCATTGGTGAATAGATTGAACAGGAATGGTCCAAGATTTGATCCCGGAGACACTCCCTGTAGGATAAGACGTACCTTTGTGCACTCCACTCGTACAGTTATTGGAAAGGTGCGTTCTGCAGGCTTACCAATTAAGTCGAAGACCTGAGATTAATTAGCTTATAGATCAGTCTTGATTGCCGTACTCAGTTGAAGGCTTCGGCTATACCCAAGAGGACCACCCCAGTTGATTTGCTAATGTTATATCCATGGCGTACAATATCCACTACTCTGAGCGGTTGAAGCTTAGATGAGTTTTCATTCTGGAACCTACATTTTTCTTTTGAAATATCATTTTCACTAGAGGCACAGGCGCGCAGACTCAGGGCATTGCGAGACTGGAATCATTAATATTATGGCGGAGAAACGGGTAAGGGAGCCGGGGCTGGAGGTTGAAGAAGGATCTATAGATCCTGGGGATGTTAGATGTGAACGAAGGGGGCAAACGTAGCGGAGAAAGGTGCCAGGAGTGATCTGACTTTGATGGTTGCCAATTGGTGACAATCCACCACTGCTGAAAGTGGCCACAGAGATGTTTTTCTGCTGTGTATGTATGTATGTATGTGTGTTCTTATATAGCGCTCGACTTACCCTTGGGCATCTCGGCGCTTGCATTGGGAACCCGTCCTGGCTTTTCCCTGTGAGATCACCCGTACCGGGCATCCCCAAGGTGAAAGCCAGGCATCCCGCCGCGGGGGGCCGTAGTGGAGATTAAGCAAGCTATTGCCCAGAGTTGCAGAGTGTGAACCTGTGATTCGAGTAGGCACCGAAGTGTGAAATATTGAGTCCGTGGACACTTGGGCTCAGACCCTGCCGCGTCGGGAATTGAACCCTGGTCCCGGGTCTGACCTCTGCATCAGGGTATGCCTCCTCTAACCACTGAGCCACACTTCTGCTGTGGCGTAACCCCCTAGCCCAACGCTTTGCGAAACTTAGAAATGTGATCAAAATTGGACACGTCCAATGTGCAGTAAATAATCCTTACGTATTGATGGACTAACTTTATTTACACCCAATGCCTTCGGGTGACACACTCTCACAGCTGACTTCTGCTGAAGGCAATCCTTGTACTATGGTCCAGGTAACAGCTCAGATACTTGTTGCAAGACATGTCTCTGCACCCAGGCACAGCTTTTAATCAGTGGAGGAGCCTGGGTACAAGTCCTGCTCTTAGACAAGACCTCAATTCATGTCCCTTTCTTTCATCTGAAGTGGCGAAAGGCAACTGCCTGGACCCGCCTTAGTCATGGTTCAGGCCGAGGATACTGACCCCTCTGACCTCACTCCGTAGCGGTGGTCTCATTGAACATAGTAAGTCCTTTTGCTTTCTGTGTTCTTCTGGTAGCTTCAGAGGCGCGCCCATAGGATCGCTCCAGTGGCTGGTTTAGGTCCTTGATGTAGAATTCACGACAGTAGTTCCAGTTTCCTTTGGCACAAATAAAGTTTCCATTAGGCTGGCCCCATTATTCCTAGTCTGTAGGCTCTCTCCAGATGTCAACCTGTGGGTACAGGACACCCTATCTCACCAAAAGAAGAGACAAGGGTATGAGCCTTCTCTGATTCCCCTACCCAAACTAATAACTCACTTAAGAGAGAGGGACTAGAAACAACAAAATAGAATCCACCTAGGAGGATGGAGGAAAAAAGATCCGTTGTAATACCCTCCACCGAGATGGCTAAACAATTTAACATGAGAGGCAAAAGGAGAAAAGAAAAGACATTGCTTTTCTTAATACAGCCCTCACACACTTTACAGTGTCATGCTTCATCATAGGGCCGCATCAAATTTCCAGGTGCAGGCCAACACACTGGACGGAGCGCGATTATTTTGTGGCTGAAGAAGAGTGGTGAGGGAAGTAAAAAAAGGGGAAAAAGAAATGAAAACAGAGGAAAAAGTGTTCCCTCAAGAAGGGACCAAAAAGTGCAGGCAAATATAGTTAAAACTACCTAAGGGGATAACCACAATATGCCTTTATTCATGTGTCCCTTTGATAGGATTAAAACATAAGAGAAGGAATATTCAGGTGAGGTAAAAGCCCCTGTGTCCCTACTGCCTTAAGAAAAGCAATGCCTTTTCTTTTCTCCTTTTGCCTCTCATGTTAAATTGTTTAGCCATCTCGGTGGAGGGTGTTACAATGGATATTTTTTCCTCCTAGGTGGATACTATTTTGTTTCTAGTCCTTCTCTCTTGAGTGAGTTATTGGCACATGACACCCAACAGACTTATATTCCTGATTCTGGTGGAATTGTCACTGTGGCCCTCAGACATCAGTAATTCCTGATCAGCTGCTTCTTTGCCCGGGTTCACCGTACACTTATACTCTTTGTAGGTCTCCTTCTGGAGCAAGATGTTGTACCTGATGAACTAGCGCCACGGATGTTGCCAGCAGCTCACCTTGCTGGCACTGGTCTGACAGGGTGATGGGCAGGTGCATCTTTTCCTGTAGAACTCTGGGCATTCTTGTCCTTGTCGGTGGGTGAAGCTTTTTGTCCTGGAGAGAAGCAGCAATTACCATAACAGGTCGAACCTGGGCGTTCCAGGAGGCAAAGCCTGAGCTGTCTGCGGGTTGCTGATGCTTAATGTCCAAAGACTTCAGCGAGCTGGCTTGGATAGTGGCCTCCTTCGGATCTCCTTAGCTTAGTTTGATGGGGCGTTGGAAGCTTCAAGCAGAGCAGACCCCTTGTTATCAAGCGGGCAACTGGAGCCTCAAGGGAGAAAGCCCTAAGAACTTTGCACAGCACCAACATGTGCCACCAGGTTGGATGTAGGTTCTGATAGTCGCCGTTACTAGCCTTCGTGTGCGAGCCTAGATTTGGGTCGGGTTCCCTCAGTGAGGCTTGTGCATATGAGGCTAGGGATAGAACTATTGGACCGGCTCATCTCTGATGTCCTGCTGGAACTTCAGAAGCGGGTCCAGAGCAATCAGGTGAGTCAAGCAAGTCGCAAGGCCAAGTAAGGTCTTGCCCTTCGAAGATAGGAATGGAAGATATGGGGGTGGCATCCTATCCGCCTGGGTTCGGTGAAGCTCTCGAGTTAGAGTAAGCCTAACAAGAATACTACAGGTGACCGCCCTCATGGTAAGACTCTATGGAAGCGGGTGCCTTCGCCTTTTCTTATGTCTCTTGTGCTTCGAAGGAGACTAGGATGCTTGAACACTCTGGGTGGGTGAGGGTGGTATGGTCAGGGCAGGCCTCTTATGCCTCATCTTACAATGAAAAAAAAGCAAAGGCCAATCCAATGTTCCTAAGAGCCTGAATGTTGTAAACTGTACATGAAACAATGGCTCCTGTAGATTGACTGGTTTGTAAATTTACAAACTTAAGGGGAGGTAATTTCTGAACCACCCTTTCAGCTTATTCTATAAAGGGTCCCATGCAGTGACCCGTGTCCCGTGTAGGGCAATTCATTTTATAGAGGAAGATCACTGCATTAGTAGCCAAAACACGATTTGCACATATGGTGAATGGTGAGGAAATGCAATATATGAAGGTTTTGGCTGTCCCATAATTCCGATTGTAAGAGCAGATTATTCATCTTTATTGCACATTGAACATTTCGCAGTAAGTACAGTCCAAAACAACATGGGGATAGTCTACGTTTCATAGAGAAACACATTTAAAGAGCCTTCATCAGGACGAAAGTGTGATTGGTAGCACCCTGGAGGGAATTGATGGAAAGAGTCAATACTGGGGGGAAACCATGGTCAGCTGTTAGGTAGTGAATGCTGGAGGAAGTCCTTACTTCTGACAAGCAAAGCAGGGAGTTACTATGATTAGAAACAGGAAAAGTCGAAGGTATAAACCCTAAAATGGAAATGTACCTAATATGACAGTGCAGCGGCACCTTTGGACACATGTGCCGAAACAGGCAGTAGGGGGCTCCCTGCGGTTTGGCAACCTCCAGAACTTCAGAGAGATTGTTTCCCAAAGGGTCTAGTTTACTGCTCAGGACCACCTGACACTCTTCCCTGGGCGGTGACAACCGGATATGGCTGAAACTGTTTGTGAGGGGGAAGGAGCAGGTTTGATGACTGAGCGACCTTGTGATATCTCCTTTCTCAGGGTTACTTATGTGTGGTCAGTGAGACATCTATCAGGTGTCTGTTCCCTAACAAAAGAGGCAGAGGACATGTGGGTCAGCTGCTGCAAATGGCTGGTGACATGGCATGCATGGCTTAAAGCCAGAGTCTTGTAGCAAATGCTACCTGAGCGGAAGGAAAGAGTGAAAAACATCATAAATTATATTTAAAAAAAGGAAACGGAGAGGTTACATATTGAGAAGGGGGTGGGCTGATGTGTATGGTGCATATACGCATGCATGGTAACCGGCATGCAAAGCTCGGTTGAATAGCTGTAGGGCCAATATCCGGTCCAGTTCTAGATGGCAGCAAGCCACAAGTAAAGAAGAGAAAAGAGCCCTGGTCTACGTGTCCCTGGCATGTTTCCTGATCAGCAAAAAGAATGGTGAAAATCTAGTGGCGCAGGTTCTGGTAAGGGTGTAGGCGTGAACAGGATGGCCGCTTGCTGAATCCCCCGCGTTCCCTGTGTGGGCTGAGGGAGCACAGCATGTCTCCTAGGGCACTTTCAAAGAGTTCTTGGGTTAGAGAAGAGGCTCTCATGGTTTACTTTTCTCCTGCCAGTCTCAGCATTTCCTTGCTGCTAAAGTCTCTATTTCTGGTTGCTTGAGTGCTGTCCAGCCATCCAGCTTCCAGAGCACCTTTGCTATAGTCTGTGACTTGTCACCTTTGCAGGGCTTTCCATACCTTGAGACATAATCCACAGCAACAAGGTTTTCAATATCTTTGCTCCCAGGGGCAATTGATAGGAACACTATGCAGAGCAGGTTCAGAAGACCCATACTCTGAAGATTGAAAACCCATGCTGCCCCCCTGGGACAAGTCTTTCTGGTGATGGAGTCTACGCTTCGATAGCTAGAATGGCCCTGCACGTCCTTCCTTAAACTGGCTGGAAAGTTTTGTTTATACTCGAGTGCCCATTGTCACTGGGCAGTGGATTCAACAACAGCTCTTACTAGCACCAGCCTTTGAAGATCTGAAATTGCTGATTCCAAGACCCTGTAAAGATTCCTCATTTTACAAGCAGCTTACAGCAGGATTGTCAAACGATAAGGTTCCCATCTTGCATGTGTTGCAGTAGTATTTAAGTGGACTGCACCACTCATGTGAAACGGTAGTATTCGGAACAATGAGTACAGCAGGGAGGTCTTCCCTTTCCTCAGGAAACTGATAACAGCTATTTTAAGATTAAGTACTGAAAAGCAGTGCCTTCCAGTCAGTGTGTTGGTAATGTCACCTATGCATGGTCTAGTGCTCTGGTACTGTTCTGTTTTTCTGGGTGTGGTGGTCAACACACATCATTAAATTTGGTTTCTCTTCTCCGTCATTGGGGCATAATGGCAGCGAGGCTCTTGGACAAATCCTTTTTTTGCTTTTAGGTCCCTCAGATACGTGTGCACACATCTTCTACATTGGTCAGAGCGATAGAGAGAGAACACGAGCTGTAGTATCGGAATTATTTATTTTTGTGGACTTTCTTTGGTGTTGCATTGGAGTATTGCCAAAGTTCATGTGGCTGAGTTTGAGTTTCATCATAATGGAACACCTTTCGGGTCCAAGCCTGTGGCACAGCCTTTTTCAATTGCATTTGCAGCATACTTTATGATGTATCATTGAGTTTGAGCTTAAATAGCTTCCAAGTGGTAGCTCGTACCTGGGCCAAAATATTTATTCGATGCATCTGAACCAGACTGATTCCATTGTTATACATTTTAGGATCCTTTGGAACATTGGCTATTGATTTGGTGCACTGTAGTTTGTTGCCCATGGAGAGCACAGGCTCATTCATCCCCAGCCGCACCCCTACCTCTCCATTAGCCATGCCTCAGTGCCTGGCACCTCCATCAATAAAGGCCAACTTGAGTTGAACCCACTCTGCACCATAAAAACTGTTTCCCTCACTTGTTGGCCTCCAGAGACAAGAAATGTGACTGACTATCTTTTGATCTGGGGGCCAAACTCACCTGTGTTGCTTCTGGTGCCTTCCTCTCTCCCTTCTTCTAAATGTATGTTTACCAGCTCTAAGGCAATTTCTTCTGGTTTCCATTGCAGTTTAAGCCGAATATAGTATGTTACTAGGCACGCTGGCACATCGCGTTCCTTTACAATGTGGTTGGTACACCAACTGCTTTGTTAGAACGCGATACCTTTACAACGCAAGTCATTAGATCGACTTGCTGTAGGGGGCGTGCTGGACTTAAGAATAGTATAATTTACTATTCCAACTCCAGCTTGCTCAACAGTAGGGTGGGTGTTGGAGTAGTAAATTATACTATTCCTTTTGTTAGAGTGTGCCCTTCAGCAAATCGTTCTAATGACTTTTGTTGTAAAGGCATAGCGTTCTAACAACGTAGCCATTGTAACAACCACTTTGTAAAGGAACTGCGATGCGATGACTGCGTTGTAAAGGCTGTCTCCCGTTTGAGCCTGCCCAGCCTCAGCACATGTTAGCAAGTGCACTGAACAAGGCATATCTGTGAGACAACCCACAGTGCTCTATCCTCGCGCCCTGAGTCCAAGTGGCCATCTCCTATTTGATATGTTTGCGCAGCCAGAGCAAGTTTGCCTCTTCCACTGACGAGCACTAGCCCTTCCCTTAGTCCAAAGAGCAGCTGCTGTAGACTCTTCTTGTTAAACTGTCTCCAGATGTTCATGCCTGTGAGCCACATCCAAGCTTCACTGGTCAATGTTGACCGCCAGATACTGCTGCCTTCAGCCTTGGCTCCCAAAACCACCTGGTGTCGCGTGAACCTGTGAAGATTCTAGACTTCTTTTGCGTTTCCTCAGGCTCTGGCAGTTTGTGTTTTCACTGATCTCCTGGACCCCCATTCATTCTTTCAAGTACTTTTGTCCTTAGAGTTGCTTAGATCCTGCAAGACCTCTCCTAGACCACTCATTCTTTTCTTTGCACCTCTCATAAATAGTATTCCTGAAGCATTTTGGACCTAAGCAAGACCCGTATAGGGAGCAAAATCACAAGTAATTACTATGGCAAAAATGTATCAAACTTTATTGTTATTGGTGGCGCTCGCACCAATATTGGTGTCTTAGTGTGACACTAATCGGTGCTCAACGATGCACGGGCGAGCAGTGTCTATGTTGAGGAACATTGCTGAGTATGAATTCTTCTGCGCAGACAATTGCCCTTATCAATCACTCAGCGCGTAATTTTGAAGGAAATTCCACATTTTACATATGGGTAAAATAATGAAGTTTACCCTTTTCTAGCTGTGCTGTGTCAAAAGAAAAGGGCAGGAATGTGCTGTATCTACAAGATTCTGCGTACTCCTGTCCTTTTTGCCGGAGCACCATGGTGCAAGGGTGTCTGTGATGGTAGCATGATTGTTTTTGTGCAGGAAGGGACACCTTCCAACGCAAAAACAATGCTAGGAGGCGTGCAGAATGCAGCACATTGAGTGGCGCAACGAGGAGAAATACTTTTATTTCTCCCCATTCTTTCCTTTTTCTGCATTCTGCAGCACGCATAGAAAGAGGAAAATGCCGTCAATTATTGTTTTTGTGCAGGAAGGTGTCCCTTCCTGTCATGTAGTTCCTATATTACCTCTACAGGATATGAACGTTTGGATAACATAAACTGTGGGACTGGTGGCAGACTGATTCCATGCACCCCCGACCGCATACGTTCGCCTGTCTGTTACAGCTAGCTCACAGTGCCACTATAGTCTCCGCTTATCGGGGGGAGAATAGTTTTTGGCATCCTCAGAACATGACAACCCTGATCCCTCAGGATCATTAATACAATATACTACTTTTCACTCAGTCACTCGTGCTCACTTAGTTTGTCTCAGAGATACACAGAATAAACAGGCTGGGCGTTTCAATAAGAATTTATTGCACAGTTGTTATTCTAGTGTAGAATAGAGGAGCTGCAACAACCATTAGACAGCAGACGAGATATATGATTAGCAGTACTACGAAAGTGAAGGAACGGTACAGTTCTACCATTTTGCAGTAATCATGAATATATACAGGTATATAAAATACATGATAATAAATGCGCGCTCCGACGATGCCTCCCTAACTAGATGTACCTAAATGTACCTAGCATCTGTGTAGGTGTTATGCAAGAATCCCTCTAGGATCTAGTCAACCCCATTGCCTGAGAATGAGAGAATATGGGACCCCGTCCGAGTCTCAAGTTGGACACCCCGCGAAGGATGTTAGACCACTGCGAGCTGGAGTGTCTGCATGCAGGAACCTCAGCGTCTCTGGTCAGAGTGTCAGCCAGTAAGTCACGTCTTCTCTGTCCTTCTAAGCAAGATATGATGTATATATACCCATAGGTCTCCCCAGGGGTCCTACCTTGCTGTGCTACTGTGTCAGCCTAAAGGATGAAGTAGGGCCTGAACTTTATTCAGAGATATTATACAGGAGATGGTTATCCTGCTGTGCTTCCAAGAAACCTCATGCATAATGTATGAGATTCGAACTAGATAAAACCAGCGTTCTGAATGCAGCGTTGTATCTAGGTAAAAGGTCAGTGCCTAAGAACCGTTATGTATGTAATGTAGGGAAGAATATAGGTGAAAGGTTGCAAAGTTACCTGCGCCTATATAGGGTACCTATATGAATATAACATTCCAGCAAAAAACGATCATCCCCACAATGCAGGCACTCTTGCAACATGATGTATTTCCTCCTAGGTTCTGTGCCGTCCTGCTTCCTGGAAATACATTTATTACTCCTAGTTTTTTCCTCCATAAAAGGAGAAAAATGCAGTCAATTATTGTTTTTGTGCCGGAGGGGGATGTACCATGTTACAACGCATACCATTACAACTACCTACCATTACAACGCTACCATTACAACGCATACCATTACAACGCATAGCGCTTAGAGGTGCTGGATAGTGGTAAGTATAATTTACTATTCCAACTCCAGTCCCCGTGGACGCTAGGGAAGGTGTTGGATAGTAAATTAAACTTATTCCCTATCCTAGAGCGCCCCCCAGCGCAATGCGTTGTAATGGTATGCGTTGTAAAAGTTGCGTTGTAACGGGTGTATACCCTACACATGGTGCATGGCAGCCAATTGAGCACCAGTGCAGAGGAAAGCACACGGATGTGGTGTATTGTTGTTAATACGACACATCACTGTGCTTTTAAAATGCGCCAGCTCGGTGCAGCAAAATGGCTTGCGGTGCCGCGCTGCGTCATTTTTTTGTAAATGAGCCCCTTAGTTGTATTTCATGAGCCATCATGCCCCGTAACCTGTTGTTGAATTGCGCCTTTCCTGCATAGTGGAATGTTAGTTCTACATTCTAACCTTTTGGGAATAGACATCCATCATTTGTTCTATTTTTCAAAAAGTTTTGAAAAGTAAAAATATGTTTACACTTCTGCTCCTGAATTAAAGGTACAAGCTAATTTTATTTGAAAATCTCAAGGTTGATCACCCAAATTTTGATGTATTTCATCATTTTTTAGTAAACTGCCTAGCTGCGCTTGGCCTAGCGTGCTCTAGGTGAGGTCTGCTCCTAAAACTGAAAAATTGCTGCATGGGGGGAGGGGGGGGGGGGGGGGGGGTAAGGGAGTCGAAGGGGCTTTAAGTCTAAATTAACTTTTACTTCTCGTTTCGTAAGGGGAAACAACAAGGCACTCTTCTAGTTCATATGTTGGAAGTGCAATTAAAAAGACACTCATCTAAAAATAGTAAAACACAAAATGTAATGCCTGGAGTTTGCAACTTAAAATACATCTAAAACATGCATTAATTATATACATGTTTAATATGTATCTTACTATCCCCTCCTGAAACACTTAAAAGCACTGAAAAGCTGCTACCAGAATTTTAATCCTGTATTTGTAAAGCGCACAGCTACCCGTAGGTTTCCCGCGCGCTGGGGGCCGTTGGGAAGATTAAGCAAGCTATTGCCCAGAGTCACATGGTGCTGGGCAGACCCCTGCCGCCGGTGATCGAACTGTGATCCCCAGCGTCCATCTTCAGTCGCCCTGGCCACTGCGCCACACCTCTTCCACCTCCTCCAGTGACCTCTCATATTATTGGTTAATGTACTCAGTGGAAGGAAAAATGAGGCGAGCGAGATACCCAAAATGTTGCAAATGGGTCATAGGTTTAGGCAAAGGTTGGTGTACTTTGAAGAGTGTGGGCCAGACCAACTTCTGATCTGAGCCCTGACCAGCATCTGGGAGGTCTGCATGGCTGCTTGGAGTGGTTTTCCTTTGCCTCATTGTTAAAGTCCTTCTGGTAGGGTCAGCAGATGGAGATCCATGCTGTCCCTGTCTGAGTTTCAATTCACCTTGGGTGGCACCTATCTCTGATTTCCTTCCACAGTATATTGTGTTTGACTGATGGTGGGAAATGTTACTTATTGATTGTAAAAAAAAAAAAATCTATGTTTCAGATTTTGCACAGATTCTCCACCACAATTATATCTGGTGTTGACTTCGGGGTTTTTCCTTCTGATCTTGGCATTTTCTGGTGCAAAAGAACATCTCAGAGTACATTTAAAAAACATGTATTTTTTGTTGTTCAGAGAGTTCTTATTTAGTTGTCAAAAATAGCCAAGAAACAGAGCACATCAAGAAGCTGCAGACTCTAGGCGCCCTAGGTTATTAAAGATAAGACATCAATCTCCATATCACAATATAATTGAAAACGGTATGTGCGAGAACATGTACGGGTGGGAGAAAACATGAGGATGTAATTCCAAAGTAGGTGTGGAAGAAGTTACAAATCGCATTAATGGATCAAGTCAGTCACAATAGAAACATACAGGTTGGGTGCACCGCGAACCAAGTCCTTTGACTCAAGAAGGAAAAGAATGAGAGAAAGAAAGAAAAGATGCGGGCAGTGAAGGAGGAAGAGGAGAGAGTACGGCTACTCTGAGCAGCGTATGATTAAGTCTAAGACAAATATTTAATCTGTATTAGAACATTGGACTGTTGGGAGCTCCATTGAAAACAATGGAGTGCTCCGGGCTTATAATGGCTGGTATAAGCCTGGAGCTCCAATATTCCAATGCTTCTTTGTTCACAGCTCTGGCTGTGAACAAAGGCTTCAGGGAGCCTGAGGGGATTTCAATCCCCTCACGCTTCCAAAAGGCTTTGTTCTTTTTTGTTAGAACTTTCTGCCCTCTAGTGGCAGAATGTTCTAATAGTCTTATAGCCCTTCGTAGATGGGCTATACCGGCTAATAAAGTCCCTCTCCCTTGTTAAAGGCCCTCGCCCCCCTTTAACGCTGGAGAGGGCCTTTAATAGTCGCTATAGCCCTCTAAGGCGGGCTATAAGGCTATAGTAAGTGCAGAGTGAATGTTACCACACAGGTGGGAAACTGTGGGGGCATTGGGGGATTTATGGTGGTTTGGCCTTCTGTAGGTTCTCATCAAAAGCATCCCATAGTCATCGGCAACTCGAGTGGCCATGGAATTTGGATTGTTGGATGTTATCAGCTCTCCTGATTGAACAAAGAAGGTTCCACCATTTATCAAAGGCGCTGGGGGTGGTGGATTCCTAGTCCGAGAGAAGAGTTTTGGTGCCTAGGAAGAGGAGAAGGTCTACAAGTGAAGAGATGTGGGGGTCAAGATCCCTGCTATGGGGGTTGGCATACAGACAGAAGGTTGCTGTTAGGAAATCGATTTCTGTTGGTCTTTTGGTCATTTGGCGTATCAGGGCTTGAAATTTTATCCATGATGGAAGGGTCATCTATGTGTTGTCGGTCCCTGGGTCCTTCTTCACAACACTACCAAAAGGTGGAGTCCCTCAACCCTAATGTGTGTAGCCTGGATGGGGTTTAGTAAGTTTTGTGGATGGACAAAGAACCTGGACTGTGCCAGGGCAGGGGTGATTTTGGCTTCGAAGTGGAAACTCCAAATCTTTCAGCAGGCATTTTCGTCAATATGGGGAGAGCCTGTCGAGTGGGGGCGTGGTTCCCATTTCCTGTTAAAAAATCCCAGGGCCTGTCCATTATGTGTGTGAAGTAGCTTATAGAGGTGGGGAGTGGTGTGACCTTTTCTTTTGAGGGTGCCTAACAAAGTTGGAATGTCTGGGTCATGGGGTGTTCCAATTTACTGAGCATGCACTTGAGTGGTAGGAACTTATAGAAGTCAATGTTAGGTAGATTGAAGTCTTTTTGTAGAGTGAAGAAGGGGATCAGATTGGCACAGGGTATGAGGCTGAGTATGGTATTTATGCCCTTTTTTACCCACGTGTCCCAAAAGAGGGTTTCCCATCTAGTTTAACTGAGTGGTAATACTATGAGGAGGCTAGGCTGGAGCCACCGGTTTTGTAATCGTTTGTCAAGGAGAAGAAGTGCTTTTACAGTGTCCAGTATGATTTGGTTGGAGTGTTCGAGGTAGAGTTTTGGGATGTTATGGACTGTAAGGGCAGAGCTAAGGGGAAGTGATGCGATAATGTAAGTCTCAAAATAAAGCCATGGAGGAGGGTTGGGTTCTTTTCACCCACCACAAACCCTGAGCAATCAAGTAAGCGCTTTAATAGTGTGAGTAGTCTGGGGTTTTTATACTTCCAGAGGTTTTATTCCTCTTCAGGATCTTCATGGAGATCCTTGTGTTTTTTTCCCTTTCCATATGGATTCTGAAAAGGCAATGTCCACAGATTTAAAGACAATAGGGGATAAGGACACCAGGAACATGCTGGATATGAAATTAATCAGGGTGCAATCACCGAACCCACTCGACCTATACAGGTAATGTTTGTTTGGAGACCATGTGGAGAAGAGTTCTTTAATTTTGATCAGTGTCTTTTACTCCATAAATGCCACACAGTGTTTGAGGTCCAAGGTATTTAATGGCCGTCGGTTGCCATATCAGGCCTGATTCACCAATGACCGCAGCTGTGCAATGGACAATTTAGAGGAAAAAAATCTGTTTTGTCTTTATTTAGAAAGTAGCCCACAACCTATGAGTGTCGGTTTATGTTGTCCATGATGATTGGAATGACTCTTCAGTGAGCAGCAGGACTTCGTCCGCATATGCAGCAAAGACTTGTCTGCCAGTAGGTTCTGCATGGTTTAGCTTGCATGAGCAGCTGAAGGCATGTTAGTGATTATAGTAAGGGTGTGCACTATCAACACCTCCTACCTCTCATTGGGCACCAGTAATCATAGTAGTGTTATTAGGGTCCCCGCAGTTGGAGCATCGGTGGCCGCCATGTTGTCGCCTTCGGGCCTGTGCAGGGGGGCAGTTAATCCGATTCGATCCGTCGATCTGGGGCTGTTTCTGCACCACATCTGTAGACCCCTGGACAAAGGCACCTCCTGCATTCAGTTTGGAGTGGATTGAGACACTATTTATGCAATAGGACTCCGGTACTGCAGGACAGGAAGCAAACGGTCGGATCAAGTGGCCATCTTGCTCGGGATCAAACCACGCCCCCACCTTTATTCTTGTATTGTTTATCATAATATACTACAATAAGAAAATGGATTATTAGTTAGGGATAATATGACTCCTATTGAAGTAATAATTTCCCAAATCCTATAAGGTCAAACATACAGTTGAATAATTGTAAACATGGACACAACCCCTGATAGCTATGGCACAGAGCAGACAGGCTTAACTTAGGAAAATGGGCAAAGTATTTAGCAACATTAAACCAGTCAAAATGTCAACACACATCGCAATAAATCCTGCAACCAATTTCTGAAAATTATGAAAAATGAAATAAGAAAAATGACAACAAACCAATACATGTTGAATAAAAGAGGACCGGAGATATGCATTTGAAAGTTTTAAGGCAAAAAACACTAAGAAAAAATAAAGTGGCAAAAGAAAATCAATGTTCGAGGTTGACTGGGACTTAGTTGCATTTTCAGGCTGACTGCAATGGAGCTTAGGTCAGACACACCAACTGAGTTGTCTCGTTCAAAGTTATTCCTTATGACTTAGTCCTTTTTATGGAAGTTGAAATCCTCCAGCTGGGCAAGTTTGAAAGCTCTATCCGATGAAGCTCCTTTGAATCTGGATAGTCGCTGGACAGGGTTTTGATAAAGCTGTTGGTTTTGGCGGGAAAAGCACCAAAGGGAAAATTTAATATTTGCATCAGCCCCATGCCACCCTCTTGTCAAACGGATACTTTTTGCACATTGGCCCGGTCAAAATTTCTACCCTTGGATTTAGTCTCTTCTTGGGATCTCAGTATCTTGTAATGTGGCAAGCCTGAAACTGCAGCTAAGAAGGATCTTCTGAAATCAGAGACCTTTGCCTCAAGGTCTCTCAAAAGCTCTGGAGTTCTTAAGTCCCAACTTTTTAGCCTTTCTGCAGCTATTGCCCTTAGCCACTTATAAGACATCCCAGTACCTAAGGCGCAACACTTAGGGACCAGGACACACTCCAATATCAGCTACCAGTTCCAGTCCAGTTCCAGTTGTAACTGGTGCACTGGTCACTCAAGGAAAAAGGTCTCTTGCAACTTGTTTTGTCCCTATGCCCACACAGGACGTCAGCCAACTGATCTTTGGGGTCCACATTTAAGTCCTGGGTGCAGTTGGGATAAGTTCCAGCCCTTCAGATCGCCACACTGGTCCCAGACCGCTTCCAGAAAGCAGGTCTGGTCCTCTTCTGATCTGCTATGTGTCCAGAAAGTGTTCTGAGACGATGGGTGGAAGGTGCTACATTTGTTTCATTCACTGGCCAGTGAGTGGGGATGACTCCTGGATACTCCCCAACCAATGGGAAAAAGTGTCCAATGGCAAACGGTTCCACGTTTGCATCTCAGAGCAAACTATACCACAGCACACCATTTTCAGTAAAATCCTGCATGGCAAATTATTTCTGACCCTGGCGGGGGCTTGTGGTACATCTAGGAGAATGTTTAAAGTAATGAAATTCCCCACCCATTCAACCACTCCAAACTGGTTCACTGGCCAGCCCGCTTTGCCACTAAAACTAAAGCCAGGAGACAAAAGTGTTCTCTAAAATCCATTTTGCAGGCTTCCTTTCTCACTGAGCAATAAACGTACAAGTCTCCCCCGGTCTCTTTGTAGTTAGTTATGTTCCTGGACACTTCTAAACTGCCCTGCTTGACTTCACACATCATCAAAGCATCATCAACAGGCCTGCTGCAGGCAGGCCAATGCATTAGTGTGCATGGGCTTCAGGCAGGGAAAGTATAGCTTTTTAAAAGTTACTTTTCTTGTTTATTTATCAAAAATCCAACTTCACAATTTTTTGGGAATTTAAACACATACTAAAACAGTGGTTTAACTGGTTTGATAGCTTATTCCAAACGAAATATGCAGAACGAACATAGGTTTACCTCCTGTTAAAAGGCTTAGTTTTGCAGATCTGGCCACAGGTTGGAAAGCTGCAGGAAACCTGAAGCTTTATTTTCCTTGTCAGCCTAGTGAAAGGCCCAATTAGTGCTGCAGTCCATAGGCGACATTTAATTTTCCCACACCATATACCATATACTATGGCCTTACTGGAAAGTTGAATATGCCAATTTGGTCTGCCTATATGCACATTTTACCATGGTTCAGAGGTCAGATTACATGTCCTGGGGATAGACAGCAATATTCTAGTGTGCAGAGTTCCAAAACCAGCAGCATCAGTCCATAAAAAAAGAGGGTGACCACATCAAAAGTGACACTTTTTTTCATAATTACATGTTTCATTACTTCAGGGAGGTACTGAAGTGATGATAACAAATAAGGCACCTTCGGAGGAGGAGATACATCAGCGTCCAATAGGGAGATGGGAACCCATAACCAATATTCTTCAATCACAGCCCCTATTCTAAGAGGAATATCAGTAAAAAAGAAGGCAAAAAAGCATGTTCCTTTAGGGTTTCTTGAACAGAATATGATTTGGCTTGGACCTGACATCTGGGTTTATGGCAGTGCACGAGCAGGAGTCTTGAACTCATTACTAGAATTTGAATGTTGCTGACTCTTGAAAGACTTTTTGATGATCAAATTCATTGTTGCTGAGTAAGAGTTTCTAGATAGGGTACAGTGTGGCCTCATTATCTACAAGTACTCTGGGCCTTTTCCTCTATAGATTTTGAGTAGTGCAGAGGACCCTGAACTTCATCCTTGGGTGCTGGGATCCAGTTGGGAGCACTGAGAGCTGGTTTGACATAGTAAAACCTCGAGAAGTTTAGGTGCAGTTTGGCTGGCTGGTTCTGCAGTCCTGGGAGCCTGGCAGTGAGTGTCGTATGGAGCTCAGCTTATTGCAGTGATCAAGATGTGCCATGTCAAGCACTCTCATCCCCTCCAACTTATGGTCAGTTTAGAGTAGTAGGGGGAATCTTCAGAGATGAGAGAGAGCTGCAGGTGTATACACTTGTCTCCTGCATTGACTTGGGACAGAGAATGGAGGCAAAAGAAAATGCTGAGTTAAAAAGTATCCCTAGGTTTCTTACTGTTGGAGTGGATGATGGAGGGCGTGTGGGCCTGCGGGCGAGTCAAAGGGTAAATGTCAGGCTCCATTCTCCTACATGATTAGAAACTGTGTTTAGCTTCATTCATGCAATGGACGTTCTCATTGTCCTGTAGGAATGTACAAGGTATTGTTGGCTAAGTTACATGTCTGTTATCCAACCAGATGTGGATTTAGGTATCGTGTGCTCGCATTTGGAAGTTGACAATGAAAAAGTTTTAAAGGAGAAACCCTTTTATGAAAAGGGAGGGGTTAAATACTGTGAGACAAATGTAAGGAATCCCTTTTCATGTATTTTTGGTAAGGAGACTTCAGTCTCTGGGGGATCCGTATCAGGGAAGGGTGGTGGCACACTAAGTTGTATCTAAGGTTGTATCAGGATCGACAAATTTACAATTTCAACAAGATAAATCCATATTGCAATTACACAAAGAAAAATATGTCTATATTTTTCTTTGTGTAATTGCAATATTGTTTTTTTAAGTCATGAAATGTTTTTTAAGAATAAATGTGAATTTTTAACCAACAACCTGTATAGAAATACACAATAAACTTTGGAGAAACTTTTGATAAATCCCTTTTGTCCTAACATTCTCTTTTGGCTGAACTAAAATTATGTTTTAAATGCTTAACATGGATTTATCTTGTTGAAATTGTAAATTTGTCGATCCTGATACAACCTTAGATACAACTTAGTGTGCCACCACCCTTCTCTGATACGGATCCCCCAGAGACTGCAGTCTCCTTACCAAAAATAAATGAAAAGGGATTCCTTACATTTGTCTCTCACATTTGGAAGTGCACCTCACTCAGCTCATACTGCTTAAGAAGATGTGCTTTGGGGTATATTTAGATGTTCAACAGAGAGGAAGGATCCCGTACAATAACGCGGCATGACCTTGGGTGTGTGGATATCTGGATTGACCAGATCTTACTTCCTGACTTGAGTTGACAAGAAATGATGGCCTCCATAGCAGGGTTGTTCTGCATATGTCTACCCATTTTCAGGCTTTTACAGAAGTATTGTTTGAAGAGGTGTGGAAATTTAAGAACTCTTGTCTTGTCTTTGGCCAATGAGAGCAGGTAATTGTCCCTGATGCTTGCTAAGGATTCTGAACCCACATAGCCCTGAATCCTGTTTGATGGATGTGGACCATAGGACTTTGTTACACATACTTTTTGATTCTGTCTCTTTGCCATCCTTTTCAGGATTTTTCTGGCTATAAGAAGGTTGGAGATATGCACAGTTTGCCAGTATCATTTGGTTTGCAGTTACTTTTTCAGGAGAAAGGTGATGATGGCACGCTATACAGGAACAGTACTAGACCTTGGAAGTTTATATTGAGAGGGGGAAAAGGTGTTTGAAGCATGCAACTGACCAGGGGTTTATACGTGAGTTTGGTGCTTGTGTTTTCAACCAAATTGTATTACCATAGCAGCTTTTAGATGTTGGAATTTGGTGAAAATAGCTTGTTTCAGATAGCAAGGTGGGAGGATTGCGGTTGTACCAATGTGCTGCAAGAGCATTTCAGAGTTTGGTGATTTTAGAGTAGAAGAAGCCAATATTGTGAGGCACATGATTGATCTGTCAAGATGTCTGGATCCGACGGTGCCTGCTAGGTAGTGAATAGTTCAATAATTTTCCTTCGGATGTTCGCCAACGCCTTCGAAGTTGGCCTTTTTGGCTCCCTTCATGGCACTGTGATAACCTCCTGTGTCTCTTTCAGTGGATGTGGTTTCTTTGGTCTCAGACCTGTGCTACTGCCTTTCTAGGATGTTTAGTGTTGCAATGTCCCCTTTGCATCACTTGTATCATTGCAGATATCATCTTCTTCTCCTGGGTTGTTTACTGCCATCTTCCTAAGATGGAAGGGACTGCCCTTCTCTGCATGTGCAGGGCCATCAGCACTCTTGCCCCGGCACCGGATTGAGGGCCCAGGTGCAGAGCACACAGTTCCCTGCCGAGGCCCTCAAGCATGGCTCAGTCTCTGGGGCTCTGGTCTTAGGCTAATTCTGAATGAGTGAAGTTGGGAAGCTCCTCATTGGCATCAATACATACATTAAGGTTTGAACCCACTGCAGATATTGGTAGCACTAAGGGAAGCATTAAGGTAACTACAATGTATGACTGCACTGTAACCTATGCCAAGGCGTGGGGAGCAGATTCAAGTCCAGAATAGTGCATTCAACGAGGCACAGTGCTTTGGTCTTGCAAGTGTTTATTAACACAGACAACTGACAAAGGGTTCTCATGAGCAATTCCCTTGTATTTCCAACAAAGGGCATAGATCCTAACACTGTTGCCTAAATTCCAAGCCAATAAGAAAACAAACCCTCTGGATAAGGTTTACTTCATTTTTCCCTGCAATGTCCCAGTGAACAAGTAGAATGAATCTTCTCTACTTCTTACATAGATTCAGAAGAACAAGAGAGTCTGACCTGAAATGGCAAAAGAGCCGGCATGGGTTTCCTTTTTATTATGCGCAGGTCCTGATCACCTTTCATTTCTTGTCAAGCCTCAATTTTAAAAGGACTTGGTGCCTGATTTAGAATGTGCCGGACAGGTTACTCCGTCTAAAGCGTGACAGGGATCCTGTCCACTGTATTACAATTCCGTATGTACTAGGGCACTTGCAGTAGGCGGGTGGGATATCAGGAGTAATCTGTCCAACAAGCTCTGAATCTTGCCCTAGATTGGGTTACTCTGTCTTCACATTGGCCTCTTTCCTGCTCTTTGGCGATGGATGTGGTCCCCATCTCAGAACCAAGGCCTCCGTCCACTTATCTGAATAGTACCTATTTTGAAATATCTTTCATCCTAACCCGTGTTTGATTTACGGATCCTTTCTCGGTGGTGGCTCCGAAGCAGGGGTTCTTGACTCTCCGCTCGCTGCCTAACATGTCACCTTAAGTTTGCAAGATGCAAGTCCATTCCAGGTGGCCCTCCTGTGGGTTTAGGACATTGTGTTTTTCTAATTTCTCTATGTGGGGCTGTAGTGAGTAGCTGTTCTGTAGCGGCTCTACTAGCTGTTGTAGTAATTATCCTGGTGTTGAATTAGTATCTAGTCATGTTGACATGTAGCGTGCGTTACTTCAACCAGGCCGGTAGATATTGTTAGATATTGCATCAGTTGTTAAGTTAGTGTGACTGGGTTCTGCCCATTGCCCTGGTTCGGTGTTCCTTGTTCCTGGTTTATCTTCTACCGGAGTGTCCCGCTTCCCATGCAGAGCACACCTGAACCCTGACTGAGCTACTAGACATTTTGAGATCGATATGTCTTCTGCATTAGGAATTCATGAATTTGGAAATGTAATGCAGGCTGATTGTGCAGGTGGTCACTTGTCCATAAGTCAAACCAAGGTCTGTGGAGTAGAGGTGTTTAAGGATTCCACTGCAGCTCTGATTTTCTGCTTTCTTAAGCTACATGGAGGGTTCAGAAGTCAGGCTGTTGAAATTTGCTAATTTATTAAATTAAAATTCTCTTAAAGAATTTATTTTAAAATATATTTACCAAGGCTGGATATGTACAGAATGATTGTTTGCAGATTGGTGCAGCATCTATCTGCGTTGGTTGAGTGTCTTGGGTGTATTGTGTGCTGGTGCATTGATGGATGTTTATACCTAGGTGCATGTGAGATGGAAAGAGAAAGAGGCGAATTCTGATGTTCCGGTGTCTTGTTTTGGAAATATCTGGTATAATGACCATTAAGAAGTGGGGGTGCGGATGTTGTGATATAGTGTGAGAGGGTATAGAAAAAAAAGGAAATGAAAGAGAGACAAAAAAGAAGGCTAGAGGAGAGAATAAGATAGGAGTGCAAAGACAACAGAGAAGGATAAGAAATGTGAGGGGAGGGAGATGAAGAACATGAGGTGAAAAGTAGAAGTTTGATTCAAAGAGAAGAGAAAATAGGGTAGAGAGAAAAAGGGAGAGAGGGGGAAGAGAAGGCAAAGGGGAAGACATGAAAGAGAAAGGGAGAGGAATGAAGAGGAGGAAAGGAGAGAATGGGGTGTGGAAAAAGAACATGTTGAAAGTGGAAGGGAAGGGGCAGAAGGAGAGAGCAAAGGACCAAACAAGAGAATCAAAAGGGAAACAGTAATACATTTAAGAAAGAAGTTGACAGATGGGAAGAAATGAAGGGAAGGCAGAGATGAGTAAGAGACTAGAGCAGACAGGAGATTACGTGAAAGATGGAAAAGAAAGAGAAGACCAGGCAGTGAGGTGGAAGGAAAATTGGGCTGAAAGTTAACAGTGATGGGGAGACAAAGCGGGGATAGAGAAGGAAAGGAAAAGGCAAGAGAGAGGCAGAGAAGAGGGAGAGTGAAAAGAGAAGTGGGGAGTTAGAGAGAGAAGAAAAGGGGAGACATCCTTTATTACTTTACAACGCAATACTTTTACAGCGCGGTTTTCACTACAGAAGTCATTACAACGACTTGCGCTGGATGGCGCTCTACATCAAGGAATAGTTTGATATACTATTCCAATACCTTTCCTACTGTGCGCACAGACTGGAGTTGGAATAGTAAATCATACTATACCAAAGAACAGCAGCCCCAGCGCAAGTCGTTGTAACGACTTGCGGAGTAAAAACCGCAACGTAACATACCTCGTTGTAATGGAACGCGTTGTATCGTCATATATTCGAAGAAAAGAGAGTAAGAAAGAAAGAGGACAGGGCAAGTGAGAAAGGGAAGAAAAAAAGGGCACGGAATGAGGGGAGCCAAATTAGAAAGTGAAAGAAAAAGGGAAGAAAGAAGATAGAGAAGAAGGCGATAAAAAATAAAGGAAAGAGAGGGATTAAAGAGAGAACAGAGAACGAGAGCAAGAGAAGATAAGGAGGAAAGAGAGGGTATGAGGGTATAGGCAAAGTGGTGGGAGAAAGAGCTTCTGGAAGAAGAAATGAGAGACGAAAGAGGAAAGAGAGGAGGAAAGGGGAAAGATAGATAGAAAGCGGACAAAAGAATAAGTAAAAAAGATAGGAGAGAGAACAAAATGGGAGAGAAAAGAGAGAACCGTTAAAAGTAGGTCAGAAGAAAGAGAAGGAGAGGGAAGAGAACCAACAAGAGAAGGAGGGGATTAAAAAGGGGACTAAAGACAGAATACTGGGGAGAAGGGAGAAGACAGACGGATGAAAGAAAACGAGAGGAAAGAAAAAGTAAAGAGGAGACAAAATGGTGAACGAGAAAAGAGTAGCTGGGAAAAGTGAGGGAGAAAGATTGATACAAAACCTCAGTCATAATGACAGGCTTTCCTGATATGGAACATTCTCTGCCATCTTCCAGCAGCTTCCACTGTCATCTGGAGTCAGAAGCAGTGATGCCTCCCCTCCCTTCCCCCAACAGTCGAAAGTGCCTGGTCCACCTTGTGCACAAGCATTAGTGGCCAGTGTGCTTTTTCAGTGTATGCACAAGGCAATCTGCTGCTCGCTGTCAGACAGGAAGCACGATTTGATCGCTTTGCCACACCAGCCCTCCCCTTTCCTCTCAGTAGGGTGACATGGCTCACATTCTCACCTTCTGCTAGTTACTCCTATGTTAAGAAAAAGGACCTTCTGGCATGTGTGTGATGGTCCACGTGGAGCATCCTCTGAGGTTGTCAAGGTGACTAAAGATCCATCCAGTGGGTCATCTCTCTGACCTTCTTGATAATGGTGCATGGGCCATGTCTATCTGTTCTCTGTGGGACTGGGTTCCACTGAAGAGTTTATCCGCGCCTCTTGACGTGTGAGGTTCAGTTGCTGCATCTCCGGGGGGGGGGGGGGCGGGGGGGGTGTCAATGCTTTACTGTATTGACTTGTTTAAAGTTTGAGGTTGGCTCTTGCAATGTAATCCATGACATACTCTTTTGAACCCATCTGATTGTTATTGGTCTATGTCTGGGGTTGACCTTGCATCTGATGCCCAAAGGTCATTGGTGCTAGGATAAGGCCTACCTGTTTACTACGTAAGTCAACGCAGAGACGTATGATGGATGCGGGTGATGTGCTGCTTCCTTTTCAGTGGTACCTCCTGGGTTCTGAGCAGAACCTCCAAGGATTTGTTAAGGCCATTAGTCTGTAAGTGGAGCATATAAAATACTTAACATAGTCCACACCCATGTCACAAGGTTCACACGCTCATACTAGAATTTGGTCCCTCAGCCAGATGCAGCTTTTCTAAGGAACCCTCTATGTTTAATAAAGCATCTTGTGCCTCTGGTGCATGTATAGCCATGGCATGTGTCATTCACACCACCACTGGGATCCTAGTGTAGTGATCCACAGCCAACAAGATGCATCTGGCACCTTACAGAGTAGGCGGTGTACGAGGCCTCCAGGCTCTCACTCATGGTCAGCCTTGCAGAACCCTTCCTACCAGTGGACACTTCCAGCTGAATCAGGCAGAGTCCTAGGGACAGGTCCCCACCTCTTCCTGACCCCCCGAGATGAAGCCAGGCAGCCATTGACTTCCAGGGCTCAGCACCCCGCATGCAGCCCAGGCCTTGCCCTCTTGGTCCATTGGTTTTGTGTTGCATCCGGCTGCTGTGCGAGAGGCGGGCAGTCGTGCGCTTTCCTGTACCAGTATCTCTGCTGATTTTAGTGGGTTATATATTCTCTAAGAAACCTTCAACATCTAATCCAGGGAACATTTCCACCCGTTTGTGGTTTGGTCTACTTCATATCCACAGGTAACTCTGCCTTGGGGAGTCGCCCTAACCCCTTTCATTGGGATGGACTCGTCTTCAGGCGTACAATCTGGGTTAACCAGTGCTGAGCCTACAATTAAAGGCGCGCTGCTCTGTCTGCAAACGCAGTCATCTTCTGCACATACATTGTCACGATTAAACATATTTGCAGAGAGTCTGAGAAATTTTCCCTGTTGTCCTACTCATCCTTGATTTTAGGACGCAATTCTTGCCACTCCTTGGGAGAACTCTGTCTGTGGCCTGAGCTTCCACAGACCACCCACAGACCTAGGCTTACTTGACTTAGAGCCCGTGTGGACAATGACCCTGTCTCTGTCATCCATGCCTAAGGCTGACCATCCAGGGACTTGAAAGAAACATGCACTAGTGTTTTTAGGAGAGTTTGATAATGTTACGATACTTTAAACATAATTACGTAAAGTATACATTGAGTGTAAGGGTGGAATTTACTATGCTTAAAGGCAATTGCTGAATAGAATTATTTTTCCACCTACCTCTCCCTAATTGTCCTAGCTTAGAAACGTAATGGCGAACTGTGTGCCCATTGCCTTTGGAGGTTTCAAGCAAGCCGTAGTTGGTTGATGGTAATCCATAATCCAAGAATAGGGTGGAATTCAATTCCACCCTAGGGAATTGGAAGTGCTTCTCGACACTGGATTCATGATCTGCTTATCATGGGGATGGATGTTCTGCAGAAGAGTTAAGGGATTTGGTAGTTCGGTCTTACCTTATATTGTTTATTTATTTATTTATGTGCTTATATAGCGCAGGACTCGACCCTCGAAGGGATATCTCCGTGCTTGGTTCGCCATAGATACCATAAACCGAGCATTAGGAAGTGCCAAAGACTATACTGTCAGGAACAGGTGCGTCTTCAATGTTTTCCTGAAGGTTGTTGTCCAGTGAAAGTGAATGCTCCCTGGATAGCAATACCTGGCCATTCTGCCGCTCCCGCATTTCCCCAGTCGGTTAAGCTGAAGGTCTAATTTCATATCGGGATGGGCTGCCATGACCGAACCAAACATCAATGACCCCATTCGAGTTGCGACCCCCTGCAACGGAGACAGCTTTGAACCTTTTTGACAGGGATGATTTTGGTTTCTAGGGTGGCCTTGGGCTTGGAGTGACCTTGGTGGCATAGAGTGTTAGAGAGGAATCTGTTTAAATATATTGATGAATCCTCGCTTTCTGGGATTATATGGTGGTATTCAGATGCACTGGGAAGGGGGAACATCACTTACAACGCATTTTTTACAACGCACTACCATTACATCGCAACCATTACAACGCATACCATTACAACGCATTGCGCTGGGGGGCGCTCTAGGATAGGGAATATATTTAATTTACTATCCAACACCTTCCCTGCTATCCACGGGGACTGGAGTTGGAATAGTAAATTAAATAATTCACTATCCAGCGCCTAAAAGCATTATGCGTTGTAATGGACTGCGTGGTAAAAACCGCGTTGTAAAGGCATGCGATGCAAAAGCATGCGTTGTAGTGACACCAATCCACTGGGAAGACGAGGCCATAGTGCTCTTGTTGTTAAGCATTTTAGAGTCCTCTAAATGTAAACCTAGGAACTTTGTATTCAGTGGATTTAAAGTGGAGTGATATAGACAAAATATCTACAGAAGGGATTAAACCCAGACTGAGATTGGTTAAACTGTTGTTGAAGCTCCATTGCTTTGTGGCCAGGAATAGTTACTGTTCCTGGGATAATGCAAAGGTTATTCAATATTTATCCCTAAATTTGCACCCAACAGTGGAAAAATTTATAAACTGTTAAAGAAAGGGAATGAATACTTTGGGATTACATTGTCCTCATCCACCCATCTCTCTGTAATCATGAGTTTTCTCTCCAATCTAAAGGTCCTTTTGAAATCCTGCCCGGCGCTTCACAGGCCATCTCACGTCTCCCCGGGCCCTCGGCTAGCTGAGATCTTGAGGTTTAGAGTCTGCGAGGGTGAGATTTGAGGGGCTTTAGACCAATGTCTCTGGTTTACGACTCTTTCAATCAGTGACACCATTAGGAATGACCAAGGGTGAGACTCTGCTCCAAGATGTGGTACTTGCACCAGTTGAACGATGCTGCTCTCCAAAAAGGAGACGGCGCTCCAATAGTTGACACTCCCAGGCAAAGAAATTGTCCATATTTGCATCTTCCTCCACTCTATCCTTTGCTCCCCAGCCCCTTCTTTAGTGTTCCTTTCTGGTGCTTGTTGTTTTGCTAAGTGCTTACTTTCTGATTGCTCTGCTGCATGATGGTCATGTAAATTAAAGTCTTTGAAGGATAAGACATGGAAGGGGTGGCAAAGGCGACCTCGAAACCTTGATCTTGATGCTTGGGGCACCTCACGGTGTCACAGAGCTATCAACCCACCTGAGTCCTGCCTTGTGGTTTGAAAGCAGCAGCAGACGGACAGATCCATCTCTTCTTACATGGTCCATGCTTCAGTGGCTTCCGATGCCCTCTGCGTTGCAATCAAGCTCGCTGAGCTCATCAACTTCCAAAGCCTGCAGGAGGGGGCCAGCTTTTATTTGCTACTTTAACTTCATCTGTGGGCAATGGTTTCTATGAGCCTCGCTTGCAAATGATGGATTAACTTGGTAGTTTCTACATAAACATGATTTAAAATCGTGACTCCCCCTTGTCACCCCCCTATCTATGAACTACGATCACCGGCCCCTTCCCTTCTCTCTACTTATTGGTATGCTCTCCATGTTACCTATTGGGCGAAATCTTTGTTCCTTTCACTTTTTATTTGTGCTTTAGATCTGGCATGTCATGGCAGCTGCCTGCATAACCCACTGTTACCAGTTCCTTGAAATATACATAGACTAGGCTTTTGCTCTGACCAGAGGAGTATTTCCCTCTCACCTCATTCTATTGGCTGTTTGGTGTATCATTTCGCCTTCCATTGAGTGCATACATTGAATTGCATAAGCGACGATTTTGTAGCTCAAAAGTACACTCAATTGTAACGCATTAAATGCTTTATCTCGTAGATTCGTTTTTATAGAAGAAACAATCGTTTTTTTGCTTTGTTTTTTCACTGCAGCAAGTTTATTTACATGTTTTAGTCAGTTCCTAAAATGGAAGCCAGACACATGGAGCTTGCCAATGCTTGTTTTTAATTTTAGTGCCTTATAAAGTGCTGATTTAACCCATGGTGTTTCAGAGCCCTTCAACAAACAAGCATTGGAAATGCAATAGGTCTCGCACCATTAGAGTTAGTGCTTTTAGAATTGTTTATGGTTTTTTTTTGTAAATGTTTAGCATTTTTGTTTCCTGTAGCCAATGCTAAAGAATTACAAATAAAAAAAGCCATAAACATTTCTTAAAGCTGTAACTGAAATGGTCTGAGACCTATTGCACTGTGTGAGGGTGAGGTGTTGAGGGTGGGTGAGGGTGAGGGGTTGAGGGTGAGTGAGGGTGAGTGAGAGTGAGGGTGAGTGAGGGTGAGGGGTTGAGGGTGAGTGAGTGTGAGGGTGAGTGAGGGTGAGTGAGGGTGAGTGAGAGTGAGGGTGAGTGAGGGTGAGGGGTTGAGGGTGAGTGAGAGTGAGAGTGAGTGAGGGTGAGTGAGGGTGAGTGAGGGTGAGTGAGGGTGAGTGAGGGTGAGGGGTTGAGGGTGAGGGGTTGAGGGTGAGTGAGTGAGGGTGAGTGAGTGAGGGTGAGGGTGAGTGAGGGTGAGGGTGAGGGTGAGGGTGAGTGAGGGTGAGGGGTTGAGGTTGAGGGTGAGGTGTTGAGGGTGAGTGAGGGTGAGTGAGGTGTTGAGGGTGAGTGAGGGTGAGGGTGAGTTAGGGTGAGGGGTTGAGGGTGAGTGAGAGTAGTTGAGGCTGAGTGAGGGTGAGTGAGAGTGAGGGTGAGTGAGGGGTTGAGGGTAAAGGTTTGAGGGTGAGGGTTTGAGGGTGAGTGAGGGTGAGGGGTTGAGGGAGGGTGAGTGTGGGTGAGGGTGAGTGAGGGGGAGGGTGAGGGTGAGTGAGGGTGAGGAGTTGAGGGTGGGTGAGGGTGAGTGAGTGTGAGGGGTTGAGGGTGAGTGAGGGTGAGGGTGAGTGAGGGTGAGGCTGAGGTGTTGAGGGTGAGTGAGGGTGAGTGAGGGTGAGTGAGAGGTTGAGGGCGAAGGGTTGAGGGTGTGAGGGTGAGGGGTTGAGGGTGAGTGAGGGTGGAGGGTGAGGGGGTGAGGGTGAGGGGGTGAGGGTGAGGGGGTGAGGGTGAGGGGGTGAGGGGGTGAGGGGTGAGGGGGTGAGGGGTGAGGGGGTGAGGGTGTGGGGTGAGAGTGAGGGGGTGAGGGTTAGGGGGTGAGGGTTAGGGGGTGATTGTTAGGGGGTGTGAGCGTTAGGGGGTGTGAGCGTTAGGGGGTGTGAGCGTAAGGGGGTCTGCGGGTTAGGGGGTGTGAGGGTGAGTGTGAGTGAGGGGGTGTGAGGCTTCGGGTGTGTGACGTTGCGTGAGTGTGTGTGAGGGTGAGCCGGTGTCCTTTGCATATAAGAAATGCACCAAACAGAAAAAAAATACAATATATGTGTATATCTGATATTTTGGAAGGAGGGCAGCTAAGTGCCTTGCATTTTAGTACAGGTGTGATTTGAATTGCCAAGCTCTTTCAAGACAATTTGACATTATTGCAATCCGAGAAGCCAACCACACCCTTCAAGTGCAAACACTTGTTCTGCCTCCAGGAATTTTCAAAGACTGCTGAATAACCATTTCATATTTTAGTTAATGGCGGGGGCAGTGGGAAGTGTTTTCATATATTGTCCGAAATCACATTCTCACCCCCCCCCCCCTCAGTCCCAGCTAAATAAAAAAAAAGTAACAAAGTAACGATCCCATGTATGTTTCTGTTCTTAAAATATTAAAAAAAACAACCTGGCCATACTAAAATGTTGCACTAAAAGCGTCGAAAAGCATTGGTGTGAGACCCATTTGTGCCTCGAAAAGTTGTAAGATAGGCGCTTGGGCTCCTCTGTAGGATGGAAGAGAGAATATGTGTCTAGGGTCCTCTTTTAAATTTAACATTTAACCCCTGATGTGCTTTTGAGAAGCTTTACCGCGTGTTATGTCATAGGTCACGTGTAGAGCGCCTGCGCCGCCTCAATGCGCTGCTGTACAAAAAACACTTCAAAGAGAGGGGCAGGCATGCTTCCCAATGAGGCTGCCAGCTTACCCTGGATGCTATAAACAAAGAGGGCGTTCGATTAAACCGCTGCTCCAGCACGATTAATCTACATTTTTTCAGCGCCATTAAATCTGATTTTCCAGCACTAATCGTGAAACCCCTGATACAGTGGAGGCGGATTTAATAAAAAACAAGTAAAAAAAATCAGGAAACCACACTAGAGGATTAAGAAGTTCTTCACAAAATATATATTTTATTGTATGTGGCTGGAGAAAAATGTAAACAATTAAAGGGTATGGTCTTTTGAGTAAAATTATGCAAGTACAAATGCTACAGGACAGTTTCCTCTGCTCCCGGCTCCCTTTCTAGTGTCGCCTTTATCGCTCAAACTCATTTGGCGCTGCGTAGGCATTTGAATTTGGTGAAACCCGCATTTACCAAAAATATGCATTTGCTTATGCATACGATAAGTAAGGATCGTGTGTAATCGCCTATCCTTTAATTATTAATAATGACCTGGCGATAATAAAGTGTCACAATAAAAGTGGTGAAAAGCATTACTGTGAGACCCTTTGTGCCTCGAAACGTTATTCGATAGGCGCTGGAATGCCTATGCTTACTTGGCAAAACAAAAACAAAACAAAGATGGAAAAGGGGCTTATATTTAAAAACACGTTATCAATTGCGTTCTGATATAATACAGGGAGCGATTTGATTAAGCACAGGGTGGCTTGGTGTGATAAATAGAATATCAATTCTGGATGTCATTTCACAATTGGAAAACACGTATATTACTGAAATGAGCCTAGTCGCAATGCACGTGTCATAAGTCTATGTACTGAAATATTTTCCAAGTACTAATTCAAGAGCTTATTTTATTGCATGAGCTTAAAATAGTATAGAGTGCATTGCATGCGTGTTACTTCAATGAGACGGCCAAACAAAATGTGTACATGCTATAATGCCTCTTATAACACACTTTACCATCACCCCTTCCATTCAACTGTGAAAAGTCTCTTCCGCGTTTTCCACAGGAAATGACGCACCTCCCTATCTTCAAATGATCCCTACGAACAATTGTCACGCTCTCCCACTAAAGCACTCCCATTTGTATGCAAGTTAAATATTTATTATATGAGAAATCTCATTTTCTATGGCTGTTCAAACGTAAAGCGCACTAATAACCATTAGATGGGCGGAGAAGCACAAGATACAATAAAGAAATCATAAGCATGAGCGTGAAAAAAAAGCGAAAGAGAAAGCAGGGTAACCTGACCCAGGAGGGGGGAGGAGGGAGGAGAAATGCGTCTCGGCCGGAGCAGGCCGCAGCAGAGGGACATCGAGTTGAAATCCCTGTGGTGACCGGGCATGGGAGGCAGTTCGTAGAAGTCAAAGAAGAGGGTCTTGTGAGTCGGCTACACGGCGCCAACAATTTGACTACAGGCGAGAGTTTTAAGGATTTATAGTTAGACCTTTGTTGGACTTGTCCTAGTTAAATGGCCATTTTAAGGTCAGGGGATTGTGACAAAGGGGCATAAGAGAAACTCGCTCACCGTTTCACGAGAAGAATCTTCGTGCTGGCCTGTGGGGGTCCTAGTTAAATGGCCATTTTAAGGTCAGGGGATTGTGACAAAGGGGCATAAGAGAAAGTCGCTCACCGTTTCACGAGAAGAATCTTCGTGCTGGCCTGTGGGAGGCGGCCCATGTGGGTCGAGGCAGGTCAGGGCTCTCATGTGCTCACTGGGTCTCCTAGAGGGAAGAGAGAGAAGGGGAGGAGGGAAGAGAGAGAAGGGGAGGGGGGAGGAGAAATGCGACACGGCGGGCAGGGGAGGGGGCGGAGCGGGGAGAGGGAACAGACGGAGAGAAGGCAGATAAGGGGAGGGGGGAGGAGAAATGCGACACGGCGGGCAGGGGAGGGGGCGGAGCGGGGAGAGGGAACAGACGAAGGGACGGCAGATAAGGGTAGGGGGGAGGAGAAATGCGACACGGCGGGTGAGGGAACTGATGTGCACGCGCTTTTAAGCTCATTGCGCATGCGCATTGAGCTTAAAAGTCACGGGCACTGCAAGGAATCGCCACGATTCCTTGCATGTTGGACAAAGAGTGGATAAGCCCCTATAGTCTCGCTTGCTCGATGCGCATGCGCATCGACAGGCGAGACCTAAAAATTCCTAATGGATAGCAGCTCGAGTTGCCATCCTGCTTACATACAGTACATAGGATATGGACACAATATAATGTAAGATTTATAATTTGAATTTAAATATGTACATTATAATATGCTGTCACACAGCCGGAGTTTCAGTTAATGGTGTGGTTTCCAGTCATGCCAGGCTTGGAATCTATTTACAATGCACTTTAAAATTCCCAAATGTACAGTCATTGTAGGCCCCAGATCTTGCATGAAGCTGGCCATAGGTCATGCATGATGTACACCGAGCCATGATAACTAGACTCTGGGGTTTACTGCGATCTAACATCAGTGGTGTAGCAAGGGGGGGGGGCGCCTCGGGTGGCATGAGTTCTGGGTGCGCTCTTACCTGTGGCCGTCGCAGGGAATTGCCAGCACCCCCCACCCCGCTCTTATATAAGGCAGTCGCCTCAGGGACCACCACAGGCAGCAAAATCTCTAGCTATGCCGCTGTCTAACATTTCCAGTGCTTAATTTGTAATTTTGTAAAAATAAGTGCTAAGGCTAGCGTCAGGAGGCCACTGCAACCTGCACCACACATTGGCCCTGCCATGCTGCCAATGATAGTAACAACACAACTACTAATCGTTATACTCCTGCAAGTGTGACAATTCAGACTATTCCAGGCCCCAAAAGCTATAAGATTGGCTTGAGTGGGAGGCAATAGTCATTTTTTATATATATTGAATTGTTATTTAACTATTGTTGTTTTCAGCTCTAAGTTAGTGAGACAGCGCCACGTTGTGGCAGAAAGTCCCAAGCGCCAGTGTTGACAATTAAGTGCCAGTGCCGAGCACCAGAAATCACTAGCTCAAATAAAGCACTGGACTTTTCACTGTTAATGATAGCCATACAAGGCATGGTAACTGTGCATGCAAATTGAAATACCATTCATAAACAATGTCTACCTTTGTGATTCATGACTCCTTACCATTTTCCACACTTTTTCCATGAAGCTCTGTAACGTTCCATGGGCTAATGTCTGTGCTGCAGAAAAAAAGTAAATAAGAATAAAACCTCTGAGGAGCAGTTCAACTACTTCCACCTGCGAGGTAGGAGGGGTGTAAAGATCGCACTAGAGATTTCAGCAGGTGTTTTGGTGCCATACTCAAAGTGCATTTTCCTCCTAGCACTTTTTAAGAGCACCCATGCACCTACACCCTGTTTATTTGGTTCTTGAATGCACCCCCACCCAGTGGAGCTGCGCTGTGCTATCGGTGATCGCCTTCAGCCTAAGCATTGAAAAGGGCTGGTACAGCCTGGTACATTTCCTGGGCTCAGTGCCATGCGGGTGCCTGCTGGACTGCGATGAATGACAAAGGCATAAAAGTCCTTCTCTAAATTTTTGCCAGGTGTAAGTGGTTTATTCTGTTCATCTCCTCCTGACCTGCATCAGAGGAAAGTGGGCAGATTGGAGGAGGCTAGGACATGGTGATGTCATTGCAGATGAAGGGGTGGGAAGGACTCCCTGCCCTGCCGCAGCAGTGGGCCAAGTACCTTTCTGCACACAGAAATAGCAACCGGTTCTTTGATGGGATTGTTTTCATGCTGGACATATATACTTTAGAAGCCTGTCAATCAATCAATCAGCATTTGTAGAGTGCAGCACTGGCACCCCTGGGGGTATCTGAGCGCTGGGGTGCGAGGTCTCTGTCAAAATGCCAGGTCTTGAGGAAACCGGCAGGAAGACGGAAGAACCATTAAAAAAAAAAGCAAAACAGGGGGCAGAAAACAAGCTAGCAGACAAGGCAAAACAGAGGGCAGAAAAACGAGCAGAAAAGGCAAAACAGAGGAGAGGTGGGCAAAACAGAAGGAAAAAAAGAGCAGTAAAGGCAAAATAGGGAGCAGAAAATGACCAGAAAGGCAAAAAAGAGGGCAGAAAAATGAAACAGAGGGCAGCCGGCAGACAGGCAGCAGAGGGTAGTGGACTGCGGGCAAGCTGGACAGGAGATCTGTCGCGGGGGGAGCTGGCACGAGGACCTGTATCAAGAATTCTGTATTGTATGATATAATCCTGTTTAGACTATGTAGATTTACTCTGCATGTCTTGTGATTAACCTGTGAGGCTTGGGTCGATGATATTAGCTTGTGTAAAGCAAAAACCATACGGTTCAAGAGGGTCGCAAACATTCCAAGATCTACAAACTTTTGATAAGAATACAAAGGTGTTAAAGTGTTCTAGCTATGGAAGTTATTCTCATTTGGGTAATGCTCAATTTTGTCCTGCCATCGACTGTCTCTGTTACAAATATATAAGCAAAAGCCATGTTGCTAGAGTATGTAAATCTGCTTCAATTAGGATACACAAATCTGTTAATTCAGCAGGAATTGTGCCTATAGAGTGTAGTACTAGGGATGAATATGTGGTGTTATATGTGCTGTTATCTGTTGATGGGATTAAAAGCGAGCAGCGTAGTAAGGAAGGAAGCAAGCAAGCAAAATGCTTCAATTCCAGTAGCGTGTATTTAACAAGAGTGTATTCAATAGACCGTATTGTGTGATCAATATATCAGATATGCCTGTTAAGATGACTGCAAATACTGGTTCTCCATCAACTCCAAAATGGACCAAGGAGTGGGAAAAGTTTCAGGAAATAATGTTGAGGGAGACCAGTGTAAAGGCAGTAGTGTAAGGTGGCAAGCCTATTAATGTGCAGTGAGTTAGTTTGATGCTCCACTCGCGTTCAAAAACTACTCTACCAAAGGTGTAATTTATATAGCCAGAGATGTGCCTTGTTTACTTGGATGGCTGGAGCAGAAGAATTTGGAAATCATTCTGGATCCCAATAACCCAGAACAAGTGTTTCTGCAGAAAGAATGCTTAAATGTGTATGTATATGGGTTAAGGAATTGCTAGACATGTTCTTCCATAGGCTAGGAAAACTCAAGGGATATTCCCGTTGTGTACAGTTGAGGTGTGATACCCGATCTATCGTTAATACAGTGATAAGAGGTCCCTTAACTTTAAGGTCAGAGTTGAGGAGGGAATTTGAAATGTTGTGCATATAGGATAATGCTGAAACCATTGAGAGTTCTGATTGCTTATCCCTAGTTGTGTTGGCACACATTGCTAATTGGGCTGTATGGATGTGTGTAGATCTGCAAGATCTAAATACCAATGTACGGGTGGACCAGCACCCAGTGCCATAATTTCTGAGATGCGAAACACCGTAAAAGGATACCATGGTTTTCTATAAATTAAATATGGCATTGGCCTATTATCAGGTTCTATTAAATTGGGATTCACAACTTTTGATGTCTTTTGTCAGTCCTGAAGAGGCGTTAAGGCTTAAATACATGCCTTCTGGTATGTTGTCAGCATCTACATTATGTCAGTGACTTATGGAAAATAACTTTAAGGATTTAGCTGCAGTTGTACAACTTCAAGACGAGCTGTTGGTTTACGACCAGGATAAGGAAACTAATTATATGAGGTTGGCTCAGGTATTGATTATCTTAAGGGACAAAGGTGTTACCTTGAAGGTGCAAATGTCAAAATTAGGTGCCTCAGGAGTGGATTATCTTGGTTTTCAGTTGTCAGTATGAGTTGTGGAAACTAAAGAGAGTTTAGTTAGGGCTATTTCCAAATTCCTTGCAGCAGGTGCCAAGGACCATTTGAGGTTGCTCTTAGGCGTGATTGATTTCTAACTGTTTGGAAAAGACCAATAGCATACGTAAACACCTTAAGGGGAACAAAAGGTGTCCAACACAATCCTTGTGTGAGACAAGGATTGTGAGGGAGAGTTTCTGCAGGTCAAGCAAGAATTTGTTTATGCCATTCCTCAAAACCATTTGTCCTTGTGTGAAAATCAAGGATGCAAGCCCTTATAGCTTAGGTGACGTACTACTTCAGTGCCGGAACAGAAAGGATAAGTTGATGGCCTTTCCTTCTTGGTGTTTAAAGGAGGCTTAAGCCATGTACTCCGTCACTGAGTTAGTGTCATTTATATGCTAGTGGGACATAAACTACTTTTGGAGTTATTTGTGGGGTTCAGAATTTACAATCAGAGTTGATTTGTTTAGTAGCAATAGGGCTGGAAAGGCCAACCCCAGGATAGCCTAGTGGCAATATGGACTGCATGAGTTTTCCTGCAAGTTAGAGTCATCCCAGAAGATCACAATATTTCTCCCCATTGTTTGACATCTTTGCCAGTTAGTGGTGTTGATGGCCAAGATGAGGAGAAGGATGAGTATTAGATTGTAGTGGACTCTTCTGGAGGTACCAAAGCATAGGAAGAAGATGGAGTGATTAGGAGAGAGTATGATCGTGAGGGGTGCCCAGGGTCTAAGAAAGTATAAGATAAAGTTATGGCCTAAGGACATCTGGCCTTTGAGATGGCTCTAGATGAAGGGTATTTGAGACATACGGAATTGCTAGTGGCACCAGAGAAATTACGCTGCAAAGTTGTTAGTAAGGCTCTGGAAGGTCATATTGGCATGAGGGCTGTGAAAAGAAGGTTGAGGGGTAATTTTTGGTGGCAAGGATTGGATGAAAATCTTGAGCATGTTGTGAGAGATTGTATGTCCTGCACAGTTTGCGACAAGTCTAGTCACTGTACCATTTCTGGTGGATTCAGCACCGGTTCCAGAAAGGAGTGTGAATTTGGGATATATATCATTAATCTCATTTATGTGAAAAAGAGGTACGCCGAAGTATGGGATGGTATGTATGGATTATTTTTCTCGCTGTCTGGACGTAATGTTTTTAAACTCTCTCAAGAGTACCCATGTGATTGAACTTTTGGATACCTTGTTTTCTAGGGTGGGTGTTCCATAAGAGGACGTGACAGATAATGGGACACAGTTGTCCCTAAGGGAATGTGAGGTTTATTTGGAATATCTGTGTGTGACACATATGAAAACTTTTTTATATTATCTGATGAGCAATGGCTTCATGGCGATGTTTAATAGATTAATCAAGGACAAGGATGTGATTGGGTAATACTCTGAACTGTGAGGTGTATTTGAGAGTAATGTGGGCCGTCACTCCCCCTCCCCGATGGCAAACACTGTTGTGCCATCCTTTGTTCTAATGACAGGATGTGTTCCCACATCCAAACTAGTTACACCTTGGATGGGTATGTCGAAGTTACCGGTAAAATAGATTAATGATGCATCCAGTTGAAGGAGGTGTTCACGGGTGAAGAACTTTGAATTGGGTGCAAAAGTCTTTGGGGATGAAGATTGGTAATTGGGTTAAGATGAAGTTGCCTGGGAATACCTAAAATATTGGAGTTAAAAATAGCACATTTAGCGCAACCGTGAGATTATGATGAAAAATTGAAAAATTGCGATTTCAGACTGCGCAAAAAAAATAGTAAAATATAAATGAGACTATGAGTTGCTAAGGCTTGCCCTGATAGTAGTGGCATGGATTGTGACTCAGTAGTAGCCCTAGACCTTAATATTATACATGTTGTAACAATGTAACAAATTGTATTTACAGTGGATTGTTACTGCCTCTCATTTGTAGATAATGATGCTGTTGATAGACAGCCGACCATGTCTCTTTGTTCATGCATTTTTTATGCCACCTAGCAGACGAGTCCAGCTGGCTGTCCTGGGATGTGGAAAGGACTCCATAAGCAAAGGCACTGTGCATAGGAGTTTCTCAGTCCCTCTCGTATAAATTGTGCAATTTTTTAAAAATTCAACCAGAGAATGACAGCAACCTCTCCCCACCCACTACTGTTGTCCTGTGTATGGACCAAACATTAACACCTCCCCAAAAACCCTTAATTTATTCCCAAAACATCGACTATGTGAGAAGATGAGCTGATTCCTGCCTTGGGTCATGGTAGACCTGGCTCTTTGACACGATTTGCATTTGGCTTTCTGAAGTAATGTCAATGGATTAAGATGGAAAATCTTTTTACTTTGGTGTAAGAACATAAAGCCCTCTTCCTCTTAGCTCCCCATCTTTCAACTTTGCAAACAGTGTCCTCTGACATTGAAAGGCCTCCCAGTTTTAACTTTCTATTGATATAAGCGCCTAAGCGCCTAGCGGACACCCCACGAGCAGCGGAGCTAGCGCTGCATCGCGGGACAGCTGGTTGAAAGGCCGCCATCGCTGCACTCGCGAGGCCACGCCCACCTCACTGGCCACGCCCACTCCCCCGCCTATAAGTAGCGCTGACTGAAAGTGCAGGTAACCATTACCTACACCTCTGAGGCGGAAGCCGGAGGCCAAGTCTATCGCTTTTTTAAAAATTGTGTATTTTGTGTTTCACTTCTTTTAAAACTTGCCAAACCTCTCCCTGAGCTTAGATAGTACTAAGCGCCTAGCGGACACCCCACGAGCAGCGGAGCTAGCGCTGCATCGCGGGACAGCTGGTTGAAAGGCCGCCATCGCTGCACTCGCGAGGCCACGCCCACCTCACTGGCCACGCCCACTCCCCCGCCTATAAGTAGCGCTGACTGGAAGCGCAGGTAACCATTACCTACACCTCTGAGGCGGAAGCCGGAGGCCAAGTCTATCGCTTTTTTAAAAATTGTGTATTTTGTGTTTCACTTCTTTTAAAACTTGCCAAACCTCTCCCTGAGCTTAGATAGTACTAAGCGCCTAGCGGACACCCCACGAGCAGCGGAGCTAGCGCTGCATCGCGGTACAGCTGATTGAAAGGCCGCCATCGCTGCACTCGCGAGGCCATGCCCACCTCACTGGCCACGCCTACCCTCTCCCTAAATGTGACATCCACGCAAGCGCAGTGGACGAGCGCAGCGGGAGCGCCTAAGGCAAGCCAGTCTGCGCCCGTCCGCGACCATCAGCGGCCCAGGCCCCATCCCCCTGGCCAAACCATCTCGGACCAACATGGGATAGTAACCTATACGAGGCAGGCGTTACTACAGCTGCGCAGGAGGCTGCCGCCGGAATGCGAACACAAGCTGCAGGTGGAACAATGGCCCCTGAAGTGTGTGGGCTGCGGCCATACTATCCTCAGAGACCAAGCGACGAGTAAGGAAGGTAATGAACTATCTGCCTTATTACTGAACTGTCGATCGATGAAACGTCATAGCTTGAACATTTATGACCTACTGATAGATGACAAACCCGACTTGGTCTTCTTGACAGAAACATGGCTGGATGAACAATCCATCCCTGATATCATAGAGGCCCTTCCTCCCGGCTTTAATATTCTTCACATTAATAGAGGGGTTCAAAGAGGGGGGGGGGATAACCATTATCCACAAAAGCGAACTGTCAGTCTCTCTTGAACCGACTTCCATTAATAAATGTGAAGCGGGACTCTTTTCTATTTCGGTTAGCCCCAACTGCACCATTAAGGGCTACCTTATCTATCGTCCTCCGGGTGTGGCGACTGCGTTCATTGAAAGCCTCCTGGAAGCTCTAACGCAATTTGCTTTACGCCATAATAAGTTTATGATTGTAGGAGACCTCAACGTGCATTTGGATGATGTCAACTGCAGAGAGGCTGTTTCCCTAATTAATGAACTTAGAGCTCTCATGTTTGTTTTAGCTGACAACAGAGCCACCCATCAAGCAGGACATCTGCTGGACCCAATTTTTACAAACTGGGAAGATATAAGTGTCTCTGTTCCGATTAAGATCCTGTGGTCAGATCATTATTTGATCCCTTTTAAACTCAGAAGACTGCCCAACAGGGGGCCTTTACAGAAACCTCCCGTTATTAGGCGCAGGGACTGGAGGAAATTCAGTCACGACGCCTTCAGTCAAGCCCTAGGACAGGAACCCCCAAAGCTCAGCGACAATTTGGTTGAGGCGTACAGGATGTATGACGAATGGGTTCAAGGTGCGCTGGATAATGTAGCCCCTTGGACTCATAAAGCCATGGCAGGGAGCACGAAATCCGCTCCGTGGTTCACCGCTGAGCTGCGCGCCGCTAAAACCAAATGTAAAACCTTGGAGCGTAGATGGAGAGTGGAATATGCCCCCTCACTACGTGAAGTCTATAAGAGTGAACTAAGGTCCTACCACAGCCAGATCAGGAAATCTAAAAGAGAGTACTATAATAAAAGGATTGACTGTGCAGAGAACACATCTAAAGAGCTCTTTATGATTCTGAAGGAACTCTCCGCCCCTCTAGCGAGTTCAGGGGAAGTCCCCCCCTCGACTGAGTCATGCAATGAGATCGCAGACTTCTTTATAGGGAAGGTAGAAAAGATCTATGCATCGTTTCAGACTAACTCTGAAGCTACAAATCTGCCCGTCCCCAACTGCGGAAATAAGGTCAGGGAAGAACTTAGGAAATTTGTGGTTCCCCAAGCAGAGGAGCTTATCAACATCCTATCGGACATTCACTCGGGCTCTCCCTTAGATGCGGTACCAGCGAGGATTCTTCGCAGTCATCTTCCCCAGGTAGCGAAGCATATAGGTGACATGGCCTCGCTTTCCTTCCAGGAATGTCTAGTTCCGGATAGCTGGAAACTGGCCCAAGTCGTCCCAATAAAAAAGAAAGCCCACATAAGCATAACGCAATTAGACAACCTGAGACCAATCTCCCTCCTTCCCTACTGTGCGAAGGTAGTAGAAAAACTGGTTAACCGACAGCTGGTGAGCTTTGTGGAGGAAAACAAGCTCCTCCACACGTCTCAGTCGGGATTCAGAGCCAAACACTCGACAGAGACCGCCCTCCTCCTATCGACAGAACTGCTGCGGGGTAAGGCGGATGAGGGTCACACGGCCGCACTGGTCCTACTGGACTTAAGTGCGGCGTTTGACACCGTATCACACCCCGTATTACTGGACCGCCTGAATGAAAAGGGAATAACCGGACCTGCACATGAGTGGTTGGTTTCCTTCCTTAAGAACAGGAGATTTCAAGTGCATTGTCCACCATGTAAATCCAGTGTAAGATGTCTCAGGCAAGGGGTTCCACAGGGCTCGATTTTGAGCCCCACATTATTTAACCTGTACATGGAACCCCTTGCCAAATTGGTGGAGTCATATGGTGTTGCAATAGTCTCCTATACAGACGATACACAACTGGTGATCAATCTGTCCCGTGATCCAGTTGTGGATGCTGAGAATTTCTCGGCCTGCTTGGTGGCACTTGACGGCTGGATGAAACAGAACTATCTCCGCCCTAATGGTAATAAGACGGAAGTTCTTATCGTAGGTCCCTGTCCTTCCATCTGGACTTCTGCCTGGTGGCCCATTGAACTGGGCCCTGTCCCGGCCCCGGTAGACACAGTTAAAAACCTTGACTTTCTTCTGGACTCTAATCTAGCCTTTACCAATCATGTTGGTAAGGTTGCCGGAAAATGCTATGGCCTCTTGAAGGTCCTGAGGAAAATCCTGGACCTATTGCCCCCCAGCTCCAGAAAAACTATGGTACATGCCTTGGTCACCTCCCATTTAGACTATGGGAACTCCCTCCTATGTGGACTTAGCAAAAAAGGCCTAACACAGCTACAACGCGTCCAGAACGCAGCTGCCAGGCTGGTCCTTAACCTCCCTAGGAGAGCCTCTGGGAAACATGCATTACGCTCCCTTCATTGGCTCCCAATAAAGGAACGAATCAAATTTAAAACTATGTGCATCACCCACCATATAGCTCACAAAAAAGCACCTCCATATCTCCAGGACTTACTTCCAGTCTATCGCCCCTCACGCCCTCTGAGGTCGATGGGCAGCATGCTATTAGTGGTGCCACGGATACACAGAGCAAGGATGGGAGGACGTTCCTTTAGACACCATGCCAGCAAAGACTGGAATGACCTACCCATCGAATTGAGGATGGAGCCGTCTGAAACCAGGTTCAGACAGAGGCTGAAAACCCATCTTTTCCCCAACACAAATTCAGCATAGTATGTCCCTGGCCCTAGTGCTCACCCTTTGTGAGCTAAGCTGAAGAGATGTTGGTAGGATTGTCAGCGCGGGGACGCACTGTTCTCTGTGCAACCAAGCGCTTAACAAATGTCATTAACTAACTAACTAACTAACTATATACATTGCACATATTTAGGATGGTCGGTTCAAAATACTGACCATTTAGTTTACTAAAGGCATACATGCCAACATTTTAGAAGAGAAAAGTGGGAGATTTCCCAAAAATTATTGGGAGAATGTATTTCCACCATTGACTTCTATTGAGGCTTGAATCGGGTTATTGTCGTGTATGGGACTTGCAAGTGTGCTACTACTGGGTCAGATATTAGAAATGCAAGTATACTTTTCTTACCTGTCAGGAGCACGGAAAAAGCGCTATGGCAGGCAGAGAAAGCGTGATAAAAATATGGGTCACTGGCCTGCAGGAGCTGGTTACTGCCCATGCAAGCTGCAAGTCACACAAGACCAGTCCCTGTCAGCTGAAGCCCTTCAATGAATTGGGTTTTTGCATGCTGGAATCAGGAGGCGGGAGGCGAGCCTTGAAATCGGTAGTCTTCCGCCTGAATCGGGATGGATGCATGTATGTAAACGTGAGAGGATAAAGTGAAGGCTAGGCCATGTAGAGGCAGAGTGATACAGATGATTGCCGGGATTATCGCTCCAATAATAAAGTAATATGCATTTTAAGTCTGGCGTAAGGCAATGTCTTTTGATTTTTTCTAAAATGGCATGTATAATATACTTACCTATAGAGACTTTCGGCCAACCCTATTCACTCATTGTTCTGCTGTTATGCCGTTCACATTTAGATTCTGCCCCCTACAGCATACGCAGAAACCACAGTTGATGGACAGAATGCAGAACAATGTCATACATTCACCTCAGTACAGAGATCTGGGACTAAATCCATCGTTTTTTTGTATTCCACACCACCCCAGTTCAGACATGGCCAAATGCAAATCAGTCTGACCCTGTGCCTCATGGGAACAGTCCAGCCCGAACTGCCAAGCCATGTCTTCCCTGGACCGGAAACAAGCTTTCGAGGACCGGTTTCTGGCATTCCAGCCGTCTTCAGCCAGGCTTGCTTGGAAACTACAGCATACATTATGGGTACCGGAACAGTTCACTACAATCATTGTCTTACTTCACTGTATGCGATGGCATTCTGCCCTTTCATATGGACAGGGGCGGCTAGAAACTCGGAAAATCAGTGAGGCGCAGTGTGCTGCAAAACTCACCAATATGTTGCCTTCCTCCTCTCTACCGATGATGACGCAGAGCAGGAAGGAAGGTGGTATACTTCCTACATATGAATCCAACCAATCCTGGAGCTGCTGAAAGCAGCTTTAGGATTGGTTGGAGCAGGCTAACTCAGCACTCCGTTTGAGGCTGGGGGCCTGTGTCTTCAATCCCTCAGCTGTTTTACAGCACTGGGATTGCAGGCTTTTAAGGGCGCATGACAGATTGGCCGACTGTAGACATATGCAGGAATCTGTCTGCCCTCCCCCACCATCTTGGTTGTGCTAGTGCGGCCGGCAGCACACAGAATAATACAATAATAATGACAATTTTATTATTCTGTGTATACCTGCTGCGCTTGCTTCAGGGGGGGCAACGCTCCTCAACCTTAACAGAGGAGCCGGTCTTGCATATGGAGCATATCCACACACAAGGTAGTTCCCTTCAGTGTGGGGGACGATTATGGCAATGTGTACATTACAAGGCTAAAAAATGTTGTTACTTTTAGCCATCTTCTTTTTGCTCGAACAAGAGCACAGTAGCTTCACCGTGAATCAATTTTTGCAAAAGCCATGATAAAAGAAAACAAGCATTGACAAAGACAAAAAGCTGGCACCTATTGGTTTTGCCAGTGCCTGTATAATTGTGGTTGCTGTTTTCCCTGTTTCTTATTGATAGAATCGCTACTTGTTGAAGAAGGGTTGATTGAGCTGAAAAGAGAAGAACCCAATCATGTGGGCTATGAACATAAACTACGGGTGGACAGGGATAGCAGCTACTTCCCCTAGATTCTTCTTTGGAACCTCTGCACTTCCCTTGCTACCCCTAGTCTCAGAAGTCATGTATGCAGCAGCCAGAGCCGAAAGTAAACTTGACTTGTATTTATCACTCCCTCCCTGTCCTTCAGCAATAGACAAGAGGGTATTGATTGCTGAATTTGGTCCAAGGGTTCAAACCGTTGAAGTCTTCAGGGCCAAAGGGTGCATGACATCACTTCCGCAACTGCGGGTCTTTTTGTGAATCAACGTCTATCCCTGGGGAGAGATAGCACAAGCTTAAAACTCTATTTTTTTTTTAATTTTCATTACACAGGAGATAATACGAGGCATATGCTTATAAATGTGAACAAGCGAATGCAATGTGCATATTTTTCACCACAGGTTTATAAGAAAGTATGTCAGTGAGCAGTGCAGCATAGTTCATAGGGCCCTCCACAGACCTAGTCTGTGTTTTGATCCAGTAATATGTATAAACCCCAGGAAGTGATGAAAGCAATGATCACAAGAACTCTAACCACTGAGAACCGCTCGGTGCAGCATTCCACCCCATCGTTCTTTAGCCAACCATGCAACACCAGATTAGACACAGCCATATGACGTGACTCTGATCCAGTAGGAACAGTCCAGCCTGAACTGCCCAAGATGAATCCTTTCTGAACCAGAACACATGCAACCCAAGACCAGTTTCACCCCGATTGGGGCTCCTCAGAAGATCCTACCCAAGGGCTCATAAAAGCTTCAGACATTTTTTAATCCGCTCTTCACCGTGCAGCGACATCCCGAGCCTTGTTGACTTTGGACGATGCCATTCCCAGGTTGAGTGGAGTCAACAAGAGTTGACTCTGCGGCTGAAGTCCGTTGCCGATGTTGGCAGCCGGTCTGCTTCACTGAATGCTGCATTGGCCATTTTTTGCCAGTGACGGGCCAGCTGGGTGCAGCTGCGACCTCACCTGGGATCAACTTCCTGGCCGAGCTCTGCTGGTCTTCTGGGAGAAGGATGTCACTTTTCCTACCGCTGAGATTTTGATGAATTGGTTTCCAGGTATAAAGACAGACAGACACGTGCATGTGAACAGAGAAGCACCCTGTTCCTCTTTTTTTCTGCGATATCAGCTATCCATAATTCTCTCACCTTTTAAAATTTGCTTATAACTCATCCTTGTGAAATGTTAGTTTTTTTTGCCGCACAAAAACAATAATTGATGGCATTTTCCTCTTTCTATGCGTGCTGCAACTGCAGCACGCATAGAAAGAGGAAAAAAACCAAGGAAAAATAAAAGTATTTCTCCTCGTTGCGTCACTCCTATGCCTCCCCTTCGGAAGTGTAGGGTTCTGACACATTCCCAGTTTACAAAAAGGTGACTCACCAGTGGTGCAATGGCCTTGTAAATGAGGACCTAAGTGTAGATGGTGCGTGTTTCTATTTATTTATTTATTTTATTTATTTATTTTTAGAGTTTTCTATAGCGCGAACTTGAACCGATTAGGTTATCAGAGCGCTTTACATAGCACCAGTTCCGTTACATGTTATCACAGCAGTTTCAACCACCTAAGAGCTCCCTAATCCCCCATCCTGGGTCCCTGTCATAGATAACAGGTACTGCCAAAAGTGAGAGGCGCTGAAGAGATCCCGGAGAACCCTTGTTGAAAGTATGTTCAATTGCACATAATGATGACACATACAAACAGCAGAACTAATGTGGCACAGGGGCCAGTTGACATCCGTGCTCGTGTCACAACATGGCACCATTCCCTCCAACTGGGCCCCTGATTAAGGCAGATGGGGCTACCTCACTCTATAAAAGGTAAGGGTTGTTGAATACTTGGTGCACACTTCATGTCTCTCCTCTGACAAAAGACATTCAGATCGAAGGTCTGCCACTAACAAGCCAATATAAGATAGGGAAGAAAGCCTGCCCGCCAGGCGGCCATGTCAAAGCGACGATCAGTGGCTGAGAAACCATGTAATGAGATGGATGCCTTTCAGTTCTTGTCCGTGTCTGTGTATTGCTTTTTATAAACGTCTCTAGTAATTATATTTATAAATATATAGATATTCGTTAGTTCTGCTTAACAAATGTACATATTACTTACTTTACTTCTAATTCAGCATCTCATATGAAGTACACTCTATCTCACCTTATACCTCTCTCAATATATCTTGTACCTTCACTCTCTGACTCATCCCTAACCTCATTCTATTCTCTCCGACGCAGCACCCTAGTTCTTACCCTATACCTCTCTTAATAAATCCTCTACATTTACTCTCTGACACATCCCAATCCCCATTCTACTTCTATTGTATTTTATTGTAATTGCATTTAAATAGCGCTTACTACCCCTGACAAGGCATCAAAGCGCTTTTTCATCGAGTAGTACGCTACTCCGGAACCCCTAAAGGATTAGTAGTAAATTAATCCCCAAAATAACCCTTTCTAGACTCTTCCCTCCTCTACTCCTCCTTGCATCATCTCAAACCTCTTTTACTATTCAGATCTTCCAAACAAGCCTTTTTAAACCCTTCCCTCTGACTCTTCTCCCCACCTCCCTTTTTACTCATCCCAAATGTCCTCCTACTGCTATGTTCTCCCAAAAACACTTTCTAGACCCTCCCTCTTCTATCCCTCCACTATCGTTTTCAATCCAACTAACAGACTCACTTGCCCACCATTCAAATTAATTTGATATTTCCCTATACTAATTCAGTTTGGGTTCCGGAGTAGTGTGCTACCCGCCGAAAAGCACTTCAACACCTCATCAGGGGTAGCAAGCGCTATATAAATGCAAACCCTTCCCACTTATATCCCACCACTATCCTTTTTCAATCCAAATAGGAAACTCACATGTACACTGCTCAAATTACTTTCATATCTCCCTATCTTAATTCACTTCTAATCCTTTTTGGGTTGCAGAGTACCATGCTACTCGCCGAAAAAGCAGGGCTAGTAAGATCTACATAAATGCAATTATAATTTAGATGGCTTCAATGATTTAATGTTGACCGTATAATGTTTTCCACAGGTCTGCTCCCGCTCCAGCATCCGGAGGCCCTGATGCTCCTTCAGGGCCACCGACAGGACCTCCTCCAAACCTGACCAGTAACAGGCGATTGCAGCAAACACAGGCCCAAGTGGGAGAGGTGAGTGTTACCACCGACGCCCTGCATCTCGTGTTGTGGAAGGTACAGTCAGTTCACCCTGAGAAGTTATTCAGACTTCCTCTTCCTCCATCTTGGTCAACTAGTCACATCTCTGCCACTGTTTCCATTCTCTTCATCTATAACCAATCTCCTTACAACTTGCCTTCTTTAAATTTTTCCTTATGATTTCTCCTTTGCTTCCACTCTACCTCTGCCTATTGAAATCCTCTTACCCACTTCAAATGTCCATTGCTATAGTGTTTCCTCCATTTCCTATCCTTCACTCTCCTTGTTTTCCCCACACTCTCTTTCGGCTTTCATAGGGTGAAGGGTAGCCACTTTACTCAGCATCCAGAGTCAGATGCTTACAAATCATTCAAAGCCGAGCAAGAAGCCTGGCACTTAAAAGGGGTTTGGATAGGTGTGGCATTTCCAAAGTGGTTGCACATCTCTGCTGAATGGTTAGCACTGGCCACAAACACAGACAGAGGTGGACAGAGGCAGACAAAGGCAAGCCTTTTGAAAACCCTTTTTCTTAGAATCTAAGATGGCCGACTATGAGCCGAGGCAACATGATAAGAGAGTTTCACAGTGTGGGAGCATGCCCAGAGGATGCTTAGCTCCCACGCGGACTAGACTATATCTGGCATGACAACCTGCCCGACTGAGGAAAGTACTGATTATACCTCATCTTATCCCCAAAGTCTTACTTTTTGGAAAAGTTGGGTACATGCCAAAGATCATGTTGTGGAGGATGCAAATAGCTTTGGACTGGGAGCCAGAGGAGAGGCTGGGTCAGAGGAGTAGCATAATCAGATTTTCTAGTCCCAGGATGAGGCTGACAGTGGCACTCTGGACCACCAGCAACTGAAACTGGTGCACAAGCTACCTAGATGTCTCTGGGAGAAATAGTTGCTGTAGTGATAGCATAACCTCACTAGGGCTGTGACAAGATAATACTCCTTCACTTTGTGAGGCAGTGAGGATCTTCCTTAGAAGCTGCAAATGCTGGGGCTCTGATCAGTTTGAAAGCTAACTCAACCCTAAGATTCCTTGCTACCGTCACTGGCATTGGCTACATTACAAGATCCTCCAGCCAACAAGGGTTGCCCCTAACTGTCTCTAAATACCACATCTTTGTTCTTGTCAGTGTGAAGCTGCAGCCAATTGCTGGCCATCGAGTCATGCGTCATCAGCACTCCGTGTTAAAAACTCTCTGTCCGCAATAACAAACATATCATTGGCCAAACAGATTGGGACCCTGGCGCATCAGCATAAGATTGAAGTCATGGACTGGAAAAGAGAACAAATTGGCTTAATGTACAGACTGAAGAGGCTGGATAACCGCGAGGAGTCCTGAGGTGCTTCACAAGTGAACCTCGTGAGTCTGAAGGTGAAGGGGTAATCGAGAGGCCTTGCAAGTCCTAATTGAGGGACTGAAGCCACTTTAAGATAGTTCCATAGACACAGAGGCAGAAAATAGCTGAGAAGGAATGCATTGTTGACTGTGTGTAACCAAGAAGGATCAATATACTGATGAAACCAGCACCCACAGCATCTCACGACTCATCGATTGCCATCACCTTTATTGATTCCATTCCAATACGAGGTTGAAAGCTCATCAAAAAAGTGCTAAGGCAAGTGTTGTTTTCAAAGCAGCCATAGGGGTCAGTCGATACTTAGGCTGCTAAAACCTTAGAGGCCACATACACCAGAGAGATTAACAGAAAGTTACACTGGTCGGACAGGTCAAGATTAGATTTGTTTATGAGCAGACTGACCCAAGTAGACTTACATTCCTTGGGAAACATGTCAGAGACCAGAGAGACATTCCAAAGGGCAGCAAGATCCTGGCCAAGAAGAGCGGAGGGTAGGGCCTGGTAGAGCAGAGAGTTAGATTCGAATGTGTTCCAAGTTAAAGAAACTTGCAGCCTTATTCATCAAAGACCCATTTTGCGAGTCTTTAATAGCGATTCATAAGGAATCACTATTACAGACTCGCAAAATAAAATGCGATTCCTACACATTCCTTATTTGCGATTAGCAAATTGCTAATCGCAAATAAGGAATAACTCCCCATTCATTCCTACGGGCCAAAAGGCCCATAGGAATGAATGGGGAGTATTCCTTATTTGCGATTAGCAATTTGCTAATCGCAATTAAGATAGCGATTTAAAGGGTGCCAGGGGCCAAAGGACACCCTGTAGCATTCCTGAAATGCAAATTTAAACAGGTGTTGCGCACACACATGTCCAAAGGACATGTGTGTGTGTAACATGCAAAAGATAAAAATGCACTAAAGTGCTTTTTACTCTTTTTTCGCAATTTACCACGAAGTCAGACTTCGTGGTAAATTGCGACCAAATATTGCGAATTCGCAATTTCAAATTGGTTGATGAATTGCATTTAAGGAATCTCTATTAGAGATTCCTTAAATCCAATTCCTCGCAAAAAAGCAATTTCGCTAATAGCGATTTTTGCATTTGGGATGATGAATCCCAAATGCAAAAATTGCACTCGCAAAGGGCCAGATTCTCAGAATCTGGCCCTTTGCGAACGCAATTTCGCTTGATGAATCGGGCTGTTGGTTTTCTTTAAGGCAACAGGTCAATGTCTGCACTAAGAAGACTCACGGGCAGGGGAAGCCAAAGTGCAGATGTGTTTCTCAATGTTACTGACTTTTGTTCCCAAAAAGTGAGAGATAAATTGTCACAGATGTTTTCAGGTAGCAGAATTTTGAAGATGATGGCACGGCGGTGGGTTGAAGAGATAACTCACAATAGTAAATATTTATTTCAGTTAACCGTAGTAGAGGAGTTTGACAAGTAGGACTTCTGGGCAACATGGAATTCAGCCACAAAGTCTCAGTATTAATTTTTAGATCTCTTTGAGCTCTCTGCTATAGCTTCTCCCACATAAAGGTGTGTTAGACGGTGTTCCTGTTTTAAAGCCTGCCAATAATGGGGAAAACCAGATTTGCTGTGAGATCTTACATTCCTTTTCCATGGTAGAACGTTTCTCAAAAACATTAAGACACCAGATAAAAAGATAGGGTAAATATGGGTGGAAGCAAGGTTGGTGTGAGTAAGATTGTGCAAAGGCTCTCTGGCAATATCAATGGGGTCTATAGACCAATTCCTGGAAAAAAATCATAAATCGTGATCAGGTAGCAATTTGGTCGGCTCTTAGCTCTGCTACAACAAGTGACAAATGGATTGCCTTGTATTGAGCAGGGTCCTCAAGACAGGGTCACACTGTCTTTTGGCAACAGTGTCATCGGAATTGTAGATGCATGAATTGAAGTCACCGGCTTGCTGCTCTGCAACTGGGCGGTCAGCATTCACTGACAAGTCTTGAAGATATGGTAAAGGTTGTGCCGATGACAGAAAGGCTACTCACCGAAGTAGAAAAAATCTTTTCAGTATAGAGATGGAGTAGCTGGGGTAGATTCCTTCTGAAATACGTAAATAACTGGACTTAAGTACACTCTGAGTCAGATCCCCGTGATCAGAAGAACTTCTGGGTAGATCAGTCATTTCATGCCATGCTTTCTCATAGATCACACGTGAATCAATGCGCGTTAATCAGGCTGGTGTCAGTATCAGGAGATTTTGCGATATAGTCAATTGGAGAATATGGACCTAGAAAAGTGGCTGGGAATGTGATGTACACCTCAGTAGAGAAGATTGAATTTCTCTATGTATTAAAAAAAACATGGTCAAAAGTAATCTCAAGACCAGTGCCAGGGTTGATTAAATTTGTCTTTTTTAGTGTTCAGAAAGTTCATGGGCCTTGTCTTGAAATAGGACACACCCAGAAAAGCTCACTTGCAACTGTAGTTATCCATGTGTTCCTTTGTGGCAGATGGACAGTGGATGGAATGGCCCAGATATTATCCTTCAGTGGGGGAGTAGGAGTGAGAATTCAGGAGTGGAATTTTCATTATACAAACACCAGTCACACTCACCACAAAGACACAAGATCAGTTTTGAAAGTGTCTGATTGTAAGAGGCGGGGGTTCGAGGAGACTGTCCTGCTGTGCTGGTCACACATAGACATACTCAGCTGTCGGCTCCTCTGCAGACCTCTGTCCTGATTGTAGAATCTTGCTTCAGGGCAGAATTGGATAGATGTCTCCATAGTCCAGTGGAGTGTGTAACTCTACTAGGAGGTGCAATTACAGAATTAATGTGGAGCACCTTCCAGTGGGCTCAAGATTTAAGTCAACTGATCAGTGAAGCCACAAGGTCAGACATAGTGCACAAACTGGAGGCAAGATGTTCTGGATGCAATGAGGGACCTCGACACAACCACCACCTCTGTCTGCCTTCGATTCCCTTCTTACCTTCTTGCTTTTTGCCCCATTTTCAGACTCTGAGCGCCATGCTTCCTTGGTGTCCTTTTCTTATTTTCAATATATTTCCGCCCTTCTTCAGGTCTCCCCTTCTGCTTTCTCGTGTCTCCCTCTCTCACTTCCATCAATTTCTCTCCCAATTGCCTGATCTTGTTTTTCCTCCTCAGGTGGTGGACATTATGAGGGTCAATGTGGACAAGGTGCTAGAGAGGGACCAGAAGCTGTCGGAGCTGGATGACCGGGCTGACGCGTTACAGGCTGGGGCTTCCCAGTTCGAAAGCAGTGCTGGCAAACTCAAAAGGAAATACTGGTGGAAGAACTGCAAGGTGAGGACCTAGGCTCCGCTCTGGAGGTTTCATCTGGTTTGTAGCACACTGACCCATGCGTCTCACATTCTGATTGCAACCACTTCTGTTAGATGTGTAATCTTTTCTCATACACACCTCTGCTGCTTCCCATCTCTGTCAGGGATGCCTTGTCTGACAGCCCAAGCTATACACAGCTCAGACACCACCCATCTCGATCAGGCGTGTCCATGTACACTCCTGCCACTTCTCATCTCTGGTAGGTGTGTTCTGCCCAACATCTCCTCACACGCCCACCCTGGTCACTTTCAGTCTTTGGTAGATAAAGCCAGCCCAATTATGGGCAGTGACACCTCAGTTGGTTCCACTCTCTTGCAGGTAATCTTTATCTTTGTAGCTCCTACCAAGCACACAGTGGCGGCTTCTCATCACCTGAACATCTCCTGTCTGTTATCCCCTCACATGAGCACCTCACTCGCTTCCCATCTGGGGCAGGCACGTCTCAGCCGCTTGCTATCTTCCTTAGAGGTATATTGTTCTGCATCCAGGTGAATGTCCCTCACACACACACACACAGTCCCACAGTTCTACCACGGTATAGGTTCCCTTGGCCCTTTCTGCAGACAAATTAGTTAGTGACGACAATGCAAGCAACAGGGGCTCCCCTGCCTCCCCTTCTGGTTTCCTCAGTGCTTCAGCATTCACACCTGATCTCAGACTACAACTATTGTCATAAGAATGAACACCCACACCTTGTGCCTTACATGTTTGTTTAATCTCTAGTCTATTTAGAGGTGACAGAATAGTAGGCCACGTCCCACATTGGAGTGGAGACTTAAGCATCGCGTAGGGTTAAACCAAAGAAAGTGGCCTTTTGATAGCGTTGCGATTTATTTTGTCAAAATGGGTTATGGGGATTGTAGTCTGTCCTGTCTTGAGCAGTCCCTACTGATTCAACAGCACTGTCTGCACATAAAATTCAATTTATTAACTTATTGATTTGCTGTTAACTTAGTATTGCTGTTGTGTTGCTATTTTATCTTCAAGAGTCTCTCATAAGAACATTTGTGTGTTGATGTGTACCCCTTCCTGTGGCTCAATAGCACTCCATCTAGCCATTATCCCTCTGCTGTGGCAAAGCAAGAACTGTGACGTAGGAAGGGTCCTGCACAAATTAAGCAAGAGCGAAATGCTGGCAGACTAAGCTGTTTCCAAAGACCTGCAGCTAAAAAAAAACACTTAAAACCTAGAGACCTATTTTACCTGACTAGCTGCAAGGAATAAAAGGCATATGAAACAGAGCTGAAGTGTCCATTTTGAGCTCTGGAGTTTGGTTGTCATTTATTCGTGCTAAGAAGTGCTGTTTCTGCCCCAAGCTTTTGAAAGACATGAGGCAAGCGTGCCCAAAAATGCAAAGTGGCCTAAAAATGTTGGCAGTGGTTGGAGGGACTCTAGCTAAGTTTCACTTCCCCGGTGCATGCTGGGAGGCCTGCTTTGCACTTCCTGTCCTGGAGCTTAGGAGAGGCTGGGGAGCATGGTGGGTTCTTGTTGCAGCTTCTGGATTTCTAGGTTGCATCTAGGATTGTTCTGCGAGGAGCATCTGCGGCTTGAAGCCTGTCCTTGGGTACGAACTCAAGCTCGCTGGTTATTGCTTGGAGAAACTGACCTTTTGCTTGCTTCTTGCCTCTTGGTTACTCCAACAATCTCTGAAACTCTTTGTTCTCGTCCACAGATGATGATCATGCTGGGAGCCATCTGCGCCATAGTCCTTATCATCATCATAAGTGAGTATAACAGCATCCCAGGAGGGACAAGGCGTGGGTTCTGGATTTGTAGGTGGAGATAAATTGGGAAAGGGGGGTTGCTATGGTGAGAATGATGGAGACACCCAACCGCCTTGCGGAATAGAGGACTTTCTTATGTGGACGTGGGAGGGACCAAAGCACCCTCCAGTCTGAGACATGGAGTCTGGATTTGAAAGGTGGAGCAAAGTTGGGAACGAGGGATTTCTATGGTGAGAAGAATCCATGCAGCCACCGCGCATGTGGGATACCGTGAGTTCTGGTGTGGAAGTGGGCGGGAACACTGTGAAGCATTCTGGGATATAAAGGGTGGAGCTGCCCCCTCTACTATGGGAAAGTGGGATCTCTTTTGCGAGCAGCATAGAGGCCCACCCTACACCAGCCTCTTCTGCTGTAGACGTGGGAGTGGATGTAGCACTATTGAGGGTTTCCAAGGTCTAATGTTGGAGGAGGAGATCTCTGTGGTGAGGATGGAGCCCCCCCCCCCCACCTGGGTGGGACACAAGATGTTGTATTGTGGAAGGGAGAACACAGCGCCGTTCCGCCTAAGCCCGAAGGGGTTCTGAGGGTGGAGGTGTGTAGAGGTTCCCATTCAGTGTAAGGCAGAGGGAGCTTTGGGGGGAGAGGGTGCCTGGAGGGTGGAAGATAGGGAATTTTGTGGCTGTGAAGGATGTTAGTCATGTTTGTAAAGTTTTTTTTATTTCTCTCTGTCTTTCTCTTTTCTCCCTTTGTTTGGCCTTCAGTCTACTTTTTCACTTGAAAACTCGTGCAACTCTCCTGCCGGAATCTTCCCTTCGTTGGTACGATGTTCTTCCCTCTCCTGTGATGTCACTTCCTATCCAGCCCTGCGCACCTTCCTTCCTGTCTTTTCTTCCAGTTGTTGTGATACATACGCGCCTTATCACAAAATGTATTTCTTTTCTTTTTTTTTATAACTGATTTTCTTTCTCAGTTGGCCCCCTCAGCCTCTCTGAAGAGCTTTGCATTTTCCCACATCTTGACATCCAAACGACTGTTAGACCACGAGACTCAAAGTAAAGAGCAGCCATGATTCGGAGAAAGGAAACATTTGTGGCAACCATTTTGAATTCACAAAGCCCATAGGTGGGATTTAGCAGTCAATTTCAAAGCAGCAACTGATGCTAAGATGGCGGCCATTCTGCACCTTTTTGGTTGTTGAGGTAGATGAGGGAAATGAGATAGGTGTAGGTTGTGTACAAGAGAGCTGGAGGAAGTGCGTTTGGAAGAAACCCCAGATCTGTGACCACTATCCACATACCTTAATCACAGGTGCCTGGTTTGCCGGTTGTAGGGTCTGTTTACTTAACTATTCACAGAAAGGTGTCTGTGGATGGACGAAAGTTCTGGTTTTGCAGATACACCTGATGTCTGACGTTAAACAAGAATTCCTCTAAAAGGAACACTGCCATACGCTGCCCGGTGTTTACGCTGCCATTTTGGGAACGGTGACAATACAAGTACATTCCGAGATGGCCATTTTTATAAATTGGCCATTTCTATGTCTCTGAACTGGTACCGGCTCTTTAGCAGGGTGACGGATGAGAGATGCATAGAGTATTTCTAAATGAGAGGCTGTATTTTACTCAGTTTTGGCCCTACTGGAATTACCAGCGGAACAGATGTCAATGCTTGACTATGCAGTAAAGGGAGATTTCACCCTAGCGTTGCCTGCTCCATGCTACACCATGACAGAGGCCTGTATTCTAGTACAATGAAGGATCCGGCCCTTTAGTCTCTGGTTTCCTAAGGTCTTGCTTGGGGAGGCACCACCTGTCTGTATTATGGTCCCCGCCTTGCCGGCATCTTTCTTGGCTCCTAACCAGGTCATGCCTCTTCAGGGGACGACGGGGTCTAACTCCTGTATCACAGTCCATGTTCATGTCGTCTAGTTTCCAAACACATCAAAAGAGTTGTCTTCTCTTAGTAACACATTCCTTCCTTCTCCTGACCTCCTGGTCCCCCCCTTTTAGATGGACTGTCTCCTTCTCCATATCTGGTCCCATCTTCGGAGAGAAATGCAGCTCTGGTCATTTCATGCAGGGAGGGGTGGTGGGTCCATAATCAGATTACTCGTAGTACCCTGAGCTCTCAGAGAGATTAGCCAAATACTCCATGCCTAAGGCAAGGTTTCTTTCACTTAATGCAGACTTATTATATTACTTGATATTCCAGAGAGAGCACAGGGTGCATTAGCACATAGACATGGGTCATTAAATTATAGATATATATTGCAAAGCACAATATCTTACAAAAAGGTAGAAACTGGGAATGGACCAAAGGCTTCAGAAAGTCAGTAACAAAGAATTCAGACATACATGTACATAGGTCTAGAGAAGAGGGAGTTATAGGATGAGTGTTACAGACTTAAGAAGTATGAGATCAGTTTCCCTTAGAGAGGACTGGAGACAAGGGCTGTTCACTTGCGCTTGCGGTGACGTATGGTTCATGGGATATTGATCAAGGCATCCAGGCGATCCTCCAGAAGCCATCCACATCTGTAAAAATCCCTCCTGTGTCCAATATCTATGGATGTGCTGGGCATTCCTATTCCTCCATGGAATCGATCAGCGTGTGGTTTGCCACGGTCCATTGTTCATTTCACTTGGATGTATGATGGAACCCCGCATTCATATACCACGCACGCCATCACAACGCAGTCTCTACCCCGACGGTACCATGCGTTCCTTTACAGAAAAAGTTGTTACAATGACTTGCCTTAGGGGGGCGCTGGACTTTGGAATAGTATAATTTACTAACTCTACTCCAGTCTATGCAACAGTAGGGGAGGTGTTGGACTTCGAATCCAACAAAATTCCACAACACATCCTCTAAGTCGTTGTAACGACTTGCATGGTAAAGGAGTGCATGGTAACATCATAATCGTGGTAGTGACTGCATTGTAAAGGCAGATCGTGATAAAGATTACGTGGTAAAGGATGTTTCTCATTTCACTTCAGTGTTCCTCCCAACTTCTCACTCCTTCTTTTCCCTCACTCAAAGCTAATTTTGCCATTTTAACTTAGTTAATTTCTTGCAAAGGAAATACAATTTGCGCCTCTGGCAGTAAGCTGTGTGGGGCTTGTGGAAAAAGGATATTGAAGGGTCATATAGAGTTGGTTAATAAACATCACACAAGCTAATAGCAAAAGCATTTAAATTCATCCAACTACTTTGACGAGTGGGAAAGTAAACCCTTGCCATCAGAGCAGGGTTCAAGGTGAACTGTGGCAGGCCGATGAGCGCAGGCCGCCACTTGTACCCACTCCATCCTGCTAGGCTGAAGATGCCCATCCGTGGACCACTGATCACATCGATCTCACCCAGATTCAAACAGAAGCGAGAAGGCGGGATTTCAAGACACAATCAAGAACCATAGAAAGAGTTGCTCCAGAGGTCCCTAAAGTGTACTTGGAACATATTCCCATTCCTCAATCTCCAGGCCGATGGTACCCTAACATCATTACACGCTGGGAGCCCCTTGTCCATACCCCAGCCTCTTCTGGTCCTCATATCTCAGGCACCCCATGAAAACGATTGTCACTCAAAGGGAGGGGGACCTTCTTCGAGTATTGATGTCCCTTCGTACATTCCTCCTTTTCTAAAGTGTCCTTTAGTTTTGTAAGTTGTGCGTCTTGGTTTTGTTTCCAAGTGCTGTGTTTCTGATGTTTTGAGCGGATCAGTTCACTGAAAATGTACAATAAATGAAATAATAAACTTTCAAAACATTCCCCTCATTTCTTGGTCCTGAAATCTTTGTGTCTGAACCTGAGTTTCTCCTTCAAAAAATGTTTAGGACTTCAGAATAATTTGCAGCTGCTGGACTATGTTTTCCAAGCAGAAAAAATATAGAATATAGTTTTAATGTATTTATTTAAGAGCCATCTACAGGGTACCTGCCTCTGCTGCGCTAGAACGCTTTCCAGGGTGGAGGTGCTGGACAGTAGTGTCAGGCCTACAGAATCACTGAGTTGGAAACATCCTATGGTTGCCAAATGTGCAGTCTAGCAAAGGAAGAAAAAACATGTAAGCTAGAGTTTGTTCTTTTGTGATTCTCTGCAAAGGGATGGGTGAGGAGGCCCCCCCAACATTTTGCAGCTACAAGTTGGGCTCATAGATTCTTTTTGTGCTCTTGTTGCTAAACATGTGACTATAATTTGATATGGTGCTGCATGGGGGACAGTGAGCACAGGCTCCATTTAGATTGCATTTTGTTTCCTTCAATAAATCACTGGACAGTATGTCATTCCACCCTCTTCATAGTCTTAACTATGAAGCTACTGATACAGGAGAAATAAAGGCCACTGGTAAAATTGGGATAGCTTATAACAGTATTGAGAATTTCCTTGAAGAATACAGGGCCAGCAACAATGTCACCAAAATACTGTACGCCTAGTAGAAGTAAAGCTCATGCGGTGTGCCATGGGATAAAGCTGCCCCTAGGATCACTGTGCCATTGGATAAAGCGGCCCCTAGGATCACTGTGCCATTGGATAAAGCTGCCCCTAGGATCACTGTGCCATTGGATAAAGCTACCCTTAGGATCACTGTGCCATTGGATAAAGCTGCCTCTAGGATCACTGGGCCATTGGATAAAGCTGCCCCTAGGATCACTGTGCCATTGGATAAAGCTACCCTTAGGATCACTGTGCCATTGGATAAAGCTGCCTCCGGGATCACTGTGCCATTGGATAAAGCTGCCCCTAGGATCACTTATGCCATTGGAGAAAGCTGCCCCTGGGATCACTGTGCCATTGGATAAAGCTGCCCCTGGGATCATTGTGCCATGGGATAAAGTTGTCCCCTGGATCACTGCGCCCTTGGATACAGCTGCCCCTAGATAAACTGCCCCAAAGATCACTGTGCCATTGGATAAAGCTGCCCCTAGGATCATTGTGCCATGGGATAAAGTTGCCCTCGGGATCACTGTATCATTGGATAAAGCTGTCCCTAATAGCACTGTGCCATTGGATAAAGCTGCCCCTGGGATCACTGCGCCATTGGATATCGCTGCCCCTAGGATCACTGTGCCATTGGATAAAGATGCCTCTAGGATCACTGTGCCATTGGATAAAGCTGTTCCTAGATCACTGTGCCATTGGATAAAGCTGCTCCTAGGATCACTGTGTCATTGGATAAAGCTGTTCCTAGATCCCTGTGCCATTGGATAAAGCTGCCTCTAGGATCACTGTGTCATTGGATAAAGCTGTCCCTAGATCACTGTGCCATTGGATAAAGCTGCCTCTAGGATCACTGGGCCATTGGATATAGCTGCCCCTAGTATCACTGTGCCACTGGATAAAGCTGCCCCTGTGATCACTTTGCCGTGGGATAAAGCTGCCCCTAGGATCACTGTGCCATTGGATAAAGCTGCCCCTAGGATCACTGTGCCATTAGATCATGGGTACTCACAAACTTTCTCTCAGGGGCCAAATTTACAGTGTGGTTTGTGGCTGAGGGCTGCACCGGTGGGGGCAGGGTCAATAAGAGAGGAGGGCTGGGCTAGAGCAAAAAAATACTGACCATGAGGTTGAACACAGGCCCCTGCAGCGGACGCCTTCGTCCACTAAGCCACCAGACCCGGCATACACACATCTCTCTCTCTATATATATCTCTTTCACTCTCTGTCTCCCTCCCTCTCTCTATCTCTCCCTCCCTTTGTCTCCCTCCCTCTCTCTATCTCTCTCTCTCCCTCCCTTCCTCTCTTTCTCTGTCTCCCTCTGTCTCCCTCACTCTGTCTCCCACTCTCTCCCTCTCTCTGTCTCCCTCCCTCTCTCTCTCTGTCTCTCTCCCTCTCTATCTCTCTCTGTCTCTCTCCCTCTCTATCTCTGTCTCCCTCCCTCTCCCTCTGTCTCCCTCCCTCTGTCTCCCACTGTCTGTGTCCGTCTGTCTCCCTTCCTCTGTCTCCCTCCCTCTGTCTCCCTCCCTCTGTCTGTCCCCCTCTCTCTCTCTGTCTCCCTCTCTTTCTGTCTCCCTCTCTGCCTGTCTCCCTCCCTCTATCTCTCCTTCCCCCTCTCTGTCTTCCTCCCTCTCTCTCTCTCCCTTCCTCCCTCTCTCTCTCTCTCTCTCTCTCTCTGTATCCCTCTCTTTCTCTCTCTCTCTCTCTGTCTCTATCTCTCTCTCTCTCCCTCCCACTCTCTGTCTCCCTTTGTCTCCAGCTCTCTCTCTCTGTCTCTCTCCCTCTCTCTCTGTCTCCCTTCCTCTGTCTCCCTCCCTCTGTTTCCCTCCCTCTATCTCCCTCCCTCAGTGTGTCTCCCTCCCTCCCTCTGTCTATCGCCCTCTGTCTATCGCCCTCTATCTCCCTCCCTCTGTCTGTCTCCCTCCCTCTGTCTGTCTTCTCTGTCTCCCTCCCTCTGTCTTTCTCTGTCTGTCATCCTCCTCCCTCTGTCTCCCTCCCTCTGTCTCCCTCCCTCTGTCTCCCTCTCTCTGTCTCCGTCCCTCTGTCCCCGTCCCTCTGTCTCCCTCTGTCTGTCTCCCTCTGTCTGTCTCCCTCTCACTCTGTCTCCCTCTTCCTCTGTCTCCCTCTATTGGCCTCTGTCTGTCTCCCTCGGTCTGTCTCCCCCTCCCTCCCTCTGTCTCCCCCTGACTTCCTCCCTCTACCTCCCTCTCCATCTGTCTCCCTCTGTCTCCCTCTCCCTCTGTCTCCCTCTCTCTCTGTCTCCCTCCCTCTGTCTCCCTCTCTCTGTCTCCGTCCCTCTGTCTCCGTCCCTCTGTCTGTCTCCCTCTCACTCTGTCTCCCTCTGTCTCCCTCTTCCTCTGTCTCCCTCTCCCTCCCTCTGTCTCCCCCTGACTCCTTCCCTCTGTCTACCTCTCTCTCTATCTCCCTCCCTCTGTCTCCATTCCTCCCTCGCCCTCCTTCTCTCACCCTCGCCCTGTCTAGGCGAGGTGTAATAATTCTATTAGAAATGCCTCGAAAGGCAAGAGCTCTTTCCTGCATACATCGAACCACCTCCCTAAGAGTAGATTGTGAAGGACAGCCCTGCCGTCAGCCAGGGGCAAGCAAGCTTATGCATGTGAGAACCATAAACCTGTGTGCCAGGCCAACGCCCTGCAGGAAATATATGTGCCACATACAGGCATGCAATGCCCATTGAGTTCAAAGGGCTTTGCCCCCCCGCGCCTGCCCCCCCTCTCGTGTGCGTCAGCCCAGCTGAGACAGCTTCCCGGGCGCACACATAGCCGCACCCGAGTGCTTCACCGGTCTTTAAAAGACCATTTATATGCTAAAGAGGCTTTGTTGTATTTCACCTCTTCTTAGCGCCCTTGTATCTCCACTCTGAATATCACTGCCCACAGAGCAGAGTCTCTTGGACTCCGCACTGCTGCAACAGGCGGTGTTTGCGGACACTATTTCATTTTTTTTTTTAAACAGGTACATATCTGCAAGGTCCGCGGGCCGCCAAGAAAGGCTTGCTGGGCCGCTGGCATCCCACTGGCCGTACTATGAGTTCCTTGGCAGTAGATAAAGCTCCCCCTAGGATCACTGTGCCCTTGGATAAAGTTGCCTCTAGGATCACTGTGTCATTGGATAAAGCAGCCCCTAGGATCACTGTGCCATTGGATAAAGCTCCCCTAGGATCACTGCGCCATTGGATAAAGCTGCCCCTAGGATCACTGTGCCATTGGATAAAGCTGCCCCTAGGATCACTGCGCCATTGGATAAAGCTGCCCCTAGGATCACTGTGCCATTGGATAAAGCGGCCCCTAGGATCACTGTGCCATTGGATAAAGCTGCCCCTAGGATCACTGTGCCATTGGATAAAGCGGCCCCTAGGATCACTGTGCCATTGGATAAAGCTGCCCCTAGGATCACTGTGCCATTGGATAAAGCTGCCCCTAGGATCACTGTGCCATTGGATAAAGCTGCCCCTAGGATCGCTGTGCCACTGGATAAAGCTGCCCCTAGGATCACTGTGCCACTGGATAAAGCTGCCCCTAGGATCACTGTGCCACTGGATAAAGTTGCCCCTAGGATCACTGTGCCATTGGATAAAGCTGCCCCTAGGATCACTGTGCCATTGGATAAAGTTGCCCCTAGGATCACTGTGCCATTGGATAAAGCTGCCCCTAGGATCACTGTGCCATTGGATAAAGTTGCCCCTAGGATCACTGTGCCATTGGATAAAGTTGCCCCTAGGATCACTGTGCCATTGGATAAAGCTGCCCCTAGGATCACTGTGCCACTGGATAAAGCTGCCCCTAGGATCACTGTGCCACTGGATAAAGCTGCCCCTAGGATCACTGTGCCACTGGATAAAGTTGCCCCTAGGATCACTGTGCCATTGGATAAAGCTGCCCCTAGGATCACTGTGCCATTGGATAAAGTTGCCCCTAGGATCACTGTGCCATTGGATAAAGCTGCCCCTAGGATCACTGTGCCATTGGATAAAGCTGCCCCTAGGATCACTGTGCCATTGGATAAAGCTGCCCCTAGGATCACTGTGCCATTGGATAAAGCTGCCCCTAGGATCACTGTGCCATGGGATAAAGCTCCCCCTAGGATCACTGTGCCATTGGATAAAGCTGCCCCTAGGATCACTGTGCCATGGGATAAAGCTGCCCCTAGGATCACTGTGCCATTGGATAAAGCTGCCCCTAGGATCACTGTGCCATTGGATAAAGCTGCCCCTAGGATCACTGTGCCATTGGATAAAGTTGCCCCTAGGATCACTGTGCCATTGGATAAAGCTGCCCCTAGGATCACTGTGCCATTGGATAAAGCTGCCCCTAGGATCACTGTGCCATTGGATAAAGCTGCCCCTAGGATCACTGTGCCATTGGATAAAGCTGCCCCTAGGATCACTGTGCCATTGGATAAAGCTGCCCCTAGGATCACTGTGCCATTGGATAAAGCTGCCCCTAGGATCACTGTGCCATGGGATAAAGCTCCCCCTAGGATCACTGTGCCATTGGATAAAGCTGCCCCTAGGATCACTGTGCCATTGGATAAAGCTGCCCCTAGGATCACTGTGCCATTGGATAAAGCTGCCCCTAGGATCACTGTGCCACTGGATAAAGCTGCCCCTAGGATCACTGTGCCACTGGATAAAGCTGCCCCTAGGATCACTGTGCCACTGGATAAAGCTGCCCCTAGGATCACTCTGCCACTGGATAAAGCTGCCCCTAGGATCACTGTGCCACTGGATAAAGCTGCCCCTAGGATCACTGTGCCATTGGATAAAGCTGCCCCTAGGATCACTGTGCCATTGGATAAAGCTGCCCCTAGGATCACTGTGCCATTGGATAAAGCTGCCCCTAGGATCACTGTGCCATTGGATAAAGCTGCCCCTAGGATCACTGTGCCATTGGATAAAGCTGCCCCTAGGATCACTGTGCCATTGGATAAAGCTGCCCCTAGGATCACTGTGCCATTGGATAAATCTGCCCCTAGGATCACTGTGCCACTGGATAAAGCTGCCCCTAGGATCACTGTGCCATTGGATAAAGCTGCCCCTAGGATCACTGTGCCATGGGATAAAGCTCCCCCTAGGATCACTGTGCCATTGGATAAAGCTGCCCCTAGGATCACTGTGCCATTGGATAAAGCTGCCCCTAGGATCACTGTGCCATTGGATAAAGCTGCCCCTAGGATCACTGTGCTATTGGATAAAGCTGCCCCTAGGATCACTGTGCCACTGGATAAAGCTGCCCCTAGGATCACTGTGCCACTGGATAAAGCTGCCCCTAGGATCACTGTGCCATTGGATAAAGCTGCCCCTAGGATCACTGTGCCATTGGATAAAGCTGCCCCTAGGATCACTGTGCCATTGGATAAAGCTGCCCCTAGGATCACTGTGCCATTGGATAAAGCTGCCCCTAGGATCACTGTGCCATTGGATAAAGCTGCCCCTAGGATCACTGTGCCACTGGATAAAGCTGCCCCTAGGATCACTGTGCCATGGGATAAAGCTCCCCCTAGGATCACTGTGCCATTGGATAAAGCTGCCCCTAGGATCACTGTGCCATTGGATAAAGCTGCCCCTAGGATCACTGTGCCATTGGATAAAGCTGCCCCTAGGATCACTGTGCCATTGGATAAAGCTGCCCCTAGGATCACTGTGCCATTGGATAAAGCTGCCCCTAGGATCACTGTGCCATGGGATAAAGCTCCCCCTAGGATCACTGTGCCATTGGATAAAGCTGCCCCTAGGATCACTGTGCCATTGGATAAAGCTGCCCCTAGGATCACTGTGCCATTGGATAAAGCTGCCCCTAGGATCACTGTGCCATTGGATAAAGCTGCCCCTAGGATCACTGTGCCATTGGATAAAGCTGCCCCTAGGATCACTGTGCCATTGGATAAAGCTGCCCCTAGGATCACTGTGCCATTGGATAAAGCTGCCCCTAGGATCACTGTGCCACTGGATAAAGCTGCCCCTAGGATCACTGTGCCATTGGATAAAGCTGCCCCTAGGATCACTGTGCCATGGGATAAAGCTCCCCGTAGGATCACTGTGCCATTGGATAAAGCTGCCCCTAGGATCACTGTGCCATTGGATAAAGCTGCCCCTAGGATCACTGTGCCATTGGATAAAGCTGCCCCTAGGATCACTGTGCCATTGGATAAAGCTGCCCCTAGGATCACTGTGCCACTGGATAAAGCTGCCCCTAGGATCACTGTGCCACTGGATAAAGCTGCCCCTAGGATCACTGTGCCACTGGATAAAGCTGCCCCTAGGATCACTGTGCCATTGGATAAAGCTGCCCCTAGGATCACTGTGCCATTGGATAAAGCTGCCCCTAGGATCACTGTGCCATTGGATAAAGCTGCCCCTAGGATCACTGTGCCATTGGATAAAGCTGCCCCTAGGATCACTGTGCCATTGGATAAAGCTGCCCCTAGGATCACTGTGCCATTGGATAAAGCTGCCCCTAGGATCACTGTGCCATTGGATAAAGCTGCCCCTAGGATCACTGTGCCACTGGATAAAGCTGCCCCTAGGATCACTGTGCCATTGGATAAAGCTGCCCCTAGGATCACTGTGCCACGGGATAAAGCTCCCCCTAGGATCACTGTGCCATTGGATAAAGCTGCCCCTAGGATCACTGTGCCATTGGATAAAGTTGCCCCTAGGATCACTGTGCCACTGGATAAAGCTGCCCCTAGGATCACTGTGCCATTGGATAAAGTTGCCCCTAGGATCACTGTGCCATTGGATAAAGCTGCCCCTAGGATCACTGTGCCATTGGATAAAGTTGCCCCTAGGATCACTGTGCCATTGGATAAAGCTGCCCCTAGGATCACTGTGCCATTGAATAAAGCTGCCCCTAGGATCACTGTGCCTTTGGATAACTCTGCCCCTAGGACCACTGTGCCATTGGATAAAGCTGCCCCTAGGATCACTGTGCCATGGGATAAAGCTGCCCCTAGGATCACTGTGCCATGGGATAAAGCTGCCCCTGGGATCACTGTGCCATTGGATAAAGTTGCCCCTAGGATCACTGTGCCACTGGATAAAGCTGCCCCTAGGATCACTGTGCCATTGGATAAAGTTGCCCCTAGGATCACTGTGCCATTGGATAAAGCTGCCCCTAGGATCACTGTGCCATTGGATAAAGTTGCCCCTAGGATCACTGTGCCATTGGATAAAGCTGCCCCTAGGATCACTGTGCCACTGGATAAAGCTGCCCCTAGGATCACTGTGCCACTGGATAAAGCTGCCCCTAGGATCACTGTGCCATTGGATAAAGCTGCCCCTAGGATCACTGTGCCTTTGGATAACTCTGCCCCTAGGACCACTGTGCCATTGGATAAAGCTGCCCCTAGGATCACTGTGCCATGGGATAAAGCTGCCCCTAGGATCACTGTGCCATGGGATAAAGCTGCCCCTGGGATCACTGTGCCATTGGATAAAGTTGCCCCTAGGATCACTGTGCCACTGGATAAAGCTGCCCCTAGGATCACTGTGCCATTGGATAAAGTTGCCCCTAGGATCACTGTGCCATTGGATAAAGCTGCCCCTAGGATCACTGTGCCATTGGATAAAGTTGCCCCTAGGATCACTGTGCCATTGGATAAAGCTGCCCCTAGGATCACTGTGCCACTGGATAAAGCTGCCCCTAGGATCACTGTGTCATTGGCGCAGCAAGTAGTGTTTGTTCTATTATTATTATTACTATTGTTTCTGTTGTTTTACAGATGCAAGGACATTGAAAAGATTCCCTCAAATCTCTGCTCTTTTTACCACCCAGACTGAGGTCTGGTAATGATAGTCCAAAGGATCACAGTTCTGCTCTTAATGGTAAAAACAAACTCAAATAAATATGTAATAGTAACTAGAAAAGAGTGAGCGTCACCTGCATCTCTGTGCTAATAATCAAGTTCACACAGAACTCTGTTTTTGACAGAACCAAGGCTAGTAAGTTCTGGTCTTGATTATAATTGGGGTCCCCGGTTTAATGGTATTTATTTTTTGGACATTTCCGTCTGTATTTAGCCATATTTACTTTTTGCTGATTTTATCTGTATTTATCCATTTTTATTTTGGGTTTGTGAAAAAAATGAATCTGAAATGAGTATATTTCTACATTTATTTAACCAATAAATATGCCTTCACGCCTCAACGACTGACAGGTTTCAATGATATACACACACTCAGATGATAAAATGTGCTCTTATATGTAAACATGCACATTTTAATATCAAGGTTGTGCATATATATTGCTGTTTAAGGCTCTTTACTAAAATTCCTTTATTATTTAACCCCCTTACCTTTGATCGACAGAGCCATTGGCGTGGCAGTCATGAATGACACCATTTAGAATAACTCAAAAACCAACCCAAATTCCGTTTTTATCCACATTTAAAATATAAACGCAGACAGGAAAATAAATGGTTTTCTGTCTGTATTTATCTGTAAAAATCAGTAAAAACGGGAAACAGGGAGCCTTACTTATAATACGCGTGATACTAGTTCTACGCTTGATAACAAAGCTCTAAACTTACTAACACCCCAAACACCCAAGATCCATTCTCTTTAACCCCACAGTGACTCGGATCTCTGCTAACCATGAACCCCTGCTCTTCATATCAGACTATATCAGAGCTACTTACGAGATATAGTCGCCCAGAGCTTTGTTCACTGTAACATCAGCACCAAATCAAAGTTGTACTTATTTTAATTCTAAGCCTCTCAGAGAACTGCAGTAGGTAATGCACAGACTCGCTCAGAGATTTACTCTTGATAGCACCTCCATTCACCCACCCCTCTATGCTCTTTAACGCATAAACGCTTTCAGAGCTTTGAATCAGCCAGAGCTTTGTTCTTACAGTATCCTGCCCGACTCAGAACCCTACTCCACACAACACCCACACTCACTCGGAGAGCTGCTCTGGGAAATCAACTCCTTACTCAGAGCTCAGCTTTTGAAAAACAATCCATTGGAATTGTGCTTGATATGAAGCAGCCACTTAAAACTCTACGCCTATAATACACTTCCATGCTCGGAGAGCTGATTTGGACAATACCCAGATTCCATCTGAGCTCTGCATCTGATCACACACAGGCGTACCCGGAGATAGGGTTCTGATAGTACACAGATTCAATCAAAGCTCTGCACCTGATAGTAGAGACTTACTCAGGGCTTTGATGACACTCAAACTCACTCAGAGCCCTGACTGGCAGATGCAGTTTCTGATGAGTTACAGGCTTACAACACTGTTTTGATACCACCCAGGATGATAGCGAGCCTGTCCACCTAACCTAGCCTGTCCCCTAGCCTTAGCCTACCTGCCCCCTAGCCTAGTCTACCTGCCTCCTAGCTTGCCTGTCCCCTAGCCTAGCCTACCTGCCCCCTAGCCTAGCCTACCTGCCCCTAGCTTGCCTGTCCCCTAGCCTAGCCTACCTGCCCCCTAGTCTAGCCTACCTGCCCCCTAGCCTAGCCTACCTGCCCCCTAGCCTACCTGCCCCTTAGCCTTAGTGCTTTCCTGCAGATGAGTGTGTGGGCAGATGGGTCACTGGAATGTCCTCCGACCCGAGAGAGAGCTCAACACATGTTGCCCATCACCAAAGGAGGCCGCCCTGTCTCCCCTCCACTCATACTCCAAGTTCACATTTTAAGCGAGTTGTTCAAAGTGTATGTTGATTTCCTTAGATAAATATGCAGGAAGTACCTGCAACAGAGCTCATGCAAGCTAGTACTTATTTATAATAAAACTGGTAGTTTGTGTTCATGTGGCTTGACCAACCTTCTTGCTGAAGAGCGAATTTTTATAGGAATTTACTATTCTGCGTTTCTGCAGCACCTAAAATTGTGTTGAACTAGATAAAGACTCTACATCTTACCCAACACATCTACCAAGAGCTGCTGCCTTCACAGTATAGGGGCGGTTTACATGCAGTGGGTGCCGCATGAATGAAGTCAGCAAGCCCTTCTCAACCAGAGGACCTGTAGTTAGAGTCGTAAGCAGCGCATGCGCCAGATTGCGGTGCAGTAGTTTACTTGGTTAAGGTATGTACTTCACAGACCCCAAACTATTGCAAATTGTGAAAAGACCCAATCCCACAGATGAAAATGAACTTTGATACAAGCAGAGCATAAGAAAGCATGCCTTCAATGCAGGACTAGTAGTAATCCCCACCCATGCGCAAAGAGGTATTAGTACCCAAATTGTTAATATAAATGGTGTACAAATATTGTGCTACCCTGGCCTGCGCACACTGGGACAGATAAAACCTGCTCAAATGTATGGACATGATTCACAAAGGGCCCCTGCACTAGTGGCGGAGTCTCCGCAGTCGTAGCAGGAGTCCAGCACTTGTGCGGGACCTCCGTACTGCAGAAACCCATTACGAAGGTCCCGCCACGAGTGCGGGGCCCTCGTCACAAGTGCAGGCGCCCACACGACTGCTAGGCCTCTGCCATGATTACGGAGGCCCGCAGTCGTAGCGGGAGTCTAGCACTCGTGCGGGACCTCCGTACTGCAGAAACTCATTACGAAGGTCCCGCCACGAGTGCGGGGCCCTCGTCACAAGTGCAGGCGCCCACACGACTGCTAGGACTCTGCCACGATTACGGAGGCCCCGCAGTTGTAGCGGGAGTCTAGCACTCGTGCGGGACCTCCGTACTGCAGAAACCCATTACGAAAGTCCCGCCACGAGTGCGGGGCCCTCGTCACAAGTGCAGGCGCCAACACGACTGCTAGGCCTCTGCCATGATTACGGAGGCCCCGCAGTCGTAGCGGGAGTCTAGCACTCGTGCTGGACCTCCGTACTGCAGAAACCCATTACGAAGGTCCCGGCACGAGTGCGGGGCCCTCGTCACAAGTGCAGGCGCCCACACGACTGCTAGGACTCTGCCACGATTACGGAGGCCCCGCAGTCGTAGCGGGAGTCTAGCACTCGTGCAGGACCTCCGTACTGCAGAAACCCATTACGAAGGTCCCGCCACGAGTGCGGGGCCCTCGTCACAAGTGCAGGCGCCCACACGACTGCTAGGACTCTGCCACGATTACGGAGGCCCCGCAGTCGTAGCGGGAGTCTAGCACTCGTGCGGGACCTCCGTACTGCAGAAACCCATTACGAAGGTCCCGCCACGAGTGCGGGGCCCTCGTCACAAGTGCAGGCGCCCACACGACTGCTAGGCCTCTGCCAAGATTACGGAGGCCCCGCAGTCGTAGCGGGAGTCTAGCACTCGTGCGGGACCTCCGTACTGCAGAAACCCATTACGAAGGTCCCGCCATGAGTGCGGGGCCCTCGTCACAAGTGCAGGCGCCCACACGACTGCTAGGCCTCTGCCACGATTACGGAGGCCCCGCAGTCGTAGCAGGAGTCCTGCACTCGTGCGGGATCTCCACACTGCAGAAACCCATTACAGAGGTGTCGCCACGAGGGGGATGTGGGGCTCCCACCATGAATGCGTTCTCACCGCCACAACTGCGGGGCCTCTGTGATGAGTGCGGAGGCCCTCTGTGAATCGGCCCCAAAGTGCTTTGCAGCTCAGAAAGGAGGGGTTCATACTGTGTCCCCATTCAGTCTTGACGAACTCAGAATGAGCAGGTAATAACAAACCTTGTGGTATTGGTATTTTTCTTGGCTAGTACTTATCTCCCAGAGTTGCCGCGTGTCCTAGTTTGAACGCCTCAATGTGGAAATTAAAGGATCACAAAGGTAGATGTAACACTTTCCATCAGTTAATATACTTTTAGATTGTTTTTTGCCTACTCTTTTGCAGTTGTATGCCTGTAAAAGTACATTTATTTATGGTTGTGATTTTTATAGCGCAGGCTTGGCCCGGAGGCATCAGAGCACTCTGTAAAAAAGCTGAGACACACTATGAACAAGTGGATAATATGCAAACAAATGAACACACATAACATAGCAGTGAAAGACTGGAGGTATGATACAATGGTTCAACACATGAGATTCACTGTAGTTTGTGCCGGGAGAGGTAAAGATGCCTCCACAGGAAGCCTGAGGACGTATATGGGGTTAACGAGGCTCAGCCTGTCCTAATGGGCGGAGGAGCCACGACCCCTCACTTTTTGGCCTCTTTAAAGAATTTCTGTCAGGCTGAGCAAAGGCCTGCCTGACAAACACCCTTAATTTTCAGGTCAGGTAGCCAGAAGCTAGACATTCACTAAATGTGCAGGCTCCCGGCGGCCTGCGCTGAACTTTGAGGAAGTCACAGCTCCTGTGGGCGGGACTTCTTCAGCCTGGCCAAGCAGTAGGAGGCCCTCCCCCTCGTGACGATGGGGAGCTGTCACTGATTGCCTCAGAATTGGCTCTTCAATTCTGAGCCCTGAAGTGCACAGGGCTGAGTGTCAATCAATGAAACCTCGTCACAGAGTGGGGTAGTGTCAGCAGTCTCACTGACCCCATCCACTCTGTGACGAGCGTGGGACTGCTGCCTTCCCTCATTGGCTGATCTAAGGTCAGTGAATGAGGGAAGGCAGAAGTCCCAACCCTCGTGGGATCTCCGAGGCAGAGTTCGCAGGTAAGTATAACTTTTATTTATGGTTGATGCGTTCATGAATATATGGGAGTGAATGTTGTGAATGGATGTGTGCCTGTGCGTACATGCGGGAATACATGAGTGTGAGTGAGTGTTTATGTGTCCCTTTGTTCCCAGACCACCCCCCTCCCTGCTAATAGTACAGGCCACCATTAGGGTTAGCCCTGATCAGGGGCGGCTCTAGGCTCCTGGCGGCCCTGGGCAGGGAGCGAAGGTAGTGGGCCCCGGAAGAGGGGGTCCAGGCGGGGCAGAGCGCGGAGGCCAGTGAAGAGGGGAAGGGTCAGGGTGTTTGAAAGTGGAACAGAGCCGGAGGCCGCCAAATACCTGCCAGGGGCCGCCACGCAAATATGTATCCATCCTCAGAGGATTATTATATTAAGGATATATATTGGCGTGGTGGCCCCTGGGGTTTGGTGGCCCTGTGCAGGTGCACAGCTTGCACATGCTTACGGCCGCCCCTGCCCTGGTGTCGTTCAAAGCAGAGGTCTGAGGTCTTTTTTGAAGGAGCCGTGACACAAGGTGAGGCGGGAGCTCGGAGAGAGTTCCACATTCTAGTGGCCCTACCGGAGAAAGATTGGTTCATGCAAAGCTCTTGCTTGAAAGTGGGGGGTTCCAGGAAGACCAATTGATCTTTTGTTTGAACCTCGTTTGGCACCTCAGATAACCCTATGTAGTGGTTCATCACATCTGAAGATGGGTGAGTTTACGGTTGCATCAAGCTCAAGTGAGAAAGGAAGATTCCAAACATTCCCACATTAAGATGCCTCATGTGCTACAGAATGCCTTATTTGTTTGTATTGCTGCGAGTGTCAGGGCATCTTTCACATGTATCTGCCTTTCCATGCTGCATGACACCGGTAAGAGTGCCCCTAAAGTGTAAGCTCTAAAATGTTCTTAGTTAACAACCAGGCAAGTAAAAAAAATAAAACAGATTCCGCCATTGCTTACTAACAATTCACCTTTGAATTTCTTAAATAACTGCTAATGTTGCTTGAAATACGCCTTTCAAAAGGCCTCATTATTACTGAGTCTCCTGAACTCTCTGCAGATTATATGGGGGTGCCACAGCATAACCCACACCCCTAGTTCCATCGGAAAAGACCTCTAGGTTTAAAACATTTTCTACAGATAGTTGGGCTTGCATCATTCCAGGCAGCTCAGCTTCAGAGGCGGCATTGTAGATTCTCGTTTCACTTTTCTTTTCAAAGCATGACCTTGAAACACTAATTCATGTTTTTCAAGATTTTCTCCTTGGACGCCAACATTCCTACCCCCCTTCTATGCTTGTTGTGATAGGTGCTGTTCAATAAAGTGTTTTTTTTGTTTTGTTTCTTTTTAAAGTGCTTTCTCAAGTAAGTGGAAGAGGGCTACTGGCTGTTGTAGGGCCATTGATTCCTTAAAAATGTTGTCCCTAATGGGATGGAAAGTTGTCAGTCAAACATCGGCACCCTCAGGGCCGGACTGGGAACCACAACTGGCCCTGGCAAAGTGCTCGGCCGGCCACCCCCTCCCCACTCGGGGGGGGGGGGGGGGGGGGGGCGGGGTGTTTGAGATGCCGCCAAGCTCTTTGCCGTGGCCGGTTTTCGGCCGATTTTGGTACAGAGCCGATTTTGCCCTGTAACAAAAATGGCTCCCAGGGGCCCAAAACCTGCCCCCACCCGTGCGGCGCACCCGGGGATTGCCCGGTGCCCGCTATGGCCTGTCCGGCCCTGGGCACCCTCATTGCTTATGTTGTCTTTTAAAGTGGGTGAAAGTACTCTGCAGGGTATGGGATGCTTCCCAGCCTGCCTGTCTTTATGGACTAACACTGTGTTTCCACCCCCCGAATCCAAACTTCCTGCTGGTCGACTGGAGGTGGTCAAATATTTTAATTTACTGGCGAGGAGAGCTGAGTGTCACACTAATCGTGCATCCCCAGACTGAGTGAGAGTGGCTACTGCCCCCTTGTTCCAGCTTATGTGGTGACTGACAAAGGTGGCAACAATTAATAGTGCAGGGGCGCAGGCCCTTTCAAATTGAACAACTGTGGGGCGACTCTCCCCGCTGAAAGATCCATTTTGTCCCCATACTAATAATAATAAGAATTCCACATTTGTAAAGCGTGAACTTATCACTCCTGGTATCCAAGTGCCGGGGCCGTCGGGGAGATTAAGTGAGCTATTGCCCAGAGTCACATGATGCTGAACTGAGCTGCCGCCAGCGCAGGGGATCGAGCCTGAGCCCCGTGATCTGGAGGCAACCGTTCTGGCCACTGCACCACACCTCGTCCCCTAACTGGGTCCTTTGCTTTCCTTTTTTGTTGGAGATGTGTTGAAGCTGTGTATATTATGTATGTGTTTTAGGTGAGCATGTTTCACTTATTCTGAGTCAATAATGCTGTCCATTTGGAGACTGGGTTTATGACTGTGCATAATTGGGGTATCCCTGTCACTTTGTCTCGGTCCTTTGCATGACAAATGGCCTGGCTTCTACTCAGATCGTCTCATTGAAACCTGGTTTCCCTCCCGGATGTGGGAGGCCTCACTTTTGTACTGCGAATCCTTCTCCCTGCCGCAACGCAGCCTACTTCTCTCCATCGTCCGGTGTTACTCCTCTAGAAATGATGACCTTTGTTGGTCTCTGGCTTGGAATACAATGAATCACCTTGAATAGCTCAGTCTGATCTCCACCATGACTGGTCCCAAGCCCAGCTGCAAAAGGAAGAGGGTTATGTGTGGGGCTAGCTACCCCACCAGGTACAAAATCCTAGCTACAGAAACGTCAAACAAAAGGCCAAGAGACATCCTGGCTTTGGTGAGAGAGGAGTCTCCTTCCTGGAGAACTGTGGCACCATCAGCATCAGGACATGAAACGTGAGGACCAAGCACAAGACAGGCAAGACAGCCTAAGAGGCAGCGGAAATGAGAAAATACAACTTTGCCCTGCTTTGAATTAGTGAGACCAGTTGGACACAATCTGGACAGAAAAGAATAACTCCAGGAAGAATGCTGAATTCTGGACATGAGGAAGAGAACACCCCACATACTCAGGGAGTAGTAGCACTGATGCCAACACCAGCAGTCCATGGTCCCAGAATCCTTACAGCGACCTTCTGCACAAAGAAAAAAAGGATCAACATGAATGTTATGCACCTATAAATGACTGCAAAGAAGAGGAAAAAGAACAATTTTACAACAGACTCCAGTTCATCCTGGAGAAATGTCTTGAGGGAGACATCATCATACTGATGGGGGACCTCAATTCCAAGATTGGAAGCAACAATACTGGGAACAAAGACGTTATCGGCAGCCATGGCCATGGCGACATGAACGAGAATGCAAAAAGGCTCACAGGTCTCTGTAGCCGGAACAGTCTAGTGAACGGTGGTAGTGTATTCCCACACAAAACAATACACAAGGCAACGTGGGTGACAGCAGACCATTCAACAGAGAATCAGATCGACCATGTCTGCATTGCCCAGAGGTTCCAGAGGTTGGTGCAAGTTGGGATAGTGATGAGAGGAGTGGATGTGGCATCCGACCATCACCCTGTTGTGGCCAGGCTAAAGCTACAGCTGAAGAAAGCATTAATAGAATAGATAAACTGTCATATGGTTACTACGTTTCTATATATTGTGTTAAGTTAGCATGAGCTTATTAAATGTTTAAATGCCATATTTTCTTTCAGCTTCAGTTTGCACACGACACCTAATTGTTATGTTAGCTTTCAACCTAGACGAAAGATGTGATTTATTTGAGAATAATATGTTATTGCTCTGATATCAATTGTGCTTGGTACACTTGGTACAACTGTCTGCACACTGAGAACTGCACCCTCTAAGAATAACCTAACACAAGGTTGCTGAAGGCTTGATCCTCGCACCACATTAGACATAACACAAATAATGTTGCTGCCAACATTGGGCTCTACGCGGGTTTAAGATAGAGTTACAGGGAATGAATCAACACACTTGATGCTTCGCATGCAGAGAGCTGGTAGCTGTTGATGTGATCTACTCCTACTGAGAATTAGAGGTATGGGCCCGCCCTTCTAGAACCCAAACGAGACCTTCTTAAATATAATATAGCATGCTAAATAGGGTGCGCGAAATATAGGTGATACAGAATTCTATAGATTTTTGCATCATAACATGCTATCACCTTTTGCTTATTATGGATTAGTGACTATGCTGCTAACTCTGATCTTTATAATATGTATGTTGATATTATACAAGATACTGCGTTTGAGAACTTTGCATTGAAAAATAAACATTTCAAACTTGCACGTGTGTTCTTTGCCTCCCAGTTTCGGTTTGTAATGATTATATAACGAAAGAGTATTCATGTGTTCCACGATACCTGAGGTACCCTAAGTTCATGTTCTGGATTGTCTAAATCATTGGTAAGTTATTACTCCCGATGAGACACTGTAGCTAGCTTGGTAAGGGGATTTCTGAAACAAAGGTGAGTTTTGGGTCACCCTAACTCACCCAGGTTCTAGATCTCTGTGCACAGTTCTGTGGGAGAACGGAAACCCTGCTACATGGCGCCCAACGTTGTTGGCCTTATATCATGACACTCGAGTAGTATATCATTCAAACCTTAACCCCTTCATTCCCGTTTCCGGAAAACGGCAGTGTCGGAAAAACCTGCCTATTTTTGAAATAGGTCTTTTTTCAAGCTTGAATCTATCTAAAAACGGTTTCATTGAATTACTACCCAGTTGTGCTACAAAGTAATCTTTGTTTTTTAACTTTCCTGTGCTGACATGGCATAAGCCGTGGACATCCCGCTGCATAGTCGCATTGCGGTGCGTGACCATTTGCGGGCTTATAATGTACTTATGGAAGGCTTGGCTGTTGTTCTAGTGGTGAGTGCGGAACATGCTTACCCGTACGAACTGTTTTATTCGTGGGTGACATTTCCGGCGGTGAACGCTAATTCTGGTGTTTTCCACACCTACACTGCTACGGCTGTACCGGCTGCGTATGCTCCGTACAGAGCACTGGAGGTTCCTATTGACGCTTGGCAGCATGGAGTTTGGTTTGGTGGCGCCCTACCACACGCTTTAACCGCTCCGAGGTTGGGTCCTTTGTCCATTCCGGGCACACCTTGGCCCGCTTTGGCTGGATTCACTCCTCACCCTAATCGAGCCACTTGTGGCATAGCTGATCTACGGCAACTTCATGAAGTAGCAGTGGAAGTGATTAGAGCGCTTGTTCATTACACTAGCCGTAATGTTCAGGACGTAGCCCCTAGGGGCGCACAGCTTCGTGCACGTCAGCAAAAATTACAATCTTTGCTGGGTTTTTTGAATTTCGGGAGAACTTACATTCCGGAATATGCCCAGCGTATCAAGCCTTTGTATGCTTTGATACAACCATCTTTCTCCAAATCATGCTGGCTGCCTGAGCATTCAGCGATTCTGCAGTCTTTGCAGGCTGATTTGCTCGCTTCTGAATACTTACAGTCTCGTGATAACCAGACCAACCTGGTGATAAGAATTATCCCTGGGGCGGTGGGTTTCACTTACCTGACTTTTAATGAAGGAGATACAGTACCAATTGCTTACAAGTCACACTTGTACACTTCGGCTGAATTGCATTTTTCCACTGTGGAGAAGGTTTTAACTGCAGTACAGATGGCAATTCTTAAGGAACGTGCCCTGTCACAAGGAAAACGCATGTTGGTTGTTACCCCGTGTCCTGCCTTAGAGGCGGTTACGAAAGCCAGTGTACCTAATTCCAAAGCTTTGCACCCTCGGTGGATTCAATGGTCTGCATCCTTGACGTCACAAGATGTCACGTCTATTTTTGACGCCACTTTACAGTCGCAGGAGTATTTACAGTATGAATTTGTTCATCCTGCTCCTTTAGCAATGCGGCCGTTGGAGGATTTCCATTGCATCATTTACACTGATGGTTCGGCGCAGGTTGCGCATGGCTCTAAACATGCCTACGTTTCCGCATGCGCCATTGTGGTCGGTGCCATGGTGAACGACGAGTTCGAGTCCAGTGTCGTGCACACGCAGACGCTTGGGGACTGCACCGCACAATTAGCTGAGCTTCGTGCTCTGATGCTTGCATTGGAGTACGCAGATCCAAGTGTGACGACTTTGATCGTAAGTGACTCTTACTACTGTGTCCAGTCTTACAATGAAAACTTGTTCTTTTGGATTCAGAATGAGTTTTGTGATTCCAAAGGTAGCACAATAAAACATAAAATGATCTGGGTCCGAGTGGCGGAACTTAAAGAGAAGTTGCCACTCGTGTTTGTGATTCATACTCTCGGTCATCAGCGCGTGGGGGTCCACGCTGTTGGCAATTCGCTTGCTGATGAAGCAGCGAAGTCAGCGGTATCAAAATACTTAGTTGCAGCAGTCACGAGGTCCAAAAGCAAAATAGATGATGACATCTTGGCAGCAGTTGCTGCAACAGAGAAGGGAAGTAAATATCCTGCGGGGTTCCCTTCTAAATACACATACCACTTAAGTCCCGATAAGGTTCCTTATGTGAAAATTCCTGATGTTGGCGAACGTCTAGTTCCCAACTCGGATCGCAGGGCTGCTTTGATTGCAGCGGCTCATGAAGGTGTGGCGTCTGCGCATGCGGGCGTCTCAGCCACTGTAACTCAGCTACAACAAAGGTTCTGGTGGCGGGGACTGTACAAACAGATGCGCGATTATGTCCTTCAATGTGACATTTGCCAGCAGATTAAGCCTTCAACTGCTGCGCGTCCGCCTCAGACACAGTTGTACATCTCGAATAAACCGCTTGGATGCGTTTATTTGGATCACTGCGGTCCATTTTCTTCTGATACTGCATACAAGTACATCTTAGTAGCAGTTGCTTCATGCACACGCTTTGTGTGGGTATGGCCACATCGGAGCGCTGATTCACGAACTGTCATTAAGGATATGCGAGTCTTTGTGGGAATTTTTGCCTGTGGTACCTTCCATTCGGATCAGGGTCCGGCTTTCGCCTCTAAGGCGTATAAGGATGCTATGGTTTCGTTGGGGGTCCAAGTCAAGTTTTCAAGTCCCTACAGGCCCGAGGGCAATAGTGTAGTTGAACGAATGAACCGCGACTTAAAGCAATCTTTGACAGCTCGAGTTATAGGCACTGGCAGAAACTGGTTAGCCCACCTCATAGGCGTGCAGCGTGCGCTTAATAATCTCCCTAGAAGGTCTCTGGGTGGGCGGACCCCGTACGAAATGCTCTTTGGTATCAAGATGTATGTCCCTGACCTCGATGGGCTAGACTGCAAGGCCCAGGCCACGGCCTTTGACGTAGATGAACATTGCAATGTTTTACAGAATCTACAAAAGACCAGAGACAGTCTTCCAAAGGAACATTTGCCCTCCACATCGGATGATGCGCTGCAGATCCCGGTAGTTGGCTGGCTACCTCAAGTTGGAGAATTGGTTCGAGAGAAGATCGATAACAAGAAAGAGTTTGGTCCCTCATATCGTGCACCGGTTCGAGTTCTTGGAGTGAAGGGCACAAGAACAGTCATTTTACCACCACTTCCAGGTCGTAAGGAAAACAGATTTCTTTCTATTGACAATGTCAAGGCACACAGGGTGGCCGATTCTTCATAGCATGACACCGGCTGTATCCTGTCCTTCCATGGTGAGGCACTCTGTGCTGGCTATTACATCTGGTGCAGAACAGGAGGTGTCCCTCGAGATGCCTGCCATATCCAGTCCTTTATTAAATACTATTCCTGTTACTAACATTGATGAGTTGAACTACACCTATCCTGCTGATTTATCGATGCCTGATTTGCAGACTCGTTTGGCCGACCAGTCCAGATTCTCTTTTGACTCTGTTTCGGAACCTTCAAAAAAACCCTCAACTATTGCAAAATATGCCACGTTGTTTAAAAAACATTTTTTGATTCCCCCTTGGACATACATTTGGTTGATCTTATTTTCATTTTACCTTTTTATGTCAATTGGTTTTGTGTTTTATTTTTTCCGCCTGATCGATGGTCACTACGGTAAAGAAAGAACAGGAATTCGGTACCTTAATGGAACATTGGCCCCTCTTTCCTCTTCACATTCAGCGCACAGACTGAAACGAAACTTAAATACAGTTAACATTACTGCTTGGCTTGTCCTTGATGGGATTGTGTGGGATGTGGTTAGATTTCAAATACATGGGCCCACTGAAGTGATTAATGTTCCGAATGTGCTTAGAGTAAACATGGGAGATGTTATTAAACAAGATATACGTTCTGATGATTGGGATGTTCAGGCCGTAGAGGCATTATTTTCTGATTTGAAATACTATGCAGCTTTTGATGCTGAAGACTTATATTTAGATTCTATAAATTATGGTGATTTGTTTTGCTTCCAACATTATGGTAATCATTTTCTCCATAAGACAAATTCCAGGAGAGTTACTGTGAATTACACGCAATGGGAACACTGCCCAGCTCCTTTAATTGGAAGCTCCAGTACATTTCTGAAAAGATACAAATATTTTACAGATTTCAATCAATCAAATCCTGAGTCCTTTTATTTCAGAATGACAGAAAAGTCCATGTCCAAAGTTAGACTTACCGATACAAAGTTGCTGTATTCGAAGTCCTTTCTAGACAGATTGGCTTTAGATGGCTACGAGTTCTGGAATGGAATAATTGACCTTAAATCGGTTTGGGGTACCAAGGATTGGCAGGTACAAGGCACTGAGGCTTTGCACCGTGCATGTCTCATCCCGAATCACATGCTGTTTCTAAATTCTACTGTTTCCCAAACAACATGCTTTGGATTGGCTACTTCTAAAAAATTAAATACACCAATTATCCCCGAATTAGAAGAATATTCAGGATGGGGTAATTTTTCAGATTTGTCTATTAATGAGATACAGTCTCTGTTACACAATTCGTCCTTTAACATATCCAGTTTGGATCCAAAAGGTTGGCTGTTGTGGCAAAAGAGTTCTGATTCTTGCCAACGTCGATTCCTGGGGTTGGCTGAAGGGTTCACTCAAGTAAGACCAGATCCCCGTTTTGAAACTGATTATACTGTCACCACTTACTCTGTGGGGAAACTGTGTCAGAATTGGTTGCAACATTCCACATTAGCTGCAGTTAAGCTACATCTATCTCAATTAACTGAAAATGTGGATTTAAACGATTTCATAAAAGGACCGGCTAAGGGTAGATCTAAACGGTGGATTTATGCTGTTTACAATGACATTTGGAAAGTGTCTCAAATTGAGGCTGCTAAGCGCCTAAGGGCAATTGACAAAGCAAATTTGGAAAAGGTACTTGCAGTGGTCGATAACAGTATTAACACGCTTTCTTCCCGAATTTACACGTTGAATAATATTGTTTCTTCTGTTGTTCACATTGTGCATGATGAAGTGTCCGTATTATATCATGGTCAAAATCAATTGCGTTCTGTTATGCAGTTTGCCTGGACACTACAGACTCTGAAGTCTGGTCAAGTGCCTTGGAGTTATATGAACGTCTCATCATTATTTGCCCCGTTTAATTTGACTGACAAGCAGCGCATGCTTTCCATGCGAGATGCATCATTTTCTATGTTACACATTGAGATGTTAGATTCTTTGCCTTTCTCTGTGGCTGAGGTTACTGCTGCTGCATGGCTTATACATGGTATTATTACCTTGCCTTTTGCTATGTATAAATTTACAAATTGTATGCGATATATTGCTATAGGGCGATATGAACCATTAGGAAGTGCTTTCCTCCATGAGACATGGTCCTTACCGTACACATATAGATGTCTTAAGGAGGGAAATGAAGTGAATCTGAATGGTGAGGAATGTACACAGTCGCCTGACCGCTCACTAATATGCAGACACATCCAGTTGCATGGTTCTTGTAATCAGGACAAGCCTAACTTAGCCTGTGTTTTGAAAGGCACGCCGGTTCCTGCAATAGTTCCCACATTCACTTTATTGTCAAACGGTAGTTATTTACTTTTGAATAACGAAATGTGTTGTGGGTTAATGGTCGGTATCGCCTATGTGGTTACTGTATCAGAACGCGTGGTGTGTTGCAAGAACGTATTATATCCACCCACGCATGGGAGTGCAGATGTTTCTATTTGGCCCCGAATACCAACCTTGGGAGCGAAGTTCAATGGTTTGAGCCGGATAAGAGCTCTATTGTCTCAGAAAGAGGTGGCCCTGAGTTCGGCCCGAGAAACTTATGTCCTTCACATAGCTAACACACGCACAGAGGTGCAGGCACTTTTAAATACTGATTTGCCGTTTCATTTCTGCGAGCTGGTTCATCAGATCTTCAATGCCTCCTCCACGACTGGCCTAGCACATTTTTTTTAATTGGTTAGCAGTGGTCTCGTGACTACGTTTGAAAAAGTATTTGGTATTATCCCTGCGGTTTTTCATTCTATATTCGCAAGCCTGTTTGGCGGATTCCCTGTTTTGCTGGCTTTGGCTGCAGGAGTTCTGGTGATATTTTGCTTTATAAAACATGGATGTCCATCCTGCACAAGGAAACGCTCAGCCCCTACTGATGCAGTTTCGCAAACGGATGCTTGAATACTATGGCTCCTTACCGCTTGCGACTTTAAGCACAGCGTTTGGATTATCGTTTCGATTTTCCTATTTCACATGTGTCCAGCCTGTGTTTCATTGCCTGAGCTGTGATTTCGACTGGGCCATTGATTTGTGTCTCTGCTTACCGACTTCTCCTGACGTCGATTTTGATCAGCTGATGAGCCCCGTAGTTGCTCACAAGTTGGTTTGTTCTGGCGAAAGGGTTATGGCTTTGGCAGCGATGCATGGACTAATGGGTCAGTGGGACATATTCGCAGCGGCGCATGACTTTCTGGCACATAGCGTTCTCGAGAACCCACTGAGTTGTCCTCTGATGTTACTAGAGGAGTCGGTGCTGGAGGAGCACGTATGTTCTTTCCCATTGCTTAATTGGATGGCTGAACTGTTTTCGGATGATGACAGTGATTTCATTTTGGAAGCTGTAGCTACCTATTTTGCATATTCATTCAACCCATGAGTGACTTTGAAGACTTTCATTATTATGGCACGTGACTTTTTAGTAATTCTGAATGGTGCCTTTTTTATTACGAACATTCGACTTTCATATGTTCTAGGCCTATGAACTGGGAGTAGGCATTAAGTTCGAATTTTTTATATTTTATTTTATTTTATTATATTTTTGGTGTGGCCACTATAGGCATTCATACATATTTTTGTTATTAAAAACTTAGATACATTTACATACATTTAGCTTGGCTCAATATTGTTGAACTCTGCTTTCATGTTTTGCCTCTCATTAAGTATTGGCTTATATTTTCTCCCTTTTTTAACCGTCCTCGGATCATTGGGGGGGTGTCATATGGTTACTACGTTTCTATATATTGTGTTAAGTTAGCATGAGCTTATTAAATTATTAAACGCCATATTTTCTTTCAGCTTCAGTTTGCACACGACACCTAATTGTTATGTTAGCTTTCAACCTAGACGAAAGATGTGATTTATTTGAGAATAATATGTTATTGCTCTGATATCAATTGTGCTTGGTACACTTGGTACAACTGTCTGCACACTGAGAACTGCACCCTCTAAGAATAACCTAACACAAGGTTGCTGAAGGCTTGATCCTCGCACCACATTAGACATAACACAAATAATGTTGCTGCCAACATTGGGCTCTACGCGGGTTTAAGATAGAGTTACAGGGAATGAATCAACACACTTGATGCTTCGCATGCAGAGAGCTGGTAGCTGTTGATGTGATCTACTCCTACTGAGAAATAGAGGTATGGGCCCGCCCTGCTAGAACCCAAACGAGACCTTCTTAAATATAATATAGTATGCTAAATAGGGTGCGCGAAATATAGGTGATACAGAATTCTATAGATTTTTGCATCATAACATGCTATCACCTTTTGCTTATTATGGATTAGTGACTATGCTGCTAACTCTGATCTTTATAATATGTATGTTGATATTATACAAGATACTGCGTTTGAGAACTTTGCATTGAAAAATAAACATTTCAAACTTGCACGTGTGTTCTTTGCCTCCCAGTTTCGGTTTGTAATGATTATATAACGAAAGAGTGTTCATGTGTTCCACGATACCTGAGGTACCCTAAGTTCATGTTCTGGATTGTCTAAATCATTGGTAAGTTATTACTCCCGATGAGACACTGTAGCTAGCTTGGTAAGGGGATTTCTGAAACAAAGGTGAGTTTTGGGTCACCCTAACTCACCCAGGTTCTAGATCTCTGTGCACAGTTCTGTGGGAGAACGGAAACCCTGCTACAAAACCAATGCCAGCGATATAATACCTCCCTCCTCTAAGATGCACAGAAAAGTAGTGAATACTCAGTCACCCACAGTAACAAGTTTTAAGTCTGCAAGAATTAGAGGATGACAGAGACCCAGCAGGAAGTCCGTGAGGGAAGATCAAAGAAACAGTGACATCAACCTGCCGGGAAGGACTGTGTCCCAAGAAACAACAGCATTAAGAATGGATCTCACCCGAGACTCGCCACAAAATCCAAGAGAGAAAGCAAAAGAAAGCTGCAGTCAACACCACCTGAACAAGAGCAGAAAAAGAGAAAGCTCAATGCAAATACACCAAAACCAACAATGAATCAAAGAGAAGCTTAAGAGAAGGCAAACAAACATTTATCGATGGTCTTGCCACAGAAGCCCAGGAAGCAGCAATCAATGGAATCATGAAGGAACTCGATTATATAACAAGGAAACTTGGAAGACAATCATGGGTAACGAAGGATACCAATGAAGATGGCATCAGACCAAGCAAGGAAGAAATACGGCAATCGAACATCTGAGAAAAGGGAAGTCAGCAGGACCTGACAACATTCCTGCGGAGGCACTGAAGGCAGACATAGTAACATCATTAGCCATGCTATACCCCATTTTTGGAAGGATCTGGGAAAAGGAAAATGTGCCATCAGACTGAAAGGAGGGATATCGCATCAGGATCCCCAAGAAAGGTGACCTGAGTAACTATGCAAACTACAGAGGAATAACTCTTATATCTACCCCAGGCACAGTGTTCAACAGAGTCATCCTGAACAGAATGAAGGAACAAGTTGTTGACGTTCAGTTGTGAGACCAGCATGCCGGCTTATGTAAAGATAGATCCTGCACAGTCCAGGTTGCCACACTGCGCATCATTATTGAGCTGACGATGGAATGGAACTCCCCCTCTATGTCAACTTCATCGACTATCAGAAGGCATTCGACAGCGTGGACAGAGAGATCCTTTGGAAACCCCTCCTCCACTACGGTGTGCCAGATAAACCTGTAAGAATCATCAGGACTCCTTATCCTCACTCCCTATAGAGAGAGACGAGCACCATTAGGGTACATCCAGTCGAAGTGCAATAGTTTTGTGGCTTTGGAACACCAGTGGGAAACAACCATACACGGACAGGTTACTGCCCAGAGCTTAATTTGTAAATTAAAAAAAAAAAAGTGCCAGGGCCCTGTCAGGAGATCGCTGCAGCTCGCACCACCCATAGCACCTGCCAACGATACCAATGACGGTACCTACACAACTACTAACCATCACACTGCTACAACTGAGGCAATTCGAACTGTTGGTGGCCCTCAAAGCTCAAAGAATGGTATGGGCGCCATGCATTAGTTCTTTTCAATTATTAAATAACTGTTGCACTACTCATCTTTAAATTACACAAACAGCTGGCAGCTGTCACAAGTGCCGGTGTTGACAATTAAGTGCTGGTGCTGAGCACCGGAAACCACCGGCTCAAATTAAGCAGTGCCATGGCCCTAAGAAAAAGTCTCGCATCTCTCTTCTCTTTGTGACATTTCTGCAAATGGGCACTGCTTTAAGGTGAAGTCCAGGCTATCATAGAATGTTATTTGAGGGGTTATTTTCAAGAATACAAGGCTACCAGAGGCGGGCGTAACTACTGTAATTTGCTGTAGCGTAATTACGCGTGATTACAACAAATTTAGGTGAATTACACAAGGAGCAAAGCCTGCATTTCTCACTATTTTCTTACCATAAAATGCACCCTCGCATCCAAAGTGAACCCAAGGATGCATTTTGCACTAAGAAAATAGCACTAAATGCAACAGGACCAGAACAGCAGCAGCCAACAGTCTCTCTCACTCTGTTCTTTTACTCTTGTGTAGGAATTTTTGCCCCAAATGAATCCAAAATTCAGTTAAAAGGTGTAATCACGTAGTTTTCAGTAATTTTGTATCATTGCAAAGCGCTTCAATGCCTCATCAGGGTTAGTAACCACTATATAAATACAATTTACAGTTACATTTACAAGAATAATTGAAATTACTTAAATTACTTTGAATGCTCCAGCATTATTAAAGTTTCTCCCAGGCCTAAAGTCTACACCGCCAGGTCAAAACACTGGAAACAGTAGGTAGGGGGTAGGCTCAAGTGGGGTGATAACATTACGAAAAGTTAATGCTGCGGCCATTCTTAGCAGAATGTACACAAGGAACAGGGATATAATGCTAAAACTCATATACTGTGCGCCTGATGACCACAGTGTGGAGAGAGTTTGCCTTAGTTTTGAAGGCTAAGCCACAGTGCCTGCTAGTACAGAACCGAGGTGAAAAGAATATAACACCTTTGCACGGCCTCCGTCTCTCCTCCGTTGTCTCTCTTCTTCTCTTCCAGACTTCACGAAGCAGGAAGCACACATGCTGCCCTAAGCCAATCACAACGCTGCTGTCACCAGCATGACAGCAGCATCGTGATTGGTCTGAGAGGCCTGGTTCGGTGCTCAGACAGGAAGTGGGAGGCTGTGCATGTTTCACCTTGAGTGTGCAATACAGCCAGGTGGAGAACATGCTAAGTGCACATGACTGCTTGGCCGGCCCAAGCCGGCCGGCCAGACCATCATGTGCACTTAAGTGCACATATTTCCTCCTCCCCCTGCTCTGACAGCTCAGCCCCGCCCTAACCTGGTTTGCACTGAAAAATAAAATTATAATTACATTGTGTTATTATAATTTTATTTGTTCTTTTTGCACTGCTGAAAAGCAGTGGGGCGACGCTCCTCCGCCTTAGCAGAGGAGCCGCCGCTGTGAATCCATTTGGAATTGGAGAACATTAAACTGTTGATGTGGTGGACTTAATGGGAAGAAAAGTTACACATGGGGGCTGATCAAAAGCCTCTCATCATGACTTTCTGATCGTAAACTGGAAGCCAAAAGAATGGTGGCAAACTGGCCATTCACATGGGCACTAATGCTTATTCCACATAACCTTTCTCCCGTCGCAATCATTGCCTTTTCACTGCCCACCCGGGTGTACCACACTGGGGCTCCAGTGCCTGGTCTTATATAGCTGATCATGCGTCTCTGAATTATTTAACATACTATGTGACCTCGCTTCTGTTACATGCCATATTTTACTTCCTTTCCTTTCCCCTTGACTCTCTTCACCCCTCTCTTTACCTCCCTCTCTCTACTTATCCAGGCAACTTCCCATGCACTTACTTCATTGTTTAGTCCTGATGATGATCCCGTAACCCTGTTGGGGATCGAAATGTTGTTGACACTTGCATCTTAAACTCTAAACTGTAATTATAATTGTGGAGTACAAGATGTATTTTCGATTGTGACGTTTGCGTATTTACATTTTCTCACCTTAAAAGTCACTTTTAAGTCACTTGCCTGTGGTAATGAAATCGGCTGATTTGCCTTTACCCTGTCACGTCAAGCTCACTCACCTTTTCATGTAATGTTTTGTTTTTTCAAATTTTTAATAAAATCCTAGAAATTGTCAATTGAGACTACAACAGACCCAATCTTGATTGTGAAACTGTAGTATTATACGGACTTACTTTGTAAGGAACCACTGTCTTTTCTTACAAACTACTACCCTTGGTTCCTTCTGACTAAAGGTTTCCTTGTGCCTTTTTAGGTCTCTGCCTGGCGTAAGCAGCGCATGCGCTGCTCTCACCATACGAGGCTATTTGGAATCGATACGATTCCAAAAGCCTCGTCCTAGCTCGCCTTCAGTTGTGATTTTTGCGCATTGTTTCGCGTCACAAATTATGCCAAAGACAGTGCAATGATTGCACTGAAGGCATGCCACTCACTTGTTGCCACCCTGTCCCCTTTGATCCACGCCAAGCGGGATTGGATCTCTTACCGTGGCGGGAGACAGTGTCTCCTAATTAGCCGCTATGCACGCACTTTTTTGTTATCATTCTCTGCCTTTGTTAAAGGCAGCCGCGTGTTTATTTTTGCATCGTGCTTTCACTTAAAGTGAAAGCGCGATGCAATTATAAACAAGCAGCTGCCTTTGCCAAAGCCGAGAGCTTGTTTTATTTAACTTGCTTCACGGTGATTGCTCACCTCCCCCTCCTGCCCCCTCGCTCCTTCCTCCAGGTTTTCCTCCGTCTGGTAAACTGCACATGTATTTTGCATTAGGCCGGGCGCTCCCTCGTGCTGCAGAGCTTTGTCATTTAAAAAAAAATCTAAAAATTATGGGATGCAGAGTCGGGGCCAGTAAAAGACGCGGTTCCAGCATAAATTATGACAAAGTGAACAATGTTGTTCACCCTCACAGAATAGATTTCCTTCACGTTCAATGCTTGCCTTTGTCTCTCTGAGACACTTTATTCGGCAAAAGCTAGATAGTCTTCAATAGGTTGTGAGGTGTATTTAGACGCGGGCACCTTACTGGGGAGAGCCATCAAGGCCGAAGGGCTGCCAGAGCTGCACGTGCACAGGGGACGGGGCGCAGCCTAGCTGTGCGAATCAGGCCACCCTTGATAAGGTTGTCTGCGTCTGCAATAGAACAGACAATCTAAAAAAGACGGAATGGAATGGAATGTCACCCAGATCAATCAGTGCTGAAGACGGATTGGTGAGATTTGCCATCCAGGTCATATTTGGCTGTCACAGCTGAAATTCGCCTTCCTAGTTAGGCCTTCAACAATACTGAGAATCACATTTGCAACATTGGGGGACATAGCAGGCTTATGCACAATTTCCTGTTTTCGCTCTAAATATATTCATGTTTATACCAATGAACTTGAGTCTCATCCATACTTACACGCACTGCCCCAGAGTATACGAACCCCGCCTGAAACAGCTTTGTGCACCCACATGAGTACATATGGGTCTTTTTATCATTTTTCTTCAGATTAATGTTTTTCCACCACTGGGTACCCCATGACAAAGGCCAGGCATTACAGAGCCCCTCTAGTTAATTGACTACGGACCCAAGATCGCAGTGAGTGCATGGCCCTAATGCGCTATCCTCCGTAGTGCCAGGGGGTGGGTGGCACGGAGCCGATCAGCAACCGGCACGGGAAGATTCACAGGTGGTCCTGTCTTCACTCCGATCTACTCTACTGTCTCCCAGCCCTCGACCCCTACACCTCTTCGTTTTCTCAGACCCCCCTCCCCTTTCAAGAGACCACCCTTTGTAACGCATGAAAGCAGTATAGTGCCATGTGGGTGTAGTAGGGTATCCTCTCTCACACCCCTTAAAGATTTGGGGCGGGCCTCTGTAATGCAATTCACCCTGTGGTCTACTACTCTCTACTATTCTCTACTACTCACTTCACTCTATACTACACACTCTCTACTACACACTCTACTGCACACTCTACTACACTCTCTACTACACACTCTCTACTACTCACTTTCTACTACTCTCTACTACTCACTCTCTACTACACACTCTACTACACTACTACTCTCTACTACTCACTTTCTGCTACTCTCTACAACTCACTCTCTACTACTCTACTACACACTCTCTACTACTATCTACTGCACACTCTATATGACTCACTCTCTACTACACACTCTCTACTACACACTCTACTACTCACTCTCTACTACACACTCTACTAAACACTCTCTATTACACACTTTACTACACTACTACTCTCTTTAACTCACTTTCTACTACTCTCTACTGTTCACTCTCCTACTCTACTACACACTCTCTACTACACACTCTCTACTACTCACTCTCTACTACTCCACTATACACTCTACTACTCCCTACCACACACTCTCTACTACACACTCTACTACACACTACTACTCTCTACTACTCACTCTCTACTACACCTTCTCTACTACTCACTCTACTACACTACTACTCTTTTTAACTCACTTTCTACTACTCTCTACTGTTCACTCTCTACTACACACTCTCTACTACTCACTCTACTACACACTCTACTACACACTCTCTATTACTCACTCTCTACTACTCACTCTCTGCTACTCTACTACACACTCTCTACTAGACACTACTACACACACTCTACTACATACTACTACTCTCTACTACTCACTCTCTACTACACACTCTCTACTACACACTCTACTACACTACTACTCTCTATTACTCACTCTCTACTACACACTCTCTACTACACACTCTGTACTACACACTTTACTACACTACTACTCTTTACTACTCACTCTCTACTACACACTCTCTACTACACACTCTCTACTACACACTCTACGACACTACTACTCTCTATTACTCACTCTCTACTACACACTCTCGACTACTCACTCTCTACTACTCTACTACTCTCTACTACTCTACTACACTCTCTACTACACTCTCTACTACACACTCTCTACTACACACTCACTACTACACACTCACTAATATACTACACACTACTGCTCGCTACTATTCTCTACTACTCACTTTCTACTACACACTCTCTACTACACACTCTACTACACACTCTACTACTAGTTCTAGTTTCAATCTTTATTTCGATCAATTAGACCATCAAAGATATACAAATAATCACAATCATTGGTTAAGAATTAGGCATAGTAATGTAAAAATAGTCCATCAGCAATAAGTTGAGCAAGAAGAGTGAAATAAAATAAAATGTAATAAAATTGTTATGGGCCCAGCTCCGTTTTCAAGATGCGGGTGCGAATAAACCACATGGCTGTGAGGTATTTCGCCAGTGCAAAGACAGTTGGAGGTGAAACATCAGTTTTTAGAATTCGGTACATGGGGGAGAACTGTCTGCAACCAAAGTTTCTGATAAGGGGGACAAGCCAGTATTTTCTGATGACTTGGTAGGCCTTGCAAAATAGAACCACATGTAAGCCACTTTCCACAGCGAGAGCACATGCCGGGCATTGCTTTGTAGTTGGTGGCGTTGTCCAGGAGCTGGTAAAAGACCTAAGGGGCAATGTGCCGTATCTCCACTGGAGAAATAGCTTCCTGGTCAACACAGGGGTCATCCCATCCAGAACCTTCTCCAGGCAGTAGGAGTCTTTGCTTTGGATGAATAGAGTCGTCAATGGACCCTCACGCTTGCTGTCCAGAGCAATAGTAAGTTTTATGTCATAATAAGCCTTCGACAGAACTTTGCATGGTATCCTGGCAGATGCGTTAGCTGGGTCAGTCCATAATTCGGGGAACCCTAAGCTCTCACACGATGATTTTATGTATTTTAGCCAAGGAATCTGCATGGCTTTTGGTTGGGTTAGAAACTCCTTGAGCTCAGACCTGTAGTTGATAAGTTCTTCGCTACTCCATAGCTTTCGCCAAAATGTTAAAGGTTTAAGACCCAGTTCCTCTATGATTGGTCTAAGTCCTAGGTCTAGCCTCAGGGGGAGCAGCGGCGTGCTTGATGGAAGTGCAACCAATTGTCTGATGAATTTATTTTCAGTTGTCATCAAGCTTAGGGCTGAAGTGTGACCCCAGAGTTCAGCCCCGTAGGTTACAGCACCCCGGGCCTGGGCTTTGTAGATCTGGATGACTGGGCCCAGTGGACGATGTGTTGATTTAGTCATCATCCTAGTTATACCTCCCGCGATCTGCACCAGTTTCAAGTTGGCCTTGGTCTGATGTGCCCCCCATGTCATGTTCTCATTTAAGGTTACACCTAGATATTCAAATGTAGAAACCCTCTCTAGTCGTGATGAGCCAAGCAATGGATTTGGACGTGTCTTCGGGGTGGGATTTAGGATCATAAATTTAGTTTTTATAGCATTGATCTCTAAGCCCCTCTCCATACAGAATACCAGGAAAGAGTCAAGAATTTGCTGAATCCCCATTGGGGTTTTGGACAGCAGCAGGGTGTCGTCCGCAAACATGTTGCGGGCACCCTGCTGCCATTCAATTTGGGGGCATGGGTGTGTTCAATCCCATTCAGGTGGGCGATTACCCCGTTGACAAAAAGGCAGAACAGGGTTGGTGCGAGCACACAGCCCTGTCTCACCCCTCTGTCAACGGGGAATCTATCTGTTAATTCGCCATTTTTTCCACACCTGACACATGCAAAGTTGTTCCGATGCATTCTCTGTAAAATTTCAAGGAAATCAGGTGGAACCCCCATCTCAGCAAGCACACTCCAAAACTTCATTCTAGGCACCAAGTCGAAGGCAGCTCGCAAGTCCACGAAAACCGTGTACAAGCTGCCCCCCTCGAATAGCGCCGTCCTCCAATAGATGAGGTGTAGGCAGAAAATCTGATCTATTGTGGACACCCCCTTTCTAAATCCTGCCTGGTAAGGACTGAGAGTGTCAGTTTCTTCCAACCAGGCCGAAGGCGATCCAACACAAGCCTGCCAAAAAGCTTCTGGGGCACGTCTATTAAGCTGATGGGCCTGTAGTTGGCTCGGAGCAGAGGCGAGCCCTTCTTAAATATAGGAACCACCTCTGCCCCCAGCCAAGTACTAGGAATCTCCATGCCCAACAGGACAGCATTAAATATTGTGGCAAGATAGGGGGCCCAAACATCAGGCTCCTGTTTAAACAGGTCACCTGGGAGACAGTCCAATCCGGGGGCCTTGCCAGATGCCAGTCCCGCAATGGCTGCTCGCACCTCCTTTAATGTAAACAAGTCGCCTCTACAGTGGATGGGCGCACTTGGGAGTGGATTACAAGTGTCCCCAACATCCGAGGTGTAGAGCGACTGAAAGTGCGCCTGCCACACCCCTGCTGCAATATTTGGTTCAATTGCTGAAAGTAAGTGCCCAGAGCCCTAATTAACAATTCGCCAAAACTTGCGATAATCCCTGGTAGCTAGGGAACTAGAGAGTTCCTCCCACTGGCCCTCCTCCCATTCAATCTCGGCCTGGGCGACCAGTTTCTTATATGCCTGCCTACTAGCCTGTATCTACCCTCTGCCTTTGCCCTCCTTAATACATGAGAGGAGTTCTCCCTTTGCCTTGCGGCATGCGGCGTTGTACCATGAGGACTTGCAATGTGGTCCCCCCCTTTTGCATTGGGCTTTGGTAAAGAGATCATCTGCCATGGTCCTAATAAGATCCTCGTGAGCCAGATATATCAGTTTGTGGGTGTCCTCATTGCAGGTTTCATCAATTAAGACACCCACCTTTTCCATGATTGGAATTATTCCAGCATAGAGCTTTGAGATCTTCTCTCGGCTGGCAACTAGTTTTTCCCACCTAATTCTCCTTCTGTTGTTTTCAAGGAGAAGCTCAGGTTTGGTCGCCGCCATGCTTTGATCACTGACCTCCATACCAGGGTGGACAAAATCTAGTTCTAGAGCATTGTGGTCGCTGTCAGCTCTTTCTGGTGGCAGAAAAAGTCAATAATATGCGGCCATTCAGAGAGTTGTACAAGGACGTAGTCCAAGCGGGACTCCCATCCCACTCTATTGTAGGTGTGTCTGCTCAGTATATCTGATTTGATACACCCATTGCAGGCTCTAACTCCGTGTTTAAGAGTTAGGGCAGTAATCTGTAAGGCTAGAGGTGTCCAAGCTCTGGGAGGAGGTGCCACCAAGGGGGGAACCGCCCACCTTCCATCCTCTTCCATGGAAAAACCATCCAAGAGGCCTGGTAGGGGCTCAAAATGTGAATTCAAGTCCCCACCAACCAAAAATGGAGTGCCCCTCGGAATTTCACTGAGGTAATCCGATAATTCCTCAATGGTGGGTGATTCACGTGTAATGTTGACCGGCCTTGAATAAACATTTATCACGGCAAGTCTGGCTGAGTTAGGCCATTCCAACAAAACCACTAGTATGTCCTCAGATGCCAAGGGAAGACGTACTGCCTGACAGCCCAAATGGGTCGCCACCCATGTTGTGAGTCCGCCAGAGGGACGGCCCCTTCCTGCCCACTTTGCGGAAATGGAAAATGCCAGGTAACCCCGTCGGGAATGTTCTTCCTTCGCCCAGGTCTCCTGGAACATACATACATCCCCGGTATCCACAAAAGTGGTCCATTCCTGTAGATCTAGCTTATTGCCTAGGCCAGCCACATTCCACGAAATTAACTTCAGGAGTGGTGGTTTTGGAGTCGGGACCAGTTTTGGGGACCTATCGTTGTTACTTGAATTGACCACAAATGTTACCACGGGAGTCCGATCACCACTAGGGGATCGAGTATCCCTAGGTACCCTTATCTCTGGGTTTATAGGGGGGTGTCTGCATTAGTTCGATTTTTCTCGACAGACTGGCCCAACTCTAACATTGGGGCAGATATGTCTCCAGGGCGAATAAAATCTGCCTCCGCACCCTCCCTGAGATACAAGTTATCCCCGGTAACATTCTGCCTGGACTGTCAATCTATCATATCCAAGTAACTATACCTATTAGACAGGGGGGATATGTATGGTGTTGGAATCTGTGGTGGCGAAAATCAACTCTCTCTCTTCTCCTCCAACCGCCTCCCCCTCTTTGGCAAGTTTCCCATCCCTCTTCTTCGGTGTTTGGAGGATAGTACACCTGTTGGTGGCGACTTGGATAGTAAAAATCTCCTCTCCCACCTGCCTCAGGGGGGTTCCCCCATCCCTCTTCCTCAAAGGTATAGAGCGGCCGGGGATAGAAAAAGGATAGAGGTAGGGACTGAATGTTGGTTCCCTGATCCTCATAATGCCAGCCACAGATATGAGAAACGGTCAAGGGGTCTCTGAAGCTAACCAGGACACAATCTCCTTTGATAGTTTTTCTAGTAGTGCCCACCCATGGGACCCTTCTTACCATAAGGACATCACTAGTTATACCCTGCGGTAGAGGTCAATACTTGGATAGCCAATCCAACGCCTTGTTCTTAAGAGAGGCGGTGGATTCTATCAGGGTTGTTTTTAACTCTGGCACCCCGCCAAGATTACTGGGTACTGGCTAGCCTCCGGCGGCAAGTTCACTACTCTTGGCTTTTTTTTGCTCACTAGAGCCTCATCTGTCAGTGTGACTGCTTTTTGCGGTAGGCTAGAGGCAGGAATGTTAGCCTTAGGCTGGTTAGGAATGGTTTTGGGAGTGGGGACCTGTGGGTGGTTGGGAGTTGCTATGCTAGTACTAGATTGCATGGTCTTGTTTGAGGGGGCAGTTGGTTTATCCTGCTGTACTAAAGGACCTGTGCTTTTCCCTGTCTTGCTGTTGGCTGGGGCACCGCTCTTAGGGTTATTCTTAGTCACTGTCCCTGCTCTGCCACCCTTATCCTCAATTTTACTGTTCGTTTTGGGATTATCGGCTAATAGGGCTGTAAATTTCTCAATGTTCACTAGCCTAGCTTCCATTTTAATAAGCCGTGCTTCTAAAGGGCACAATAAGGTTCTCAAAAGTGATCCTATGTCGGCCAAAGTGATGTCTTCGCCCGAGGTGTCATGGGGATTAATAGTAGTATGTTCTGAAGACACAGCGGTCTGAGACTCTGATGGAATTGCCTCAGCTCCCTCAATATGCGTAGCCCCCATTATGCTTGGTCCATGACTATTTATCTTCGTGTTGGGGTTTTTCTTTGTTGTTGTTGTTGTTGTTTTTGTCTTCCTCCCACCACTTTTCTGTGCCCTATTTTTCGCTTTGGGTACTGCTCCTTCCCTTAACCCCTGGAGTGTGATTCTGTCATTCGTATTTACCACGACTAGGTCGTGGTCGGGGTTAGAAATTTGGGCTGGCTGGGGTTGGACTAGTGGGAGGTTTAACAGACTCAGGTCATCAAAATCACTTACTTCCTTTAAACTAGTGTGGGAGCTAGAGATGGACAAGTCTAAATCTGTATTGTGCTCGCTATTCCTAGTTGCCCCATTGCTAATGCCAGTTGGCTCAGTACAATTGAGTGTATTGGTTGGGGTTTTGGCTTGTGCAAGGGGGCCCATAAAAGACCTTCGCACCCAGTCAATTTCTTGGGAAATGCGCCTTTCAAGTATTGTAATTTTGTCGATCAATAGTGACCCCACTTTAATAAAATAATTGTCCAAAGTACCTTTATTGGCTCCAGTAGCCGCCTGCGTACTTTTGCTCCTTGTTTCCATCGTAGTCATCCTTGGGCACGATAAGAAGCAAGCAAATCCTTGGATGAGGTTGAAAGAGAGGTGGCCCGGTCCGGTCTCTACCGACCTCTAATGGCCTCAAACGGCCCGCCCTTCGCCCCGTGCTCCGTCCCGCTTCGCAGAGAGCCTCGACTACTCTTGTAGCCCTCAAGGCGAGGGGGCGTGGCCGCTGCGGGAAGAGGCTGCAGGTGTTTCCAATGCCTCGCAGTCCCGCAGCGGTGGTGGAACAATGAGCGTCACACCTGTGGAGCCGGTCCTGCGCTTGTGAAGGTCTGTGAGCCCCAGCAGCAGTGGCAGCAAATCCGCGATCCTCGGGAGCCTTCCAACAGTGAGTAGCACCTGCGAAGCGTGTCCTGCGAAAAGTTATGCTCGCGGCAGGCAAGGGGGCGTGGCCGCTGCGGGAAGAGGCTGCAGATGTTTCCAATGCCTCCCAGTCCCGCAGCGGTGGTGGAACAATAAGCGTCACACCCGTGGAGCCGGTCCTGCGCTTGTGAAGGTCTGTGAGCCCCAGCAGCAGTGGCAGCAAATCCGCGATCCTCTGGAGCCTTCCAACAGTGAGTAGCACCCGCGAAGCGGGTGCTGCGAAAAGTTATGCTCACGGCAGGCGAGGGGGCGTGGCCGCTGCGGGAAGAGGCTGCAGGTGTTTCCAATGCCTCGCAGTCCCGCAGCGGTGGTGGAACAATGAGCGTTACACCCGTGGAGCCAGACCGGTCCTGCGCTTGTGAAGGTCTGTGAGCCCCAGCAGCAGTGGTAGCAAATCCGCGACCCTCTGGAGCCTTCCAACAGTGAGTAGCACCCCTACTACACATTCTACTACACACTCACTACTACTCTCTACTATTCTCAACTACTCATTCTATACTACACACTCTCTACTACACACTCACTACTCTCTACTACACACTCTCTACTACTCTCTACTACTCTCTACTACACACTCTCTACTACACACTCTCTACTACTCGCTACTACTCACTCTCTACTACTCCCTACTACACACTCTCTACTACACGCTCTACTACACACTCTCTACTACTCTCTACTACTCACTCTCCACTCTCTACTACTCACTCTCTTCTCTCTATTCTCTACCTCTGTCTCTGCCTCCCTCTACTACTCTCTACCTTTACCTGTACCTCTGTACCTCTACCTCTCCCTCTCTCTACGCTCACACTTATGCACATATATATGTATATATATGCATATGCATTTATATATATGTATATGTGTATATATACATACATATATAAACATATATATATACATCTGCATATCTATATAAATACATGCATTCATATACATATACATATATGCATATGCATGTTATGTACATGAAAGTTTGAAAAACAGTAAAAAAAGCAAAGCTAAAAAACCACCTAATTAGAAACAGAATTGCTTTAACTTATACGAGGGCGAGACCTATTGCATTTTCAATGCTTGTCCTACACAGCGAAGCATCCGCACTGCTGTACAGCATGGTTACAAAACATTGCCAAAGTCAATAGGTGTCATAGGGGAGACCTTCTGGCTTTGCCAATGCTTGCTATTTCTGAACCCACACGTTGCTTTTGGAGCTTTAATGAGTATTTTAAATAAATGGGGTGTATTTTTGTGCCAAACGCAGAAATCTATGAAGTAGAGGAAAGGTTAATTTTAGATTTTGAAAGCCTCGGTGACAGGCTATAAAACAAACATTTCTCGTATGCGGTTCTCGAAGGTTGGCTCGTGCGCTGGCGGCCCCAATCCGCCGCCCTCGCTTCATCTGAAATATCTTGTTTAATGGGTATAATCCCTGTCAGCCGTTGGTATCCTGCCCTCCTGCTCTGTGTACATACCTGGCCCTGTCTGGGGGGGCATGAGTGGTCTGCCGCGCCTTGTACGGGCACAGAAACCATCCGAGATTATCTGTAAAAGTTACGAAGATGTGTCTTGAGAAATCTCGATCCCGAGGCGTGAGTTTATTGCCTGGAAGGGAAAGGAGGGGGCGGGCACCTCTGGCACAGTGCCCACAGCCACCCAAGAGTCAGGGGCTTGGAGGCAAGACCCACCCCGCCCCGGGCCACTACAGACTCACACTCAACGCAAGCCCGGGGCAGATAGACTGCAATCCGTCGTGGCCGCCCTCTACCGAGATCAGACTTTCAATGCGGGTGTCTCTTTATTTATTTATTTATTTATTTATTTATTTATGCAATTTTATATAGCGCGGACTTTACCCGAAGGCGTCAGAGCGCTTCACAATAGGAACAGAAAAGATACAAACTGAGAACGTTACACGAGCAACAGATTGCAGAGGCATTCGTTATGTTACATACGGTAAAGTGATAATTGTGAGCAACCAAGAATACATGAGGTAGTAAAAATTGTGAGAAACCAAAAATACATGAGGTAGGCAAGGTAATTGTGACACTTGTGAGCAAACAAAATACATGAGGTAGTAAAAATGTGGGCTACCAAAAATACATGAGGTAGTAAAAAGTGCTCAGGAGGGAAAAGTGACAAGTGTGCAGGCTACAAGAGAAAATAGTGTATAATTTGTGGTATAATACTGCAATATATGTTACACACTCAAGCACAAGAACAAACGATTACGTAGGCAAAAGTGGCACTTGTGCAAGTATCAAAGGTAAAAAAAACCTGTGAGAGGAAGCAAACCGTGTGTTACAGGGGCAAAGTGGACTCTCGGGGACTCCCCCTCTGGGCACGCGTGGGGGCACGCGTCACCTAAAGCAGGGGCGCTATATGGAGATTGCAGACTCAAGGAGCACAAACTCAATCACAGAGAGGCCTCTATGCACAGAACCCAGACTCAATCACAGACAAATCACAGCAGGGCCTCTATACACAGAACACAGACTCAATCACAGACAAATCACAGCAGGGTCTCTATGCACAGAACACAGACTCAATCACAGACACATCACAGTAGGGCCTCTATGACCAGAACACAGACTCAATCACAGACAAATCACAGCAGGGTCTCTATACACAGAACACAGACTCAATCACAGACAAATCACAGCAGGGCCTCTATACACAGAACACAGAGTCAATCACAGACAAATCACAGCAGGGCCTCTATGCACAGAACACAGACTCAATCACAGACAAATCACAGCAGGGCCTCTATGCACAGAACACAGGCTCAATCACAGACAAATCACAGCAGGGTCTCTATACACAGAACACAGACTCAATCACAGACAAATCACAGCAGGGCCTCTATACACAGAACACAGAGTCAATCACAGACAAATCACAGCAGGGCCTTTATGCACAGAACACAGACTCAATCACAGACAAATCAAGCAGGGCCTCTATGCACAGAACATAGACTCAATTACAGACAAATCAAGCAGGGCCTCTATGCACAGAACACAGACTCAATCACAGACACATCACAGCAGGGCCTCTATGCACAGAACACAGACTCAATCACAGACACGTCACAGCAGGGCCTCTATGCACAGAACACAGACTCAATCACAGACACGTCACAGCAGGGCCTCTATGCACAGAACATAGACTCAATCACAGACACGTCACAGCAGGGCCTCTATACACAGAACACAGACTCAATCACAGACAAATCACAGCAGGGTCTCTATACACAGAACACAGACTCAATCACAGACAAATCACAGCAGGGCCTCTATACACAGAACACAGAGTCAATCACAGACTTAAAACACAGCAGGGCCTCTATGCACAGAACACAGACTCAATCACAGACACATCACAGTAGGGCCTCTATGCACAGAACACAGACTCAATCACAGACAAATCACAGCAGGGTCTCTATACACAGAACACAGACTCAATCACAGACAAATCACAGCAGGGCCTCTATACACAGAACACAGAGTCAATCACAGACAAATCACAGCAGGGCCTCTATGCACAGAACACAGACTCAATCACAGACACATCACAGTCGGGCCTCTATGCACAGAACACAGACTCAATCACAGACAAATCACAGCAGGGTCTCTATACACAGAACACAGACTCAATCACAGACAAATCACAGCAGGGCCTCTATACACAGAACACAGAGTCAATCACAGACAAATCACAGCAGGGCCTCTATGCACAGAACACAGACTCAATCACAGACACATCACAGTAGGGCCTCTATGCACAGAACACAGACTCAATCACAGACAAATCACAGCAGGGCCTCTATGCACAGAACACAGACTCAATCACAGACAAACCAAGCAGGGCCTCTATGCACAGAACACACTCTATCACAGACAAATCAAGCAGGGCCTCTATGCACAGAACACAGACCCAATCACAGACAAGTCAAGCAGGGCCTCTATGCACAGAACACAGACTCAATCACAGACAAATCAAGCAGGGCCTCTATGCACAGAACACAGACTCAATCACAGACAAATCAAGCAGGGCCTCTATGCACAGAACACAGACTTAATCACAGACAAATCACAGCAGGGCCTCTATACACAGAACACAGACTCAATCACAGACAAACCAAGCAGGGCCTCTATACACAGAACACAGAGTCAATCACAGACAAATCACAGCAGGGCCTTTATGCACAGAACACAGACTCAATCACAGACAAATCAAGCAGGGCCTCTATGCACAGAACATAGACTCAATTACAGACAAATCAAGCAGGGCCTCTATGCACAGAACACAGACTCAATCACAGACACATCACAGCAGGGCCTCTATGCACAGAACACAGACTCAATCACAGACACGTCACAGCAGGGCCTCTATGCACAGAACACAGACTCAATCACAGACACGTCACAGCAGGGCCTCTATGCACAGAACATAGACTCAATCACAGACACGTCACAGCAGGGCCTCTATACACAGAACACAGACTCAATCACAGACAAATCACAGCAGGGTCTCTATACACAGAACACAGACTCAATCACAGACAAATCACAGCAGGGCCTCTATACACAGAACACAGAGTCAATCACAGACTTAAAACACAGCAGGGCCTCTATGCACAGAACACAGACTCAATCACAGACACATCACAGTAGGGCCTCTATGCACAGAACACAGACTCAATCACAGACAAATCACAGCAGGGTCTCTATACACAGAACACAGACTCAATCACAGACAAATCACAGCAGGGCCTCTATACACAGAACACAGAGTCAATCACAGACAAATCACAGCAGGGCCTCTATGCACAGAACACAGACTCAATCACAGACACATCACAGTCGGGCCTCTATGCACAGAACACAGACTCAATCACAGACAAATCACAGCAGGGTCTCTATACACAGAACACAGACTCAATCACAGACAAATCACAGCAGGGCCTCTATACACAGAACACAGAGTCAATCACAGACAAATCACAGCAGGGCCTCTATGCACAGAACACAGACTCAATCACAGACACATCACAGTAGGGCCTCTATGCACAGAACACAGACTCAATCACAGACAAATCACAGCAGGGCCTCTATGCACAGAACACAGACTCAATCACAGACAAACCAAGCAGGGCCTCTATGCACAGAACACACTCTATCACAGACAAATCAAGCAGGGCCTCTATGCACAGAACACAGACCCAATCACAGACAAGTCAAGCAGGGCCTCTATGCACAGAACACAGACTCAATCACAGACAAATCAAGCAGGGCATCTATGCACAGAACACAGACTCAATCACAGACAAATCAAGCAGGGCCTCTATGCACAGAACACAGACTTAATCACAGACAAATCACAGCAGGGCCTCTATACACAGAACACAGACTCAATCACAGACAAACCAAGCAGGGCCTCTATGCACAGAACACACTCTATCACAGACAAATCAAGCAGGGCCTCTATGCACAGAACACAGACCCAATCACAGACAAGTCAAGCAGGGCCTCTATGCACAGAACACAGACTCAATCACAGACAAATCAAGCAGGGCCTCTATGCACAGAACACAGACTCAATGACAGACAAATCAAGCAGGGCCTCTATGCACAGAACACAGACTCAATCACAGACAAATCAAGCAGGGCCTCTATGCACAGACTCAATCACAGACAATTCAAGCTGGGCCTCTATGCACAGAACACAGACTCAATCACAGACAAACCAAGCAGGGCCTCTATGCACAGAACACAGACTCAATCACAGACAAACCAAGCAGGGCCTCTATGCACAGAACACAGACTCAATCACAGACAAATCGAGCAGGGCCTCTATGCACAGAACACAGACTCAATCACAGACAAATCAAGCAGGGCCTCTATACACAGAACACAGACTCAATCACAGACAAACCAAGCAGGGCCTCTATGCACAGAACACAGACTCAATCACAGACAAATCAAGCAGGGCCTCTATGCACAGAACACAGACTCAATCACAGACACGTAACAGCAGGGTCTCTATACACAGAACACAGACTCAATCAGAGACAAATCACAGCAGGGCCTAAATGCACAGAACACAAACTCAATCACAGACAAATCAAGCAGTTCCTCTATGCACAAAACACAGACTCAATTACAGACACATCACAGCAGGGTCTCTATACACAGAACACAGACTCAATCAGAGACAAATCACAGCAGGGCCTCTATGCACAGAACACAGACTCAATTACAGACTCGTCACAGTAGGGCCTCTATGCACAGAACACAGACTCAATCACAGACACATCACAGCAGGGCCTAAATGCACAGAACACAAACTCAATCACAGACAAATCAAGCAGGGCCTCTATGCACAGAACACAGACTCAATCACAGACACGTAACAGCAGTTCCTCTATGCACAGAACACAGACTCAATTACAGACACATCACAGCAGGGTCTCTATGCACAGAACACAGACTCAATCAGAGACAAATCACAGCAGGGCCTCTATGCACAGAACACAGACTCAATCACAGAATAATTACAGCATGGCCTCTATGCACAGAACACAGACTCAATTACAGACTCGTCACAGTAGGGCCTCTATGCACAGAACACAGACTCAATCACAGACACATCACAGCAGGGCCTAAATGCACAGAACACAAACTCAATCACAGACAAATCAAGCAGGGCCTCTATGCACAGAACACAGACTCAATCACAGACACGTAACAGCAGTTCCTCTATGCACAGAACACAGACTCAATTACAGACACATCACAGCAGGGTCTCTATGCACAGAACACAGACTCAATCAGAGACAAATCACAGCAGGGCCTCTATGCACAGAACACAGACTCAATCACAGAATAATCACAGCATGGCCTCTATGCACAGAACACAGACTCAATTACAGACTCGTCACAGTAGGGCCTCTATGCACAGAACACAGACTCAATCACAGACACATCACAGCAGGGCCTAAATGCACAGAACACAAACTCAATCACAGACAAATCAAGCAGGGCCTCTATGCACAGAACACAGACTCAATCACAGACACGTAACAGCAGTTCCTCTATGCACAGAACACAGACTCAATTACAGACACATCACAGCAGGGTCTCTATGCACAGAACACAGACTCAATCAGAGACAAATCACAGCAGGGCCTCTATGCACAGAACACAGACTCAATCACAGAATAATCACAGCATGGCCTCTATGCACATAACACAGACTCAATTACAGACTCAAACCACAGCAGGGCTCCATACAAAGAACACAGATTCAGTCAAAGAATTAACCCTCGTTACACAAAGGGGGGTTGAACCCATGCAGTCGCGGGGACCTGGGCGCTATATGGTATGTGTAGAGAGGGGGGTCCCCGCAAGGGAAAAGTGTTATGTGCACCATACACCAAAAACAGAACTTATTTTTACTTTTTCAGCTCTATAGACAATAATCAAAACTACTGAAAGAAGGTATTGTTATTTATTTTTCAATACCCGGTGTCAAACACTTAACAATACATTCATAATTCATTTCAGAAAGCCCCAAAGTAGGGGGAGGAGAGGGGAGGAAAGTGAAGGAGGGGGTGTGCTCAGGGCAGGGTAAAGTCAAGAAGAGTAAACGTAATCACAATGAACACAATCGTAAACGATAATATATGAATCAAAACAAATTTGATACAACCGCCTGAAAAATTAGGGCATTCAATGTAGAATTATTACACAGGAGACCTTCAACGGTCACACATGAACCATTAGGGGTATTTAAAGGACAGGTGCCGGAGGTCTGTGTCAGAGAAATGAGCCGTCGACGTTTCGACCCCTGGCCGTAGGCTAAGTTAGGTCCTTTAACGGGGTCTTCATCAGGACAGAAAGGGCAAGGTAGGAAGGGGCAATAATATCTGTAAAATTAAAACAATTGATCAGATCACTGTTTTTGAAGCCATCATCCAGTTAGACAGAGTAAATAACAGCAAATTACCATGGGCTTAGGGCCAACTAGGCCTCTAAGTGTTGCGGATATTCGAGAGAGAACAACCAAAGGTCTTGTTCAAACTCAGGTGATATAAATTCACTAATACACAGAGGGGAACGCTAACAAATTGTCACATACGAGTGAGACCTCAAGGAATTGAAATTGTTAAAAAACAAGATAACACTCACATAGATTATCTACCAATCAGCCGATTGGTGAGGTTCCCTGTTGTCAACCCACACGGGGGATTGGGATACCAAGCAGTTTCCACGAACTGCAAATGGAATGTTGAAATTAATGGTTAGTATATAAGATTGACCTAAGTAAGTGCCCAATAGGACATGCAAACTTACTTAAAAAGAGGGGAGGGGGGCGACCTTAGTCGTCACCGTAGATCTGTGTTTTGGAAGCTTGCTTCTTCGTCAAGCTTTTAAAGAGGGAATCATTGCTACGGAAGAGAAATTAATGCAAAATTGCAAAGGGCTACATCACTGTAATAAATGCTGTGAATACACACAAGCGGGCATTCGTAACCACTTACGTACCACTAGTGATGGTCTGTCTGTAAGTCACATCCAAGTGGCATCATGCATCGGGATTACTCAACCAATTACTCAGTTTCTGAACAGTGGCCACCTTTACGGAAAGATTAAAGGCGAGGGGTCAGCATACCATTACAAAACCGATTCTTCCTACATATATTCTAGAGGTTACATATAAAACAAAACTCACACAATGTTGTGAAGTCGCATCAGAATGGCCTCGAGGGTCGGAATAACTCAACCTTCCAAACAATTTCGGCAATGTGGCCGCCTGTACGGAGAAATTCGGGAGTGTCCATTTAAATGACAGACTGGTGTTTAAAACACGTTAGTAGCGAAAATGAATACAAAACCAAACTTACACGCCGTGGTAATGGTCTATTAAAATCCGTACAGCATCACCACCTAACTCGCTAGGTAATTCAGCAGAGTTGATGCTGGAGCCGTGATTGAAAGATTTCGCGGGAAAATCGGTCCTGCGGAAATCAAAGGAATCGGGTTTCAGGATCAAGAGTAAACATGTCCTTAATGTTACATGTTTGGTTTTAGACACCCGCTTGTTAGGGAAGGACGTTTAATACCTGCAAAAGCTAGCGATTACCGCCGCCGTCTGTACACGTCCAGGGTAACTCCGCAAGTCAGCTATGCGGAGTTGGGGGCGGAGTCTACTGGTAAATGGCTCATAGGACATAGAAGAGTTACTCGGAAGGTCGCGCAATCGGGGAATTGTAGTTTATAAACAAATCAAAGGTGAAACACTTTTGCGTGGCGTACGATTCCTTAAGTACACAAAATGATATTTTCAAAATACTCGCGCACCTCTCCAACACGAGGGTGTAGGCGAGCGGAAACACACCTGATATTTTTCAAAACATTGTAATATTACCTCAAACAACTCCGTGACAAGAGGGTGTGGACAGGTTATTTCGTACATATGCAGACATTGTGACATTATCATTCTGATGGTAAGGAAATGCAAAATAATTCGTCATGTGACAAAAAGCATTATAAGAATAACACCTGCACTTCTCAACCATGAGAGTGTAGATGAGTTTGTTTCTACGTATTTTTAGATGTAAAACCTTCCTCATTAGGTAATCCCACAATATATTGCAACAGAGTTTTGAGACTAACTGCAACACTTATCAGCCATGAGAGTATATATGTCCATCAATGGTTTAACCAAGTGCTGCTAACTGTGCCAAACTGCTATCCTGTTCATTCAGACCATTTTTTATGGAATCCAGAAGGGACATCCATTTGGATTCTCGTGTATTGAGAGCTACCTGAAGGTTACCTCCTCTGGTGCCTAGAGATACTTTTTCAACCACCCACCATTTAAGGTCAGGCACCATATGACCCGCCTTCTGCCAATGATCTACTAAAGGGGCACCTAATACCTTACACCGAAGCCTACTACTGTGGGACGAGATACGGGCTTTGATCTTCTGTTGGGTTTGCCCCACGTATATGTGATCACATGGGCATTTTATAATGTAGATCACACTGCATGAATTACAGTTCGTATAATGTCTCAATGTGTAAGTACGTCCACCATGAGTAAATGACTTGGTCTGAACAGTAGTATCGCAAGCAGTACAATTTCCGCATCGAAAATGACCCACCAAGGGAGGTATATTCCATAATGTTGTTATTGTTGGGTGACTCTCTGGTTCGAGGTAGGAATGAACCACCATGTCACGTATGCTTTTGGCCCTTTTGAACGAATGAAGCGGAAGATTTGTTTGTTTTATTTCATCTGCCACCAGATGCCAATTCTTATTGATGACCTGTTTCACCTCATTACTCCGTGTAGAGAAAGTTGTAACACAAATGATGCGTTCACATTCAGTTTGGGTGGAGGGTGCGGGATTCAATAGACTTTCTCGTGGATTGTACCAAGCTCTCTTTCTGGCACGTCTAACCATTCGTGTGGGGTATCCACGTGCAATGAGACGATCATTGAGGATTTCTGATTCCTTTATATAATTCGCTCTAGTGGAGCAATTTCTCCTGATCCTCAGGAATTGCCCCACAGGTAAATTGTTTTTTAAACCTCTTGGGTGGTGACTCCCATACTGAAGTAGGGAGTTCCGCTCTGTGGGTTTTCTGAAGAGCGTCGTCTGGAGATGATCCACATAAATGGAAATGTCTAGAAAAGGAATGGACTCGTTGCTGGATTCCATTGTAAATTGGATGTTCGGGTTTCTGGAATTCAGCCAGTCATGGAAGTTAACTAATTGTTGTTTGCTGCCTTTCCAGATACATAGAACATCATCGATGTATCGGACCCAAACGGTCAGATTGGTGTGAAAAGGATTACTGATTGGGAAGATATGCTGGGTTTCATAGTGGTCCATATAGATGATGGCCAAATTCGGGGCAAAAGTAGCCCCCATCGCTACCCCCTTTGTCTGAACAAAAAACTCTTTTTGGAAGATAAAAAAGTTCTGTTTCATCGCAATACTCAACAACTCAATAATGAAATACGTAGGAACTTGTACAGGAGTTGGTCTTTGGTCTAGTACCTCCTGTATGACATGCAAAGCTTCCTGCTGGGGGATGCTAGTGTAAAGCGATACTATATCGCAAGTCACTAAAAGCTCTTTTTGTGGATCAAATGGTCTCTCATCTATCAAGTTGATAGTTTGTGTAGTGTCTCTAAGGTAGGCCCGGGTATTCAGTGCGATAGGCTTAAGGAAGAAATCAATATATTTACAGAGTGGCTCTAACATAGAACCACATCCCGATACTATCGGGCGGCCAGGTGGAGCATCCAGGTTCTTGTGAACCTTTGGTAAGGTATAGATTGTGGCCAGTCTTGGGAATTTTTGATTTAAAAATTTGAATTCCTGCTCACTTAAGAAGCCATCTTCCAAGCCTTTCTGCGTGGTGGACAAAATGGCCATTGCCAAATCCTTAGATGGGTCACTCTGTAGTTTGCGGTAGCTGATTCCATCTGACAGCTGTCTATGGATCTCTTCTTTGTACTTCGTCAAGTCCTGCACAACAATTGCACCGCCTTTGTCGGCGGGTTTGATGACCACGTCTTTATTGGTGCCAAGGTCGATCAATGCCTTCTTCTCTTTTTTACTCAGATTAAATTTCACAAACTTTTTTTGTTCAAGGAGCTGGTCAACCGCAGATGTCACAATCTCTTCATATGCTAGGATCTTGTGGCTCATCGCATAGGTAGGTGGGAAGAAAGTCGAAGGTTCTCTGAGTCCAGTGGTCGAGTTCTGTTGCCTGGTTGCCTGGTTGCGAAAATAATATCTCAGCCTGATCTTTCTAAAAAATCTGTATAATTCTGTTTTGAGCAGGAATTTATTGGCTGGTGCAGTAGGGACATGAGAGAGGCCTTTGCATAAAGCTTGGATTTCTTCATCTTGTAATTGGTATTTGGAGATATTAATTACAGGATTCTTTGGCAGCCTGCTGGGGCAGGGTCTATCCTGTCCAGCGTTGGGGACGTGATTCACCACCTGTAGGTGTTGCGTCTGTTCGATATCTCTCCATGCACTTCTGGCCGGAATGTCACCCGTTTCTGTTTGCCCCTGTTGCCGTCCCAACCGGGGTTCTGTTGCTGGCCTCTCGCCTGTCCTCTCCCCCAGTTGTTGCCACGTCCTCGGGGGGGGGGGGTCGCCATTGTCCGCGGCCCTGTTCTAAAAAATGAGGTTGGAACTGTGGGGGGTACTGTTGGTAGCTTTGGTCTGGTGGTGGGTAGTTGTAAGAAGTACTGGGGCCAGGTTCCCCGTCACTGCCTGAACTATATGAGGAATCAGAAAAAGTTGAAAAATTCCGCCTTCCTCTGTATCCACCGCGGCCGCGTTGGAAAACGACCTTGGGTATCCTGCTTATAATAGTCAGGGTGTAGATAGGGGTACACAGTCTTTTTGTCGAATTGCTTAAGGTCTCTGGCCAGTTTCTCCAATTTCTTGGTCTGTGCTGTGATATCAAACTCTTTGATGGAAACCTCCAGACTCTCCAGAGCTTCTTTGGCTTTTGTAAGTGTACTGTCACCCAAAATTTCGGCTTTGAGGTCAGCAATTTCCTTGCTGAGAGTAACTACTTGTTCAGCAGCTGTTTCAACCCCCAGCACCATCCAGTGCCGGGAGCAGTTATTTGACACGTAGCTGAACCCTTCTTTAAACTTAGGGACGTCCACAAATATTGCTGGCTCGATTTTAATCTGTAATCCCACCGGAATTATATTTTCTTGCAGGTACCTGGTGAACAGATGTCCATGCGGCCTGGTCCTAATGAGCTTTTTCTCAAGTCTTTCCATACGAGAAATTTTGTCATTAAGAGTCACATCAATCGTGGGGACAGAGGTAGATAAAAAAGTAGTGGACAAGTCTTTTGTTAGCTGGTTGATATATTCCTCTGTGTAGGACAGAAGTTCAGATTCCACCATGGTTTACTTAAATAAATTAAGAATCAAGGAACCTCGCAGGTCAGCACCTGCGCAGAAGACGTTACACAAAGGGGGGTTGAACCCATGCAGTCGCGGGGACCTGGGCGCTATATGGTATGTGTAGAGAGGGGGGTCCCCGCAAGGGAAAAGTGTTATGTGCACCATACACCAAAAACAGAACTTATTTTTACTTTTTCAGCTCTATAGACAATAATCAAAACTACTGAAAGAAGGTATTGTTATTTATTTTTCAATACCCGGTGTCAAACACTTAACAATACATTCATAATTCATTTCAGAAAGCCCCAAAGTAGGGGGAGGAGAGGGGAGGAAAGTGAAGGAGGGGGTGTGCTCAGGGCAGGGTAAAGTCAAGAAGAGTAAACGTAATCACAATGAACACAATCGTAAACGATAACATATGAATCAAAACAAATTTGATACAACCGCCTGAAAAATTAGGGCATTCGATGTAGAATTATTACACAGGAGACCTTCAACGGTCACACATGAACCATTAGGGGTATTTAAAGGACAGGTGCCGGAGGTCTGTGTCAGAGAAATGAGCCGTCGACGTTTCGACCCCTGGCCGTAGGCTAAGTTAGGTCCTTTAACGGGGTCTTCATCAGGACAGAAAGGGCAAGGTAGGAAGGGGCAATAATATCTGTAAAATTAAAACAATTGATCAGATCACTGTTTTTGAAGCCATCATCCAGTTAGACAGAGTAAATAACAGCAAATTACCATGGGCTTAGGGCCAACTAGGCCTCTAAGTGTTGCGGATATTCGAGTGAGAACAACCAAAGGTCTTGTTCAAACTCAGGTGATATAAATTCACTAATACACAGAGGGGAACACTAACAAATTGTCACATACGAGTGAGACCTCAAGGAATTGAAATTGTTAAAAAACAAGATAACACTCACATAGATTATCTACCAATCAGCCGATTGGTGAGGTTCCCTGTTGTCAACCCACACGGGGGATTGGGATACCAAGCAGTTTCCACAAACTGCAAATGGAATGTTGAAATTAATGGTTAGTATATAAGATTGACCTAAGTAAGTGCCCAATAGGACATGCAAACTTACTTAAAAAGAGGGGAGGGGGGCGACCTTAGTCGTCACCGTAGATCTGTGTCTTGGAAGCTTGCTTCTTCGTCAAGCTTTTAAAGAGGGAATCATTGCTACGGAAGAGAAATTAATGCAAAATTGCAAAGGGCTACATCACTGTAATAAATGCTGTGAATACACACAAGCGGGCATTCGTAACCACTTACGTACCACTAGTGATGGTCTGTCTGTAAGTCACATCCAAGTGGCATCATGCATCGGGATTACTCAACCAATTACTCAGTTTCTGAACAGTGGCCACCTTTACGGAAAGATTAAAGGCGAGGGGTCAGCATACCATTACAAAACCGATTTCTTCCTACATATATTCTAGAGGTTACATATAAAACAAAACTCACACAATGTTGTGAAGTCGCATCAGAATGGCCTCGAGGGTCGGAATAACTCAACCTTCCAAACAATTTCGGCAATGTGGCCGCCTGTACGGAGAAATTCGGGAGTGTCCATTTAAATGACAGACTGGTGTTTAAAACACGTTAGTAGCGAAAATGAATACAAAACCAAACTTACACGCCGTGGTAATGGTCTATTAAAATCCGTACAGCATCACCACCTAACTCGCTAGGTAATTCAGCAGAGTTGATGCTGGAGCCGTGATTGAAAGATTTCGCGGGAAAATCGGTCCTGCGGAAATCAAAGGAATCGGGTTTCAGGATCAAGAGTAAACATGTCCTTAATGTTACATGTTTGGTTTTAGACACCCGCTTGTTAGGGAAGGACGTTTAATACCTGCAAAAGCTAGCGATTACCGCCGCCGTCTGTACACGTCCAGGGTAACTCCGCAAGTCAGCTATGCGGAGTTGGGGACGGAGTCTACTGGTAAATGGCTCATAGGACATAGAAGAGTTACTCGGAAGGTCGCGCAATCGGGGAATTGTAGTTTATAAACAAATCAAAGGTGAAACACTTTCGCGTGGCGTACGATTCCTTAAGTACACAAAATGATATTTTCAAAATACTCGCGCACCTCTCCAACACGAGGGTGTAGGCGAGCGGAAACACACATGATATTTTTCAAAACATTGTAATATTACCTCAAACAACTCCGTGACAAGAGGGTGTGGACAGGTTCTTTCGTACATATGCAGACATTGTGACATTATTATTCTGATGGTAAGGAAATGCAAAATAATTCGTCATGTGACAAAAAGCATTATAACAATAACTCATGCACATCTCAACCATGAGAGTGTAGATGAGTTTGTTTCTACGTATTTTTAGATGTAAAACCTTCCTCATTAGGTAATCCCACAATATATTGCAACAGAGTTTTGAGACTAACTGCAACACTTATCAGCCATGAGAGTATATATGTCCATCAATGGTTTAACCAAGTGCTGCTAACTGTGCCAAACTGCTATCCTGTTCATTCAGACCATTTTTTATGGAATCCAGAAGGGACATCCATTTGGATTCTCGTGTATTGAGAGCTACCTGAAGGTTACCTCCTCTGGTGCCTAGAGATACTTTTTCAACCACCCACCATTTAAGGTCAGGCACCATATGACCCGCCTTCTGCCAATGATCTACTAAAGGGGCACCTAATACCTTACACCGAAGCCTACTACTGTGGGACGAGATACGGGCTTTGATCTTCTGTTGGGTTTGCCCCACGTATATGTGATCACATGGGCATTTTATAATGTAGATCACACAAGACCTTTGGTTGTTCTCACTCGAATATCCGCAACACTTAGAGGCCTAGTTGGCCCTAAGCCCATGGTAATTTGCTGTTATTTACTCTGTCTAACTGGATGATGGCTTCAAAAACAGTGATCTGATCAATTGTTTTAATTTTACAGATATTATTGCCCCTTCCTACCTTGCCCTTTCTGTCCTGATGAAGACCCCGTTAAAGGACCTAACTTAGCCTACGGCCAGGGGTCGAAACGTCGACGGCTCATTTCTCTGACACAGACCTCCGGCACCTGCCCTTTAAATACCCCTAATGGTTCATGTGTGACCGTTGAAGGTCTCCTGTGTAATAATTCTACATTGAATGCCCTAATTTTTCAGGCGGTTGTATCAAATTTGTTTTGATTCATATGTTATCGTTTACGATTGTGTTCATTGTGATTACGTTTACTCTTCTTGACTTTACCCTGCCCTGAGCACACCCCCTCCTTCACTTTCCTCCCCTCTCCTCCCCCTACTTTGGGGCTTTCTGAAATGAATTATGAATGTATTGTTAAGTGTTTGACACCGGGTATTGAAAAATAAATAACAATACCTTCTTTCAGTAGTTTTGATTATTGTCTATAGAGCTGAAAAAGTAAAAATAAGTTCTGTTTTTGGTGTATGGTGCACATAACACTTTTCCCTTGCGGGGACCCCCCTCTCTACACATACCAAAGAATTAACCCACAGCATTTATTTATTTTAAAAGTTTTATATAGCGCTAGCTAGACCTCTAGGTCTCAGAGCGCTTTACATACACACTGTGAAAAACAAAGGGACAATTACATTACATAGAAGGCTGGCAGTAAGTAATCAAACCAAGGATAAAGAACACAGCAATGAAACATAAATAACAGTGCAACGGAGGGGGAGAGAACAATAAAAAGAGGGTGATTAGCATAGTCCGTTCACCAACTATCCTTGAATGGGAGTCAACTCTGGTATTGAAGTCTAGGTTAGTTGACGTTGGTCAGGAAAGTATTTGTTAAGAAGATGGACTTTCAGGTCCCTTTTGAAACAGGAGAAGGAGGGGTTGCATCTGAGGACCCCAGGGAGAGCGTTCCATATCCTGGGAGCGTTGCCAGAAAACGATCGGTATTGGGTGGTTTTCTTTTTCATTTTCGGCGGAATGAGAAGGAGTGAGTTGGAGTTTCTCAGTGGCCTCTACACAGATGACACAGACTCAATCACAGACAAATCACAGTAGGGCCTCTATACAGAGAACACAGACAAATCACAGCAGGGCATCTATACACAGAACACAGACTCATTCACAGACTTAAATCACACAGCAGGGCCTCTATACAGAGAGCACAGACAAATCACAGCAGGGCATCTATACACAGAACACAGACTCATTCACAGACTTAAATCACACAGCAGGGCCTCCATATAGAGGACACAGACTCAATCACAGACAAATCACAGCAGGGCCTCTATACACAGACACAGACTTAATTACAAACTTAAATCACAGCAGGGCCTCTATATACAGAACACAGACTCATTCACAGACTTAAATCACACAGCAGGGCCTCCATATAGAGGACACAGACTCAATCACAGACAAATCACAGCAGGGCCTCTATATACAGAACACAGACTCAATTACAGACTTAAATCACAGCAGGGCCTCTATATAGAGGACACAGACTCAATCACAGACAAATCACAGCAGAGCCTCTATACAGAGGACACAGACTCAATCACAGACTTAAATCACAAAGCAGGGCCTATCTATAGAGGATACAGACTCAATCACAGACAAATCACAGCAGGGCCTCTATACACAGAACACAGACTCAATCACAGACAAATCACAGCAGAGCCTCTATACATAGGACACAGACTCAATCACAGACATGTCACAGCAGGGCCTCCATATAGAGGACACAGACTCAATCACAGACAAATCACAGCAGGGTCTCTATATACAGAACACAGACTCAATTACAGACTTAAATCACAGCAGGGCCTCTATATAGAGGACACAGACTCAATCACAGACAAATCACAGCAGAGCCTCTATACAGAGGACACAGACTCAATCACAGACTTAAATCACAAAGCAGGGCCTATCTATAGAGGATACAGACTCAATCACAGACAAATCACAGCAGGGCCTCTATATACAGAACACAGACTCAATTACAGACACGTCACAGCAGGGCCTCTATGCACAGAACACAAACTCAATCACAGACACGTCACAGCAGGGCCTCTATACATAGGACACAGACTCAATCCCAGACTTGAATCACAAAGCAGGGCCTCTCTATAGAGGACACAGACTTAATCACAGACAAATCACAGCAGGGCCTCTATACACAGAACACAGACTTAATTACAGACTTAAATCACAGCAGGGCCTCCATATAGAGGACACAGACTCAATCACAGACAAATCACAGCAGGGCCTCTATACACAGAACACAGACTTAATTACAGACTTAAATCACAGCAGGGCCTCCATATAGAGAACACAGACTCAATTACCGACTTAAATCACAGCAGAGCCTCTATACAGAGGACACAGACCCAAATATAGACTTAAATCACACAGCATGACCTCTATATAGAGGACACAGACTCAATTACAGACGAATTACAGCAGGGCCTCTATATACAGAACACACACCCACTCACAGACTTAAATCACAGCAGGGTCTCCCTACAGAGAACACCTACTTAAATCACACAGCAGGGCCTCTATATAGAGGACATAGGCTCAATCACAGACAAATCACAGCGGGGTCTATCTACAGAGAACACAGACTCAATCACAGACTTAAATCACACAGATGGGCCTCTATATAGAGAACACAGGCTCAATCACAGACAAATCACTGCAGGGCCTCTATACACAGAACACAGACTCAATCACAGACTTAAATCACACAGCAGGGGCTCTATATAGAGGTCACAGACTCAATCACAGACAAATCGCAGCAGGGCCTCTATACAGAGAACACACACCCACTCACAGACTTAAATTACAGCAGGGTCTATCTACAGAGAACACAGACTCAATCACAGACTTAAGTCACACAGCAGGGCCTCTTTACACAGAACACAGAATCAATCACAGACTTAAATCACACAGCAGGGCCTCTATACACAGAATACAGACTCAATCGCAGACTTAAATCACCCAGCAGGGCCTCTATATAGAGGACACAGACTCAATCACAGACTTAAATTACAGCAGGGCCTCTATACAGAGAACACACACCCATCCACAGACTTAAATTACAGCAGGGCCTATCTACAGAGAACACAGAATCAATCACAGACTTAAATCACAGCAGGGCCTCTGTGCACAGAACACAGACTCAATTGCAGACTTAAACCACAGCTGGGCTCTATACAAAGAACACAGGCTCAATCAAAGAATCAAACCACAGCATATATATATATATATATATATATATATATATATATATATATATATATATATATATATATATATATATATATATATATATATATATATATATACATACATATATATACACACACACATATACATATATACACATATACACACATATACATATATATAAACACACATACACATATATACACACACACACATATACATATAGTATCTATGGACCCCATGCATCCTCTTCCCAGTCTAGTGCTCAAAACTCAATAGCTCTCACTACAGCCACCTCTTCGCAGCTGTTCTGCTCATGCAGTGCCTGAGAGTCGCAGTGCTGTTTTAATAGGGCTTTTAGGCGGGTGCCCCCAGTGGACATCATTGTCTCTGTCTCTATGGGTGCCCTTGGCATGCATGCCTGGGCCTGGAGTTGAGTGACCACACAAGCAGGTTGCTGATTGGTCTGTCCCTGTAGGGGAGTGGTGTAGTTCCTTAGTTCGTGGGTCTGTGGTTCGGAGATTCTGAACCCGTTCAATGAAGGTCGTTGGATATAGACGATTTTGGTGTCAGCGGACTGCAAATGACGAGTGCGGCATGTACGAGTGTTTCTGTCATAATCGATCAATGAGAACACTACGTATTCAGGGATTTTGTTTGAACCCTCGGGTTCCATTTTGTGTGCGGCAGCCATTTTGTGTGGTTGCCCTCACATAGGCCGATGACTGCGGCCGAACGAGTCCTTGGGACACGTACACCTTAGCTGACTCTTGTTTGACCTGGCCGAACTGACTCCCTTGCCCAAGGCTGACCTCGCTGAGCCAGTTCCTTGTTAAGCAGCTGGTCAGATAAAGATCAAAGAGTAGGACATTGCAGAGTTTATGGTACATGCACACACCCTTCTATCTTGCTTGTCATCTGCTTCTGTTCTTTCCTTTATGGCTTAATCATTGATTTGGGTTGAGGTCTTTATGATGGGTTTTATCCGGCCTGATCGAACAGGAATGTTGGAATTTGCTTGGTCATTTCTGGTGGGCTGGACAACGGAAAGTGGGATTGTCGTCATGCGATATGTTTGAAATGTCACTGTTTCATTGGTCAGTTTGTATGTAATTGATGCTAGCCAGGAATGTGAATTTTAGCATAAAAGACGATGCTCCGCTCCTTGAATTTGTGCAGTCTCTAGCGAACCACCCGTGTTGTGCTTCGTAGACCTCTGTTCCTGGTTGCAGCCAATAAATTTGGTCTTTGACGTCACCAAGAAGTGTCCCGTGTCTCTGTTTGCTGAGGCAGGGGAATCCGAAGACATCGGGCGCTATCCCTGGTGCCGCTGGGTTCTAAAACCCGGTTCTTCAGTGGCTTAGTTCATCTGAAAGGGGAATGTTCACAATAATAAATATGTGCATCAGGTTTTATGAGGAAGGTGGTTTGCAGGGTTGACCTTGGGTAATGGTTTTGGCCCTGAAGGTCAAAGTAGGGTGGGTGAAAGGTGCACCGAGGTCATGCAGGGAAGGCAGAATAATCGCTGTTCTGAATCATTTTGAATCATTTTGATCAAGAAGACCTAATTGAAGACAGATGGGCCACCAGGACCAGTCCTGCTTGTGGTGTTGAGTGGTAGATCCTGTGTGAATGGTGTACGTCTGCTGATGGAGGTGTAGATACCTTGATTTAGAGCCTCTGCCTCCCTGTAGACAGCGAGTCTGCCCGCCCTGGACCCACGCGCTGCCAGGGCCTCCTTGTTAAAGAGAATGAAGACCAGATCATTGGCACGAGGCCATCTCAGCATCTTCATTTACAGATGTAGTTCAGGTTCCTGGGCAGAAGGATCAGGTGGAGGCAATTATTCCTGGATGTTCTCAAGGACCCTCACATGCACACCCCGACACGGCGTCTACGCGCACCTGGGCTCAGGCTGTCGGCGCTGTACTCCTGCGGATATATAGGTCAGCACTAAAGTAGCGCATTCACACAAGATGAGCATCACGGGGTGGCATTTTCAGGAGCCCCTCTTTTACCTCTCAGTCTCCAGTCTTCTGGAACCTGCTCTTGAGCTCTTTTCTAGATCTTACCTATGGAACAAGCGCTATATAAATACAAACCTTTTTCCTCCTCTATCCTTCTGCTATCATTCCAAATCCAAATAACTGACTAACCTATCCACCACTTAAAATGTACTTGCATGTTTCACTATACTAATTCAACACTAATCCTTTATGGGTCCCGGAGTAGCGAGCTACTCGCCGAAAAAGTGCTTCAACGCCTCTTCAGGGTTAGTAAGCGCTATATAAATGCAATTAAAATACAATACATGGGGCACAATTGACACAGCTTCTGGCAGGCTGAGTGTGTCATATCGCCTCCATAGAGCTGCTCATACATGCCCTATCCCATCATTAATTCAGTGGACCTGGCTCCCCTTGGGGTCCTTTAGCCTGGTGCAGGATCCCCAGGAGCAAGGCCTGGACCTGTGGGGCTCCAGTGATGGGCAGGACATCACTAGGCTGGTTGAAGCCACCGTCAGGCAGACCCCTGGCCTCTCCCTGATACCACAGCATCTGTGCACCACAGACAAGACTGATGATGGAGGGGAGCCACATTCATCTGAATTCCACATACATACAGCCAGGCAGTAAGAGGGCGATCATTAATAGGTCACTGCTTCAGAGCTACCAAGCTGGATCAGCCAGACCGAGGCAAGTGGGCTCTGCTCCTCTGTCTGGGGTGGGAGGGGGGTTAACTAAAGCCCTTCGTGCTTTTAGAAACAGGTTCTGTGTGGCCTTCCCCTTCCCTTTCTGTGCTATTAGTATCTAAGATAACCTCCAAGGGCAGAGCTTAGGGCTGCCCCACCCACTGGCTGCTGAGAACAGGACTTGGCAAAGCCAATAGGTTTGATGCTTGTATGAGGCATGCACAGGCTGTACAGATGACAAACCTAATGTACTTAAGCGCAGACAGTATTATCTGGAAAAAATAGATACTACAGTCAAAATGCAGTTGTTGTTTCTGCAGCTTCGATTTTTCAGATGTTTTTGTCTTTGTGACCTTCCAGTACTACCAGGCCGTAAACAGAGTGATTTCAGATGCAATATAGTCCGTCACGCATTCCAATGGATGCACCGCATAGCCAATGGAATGGACTCCAGTGGGATGATTCAAGATGGGATTGAAAATGTCTGAAGCCAATGGCTGGAGGCTGCAAAAGAACAAAAGAAGACAACGGCTTAGGGAGGCTGACCCAAAGCCGCTTAAAGGAAGTATAGATTACAATATGTTCGCCTTGAATCAAACAATAAATCAGCATTTGTAGACCGCCGCACTGTCCCCCTCGGGGTATCTGGGCGCTTTGTCTCCATCTCCATGAATGATGCAGGATACTAAAGTGGGGCCTTGAATGGTGCCTGCTCCCATGCTCATCGCACCTAAAAAGACATGAGTGATGTGGATCAATAAGCCCATGGCCTAATGCTGTTATTATACAACTGCTATGCAATAACGTGCAAGGATTCCCAGGCTGATGCAGGGGGAGATTCAAAGCAGGTGAATCTATGGAAGATTCCAAGCCTGGAGAAGTGTAGTTGAAGTATGTCACTTTCTCTCTCCGATGCTTTCTGTTTGCCTCTCAGCACTCTCCCTTGTGCTGTGTCTGATCAGACTCTGAGGTGCGGTCTCTTCGCACTTTGCTATATCCTAACTCCCTGAACTGTCTGTTTCCAATGCATTTCTTCTCTTGGCTGAAATCGCCATTCTTTCTCTGTGCTGTGATTTCCGTCAGTACACTCCCAGTACTGTCTCGGTACCTTTACGTGTGCAGTCTCAGTTCTCTCTGGCCTCTTTGTCTTCATAGCCTGTGATGTGTTTCTTTGAATTCTCCATTTGCAGCTCCAGCAGCTGTCAGTCTAGGCCATTCCCTATTCTGTCTTTCTTTGCTCTCCGCTCCCCTACGCCCCTGCACTCTCTTCGATGAACTGTCTCTTTCTGCACTGTCTCTCTCTCCCTCTCCACTCTCTCCCCAATGCTATATTTTTTTGCATTCTCTCCTGTTTCATCTGTGTCTGCTCTTCGCCCTATGATCTGTCAATTTCTGACTCTGTCACTCTCTCTCTTTGTCTCCCCTGTTCTGTCTCTCTCTGCTCTCACCGTATGATCTTTCTCTTTCTGACTCTCTCTCTCTCTCTCTCTCTCTCTCTCTCTGTTGTCTCTCCTGTTCTGTCTCAATCTGCTCTTCGTTGTATAATCTGTCTTTTTCTGACTCTGACTCGCTCACTCTTTTGTCTCCATCTTGCTGCCTCTGAGTCTCGGCTCTCACCAGTGCTATCTCTCACTGCACTCATTCCTTGCTCTTTCTCTGTCCTCCTTATCTGCCTTTGCACTCTCCTCTCTGGTGTACCCGGGACTCTCGCACGTGCTTCCTTTCTCTTCTCTCTCTATGCACCTTCTTCTCTGTGCACTCTGTCCGGCGGCCTCTATTTCACTCTCTTTCTAGTTTACTATATGCTCCCCCCCTCTGTATTCTTCCATACCCTGTTTCTTTTTGCATCTTTCTCAGTACAGTCTCCTATGCTGCCTCTGCCTCAGCCACTTTCACGTATTCACTCTCACTCTGCCTCCTCAGATTTCTCTCTTTCTCTCTTTCCTCCCCTCTCTCTCTCTCTCTCTCTCTCTCTCTCTCTCTCTCTCTCTCTCTCTTTCTCTGTTTCTCCTCCTCTATCTGCACTCTCCCGTCTTCATTTCCTTCTCTCACTCTCCAGCCTCCCATATTCTCTCTGTCTCTACATTCGGCCCCTTGTGGTCTCTGACCTCCTTGTGCTCTCTGACCTCCTTGTGCTCTCTGACCCCCCGTGTGCTCTATGACCCCCCCCCCCCACCCCCGGTGCGTTCCCTGTTCTCCCCTGTACACCCCCCTCTGTCCTCCCCGGTGTCTTCTGATCCGTTCCGCGGCTGTCACACGCAAAAGAGCTGTCTCTGCCGCATCTCTGTACCTCCAGAGCCCCTCACTCATTTTACGCCTCCCCTCTACCCCCTTACTCCCCCCCCCTCCTCCCTCCCACACACCCCGAGGTCCTCAGTGCATGAGAGTGAGCCCTGGCCGGCCCTGGCTTGTTCCCAGCTCCCCCCGGGGCTTCCTGCCAACAGAAGCAAATATTTTCCGTCTCTCAGAAATTACAAGTATGTGATCCGTCATCCTCTGCTGCCTGTCACCCCCTGTACACCCTCCCCCGCGCCTCTCCCTCCCGCCCACTGCTCCCTGTCACCCTCCTGCACGGGCCCTCGTTCTCACCCAAGCTCTCTGCGTCTACTTTCCACATTTCCTCCGCCTCCCCCTCCCGCCCACTGAGCCCTGTCACCCTTCAGTGCAATCACCCCCCCCCCGCCTCTCCCTCCCTCCCGCCCACTGTCCCCTGTCACCCTCCTGTACACTCATACATCTCCCCACCCCATCCTCTGCTCACTGTCACTCTCCTGTACACTCACACATCCCTCCTCCCCATTCCCTGCTCCCTGTCACTCTCCTGTACACTCACACATCCCTCCGCCCCATCCACTGCTCCCTGTCACCCTCCTGTACACTCACACATCCCTCTGCCACATCCTCTGCTCCCTGTCACCCTCCTGTACACTCACACATCCCTCCGCCCCATCCTCTGCTCCCTGTCACCCTCCTGTACACTCACACATCCCTCTGCCTCACCATCCCATCCTCTGCTCCCTGTCACCCTCCTGTACACTCACACATCCCTCCGTCCCATCCTCTGCTCCCTGTCACCCTCCTGTACACTCACACATCCCTCCGCCCCATCCTCTGCTCCCTGTCACCCTCCTGTACACTCACACATCCCTCTGCCTCACCATCCCATCCTCTACTCCCTGTCACCCTCCTGTACACTCACACATCCCTCCGCCTCTCCCTCCCATCCTCTGCTCCCTTTCACCCTCCTATACACTCACACATCCCTCCGCCCCATCCTCTGCTCCGTCACCCTTCTGTACACTCACATATCCCTCCATCTCACCCTCACACCCACTGCTCCCTGTCACCCTCCTGTACACTCACACATCCCTCCGCCTCATTCTCCCAGGCACTGCTCCCTGTCACCCTCCTGTACACTCACATCCCTCTGCCACATCCTCTGCTCCCTGTCACCCTGCTGTACACTCACACATCCCTCCGCCTCAGTCTCCCAGCCACTGCTCCCTGTCACCCTCCTGTACACTCACACATCCCTACACCCCATCCTCTGCTCCGTCACCCTCCTGTACACTCACACATCCCTCCGCCCCATCCTCTGCTCCCTGTCACCCTCGTGTACACTCACACATCTCTCCGCCCCATCATCTGCTCCCTGTCACCCTCCTGTACACTCACCCATCCATCCGCCCCATCCTCTGCTCCGTCACCCTCCTGTACACTCACACATCTCTCCTCCCCATCCTCTGCTCCCTGCACCCTCCTGTACACTCACCCATCCCTCCGCCTCATCCTCTGCTCCCTGTCACCCTCGTGTACACTCACACATCTCTCCGCTCCATCCTCTGCTCCCTGTCACCCTCCTGTACACTCACCCATCCCTCCGCCCCATCCCCTGCTCCCTGTCACCCTCCTGTAGACTCACCCATCCCTCCGCCTCATCCTCTGCTCCCTGTCACCCTCCTGTACACTCACACATCCCTCCGCCTCACCCTCTGCTCCGTCACCCACCTGTACACTCACACACCTCTCCGCCCCATCCACTGCTCCGTCACCCTCCTGTGCACTCACACATCCCTCTGCCCCATCCTCTGCTCACTGTCACCCTCCTGTACACTCACATATCCCTCTATCTCACCCTCCCATCCACTGCTCCCTGTCACCCTCCTGTACACTCACACATCCCTCCACCCCATCCTCTGCCACCCTCCTGTACACTCACACATCCCTCCACCCCATCCTCTGGCCCTGACACCCTCCTGTACACTCACACATCCCTCTGCCACACCCTCTGCTCCCTGACACCCTCCTGTACACTCCCACATCCCTCCGCCTCATTCTCACATCCACTTCTCCCTGTCACCCTCCTGTACACTCACACATCCCTCCGCCTCTCCCCCCATCCTCTGCTCCCTGACACCCTCCTGTGCACTCACACATCCCTACACCCCATCCTCTGCTCCCTGTCACCCTCCTGTACACTCACACATCCCTCTGTCACATCCTCTGCTCCCTGTCACCCTCCTGTACACTCACACATCCCTCCGCCTCTCCCCCATCCTCTGCTCCCTGACACCCTCCTGTACACTCACACATCCCTCCGTCCCATCCTCTGCTCCCTGTCACCCTCCTGTACACTCTGAGGAAATATAGATTTTTGGTCAAGTAATGTTCCCTAACGTGTACCCCACCGTCTCCATGTACTAGCTTGAAGTGCATGTAATTTCCCTCCTGTGCCAGCTATGAAGACGCAAATACATTTGCGTCCATCTTTAACATGTCCTCTTTCAGATCCGCCATGAACGGATTGAATATACAGTCTCTAAATATGCTATGCCAACGTCTTTTTGTGGTATACTTTACACGTTTTTCAGCTCTGGCGAAGTAGGCCCTGATTCTGCCATCGAGCCTCTTTTTCCTGCCCAGGCTGCCTCTGTACCAGTGACCCCTGCCTTACTTCTTGCGCGGCTCACGGCGCTTAGCTCAGCCTACTGACTGCCAAGACTGTATTCAACCTTCGAATTATCTGTTCCACTCCTCGAAAATACATTCCTGTCTCGTCGTTCAAGTAAACATCCTCCCAGCTGCAGGAGCAATGGGCCCGGCTTTTCTGTCTCCGTGCAAGTAATTCATAGACTCCGTTGCCATGGTAGGCCCATGCCCCCTCACCTCTCATGCAGACACGTAGACACGTAGACACAAGACGCTTATACACGCATTCACAACCAGTATAGAATAGCCTCCGTTCGAGAGACCTTTCCCTTCCAGATACTACAGTTCCTTAAACATAAGATATCAGATACGATTTGGGATTAGGCTGGTCTGACATCCCAGACTTATGTCTGCACTTGTAGAGCTAAATGTCAAGTCCCCTTCACCCTCCAGTTATACGTCAATCGCACGTCATGCTGCTGCGCGCGCATCTCTGCCATGTAATTCTGCTGACACTGTAGGATTCTCTTATGGATCCACCTACTTGTGACCTCATGATAAATGACGTTTCTAGTACACGCCTATTGCAACGCTTTTATTCTGTTACGTATGAGCATTTTATCTCTCTTCTCAGCTGTTACGCCTTCTGCATATGTCTTTACTGTAAATGCATTGACTATATATATGAATAACTGTCAATAAAATGTTGTCTGTCAGTCCCTTCCCGAACCTGTGTGGTGACGGAATGGTATGCCACCTTGGCTCGAGCCAAATACCCAATTCCTTTTTAAGGAATAAAACCCTTTTGAGTAAACCTCAATATCACGGATTTTGCCTCTTATTTATCTGAGTTATTCGTATTGACTTTACCGTATAAATTAAGCATGGGTAATTAGATTTTACCACAGAACTGGCGCCCGAACAGGGACCCCTCCCCCATCTCACGCGCCGGCGGTGCGTTGCAGGCCTGGCCCCCTGCCACAGCCGGACGGACAACTACGCGTACCCGCAGGATTTCCTGTATCTCCCTCAGGCCAACGGAGGTGACTGAGGCTGCGATCGACACCCAGACGAGGCGGTGAGGAGTGCGGAGGATCCCGACCAGAGCCTAGCTGGGAGAGCAAGATCCGAGGTATACGGAGGCCCACCAGGTTCCGAAGTTCCGAAGTATCTGCGTCACGAGTCGAGTCCGAATCCAGTCCGAGTCCAGTCCAGTCCAGAGTTTCCGAGGCCTTCTGTTTCCGTGCTTCCCGGTGAGTACCGTTGCTAGGGACGCATCTAGACGTGCGCATTAGTTTGTGCCGGTCAAGACAGGTTTGGGTACACAGACCTGGTCTGCACTGTTTAGCAGTGTATCTGTACTGTTTAGCAGTATATCTAGTTTCACGCAGTTAGTAGGTTTTGTTATAATCGTTGTTCGTTGTGAAATGTTTTAATGTGTCATTCAGATGTCGTGGTATGAGTGAATGTTCGATCTTCTTTATTGTGATTATTGTGTTCAGTGTGTTCATATCTGAGTAAGGACCAAGCAGCTAGATTTCAGGATGCCGTTATTCTCCAAATTAAGACAAATAAAAACTAGAAAAGGGATACTAGAAGAAGCGGTTCCCATTCCACCTAGGGACACTCCAGGGTACTTTATGTACCACAAGCATGGCCTAGACGCCGTTTTATTTCTCGACTTATGGGTGGATTACACTAAAGACCTATCAGAGAATCAGAGATGGCCCGCTGCTGGGACATGGGATGCAGATTGCATCATGAGAGTCGAGGAAGCATTATGGAAAAAGAAAGCCAGACAGTCACAGAAAGATGCCATTGAACTATGGCGTAAAGAATCGCATAGGCGCACAGAAAAAGCACACAGACTAGAAGAGAAAAATAAGGAGGAGCCTGAAAAGACCCGAGAAAACGCATTAGTTGAGGAAGGTATCCGAGCAAAATTAGAACAAGTAGACAGACAGCGAAACACACTCATGAATGGCATGTATCCCCTCTTGACTGAGGGTTTGCCTAAAGCCACCCCGGAAGTCCCGAAAAACCTACCACCCCCACTGCTCCCGACTAAAAAGCACCAGAAAACAGCAAAGGACGTTTTCCTTTCTTCCTATCTAGACGATGTAGCTCCTGCATATGTTAATACCGTACCGCCACGCACACCTCCGCCTGGCGGCCAAGATGGTCAGCACCCACCTCCCCGACAAGCTACTCCTCCTCCCGCTGTTCCTCATGGTCTTCCAATCCTCCTTCCACCTCTTCCTGGACCTGCACCCCTTGATATGGCCCCAACTAACCCCTTCGGAGCCGGCGCCTCAGGTGGCGCGTCCGGAGGAGCAGTAGGTTTCCAGACCCCGCCACCCGCCCATCGGATGACTTTTAGAGAACAAGCACAACAACGTACACCTAGAACAGGCGATATTACCATCTATGGAGATCGTCTTGCAGACTGTAGATATGATCCAGTACCTGGTAAAAAGAATGATGAAAGAATGTTGCTCGCATCAGTACGATTGCGGAGAGTCACGAACTTCTTATTAACACTACCTGGAATGATAGATCATCTAGATCGAATATATCGGTTTGTCCAGACAGGAGTAGGGCCCGAAAGTATTAAGGAGGCCATGGCCTACCAGAAAGTAGATACTCAAGCCAAGATATTACGGTTTCTTATAAACTGTTTCATAAGAGAAGTGGATAGGCCGGGTATGAACCCGGATGACGTAAAAGCACTCCACAGGTGGGGCCAGAATATAGCAGATGGGAATCATGACAAACAGGCCTGTATAGAAAATATGTACCGAAGAATCAGAACTGCAATAAATAAAATGCATGAGAAAAGACAGCCACTACCGGAAGTAGATTCAGACAAACTTGAATCCTCAGAGGGGGAGAACGAACAAGAAGAGACACCAGAGCACACACAGTTACCAGCTAGAGAAATGATAGCTTATGTAGGTAAAGGAAGACCATTCAATAACTCAATGCGCCCAGTACGTCCAGAAAGTAAAAGGATTTTTCAGGAAGCCATGTGTAATCCGAGAACCCCCGAACACTTATTCCAGGCCACTGATAAAGTACTTCAAGAACGAATGGGGTACCATGTACTCGATTCTATGGACGAACAAGAACTAGCTAGGTCAGCCGTGCAATGGGCTGACAATTCTGAGAAATATGGTGATGATGCGTTAGCACATACGTTTTTGAACCTGACACCGAGTGAACAGCGTTTAGCTGGTATATACATGATACAACACCTGCTCTTATTGTATAGAAGCCAACATTCCGATCCAGGCCCTCTTCCTGATATATTAATAGAACTGCTCATGAACAGATGGAGCGGTCTAGGTACGGATTTAATTAAAGTAATTCTGGAACATCGTCACAAGTATAGTACCTTCTTATGTCCACAGATCAACTCAACACATGTCATGGAAAGAAAAATGTATTACATGGACAGACAGAATCCGTTGCGAGAAGTGCACCCAGTACAGAACGCAGACAATACACTTAGGCGCGTGTTTGTGTACACACCCATAACTAAAATGGAATTATTGGAGATGAAGAAATTAGTACCTAGTCATGACAAAGATCCTGCAGGTTTTCACCGTGAAATAAAGGATATGTTATTAATGGGTGATTACACTTTTCCAGACCTTATGAAAATATTGAAAGTATTATTGCCTCCAGGTATATACGAGAAACTCAAAGAAAAAGAGTGGGAGGTGGGAGACACAAAGATTGATTGGGCTGCATTAGAAGATGAAGAAAATACTCGAGTTCCAGGCCTAGGGCTTGGAGACAAAGTCAAGGCGTTACCAGGGTTGTTAGTACAAGTATTGCCACGTTTATTGAGTACGAAAAAGGAAGACTGGGGTGCAATCTCAGCCTGCAAACAGAAACCAGATGAAGACACTAGTGATTTCTACACCCGATTTGAGAAATGTTTTGGTATTAATAGCGGTCTGAAAGCAAGTAGCGAGTCATATCCACATCTTTTTGTAACGAAATTAGTCGAGAATTCCCTGCCGCAGGTTAAGAACAGAGTACTGAAAGTAGAAAGCACTTGGCAAGCTAATACTCCTTCACAAATGTTACAAATGTTACAGTACCATCAGAATAGACTTAGAGAAGAACAAGAACACGAACAAAGACGTATGAAAGATACAAAAATGAAAATGTTAGTTGCTCAGTCAGTTCCAGCTGACGGTCACAAAAAGGGTACGACCCAGCCCAGTAATTCAACGGCTCCCGTTAAGGGAACATGTAACTATTGTAAGCAGCCAGGTCATTATATAAATGATTGTGCAGTTCTGAAACACAATATCTCCACGGGTAAGACCAAGGAGAGACCGCGTCCACCTAGACCAGATCAGGTTCAACAACAAGTACCACAGAATATACAACATATTCCGCCGATGCCAGCTTCATCACAGACCGTAGCGATACCCCAACAACAGCCTATCACTGCAATACAAAACACGACACAGCAGATGTACCAGTATGCACAAAATGATTACCCCGATTATCAACGATACACATGAAACAGCCTGGAGAGGGAGTTCCGCTTGCCTCTTATTGAAGTTCCTGTAGATCAAAGGGGTCCTTATGTACACAGTCAAGTATTGGGAAAAGACAGAAAGTTTCTCATTGATACAGGGGCAAGCAGAACCACGATAAGTCACAATGAAGTACCAGGGGCACCCCTCTCAGGCTCACAGAACGTGTCCCTTGGATTTTCAGGAAAACCCATTATCAATGAGGTATCACAACCTCTTCCTCTTGCAGTTGGTCCTTTGACACGGACCACAGATTTATTGCTTACGAAATTATGCCCAGAAAACCTGTTAGGCATAAAGACATTGAAAGCTCTAGGAGCTATTATATGCTGTTCTCCGGAAGGAGTACGATTGTTTTTGCGAGATTTCAAGGGCCATTATGTATTGAGAGACATGGATCGCAGATTACAGGATGTCCCTGCACACTTGTGGGCGCAAGGCCCCACTGATGTAGGTTGTATGCACATTACACCATATCGAGTCACACTAAAAGCAGGAGTGATATTACCACGTATTCGACAATATAAGTTACCTCCAGATGCTGTAGTGGCTTTACTGAGAATCATTGACGAGCTCATTGCACAAGGAGTGGTTGTGGAAACTGACTCCAATGTATGTAATTCTCCTATTATTCCAGTTCTTAAACGTACTGACCCAAATGCACCACCTGTTTATCGATTAGTTATTGATCTGCGCGAATTGAATAAATGCATCGTACCACAGTATCCTGTGGTCCCAGATATCTCTTCATTACTGACAGCTATTGATTCAGAAGCGACGTTCTTCACTGTAATTGACCTCAAGAACGCCTTCTTCAGTGTCCCGATCGATCCGGAAAGCCAATACTTGTTCGGATTCAGTTTAAATGGACGATCTTTCAAATTTGCACGCGCACCTCAAGGATTCACAGAAAGCCCCAGCATTTATAGTCAAGCATTGAAAAAACAACTCGACAGTATCCACATGCCAGTTAACACTGCCCTGCTTCAATATGTCGATGATCTGCTGATCACCGCTCGAAGCGAACCCGAATGTGAACATGCCTCACTGACCGTTTTGAACTTCCTGGCCGACAAGGGGCACAAGGTATCCCCTTCGAAGCTGCAATTCTGTGTTCAGCAAGTTGTGTACCTGGGTCACTTGCTGTCCAAAGTGGGGAGACAGCTCACTCCTGATCGCATTCAGTTAATTGTAAACATGTCACCACCCAGAACACAAAAGGAGGTGCGGGCTTTCATAGGCCTCACTTCATACTGCAGACAATGGATTCCCCAATATGCATTTCTAGCAAAACCACTCATTCAGTTGACAACACAGGAGGCAGCGACTTCGACTGTCCTCCCTTGGACTCAGGAACATACACAAGCTTTTGAAGACTTGAAGAAAGCCCTATGTCAAGCACCTGTTTTAGCAACACCATGTTACAGTAAACCTTTTACACTTTTTGTCACAGAACGTGAAGGTACTGCCTTGTCAGTCCTCACTCAGGAACAAGCAGGTTCACACAAACTGTGTGCTTACTTTTCTAGCACATTAGATCCAGTAGCCCAGGCCCTCCCGGCGTGTTTGAAATCAGTTGCAGCGACAGCTTTAGCAATTAGACAGAGTGATTCCATTGTATTAGGACATCCATTGACAGTACAGGTTCCACATTCCGTGGAAGTCCTTTTGAATCGAACACAGACTCAACACCTGACCATAGCAAGACTAACAGGTTATGAATTGACATTGTTTCAACCACACATAGAAATCAGACGCTGCAGCACATTAAATCCTGCCACGTTATTGCCACTCAATGGAGTAGATCCATTGGCACATGATTGTATTGAAGTCATTACTATTACAACAAAACCCAGACAAGACTTGACAGATGTTCCATTATCAGATCCAGACCTGACACTATATGTGGACGGTTCATGTATGAGAACAAAGACAGGTGAATTAGTGGCAGCCTACGCAGTCACGACAGACACCGATGTTATTGAAACCAATTGTATCGACACCTTGTCAGCTCAAGCAGCAGAGCTCATCGCTCTGACACAAGCATGTATTCAAGCCAAGAATAAGAAAGTCAATATATATACTGATTCACGTTATGCATTCGGAGTCGTTCATGACTTTGGAGTCCTCTGGCGAGAGAGAGGTTACTTAACTTCTCACGGTGCCAACATCCAACACGGTCCCCTCATTCAAGCTCTGTTAGATGCAATACATCTACCCACTGAAATCTCTATCATGAAATGTAAGGCACATACAAAAGTTACCGATACCATCTCCCAGGGTAACGACCTGGCAGACCGAACAGCAAAACAAACTGCTCAAAACCGAACTCATGTAACTAACCAGACACAAATAGTAGTACCGACACATTGCATGACAGTCAGGGATCCCGCACGTGATGTAATTGACATACAAACACATGCCATGCCAGATGAAATTAAGAAGTGGACTGAATTAGGAGGGATCCAAACAGACCAGGGATGGATGACGAAGGGAAAATCTACATGGTTTCTCCCCGACTCTATGGTTCAGGTTATCATTAACACGATACATAGTCCTGCACACCTAGGAGAGAAAGCAATGCTCGACAGCATTCAACACATATGGTTCAATAATAACTTACGAGCAGCAGCCAAGCAGAAAGTGCGTACTTGCATGATTTGTGGTCAGTTTAATCCAGGTAAAAGCATCCCCGTAGAGAAAGGTGGATTTCAGCCTCCCGAACATCCTTTTGAAGTCCTCCAGATGGATTATATCCAGATGGAACGCTGTCGAGGATTCAAATATGTCCTCGTAGTCGTATGTGCTCTTTCCCGATGGACAGAAGCATACCCAGTCCCAGATTATACTGCTCCGACCACTGCCAAGCAGCTGGTTCGTGAATTCTTCCCACGGTATGGCTTGCCCCGTATCGTGTACTCAGATAACGGTCAGCCATTCTCATCCGAGCTTGTGAAACACATTACACTCCTGTTAGGCTATCAGTGGAAGTTCCACTGTGTCCGGCATCCCGAGGCAGCAGGTCTCGTGGAGCGCCATAATCAGACTCTAAAAATCAGACTTTCCAAGATCTGTAGAGAAAAGGGTGTTGACTGGATAGTTGCTTTGCCGGTTGCCCTCTTCTATATGAGGATGGTGGCCCATTCTCGAACTGGGTTATCCCCGTATGAAGTAGTCTTTGGTAGGCCACCGAATATGTGGGGGACGCCTATTCCACGTAAAATTACAGATGTTGACTGTATTATGCTGACAGATTACCTTGCCTCCTTGATGTCTGCACTACAATCTTGTCGTTCACAGGTAGCTGCAGCCTTTCCCGACAACACCGAGGTGAAACCCCACGAGGTGGTCCCGGGGGATTTTGTCTTCGTGCGCAACTTCGATCGGAGAAGTCCGTTGGAGCCCCGCTGGCAAACCCCGAAATTGGTTCTACTAACAACAAGGACAGCCGTAAAAGTTGAGGGCAGGAAAGGGTGGCTGCATTCCAGCCACGTCAAGAAATTCCACGGACTTCCTTCGGACTTGGACTCTAAGCCCTGCCCTCCTACACAAACTGATTCAAAACTCCCTTTGGTTGAGAAAACTGCCTCTGAAGAATATAGACTGAAATTACGATCTAGCAAGTCAGACAGTTTAATTGTTTAAGTCCTCCCCTAGGTGAATCGGTTAAATTAGTTTCTGACATGTATCCCCTAGATCGAGATAGAGAGAGAGATAGACAAAGACAACAAAAGAAGCATGCATATTGTAAATCACTTCGTAGTCACTGTATAGTGACGCTATTGATTATGTTTTTCTTAAGCCTTCTGATTATTGCTGCTAGTATCTTGCTGCACATCTACTACCCTATTTTCAGGCATGCACAATCTGCTTATAACGTCACTGCTGAACATTCTTTTAGTGAATTACCCCCCCATGAATTGTCTTATAGACTTGCGCTGCGCAACAACACTTTCATTAGTATGTTACATCACTCCCATCAGACTAATAACGCTACCAATTGTTGGATATGTGGCCGACTCCCTCCCTACCAGAAATACAAGGGAGTTCTGCCCCTCTTTCCGTACCCGTTCACTCACAATGGTTCATGTGGCGCATGGTTTAAATTGATTAATTCCCTAGATCCTGATACCGCTGTATATGAAGGAAGCTGGGTTTGGGGAAACCTGAACTTAGTCTTGCTTAAAGCCTGCTACCCTGACAAGGAGGGACTTCCCGTTGGGACAGGAACAGATTTAGAAAATGAAGTGTATGGGTTAGGTAATTACTAATTATTATTAATTTCATGATTCTGACTATTGAATCTGAAGCTGCACCAGCCATACCAGCTATGACAGTATTACCAGTCACAGGCGAATTATGTGTCCGGAAAAATGGTTCAGTACATTTAGGTCATAGCAAATGCACTACTGTGGTCGAATTCCGTGACCAAGGCAAATCTACATTTAGAGCTTCACGTCATTCCTATTTTGTTTGCGGCCATACCGCATACATACGCTTACCTCTAGATTGGGATGGTACCTGTTACATTGCATTCCTTTTGCCACCTGTTTTCCTAGCCCCACCTGATTATCATAGAAATACCAATCTAGTAAACCATCGACTCCGAAGAGATCTCCCGCTTGTCGATTACACTGAAACGGCATGGGAGCAATATACAGATTTCAATAAAGGTTTCTTCCCCTATCTAGGGGCTGTTTTTAATAGTAAACTGATACGCAGATTAACCAGAACTCTCGAAGCAGTAGTGAATGAGACTACTTCAGCTCTAGGTAACCTAACGGAGGAGCAGTCCGCCATGCGGGTTGTTGTTCTTCAGAATCGTCTCATTATTGACGTCATCTTGGCAGATAGGGGTGGAGCTTGTAAGGTCATCGGGTCAAGTTGCTGTGTTTTCATTCCAGAAAACGCGCCAACTGTATATAAAGCTATCACACGTCTTCATAAAATTGCAAGTTTGATACACCAGAATCCAGGCACCTGGACTTGGTCCGGTTGGTTTTGGACAACGTTGACCGCTTGGGGATGGAAGATCCTATCCTTCCTAGGCATTGCCCTTCTCATAGTATTCAGTTGCTGCCTGTGTCTACAATGTGGACCGGCGATTTGCGGCCTGTGTGCCACATCATGCATTCCGCAGTCAAATTCTCATTCAAAACGCGAAAAGAAGAAAGAAGAACAAATGATGTTACGTGAACAGATTGATCGATTCATGAGGATCGATGTATCATGAAGGGTCCGTAGGGAACAAGGAGGGAATGAGGAAATATAGATTTTTGGTCAAGTAATGTTCCCTAACGTGTACCCCACCGTCTCCATGTACTAGCTTGAAGTGCATGTAATTTCCCTCCTGTGCCAGCTATGAAGACGCAAATACATTTGCGTCCATCTTTAACATGTCCTCTTTCAGATCCGCCATGAACGGATTGAATATACAGTCTCTAAATATGCTATGCCAACGTCTTTTTGTGGTATACTTTACACGTTTTTCAGCTCTGGCGAAGTAGGCCCTGATTCTGCCATCGAGCCTCTTTTTCCTGCCCAGGCTGCCTCTGTACCAGTGACCCCTGCCTTACTTCTTGCGCGGCTCACGGCGCTTAGCTCAGCCTACTGACTGCCAAGACTGTATTCAACCTTCGAATTATCTGTTCCACTCCTCGAAAATACATTCCTGTCTCGTCGTTCAAGTAAACATCCTCCCAGCTGCAGGCGCAATGGGCCCGCCTTTTCTGTCTCCGTGCAAGTAATTCATAGACTCCGTTGCCATGGTAGGCCCATGCCCCCTCACCTCTCATGCAGACACGTAGACACGTAGACACAAGACGCTTATACACGCATTCACAACCAGTATAGAATAGCCTCCGTTCGAGAGACCTTTCCCTTCCAGATACTACAGTTCCTTAAACATAAGATATCAGATACGATTTGGGATTAGGCTGGTCTGACATCCCAGACTTATGTCTGCACTTGTAGAGCTAAATGTCAAGTCCCCTTCACCCTCCAGTTATACGTCAATCGCACGTCATGCTGCTGCGCGCGCATCTCTGCCATGTAATTCTGCTGACACTGTAGGATTCTCTTATGGATCCACCTACTTGTGACCTCATGATAAATGACGTTTCTAGTACACGCCTATTGCAACGCTTTTATTCTGTTACGTATGAGCATTTTATCTCTCTTCTCAGCTGTTACGCCTTCTGCATATGTCTTTACTGTAAATGCATTGACTATATATATGAATAACTGTCAATAAAATGTTGTCTGTCAGTCCCTTCCCGAACCTGTGTGGTGACGGAATGGTATGCCACCTTGGCTCGAGCCAAATACCCAATTCCTTTTTAAGGAATAAAACCCTTTTGAGTAAACCTCAATATCACGGATTTTGCCTCTTATTTATCTGAGTTATTCGTATTGACTTTACCGTATAAATTAAGCATGGGTAATTAGATTTTACCACACATCCCTCTGTCACATCCTCTGCTCCCTGTCACCCTCCTGTACACTCCCACATCCCTCCGCCTCATTCTCCCATCCTCTGCTCCCTTTCACCCTCCTGTACACTCACACATCCCTCTACCCCATCCTCTGCTCCCTGACACCCTCCTGTACACTCACCCATCCCTCCGCCTCATCCTCTGCTCACTGTCACCCTCCTGTTCTCTCACACATCTCCCCGCCCCATCCTCTGCTCCCTGTCACCCTCCTGTACACTCACACATCCCTCCACCCCATCCTCCTGTACACTCACACATCTCTCCACCCCATCCTTTGCTACCTGTCACCCTCCTGTACACTCACAAATCCTTCCGTCCCCATCCTTTGCTCTCTGTCACCCTTGTGTACACTCACAAATCCCTCCACCTCTTGCTCCCATCCTCTGCTCCCTGTCACCCTCCTGTACACTCACACATCCTTCCACCTACCCTCTCTCTTCGCCTCGTTCTCAGCCCCCCTCCCCCCTCTGCTCCCTGTCACCCTCCTGTACAGGCACTCGCTCTTACCCAGCCCCCTCTGCATCTGCTTTCCACAGATATATAGCGCTGACTCCTCTTGGTGTGGGGCTGAAGCGCTTTGCAGGCGCGCAGCAGGCTACTTCACGGGGATCCCAATCCTTTTGCTCACACCATGATTGCATTTCTAATGTCCTTAAGAATTGTGTATAAAAACCAATGATTTGGAAGTGAGACAGAAGTCGTTCCCTTGCTCCTAGGGATGCTGCCCAACTACTACAACACTTTACTGATTTTGCTGCTGATTTGGCACCTAGAATACTTTCAGATTTCTGCATACTCTCTATAACTCTCCCCCTGAGAGCCTTCATGGCATTTATTTTTTATCCCCTATTTTGAATTTTGGAAGAAATCTCTAACTTTTTATTGATCCAGAACTCAGTTATTGAGTGGGGTTCATGACTTTTTAAACTCGTTTTCTCTCCTAATTTGATGGTTAGGGAGGTGTCTTCTTCCTGCTGGGCCACACAGCCTCATGAACTTCAGGTTTAACACTGCCTCTGTTCCACTAACCTGTGGGAGAACTTGTTGCGTGTTTATCTAGGTTCCTGATCGATACTGCGACCTTATGCCCCTATTCGGCTATAAATCCATTTATTCCCTATATTGGCATAACCGTTCAAGTGCGATATTCAGAAAGTCATCTCTGGCCTCACACAAACAGAGCCACATTCCAGAATAGTTCTCTGCCACTTCCTTTGCAACCAATTAGTGCAATGACAGAGCAGAAGTCACTATCTGATATTCCTAGATTAACACTCAGAGTTCTTCAACAAGATAAAAACTCAGCAAACCTGGAAATCCCCGCTTGCTGTGTTTTGATAAGTAATGGAACTCTAATGAGCAACTGATAGCTATCACTTCCTAGTGACATCTTTAATTGACGTCTTATGTCCAGCAAACTTGCGTCAAACCAGGCACCTGTCAGGTATAAATACTACCAACGTTGCCTTAAGCCATAGCCTGTTGCTGCAGCCTGTTGCCTGTTGCTAGCTGTTGTATGCTGTATGCAGCCTGTTGCTGCAGCCTGCTGCCCCGCTGCTGTTGGTGAAGCTACTGATACCATTATCGCTGCTAAAGCACGAACGATGGTGTGGTGAGCTTAGGAGCTGAACAGCCGTCCCTCTGCGAAGAGCCCAGCAGATGCCAAGCTGCCCGCGGACGCTGTCCCCCCTCCTCCTCCTCGACGCGCTGAACAGAGAAATCCAGCTCCAGCGTTTCTAGTCTGCCCTCGCGGGTGACTGGGATACCGAGTGCCTCCTGAAGGAGATACCAGACCTCCATCATTCTATTCAGAGGTATGGTGTTGACTAAACCCTTAGATGAGAATTCTTGAAGCAAACCTTGGCAAAACCAACTTAACTTAAGCTACTTACTTACTCCCCTTCCACATGTTAGGCTTAGGTCAGGCACACCGGGGTAGGCGTAGTTAGAAGCACCAGTTGAGTATTTTAGCCTAATGTATATATGACTGTATATATGTTTTATTACTTTTAAACCATTGTATGGCTAAGAAACCATATCAATGCTTTTACAGTATTATTTCGCAATACTTATCTTACTGTACGTACTTTTTATAATAACAAGTCTTGCAATTGTGGCAATACATTTCTCTTGTACGAGAAGGAAGACTGTTCAATAAATGTTAACCCTTTATTGACGAACGCCCGTCTCTCTATTCTCTACATATCGTGAAAGTAAACTGCACTAACCTGACTGAGTGAAATACCTGTCTATTGTTTCACACAACCCTAGAGATTGACTCTTGATCTGAGGAGCAAAGTTGTCATGTTGCACGGTTGTTGGAAAGCTGAATCCCTTCTTGTCTGTGCCAGGGAAGCTGATCACTTCCTATACAGAGAAAAAAGTTTCCAGTGACCTCTGAGCTAGTTGGTAACAAACCCAATTAAGTTTAGCATAGTCAGTGGAGGCCTGGAATATCCGCAGTTCCACGTCGATACTACTGTTTATGTTATTCCAATGCGCAGGGCCTAGTGGGAAACTAGGAACTACACTACATGGCGCCCAAACGTTTGGTAAGGCGATAAACTAACGCAAGACGTTAGAGTAACTCAGTCGTGCATATTTCACACAGACCCCTTTCTCCCGTAAATACTCCAATAGACGTCTGGAGTGGGTGAAAGGTTAAAATCCGCCCGAACTCAGTAGGAAGAGATTCCTATGTAAAGCTCTGGTTTATTCAACGTTGAAGGATACAGTGTTCCAAAATATTGTGCACCTAATCTTTGTCTCCTTGGAGACCAACTCTGCAAAGCCTGCATTTATAAAATGTCAGACAGTGAAGAAGAAAGGGAAGCAGCTAGGCTGGCAGCCCAACTAATAGAGGAAGACACGAGTCTCCTACAGGCAGACCCGGATGCAATTATCATCCCGGTCCACTTAAGAAAATCTATAACGTTAAAACTTATAGAAAACGGACTGACACCACAAGGTGGTACAGTAATTTTCGTGATAGAGGCTCACGAATATCGGCAGACAGAGGTATTCTATTCATGGATAAACTTTCCAGCGGCAAACGCTAGAACAAAAGAGTTTCACTATTACAAGATAGAGGAACCTCCGGAAGAGTACGCTCTTTTCGAGGAGATTGAAATTCCACTTAAATTCCAAGAGCACCTGCTCTGGTTTAATGGCGCCCTAAAACACAATGATCACATAACCAGGCTCGGTCCACTAGGTAGACCAGGAGCAACGTGGCCGGTTCTAGCCAGCTACACACCACATCCGGACATTGTAAAAATGTCAAAGGAAGAGCTGTTAGTACAGCTAAAAACATTAATAAAAATACATAGGCAATTAGTCCAATATGTAATGCGGACTGCAACAGTCCAGCCAGCTGTTAATGTACCACAGCTGACCCCTCATCAGGGGAACACTAATAAAATTACACCACAGAACATACAGTCATGTCTTGGTAAAACACCCGTAAAACGGGAGCAAATTCCTTTCTGGTTAGCACAGAAAATCACTCAAATAGAGGCAGTATTTCCTGATACTACCCCTATAGAGAAACACAGAATCTTGACAATCTGCCTTCCTATGGGAATCGCACCACACGTGGAGGACTGCGACACTTGGGGTACAGTCTTTGCTTCCATTTACACAAAAACACACGGTGTTCCGTCTATGGCGGTAATACCAGAAGTGCTAAAACAGATTCAAAATGAATACGGTCCAGAGCCCGCTTTAACTCTTGATATGAAATTACTGAAAGACTTCAAGCAGGTCTCGGCTATATTATTAGCCAATATAAAAGGAGAAGCAGCATCTGTGGCGATCCGCCAGAAGTTGAAGGAAACAGTTATAGAAGATCCTGTTGAGCTTGCCAAAATCATAGAAAAATGCTATGAAGAATTAGGTAGAGACAGCTTGGGTGGGAAACCGGTAAAGCCCCAACTGCTCGAAAATCCTGAAAAATTATTTATTAAAAATAATTTAAATACTCCTAAAAAGAGCTGGGATGGAAATAAACAATCCAGTCCCAAGGAAAAAGTTTTCCAGTCCAGAGGAAGGTCTCCTCGACGGAGGGAAAGAACTCCGACTCGAGAACACCAGTCTCCCCAGAGGGAGCCCCCTGAGAAAAGATATAACCTTAGAAATAGGGATAATCTGAAAAAACCTGATAGATATCAAAGTATTGATACACGTCCCTCTCGATCTTTTCCACAGAATTCGGAAAGAAGAGGACGGTCAGACCCAGGAGAGCACACCAAGTCCAAAGACAAGGAACCTGCTCAAAATAAGAAATCACAATTTCCTAAAAAGAAGGTAGCCAGTATTAGAGTAATCAACCATGCCGAGAATACTGAGGACACAGTTGAAAAACGGGGAGTGGGCATTGACAATGTTGGACAGTGCAGCAGAAATCAGTATAGCGTGCAAGATCTTGATGAGTCATCTGGAGACAGTGGACACGAATGAATACATTCAGGTTGAAACTGCCAACACCAGACTTAGCGAGCCCCATAAAATATACGAAATAACATTGCGTATAGAGGGTGATAAGACTAGGAAAATAAGAGGTCTATTTTGGGATAAGCTCTCAAAAGGCTATGATATTCTGTTAGCTGAAAAAGATTGCCCCCCAGAGTTTGTCAGGGAGTGCCCTCGTGGCGAAGAAATGATTATGCCTGCCTTCTCGAATCACATTCAGATTCACAAAAAATATACATATGCAAGGAAATGGGCAGTAGCCCAGGCACCTGCATTATATAAAAATCATGTAGGATGGGATGAGGACTCAACTCCTCACAAAATCCAATTAAAAAGTGAACCAACTGCCCAACTGCAGTATCCCATAAAGCAAGAAGCTAAAAAACAAGTCAGGGAGATTTTAGATCAACTTGAATATCAGGGGGTGATTGAAACATGCACCTCTCAAATGAACAATCCTTTGTTTCCCGTCTCCAAGCCAGACAATTCATATTGTCTAGTTTTGGACTACAGACACCTTAATGCGTGTTGCAAAACATTTGCAGTACAAAACTCGCATAGTGCAGCCCTAATGAATATCATAGTTAGGAAAAAATATAAAACGACATTAGACATATCTAATGGTTTCTTTTGTCAAAACATTGCACCAGAAAGCAGATATTTGACCGCTTTCTCAGCATTTGGGTCACAGAAAAAATTCTGTCGACTCCCACAGGGTTTCAAGAACAGCCCAGGACTATTCTCAGCTAGAGTAACAGAGTTACTACAAATATATGATGATGAGGCACTATCTTACGTAGATGATATCTATCTCACAGACGACGACTTGGATACTCACTTGAAAAGAGTGAACACCATTATACTTGGGTTCGCAGCAGAGGGTTACAAATTCAACTTTAAAAAGTCTCGAAGGGGGCGTGGCCAAGATGGCGGGGTGAGCGGACGCTTCCTCCCGTAGCTCCTCCGGCCCGGCTCAGCCCGAGCCCTGATCGCCGCGCTTCTCTCCCCCCGCGGCTGCACTGCGGGCGAGAGAACTGTGCCGGAATTCCTGGGGCACACTTTGATGCCACTTTGACTTTCGTGGCCCCGGGGGAAGTCCCCAAAAAGTTTATCCGAAGATCGCTCCGAGGAGCGGAGCCTGGGTCGTCCCGAGGAGAAGAGCTTGGAGGCGGAGCATACGGCGGCGCTGTCCGCTCGCCTCGGCTAGGCCGAGTGCTGAACAGCTGAAAGCCGGAGATCCCGAGGGTGCGGAATAGGCGGACTTCGCGGAGTGCCGGAGCTTCCTGACCAGTGCCCTGGTGGCGAACACCGCTGTTGGGCGACGGACCTCACCCCTGCGCCGGCGACCCTCCCCCTGCCTTGGACTTCGAGGGGTGACGCCTTGCGAACTCCGCGCCCGGAGACGCTGGATGGCGGAGTTCGAGCTGTGCCCGTGCCGGGCGAATTAACTAGTGGCGAGGGGAGCCGCCGGTTTCGCCCCTTCCGGACCCGTTGCTGTTTGGGGGTCGCCCATGGACTTGCCGGCCCGGGCTACCTCCTTGGGTCCCACCCTCCCGCCATCTTGTCTTTGTGTAGCTTTGCCCAGTGGCCCTCGCCCGCACCCTTCTTCTACAAGGGCCTCGATTTGTCCTGGCACCAACTCATCTACTGCCCTCCCTGGGAATACGAGACTGGAGGCCTCCACTTTGGACGTTGCTGCCTGCCCTGCTGGCCCGGGGGTCGTCTTGCCCAGGACCGGGCCGCCATTTTGTCGCCTGTGACGCACTACCCTTGTCCCCACCGAGGGCCTCACATTTGGTGCCCGCGAGCGGTGGCGCTCGCCTACAGCGACTGACCCTAGGCTTCACCGGGGGCCAAGATGGCTGGGAGACGTGGCGCGGCACGAGGAGATTGCACTTTGCCGGAAATGCTCGGCAGGTCCCAGCAGCTACGCGACAGGACACAGCCGTCCCCGGGGGCCTCCCGGACATCGACGGACGCAGCCGTGGGCGAGCCGCTAGTCACGAGGTCCTTCATGGAGGACTTATTCAGCTCCCTCAAGGAGGAATTTCAAACTCTTAAGACCGAGGTGGCTGGAGAGGTCCGGGAGGTGCGCAGGGAGGTCGAGGGCCTGGGCGAGCGGGTCGATGCTGTGGAAACGACGGCCCAGCGTCGCGATGAAGAGATAACACATCTCCAGCAGGACGTCCTCCGCCTCCGGGAGCAGTGTGTTGAGCTCCAGGCCCATTCGGAAGACCTCGAGAACAGGTCCAGGCGGAATAACATTCGGGTGCGAGGTGTTCCGTCCGCGGATGAGGGTGGGGACCTGGTGGCCTATCTACAGGACTTGTTCCGCGACATCTTGGAGGAAGGAGCGGACTTCCCGATCCGCATTGATAGAGCGCATAGGGTGGGCCGCCAGCGCCAGTCATCGGCTCCCCCGCCTGATATCCTAGCTTTCCTGCCGGATTTCCCCCTGAAAGAGCGCATCATGACGGAGGCCCGCAGGAAGCAGCCGCTGACCTTTCGTGACAGACCTGTGGCGCTCTATCAGGACCTGTCCGCCATCACACTGCAGAAGCGCAGGTCTTTCCGCATCGCGACGGACTTTCTGCGAGAGCATGAGACACCCTATTCCTGGGGCCACCCCTTCCGTCTTATCTTTCGATGGAATGGGGTGCTGCATCAGCTGCGCTCTCTGCAAGATGTCTGTGGAGTATTGGGCCTTACTGCTACAGAGGAGGAGGGGGCTACACCTGCATGGCGGCGCCCCGAGCGGCGGGGCCGGCGGAGGTCGAGGAGGCGCCCATCGTCAGCGCCGGCGAGTCGTCCGGACTCGCCCACCATCAGAGCAGAAATGGCGGAGGCCCTGAGGAATGCGGCCAGGAACTTGCCTGAAGCTACTGGTGTGGCCCTGACGGCCTAACTTTTCTCCGGGGGGAGAGGTTCTTAGCTTTAATGGTGCTGAGCTGGGGCTGGGGGGGTGGGGGGGGGTGTGTGGCTGGACGTCCACTTGACTTTTTTCTACGGACTCGCCCATTTGGGCTAGACTGAGACTATGGGGTGTTGTTTTCTGTTTTTTCTTACTTTGGTTGGTTGCCACGGGTTGGCTCTGGGGGGGTTTAACTGTTGGTTTGGTGTGGGGGGGGGTCCCGTCCGAAGTGGTCCGAACATGTGCGATGTTGCCTCTGGCCTTCCCTGCGCCCCTGCCCCGCGTGCCCCCTCCGCTGATCCCTTGCCCACTGCATAGCGCGTTGTTTCCCTGGAGGCGATGCCGCCCCTGAAGGTAGTGACCCTTAATGTTAAGGGCCTGAATAACCCCGTGAAACGTAGGGCGATCCTTTCCCTGTTGGAGGGGTCGCAGGCGGATATTTGCCTCCTGCAGGAGACCCATTTGCTTTCCAAAGATTGCCATAGGTTGCGCTCTGCCAAGTTCCCCACGCAATTCTTTTCCTCTGCTACGACTAAGACTGCTGGGGTGGCCATTCTTTTAGCCAGCTCCTTCAGGGGGGAGGTGTTACATAAACATGCTGAGCAGAAAGGGAGGCTTCTGGTGTATCGCATGCGGTTGGGAGGTGTTACCTTTACGGTTGGTTCGGCGTACAGCCCGAATGACCACCAGGATCGCTTCCTGGAATCAGTGTTGGTGGACGTCACTGCCTCGCCCGATCGCCATATCATCTTGGGGGGAGACCTGAATACGGTCTTCGACTCCACCCTGGATAGGTCTGCCCAACGCTTTCCGCAGACAGGGGAGCTTTCTAGGGCGGTGCAGGACCAGCTTGCCGAAATGGACCTGTATGACCTCTGGCGCGTCCTGCACCCCACCGATAGGGACTACTCCTATTTCTCCCACGCGCACCGCACGTATTCACGGTTGGACTACTCCTTGGTGAGTGGACCGCTTCGCTCGGCCGCCACGGCAGCGGACATCGGGGTTTTGTCCCTGTCCGACCACGCACCGGTTTCCGGAATCTTTGCTTGGCCGGCGGCCCCCCCCTCTAGGGGGATGTGGCGGCTCCGGGACACGCTTCTCCATAAGAAATCGGTCGTAAAGCGAGTGGAGGAGGTCATCCAGGACTACCTGACCCACAATAACAACTCTGCCACGTCCCTGGCGACGCAGTGGGCGGCTTTGAAAGCGGTCGTCAGAGGGGAGTTTATCTCCATTTCCTCGGCGGAAAACAGGGAACGCCAACGCAAGAGGGAGGAACTGACAGCGCAGGTTCGGGAGCTCGAGCAGGTTCACCGCCGGACGGGGGCTCCTCGTATCTGGAAGCAGCTGAAGGCGGCTCGGAAACTCCTCTCTGCGTTGGATCTAGATCGGGCGGAGTATGCTGCGCTGCGCCTGAAGCATGCCTTTTACACCGGCGGAGACAGGTGCGGTAAACTCCTGGCCCATAGGCTCAGGGCTGCGCAGCAGCGCAATGTGGTGAAGGAGCTGGTGGGAGTGAACGGGATCCCGGTTTCCGGTGACGCGGAGGTGGCAGATACCTTTCGTTCCTTTTACGAGGAACTGTACGCGGCGGAGCCTTCCCCACCGGGAGAGGCTGAGGCCTATTTGGAGTCCGTGACCCTTCCGGCCCTGGACCCCTCCCAGGCGGACCACCTGGAGAGGGACATTCACGTGGAGGAGGTCATCTCCGCGATTGCACGGCTAAAACACGGCAAAGCCCCGGGCCCGGATGGTTATACGGCCTTGTTTTACAAGACCTTCTGTCCCACTGTCGCGCCTCTACTGGCTCGCTTGTTCAACTCCTTCTCCGAGCCGGGAGCTATCCCGCCGGACCTTCTCTCGGCGACGGTGTCGGTTATCCCCAAGCCGGGGAAGGACCGGACCCTGTGCGGCTCGTACCGGCCCATCTCGCTCCTAAATGTAGACCTCAAGCTTTACACCGGAATCTTGGCGGCCAGATTGGGTTTACACTTACCAGGTCTGGTGGAGGCAGACCAGGCCGGTTTTGTACCCGGTAGGCAGACGGTCGACAACACAAAGAGGGTGACGCACGTGCTGGAAAAGGCCTCACGCATTCCGGGGGAGCGGATGCTGCTATCAGTCGACGCGGAGAAGGCCTTTGATAGGGTTCATTGGCCATATCTCGAGCTGGTCCTTGGGAAACTGGGGATCGGCGAGAAGTTCCGCACTATGGTCTTTAACTGCTATAGGAGACCATCTGCGTCAGTGCGTGTCAATGGACACAGCTCCAATTGCTTTGCCATTGAGCGTGGCACGAGACAGGGTTGCCCCCTCTCGCCGCTCCTCTTTGCCCTCTATATGGAGCCGTTTGCACAGAGGATTCGAGATAATCCGGACACTGTTGGGGTGAAGATGGGGCAATACACGCACACTGTCAGCTTATACGCGGACGATGTCTTGCTGACCCTGGACGACCCCAAGCGGTCGCTCCCTGCCTGCGTCCAGGAACTGGACGCTTTTGCCCGTGTAGCGGGTTTTAAAATGAACATGACTAAGTCGGCTGCACTGGATGTGTCGCTCTCTGCTGACACCAGGCAGGACCTTCAGAGTCTCTTTCCTCTGCAGTGGTCCTCCTCCACGGTGCCTTACCTAGGCATTTTGCTTGCTCCCTCCCTGCCTGCCATGGTTGCAGCTAACTACTCCTCTCTGGGCAAAAAGATCAAAGAGGAACTCGGCCGATGGAACAAGGGCCTACTCTCGTGGTTGGGCCGTATCGCGGCGGTGAAGATGACGATACTGCCTCAGATCCTATATCTCTTCCGCGCTCTGCCCCTCCAGCCCCCCGTGGGTTGGATACGGCAGGCGCAGGCGGACATATCTCGCTTTGTGTGGCAGGGCCGTAAGCCTCGGATGAAGCGGGTCCTCTCCATGCTGGCCCCGGAGGCGGGGGGTCTCGGAGTCCCGGACCTCCGGAGATACTTTCAGGCGGCGCAGCTTCGGTATCTGGTGGAGTGGAGCCGGGGGGAATCGGATAAACACTGGCTCTTTCAGGACCAGGCAGTCGCAGGCCGTACCCTCCAGGAGGTCCCGTTCCTGCGGCGCGCTCACCGCCCGCCTAATCTCTACGCCTCTTTTATCACCCGGGTCCCGCTGAGAGTGTGGGACGTGGTGTGTGAGCTGCGCGAGCTCACGACCTTTCCATCGCCGTTCACTCCCATCGCTGATAATCCGGACTTTACCCCGGGTTTGGAGCCGGGAGCTTTTTCCCACTGGGTGAGTGCGGGCTGCAGGGCGCTTTTCCAGATCTACGGGCCGGAGGGCGTGCTCCCCTTCCAGCAGCTCCGACAGGAGTTTGGCCTGACGGAGGGGGACAGGCTGCGTTACATGCAGGTCCGCCACTGGGCTCTTCAACCCCCAGTGCGTGATGTCGCTGCCCGTTCAATCACGCCCTACGAGCGATGGTTGGTAACCCGGACCTCGGACGCCAAGCTCATCACTGATTTGTATAAATTTCTCCAACCCCCGCCGTTTCATTACCATAACCCAGGGAGGGAGCGCTGGTACAGGGAACTGGGTAGGACCCTGAGTCACAAGGAGTGGGACAAGATTGCGTATCGGGCGAGGCACTCTGCGTACCATACTGGGCTGACGGAAACCTTCACTAAAGTGTCCACCTATTGGTACTATACCCCGGAGCGGCTCTATGAGATGCGCAAAATAGGCGATAAAGGTTGCTGGCGCGGCTGCGGACAGGAGGGCACCCTCACGCACGTTCTCTGGGAGTGCCCGGTGCTGTCGGCCTACTGGAAGGAAGTCTTAGATGAGGTGGATAGGCATTTTGAGATAGAGCTTCCGCGCTTCCCCGCGTATGTCTTGCTAGGCCTCCCCAATGATTTGATGTACCCGCTGAAATCCCGCAGGGGCAGGCAGATTGCGATTGCGCTAGGTTCAGCTGTTCAGAACATACTGATACTCTGGCGCACCCCTACTGCCCCCTCTATCACTGGCTGGCTGCATAGACTCTGGCAGGTACTGGGCATGGAGAAGATGTCGCTAACGGTGGCTGGGAATGTCGACCAGTTCGAGGAGCTCTGGCACCCCTTTTTGGCATTGCTGTCCACGGAATTCCACGAGCTCACGTGTCCACGGTATTTGCGCCTCCTTAGGCTGACGCCGCCGGCAGCTGCGGCGGAGTGAATGTGCGGATTGGGGGCCGGGGGTTGGGGACGGGAAGAGGGGTTATATGCTTCTATTGCTGCCTTTCGGACGGGGATGTTGGGGTATTGTTTTCTTTCTTTTCCTCTTTTGCTCTCCTTTCTTCTTCCTTTCTGGGGTCGGGGGGTTGGTGGTACGGTATGCTTCTCCTTTACTGTGTTGCGGGGTGCTATTCGGGTGTGGCCTTGCTTAGGGAGTGGGGGTCAACAGGGGGGTCGTTCACAATGCCTTATTGCCTTCTGTATTTGCCTAGTTACCCTCTGGGAGTTCCTGCCTCCCTGCTTCTCTTCTGACTCGCTGCAACGTTCCGCTTCTTGTATTGTATGTATGCTTGACCTCCTGCTCCCCTCCCCGTGTTTTTGTGCCTTAATAAAATACTTTAAACCTAAAAAGTCTCGAATTGCCCATCTGACAGTACTGTTCTTAGGGTACGAATTATCAAGTGAAGGGAAAAGCCTAGCGGACAACTTCTTAGAGAAGTGCGCTGTACTCCAAGCTCCAAAAACGCTGAAGAATCTACAATCCATACTAGGTTTTCTGAATTTCGGAAGAACTTACATTCTAAATTACGCAGAGAGGGTTAAACCTCTCTACGAACTAATTAAACCTGATTATAAACAAATCAATTGGACTCAAAAACACACAGAAATTTTGAGATCACTGCAAACAGACATGTTAGCAAAAACAAAATTAGATACACGTGACAACACACGCGATCTTGTAATCCGAGTCATCCCAGGAAGATGCGGGTTCACATACCTGACCTCTAATGAGGGAGAAAAGGTACCAATTTCAATCAAATCTCACTTGTACACACAAGTAGAAAAAACATTCAGTCACACAGAAAGAACTGTGAAAGCGGTGCAATTGCATTAGCAAATGAACGAGAACTAGCACACGGCAAAAGGATTAATATCCTTACAGCGGAATCCGCCTTCGAGGCGCTATTCAGCCCAGTAAACCTACCTACAGTGTCACTGGATCCGAAATGGATACAATGTGTAGATTCTCTAGGAGCGGAAGACGTGAAATACTATTTCGCCCCGCAATTCGAAGAACTGAATGATTTAGAATATGAAGAAGAATATCCTCTGCCAATCGAACTTCTGCCTCTTCCACAATACGCCTGTATAATCTATACAGATAGTTTTGTACAGCATTTCAACGTAGAGAGCAAATCCTACAATGCAGCATGTGCGATTGTTAAAGGTCGTTGGCTGTGCGGTAAATTCAGACCGAAAGTAACAAAAACTGAATCAGTAAAGTACTGTTCGGTTCAGAGAACTGAAATCAGATCTTTAAAGATGGCGCTCGAAAATGCAGAACGTGAATTCCCGACACTTATCGTGTGCGATTCTCATTTTTGCGTCAACTCTTACAACAATAAACTGCAGAGTTGGATTGAAAACGATTACAAAGATGACACAGGTGCCACAATAAAGCATAAAATGCTCTGGAAACAGGTAGCTCTTTTACACAAAGAACTACAAAAGACTCACGTGATTCACGCACAGAGTCTTCAACGTGATGGCGTTCACGTTGCAGGGAATTCATTGGTTAATACAGCCATAGCGGAAGCAACTAAACCGGCTTCCGTAGCCACAAAAAAGCGTACAGATAAATACATAGACGGGGAAACCATGCTGGCAGTAAAAACGACCGTAAAAGACGACTGTGCAGCACTACCCGTAAACTATCCACTCAATTATGCATACGTAATAGATGCAAACTCCGTTCCTTTTGCTCGAATCCCTGGAGTGGGGGACAGAGTAATTCCAAACAGGAGCAGGAGGGGCTTCCTCTTACTGGAAGCACACATGGGGTTGGGTCTGAGACACCAAACAATTAAGGTTTCTCTGAAAGAATTACAATCAGAGTACTGGTGGCCAGGAATGAGTATAAATATTCAATGTTTTGCTCAAAATTGTGAAAACTGCAACAGAGATCGCAGTAATGAACAGGCCAGTGTAGTTTCAGGATCCCTGCTAGACAGCATAAGGCGGTCTATCTGCGCAATCAAAGAAGAGAAGCGCGTCCCATTGTACACAGTTAAGGCTAAACACACTTAAATAATGTAGCTTCCTGCGCTCGGCTGACGCTAGAACTGTTATAAGAGAGATCTGCGAGTCCATATCGGCATATACGCAATTACCACGTTCCATTCTGACCAGGGTCCTGCTTTTAGCTCTCGAGCTTATAAGGAGGCCATGACCAGCATGGGAATTGGGTTGCGATATTCTTGTCCGTCGCACCCCGAAGGGAATAGTGTGGTTGAAAGAAAAAACCGGGACATAAAGCGATCTATAACAGCGAAGGTATTAGGTTCAGGCGCTGGGTGGGTCAAACATTTAATAAGTGTCCAAACTAGTCTTATTAACTTGCCAAGAAATTCTCTAAAAGGTTTCAGCCCATACGAACTATTGTTCGGAATTAGAATGAACATTCAGGACCTCGATAGTCAGATGTCAGTGGTACAAGAAAAAACAACGCACTTTGATGTAAAGGATCGTTTGGCTGTTTTACAGGAACTGAATGAAACAAGAAAATCATTAAGCAACATAAAGTTAAAGCAACAGCCAACTACCACTGACGAGGCACCACAAGCAACAGCCCCAGCAAGGCCTGTCTGGATTCCAAAGATTGGGGATCTAGTCAGAGAAAAGATCGCGGTGAAGAAGGAATTTGGGCCTTCTTACAGAAAAGCAGTACCTGTCTTGGCAGTCACCGGAACAAGATCAGTTGTGCTACCGCCCCTTGCTGGTAAAAAGGAGAACAGAGTTGTGTCCATCGACCTGGTAAAACCACAATCAACAGTAGGCCCAGTGGACTCCCAAGAAACAACAGAATACCCAAACTTGCAACAATCCAAGAGGTTCAAACTGAAAGACTAATCACATTCGATCAGCCTGCAGTGCACAGTGAAGGACTATGCAATAATGCCATGGAACTCGTGCCTCTTGAAACACAGATTGAAACAGTTCGTCAAGAAACAACACCAGTCTACACTAACGTGGCATCAGAAAATGCTACCGAAAGACAGATTGAAAGAACAATCCCATCAATTGACAGAACTGCCTCTGGTTATTTCATCAACTTCGACAACTTCTCTGAAGATCAAAACGACCCCGAAGTGATGCCAGAAACAAAAAAGACTTTTAAAGAAAAAGTAATGGAACTCTTTCATCAACTGAAGGAAATCTACCTTATTTCCCCTTGGTTAGAGTTCTGGTTCGGTCTAGGTGTATTTTTCCTCCTGCTTTGGCTCATCATGGTGCTTTGTTTGGGAAAATTCATTGAGGGAAAATATATTACAATGGACACAGCAAGTCAGAACATCAACCTAGTCCTGAAACCACACAGATCATCCCATGTGAAGAAAAGAGAACTGTCAACAGTAAATGTCACAGCAATTCCAATACCTGGTGGGGTAGTATGGGAGAAAACAGACTATGAGATATATGGTCCGGTCGAAATCCTGAAGTATCCTCATCAACTGAAGGTTTCCTTAAGTGACTTTGTAACACCTAGTAAATTCTCTGATGATTGGGACTTTAACAGTATTAATGACATGATGTCTGATTTAGTAATGTCAGCTAGATTCACAGATCATGATTATTTACAAGGTTCATCTAGTTATGAGCAGTTATTCTGTTACACACACTATGGTGATCATTACTTGCATAAATCTGCACAGCCTAGAAATGTTTTTATGTATAATCAATGGGAACATTGTGCTACACCAACTAAAAGCAATTCTAAAGCATTTTTTTGAGAAATTCAAATACTTTTCAGGGTTTAATACCAGTAATGCAGAAACGTTTTATTACAAACTGTTAGATAAAACAGGAATGAAAACAATGCTGACAAATTCTAAATTTATATATTCAGAAGCATTTTATGACAAAATGATGACATTTGGTTTTGATTATTGGAAAAATAATATTGAAACGAAAACAATTTGGGGTACAAAAGATTGGCAGGTACAAGGCATTGAAGCACTATTTAGAACCTGCATGATACCAGAACAAATGTTGTTTTTAAATGACACAATACACCAAACATCCTGTCTTGGCCTAGCTAAGATCAAAGACCTTAAAAAACCGTCTATACCAAAGCCAATACCTGAAAATGCAACTGCAGATATTGAGTTAGACGTATCACAAATTTTACATTTTAACAGAACACATCCTGATTGGAAAAAGTGGTTAATCTGGCCTACTGACACAAACAACTGTCAAGATAAATTCCTGAACAAAACACAGGGGTTAAAAATGACCAGACAAGACCCGAGATACTCCCAGAGACAACATCCAGGGATAATAACAACATACAGTGTAGGGAAACTCTGCCTTGAATGGCTAACATCATCCACACTGGCTGAAATTAAGCAACACTTGTCTTTACTAAAAGATGGTGCTGATTTGCGCGATTTCATTCTTGGACCACGCAAACAGCGTCAAAAGCGTTTCATAGCGACCAGTATCTATGCTGCGTACAACGAGGCTTGGAAAGTCAAACAAATTGAAACAGCTGAAAAAATACGAGAAATTGATCGTATTAATTTGGAGAAATCACTTTCTGTAGTAGACAATGGGTTAATGACTCTGTCTACCAGAATATATTCGTTGGACAATATTGTATCCTCTGCCTTTGATGTGATAGACAGAGACTTGCTAATGTTACAACATGGCCAATCTCAATTATGTTCTATTGTACAATTAGGCTGGACGCTGCAAAATCTTCGTTCAGGCTATGTGCCTTGGCGTTTAATCAACACAACGTCATTATTTTCCATTTTTAACCTCACTGATAAACAGATCAGTTTGGCACAGAAAGGAGCAGACTATACAATCCTGAGCATCGAAAAACTCGAGAGATTACCATTGACAATGTCAGAAAGTCCTGTCATTGAATGGATAATACACAGAATTATCACCATTCCGATAACAACTTTCCGATTTAAAAAGTGCCTTGAATACATACCTACTGGCCAGTATGAACAATTGGGTAAAGGATATGTAAAATCAGAATGGAATTACCATACACACATTCTTGCTATAGTGACAGCGACAAAAATGTATTTCTTAGTGGTGAAAATTGTAAACATTCACTAAGCGGTATACTTTTGTGTCAGGGTATTAATTTACACGGAGCATGTGATGGAAATTCTAACAACCTTTCATGCCACCAGCTTGTCACACCTGCAACTCAGATAGAGCCCTTCTTTATGCAACTTGCAAACGGGAGTTACATTCTTAGAACGGATCACAGATGTTGTGGCCTTGTGCCAGGGAAAAGTTATCTAGTAAGCGTAACATCCATGGTCAAATGCTGTATGCAGGCATTGTTCCCGAGTGGGCCTGCAGACACAGTGACTCCCATCTGGCCTCGTCTGAATCTCTATTCTATACGAATTGATACTTTAAGCAAAATGAAGTCTGTGCTTTTGCAGACAACAGTGCCTATAACGTCATTAAAAGAGACGTATGATCTTCTAGTTGCAAGGACAGCTACTGAAGTTCATGAACTTTTATCAACAAATTGCCCCGTGCATTTCGTAGAAATGCTTAGCCAACTCCTTAACATGTCTAGTGCCACAAGCATCCCAGGCATATTTAAGACGATTTTTACGGGACTGCTAACACCTTTTCAAGCAATTTTGGGAATCGTTCCTAAATTTGTACACTCTGTTTTTGGCGGCATACCATTATTTTTGGGACTTGTAGCAGGGATTTTATTTTTGACCCTCCTGCTTCGTTATGGCAAGCCGAAACTCAGACATAGCTCCCATGGGAATGGAAGAGACAATCCTAGCAATGCGCTACCGGGACAGGATAACTAACGTCCTCGGATTGGCCAGGCTGAGAGATCTAAACATGACCTGGTTCCTTTCATTCAGACCTATATGGCAAAATTGCATCTTACCTGTGCTACGGTGTATGCTTTGCGGAGATGAATGCGTGTTGGACATCTGTCTTTCACTTCCATCAGCAGTACCAATGGACGTCGATACTCTGCTCAGTCCAATAACGGCACACGCATTGTGTTGTCCCCAGCGGCTACCAATCCTGATGACGGCATTCGTTGAGACTCCTGTACTACGACTAGGTGGTAACAGTGGAGCGAGTGACAAAAGCAACATCATCCAGGTACAACGATCTGAGAGCATTGCTGCTCCTGACTATGATGACAGCAATCATTCTCGCACCTGCCAAGTTACAGCGCTATCGAATTTGGTTGAACTGTCACCTGAATTTGTAGACCAATTCTTTGAGAGCCTGTCTGATACGATGTTCTCACCCGTACAGAAACAATAACTTTAGAGAAGCTTTCCAACACACACCGTTCCCATGAACTCTGAATTCGGCCTTCAGTTTTGATCAACAAAAACTGCTAAAAGCATTGGAACTCTATTTCCCCGTTCAAGCATTAATTCTTTTGAATTGAACATTTTTTAATATTGACCTTTTTTGGCACGAACAATTCTTTGCTTAAGGTAAAAACTATTCTTAGAGAACAGAAGCTTCACACTTCTATTTCTACACACATCTAGAGACATAACAAACTTACATCAGCCTCTAGCACATTTATTGCAATGCATTTATATGTGATGATTTATCTCGCCCTTCTTCTGTTTCAGAGATACTTCATGTGTAATTCTTTTTGCATAATCATTCATTGATTTCATATGCAATAATTTTTGAATGATTTATATGCTTCAAAAAACGTACAGTACCTAAATTTCACGTATTACAATATACGCCTATTTCGAATGCATTTATGTATTTTGGGGTGGGCAATGTTACACATGCATCCTATTGCTCTAGTTTTAGTAATTTGATGGACATGAAAACGTGGAGTGGGTGTTGCGTGTTTATCTAGGTGCCTGATCGATACTGCGACCTTATGCCCCTATTCGGCTATAAATCCATTTATTCCCTATATTGGCATAACCGTTCAAGTGCGATATTCAGAAAGTCATCTCTGGCCTCACACGAACAGAGCCACATTCCAGAATAGTTCTCTGCCACATCCTTTGCAACCAATTAGTGCAATGACAGAGCAGAAGTCACTATCTGATATTCCTAGATTAACACTCCGAGTTCTTCAACAAGATAAAAACTCAGCAAACCTGGAAATCCCCGCTTGCTGTGTTTTGATTAGTAATGGAACTCTAATGAGCAACTGATAGCTATCACTTCCTAGTGACATCTTTAATTGACGTCTTATGTCCAGCAAACTTGCGTCAAACCAGGCACCTGTCAGGTATAAATACTACCAACGTTGCCTTAAGCCATAGCCTGTTGCTGCAGCCTGTTGCCTGTTGCTAGCTGTTGTATGCTGTATGCAGCCTGTTGCTGCAGCCTGCTGCCCCGCTGCTGTTGGTGAAGCTACTGATACCATTATCGCTGCTAAAGCGCGAACGATGGTGTGGTGAGCTTAGGAGCTGAACAGCCGTCCCTCTGCGAAGAGCCCAGCAGAGGCCAAGCTGCCCGCGGACGCTGTCCCCCCTCCTCCTCCTCGACGCGCTGAACAGAGAAATCCAGCTCCAGCGTTTCTAGTCTGCCCTCGCGGGTGACTGGGATACCGAGTGCCTCCTGAAGGAGATACCAGACCTCCATCATTCTATTCAGAGGTATGGTGTTGACTAAACCCTTAGATGAGAATTCTTGAAGCAAACCTTGGCAAAACCAACTTAACTTAAGCTACTTACTTACACCCCTTCCACGTGTTAGGCTTAGGTCAGGCACACCGGGGTAGGCGTAGTTAGAAGCACCAGTTGAGTATTTTAGCCTAATGTATATATGACTGTATATATGTTTTATTACTTTTAAACCATTGTATGGCTAAGAAACCATATCAATGCTTTTACAGTATTATTTCGCAATACTTATCTTACTGTACGTACTTTTTATAATAACAAGTCTTGCAATTGTGGCAATACATTTCTCTTGTACGAGAAGAAAGACTGTTCAATAAATGTTAACCCTTTATTGACGAACGCCCGTCTCTCTATTCTCTACATATCGTGAAAGTAAACTGCACTAACCTGACTGAGTGAAATACCTGTCTATTGTTTCACACGACCCTAGAGATTGACTCTTGATCTGAGGAGCAAAGTTGTCATGTTGCACGGTTGTTGGAAAGCTGAATCCCTTCTTGTCTGTGCCAGGGAAGCTGATCACTTCCTATACAGAGAAGAAAGTTTCCAGTGACCTCTGAGCTAGTTGGTAACAAACCCAATTAAGTTTAGCATAGTCAGTGGAGGCCTGGAATATCCGCAGTTCCACATCGATACTACTGTTTATGTTATTCCAATGCGCAGGGCCTAGTGGGAAACTAGGAACTACACTACAAACTGAATGAGGCACATTTGAGGTGTCTAAATTTCGGGGTACAGTTTTGCTCCCACAATATTGAACCCTTGCAGAGTTTCCACGCATGCTCGGTGGCGAGCGAAGGGAGGTGTGTGGGAGCAGGCATTTGATTATCTGGAAGAGCAGGCAATCGCCCCAGCCACCTTTCCTAGAATTTGCTGTGGAGTACAAACGCCCAGGAGGTTGCACGGTCTTAGCTCTGCCTGTGATGGAAGATCAGCACCAGAAGGTCTGCGGCAGATAGCAGACAGGATGAAATTCAATCCAGATTGGCACAGGATTGTTTGACACTCGTTGTGCAGTGCATTGGGGTCAGTTTCTTCTGCTCCTCTCCTGGTCTGCTGCTGCTTAGCCTGGAAGACAGACATGCAACGCCCAGAGGGCTAAAAGGGCTTTAGCCCCCCCTCCCCCTCCTGTGTCTCAGCCCGGGCTGCTGCAGCTTGAGCTACTGTGGGCTCAGCTGGGCAGTGTCTGCAGTCTTATCTCAGCCACACCTGAGTTTTTCACAAGCCTTTAAAAGACCATTTACATGCCTTTGTGAACTGGTTAACAAGGCGGTTGTTCACTGGTTCCAGTAGCCCCCGAGTCTGCACTCTGTCTGTTCCCTACATTTGTATTTTATTTTACTGCCTCAGTGGGAGAATGCATTTAGTGAAAAGGCATCTCACCAGAAGGGATGCCACCTTAACAACAAAACAAGAATACATCCCTTTGTTGTTGTTAAAAGAGTCTGCAAAGACCTCGCCTTGACACTAAATAGGGCTGTCACTAAAATGGTATGTATTTATTTGTAACATTACTTTTCTGTCTTTGTTTCCATTAATTATTAGTCATGGATTATTAATGCAGCCCTAGAACACATTTTAAAGTGCAAATTATATTTGCTGTTTGAAGTATGCACAAATAAGTTCTCAAAATACTGGCTTTAGGTCATTTTGCTTATTTTTGTACTGATTGGGACATCAAAATACCGGAGGCACCTGTATCAATCCCATCAGCTGGCAAACTGAAAGCTTGTTGTAGAATCAGCACATTATTTATTTCCTTCACCCTCCATCTCTGATTGATGCCATAATAGCAATAGTTGAACTGAAACCCTATGCCAGCCATCAATGCAATGCTGAATTACTCCAGGTGTCTGGGAATACATCCTGCATTCAGACAACTTCCTCCTCATTCTCACTGCTCACCCTTCATTTTCATGTTCACGCTGCACTCCCAGCAATCACACTGCACTCACACTGCTCACCATGCACTCATGCCATTCACCCTCCTCATACTCTGCACTCACACAAGCACACCGCTCACCCTGAACGTACATGACACTCCACTCACTTGTCAATTTCACTTTCCCCGCTTACCCTACACTCACAGCGATCACACTGCACTCAAACTGTTACCCTGCACTCACACCGTTTATCCTCCTCTTACCCTGCACTCATATGAGTACACCACTCACCAAGCAATCATAGTGACCACACTGCACTTATGCCCATTACCAGGAACTCACGCTGCTCTCCCTCCTCTCCAACTGAGCTCACATGAGCACGCCACTCACCCTGCACTCACAGTGATCACACTGCACTTATGCCTCTTGCCCTGAACTCACGCCCTTCTTCCACCACCTCCCCCCACTTAACCTGCAGGCACATGAGCACACTGCTCACCCTGCACTCACAGTGATCTAACTTCACTCACACCACCTACCATGCACTTATGCTTTTCACCTGGCACTTATACTAGCACACTACTCACTCTGCACTCATGTGACATTTCACTCACCTGTCACTCTTACTGATCATTCTGCAATCTCACTTAAACAATCACATCACTCACCAGTAATTCATTCCTCCCACTCTGCACTTTCACCCGCACCCAAACTCAAGTTGCATCACTCATCTGGCAGTCACTCCTCTCACCCTACTCTTACACTGTCACATCGTTCACCGTGCACTCACATGGGTACTCCTGTCACTCGCACAGCTCACCTTTCACTCACATGGGCACACCACTCACCCTGGAGTCACACCACTCACCCTGCACTTCCTCTTTCTCAAACCTCTCAGCCTGCATTTATACAGGCACTCTGTCCATCCTGCCTGCACACAGGTACAATAGTCTGCCAGAACTCATCGGGACACACCACTCACTCTGCACAAATTCCTCTAACCATGCACTCACCAGTCATTCTCATAGATCACCCATCACTCTTGCTGCTCACTCTGCACCACACACAGGCACATCACTCACCCTGCATTTACATCACTTACATCACCTTGCACTCACTCCTCTCACTCTGCACGCACTCCTCTCACCTGACACTCAAAAGGGCCCTTCTCTCACAATGCATATCGGCACATTTTTCACCCTACACTCGCATTACTCACGCTGCACTCACTCACACTATTCACCATCACCCAGCACTTACACGAGCACTCCTCTTACTATGCACATATACAAACTCCACAACTCTCATGAATATACACATATTTCTACAAAGACACCCACAGAATACATGCTCTTTCTTTAGTTGTAGATGCCTACTTCATTCCATCTGCAACAATTGGGCTGGTGTAAGAGGGGAGAGTGGATTAAGAATATGGGATGGCATGAGGAGGGAGACTAGGGCTGAGGCTTTGGGGTATGGTGATGGATTGAGGATCATGTAACACTGTCAGCCATTCCTGGTTATCCATTTACCACAATGCTTCATTCCTGGACTTTCTTTACATTGTAAGTTGGGTCTCAAAAACCCAAAAATGCAAAGTGTTACTAGATAAAATCCTTGTTTGCCGAAGAAGTCAAGCATTTCATAAGATCAGTTGGATGCAGTCTTATTACATGTTAGAATGTGGATTCGTTCATTTCCAGTACTGTATCTGCTTGATCCACACGTGAAACCAAATCTAAGCCCCGTACAGCTATTTTAAGCAAGTGTACTTTTCATTCACAAAATACTTGTAACAAATATTCACAAGGCAATATATTCTTATTTTTGAATAGCGTACAGAGAATATATTTTTAGTTAGCTTCACTAAAAGGCAAGGCAGAAGCAGCAGGGCAAGCTTTTCTAACGCAATACAAGCAGAATGACTAATGGAAAAAAACCAAGTTTATGGTTTTTAACTAGGAACAACCTCATACGCAGTAACGTTCAGTTGAGCGGGGCCAACTTGGAACAAGTTGAAACCATGACTTATCTGGGGGTCAATTTGGACCGCCGTTTGTCGTGGAAAGACCAAACCGCGAAGCAGTACTTAAAATTTGCCCAGTTGACCGGTTGTCTTCTGCGCGAGCAGAAGAAATCTATCACGAAACGGGTCATCCCAGCCCTGAGAATTTACGACATTAAAATAAATACTGCCATACTCTATGGGGCTGAGCTATGGGGGAACATGGACCTTTCCAGTCTTTATAAAATCCAGTGTAAATTTTTACGGAATTTGGTAGGGCTACCGCAGTCTTCCCCATCAATACCCCTCTGTCACGATATGGGCTGCCAACCGATCACAGATTTAGCGAGATTCCGAGTAGTGGCCACTTGGAGGCGTTTATGGACCTGCCCGGATCTCAAACCATTTGCTAAAGAGTTAGCTGAGGTGAGGTCCATGGGGGGCTCAGAACGAATCCCTTGGCTTCGTTCGGTGAAAAAGAGCCTGCACGACATGGGTCTACAGCATCTGTGGGTCTCCCCAGGGACCAACACTTTTCCATCAAAAAAAGAATTCAAAGAACTCTTTTGGGCTTCAACCCGCCACTCTTTGGTAACTGCTTCCAGCTCTGGTAACCTCACGGGGCGATTCTTAAGTTTTAAGACGGACCCTTCCCGTGAGGCTTACTGGGATATCATCACCAGGCCACTGGACAAGAAACTCTATCATCAGTTCCGTGTGGGTGCCCTACCTTTGAATTCATTTACATCATCCTGGGGTAAAACCGCTTCCAGTTTTTGTAGCTGGTGCTCAGATCATAATGAAACAGAAGGTCATTTATTGTTTGCCTGTCCGCAGTATTCCGTGCCTCGTTCCACTTGGCTAAAACCCCTGTTCAAATGTCTTCCATGCAGAAGGTCATCCGAGGCAATTTGGATGTTAAAAACTAACACCTCGGAAATTTTCGTGATATCTCTGGCCAAATTTTTAGGGTGGGCATGGGCAATTAGGACTAGAAGGAATCCATCTTAATTGTACCATGTTCTTTGCTTTTTTAGTTATGGGTTTATATATGTCCTGTATAAATAACTACATTTAATAATCTGTTTTAGCTTGAAAAGTGTTTTTTACGTTTTTTTAACTTATGTTTTTTTCTTTGTCAAAATTTTGTAATGTTTCCAACTCTTGTCTTTTATGATTTTATTATCGAAATAAAGACATTAAAACCCGAACCCGACTAATGGAAATGTGAGTGGCAGTGTGTCTGTGTGTGAGTGTGACAGAGTACAAATGTACAAAAGAGCGCACGCGAGATAGTGAGAATATGTGTGTGAGAGAATGTGTGTATGTGTGTTGTGTGTTCAAGTATGCTGCTGGTCTGGCTTACTGGAGGTTATTCTTGCCTTATGGACAAGGGAAGTAATAGAATATGAATTAGAGGTGTTATCTATGGCAAACAGCAGGCCCTGACATGCTTCTTTAAGACACCATATTGGCTATGGGGACCCGAAATGACTAACTGAGAAAGCCGCTAGCCCAGTCATATCCAGCGGCAGGGACACAGAACACGCACCATCATACATGGCCAAACTTCCTGACATGATGCATGCTATTCTTAGCATATGGGGTAGATCCATAGCAAATGTTGGAATTGATATTTGAGGTACCTCTTTTCATAAGATTTCATGTACTCATTTTATAGGGGGTGTCAATGGCAAAATGCTGACCCTTGTATACCGGAGAGACTTTTTAGAGGTCCCCATGGCTGTTACTGAAGTATCCATGATACAATTCTGGCACTGTCATATTGCATGTACTCCTGAGCATAAGGGGCTTACCCATGAAAATATGATCATGGTATAGTGGAAGTCTTTTCTGACTTAAGACATTTGAAAAAAACAAGATCTAGCACCATGACTGGATTTGAATATTTCATGAATGACCAAAAGGGTCTTCTGAATTTTAGCAAATTTGATCTAAAACGTTTCCCAAAATTCTCAGGGAAGAAGTCTACTCTCCCTTAAATCATCTACAAGAAATCTGTGAATTTGGGGTAAGTTTCACAGCCCACCACTTACATAGATCTTTTTCCTCATATAATGAGTATGAGGTTATCCTCATGCCATTATGAAAAGGCTTGTCCTGCCCCATTACTGGGACCACGACTGGCTTTAGGGTGGTGGGACTGGTGCTGACGCACCTAGCCTTGACTTTGGTGGGAGGCGCTGTGTTTAAAAATAATTTTTGGTTTAAAAGTACATGAACTTTCTTTTGCATCAGGTAGTTTTCAGGCAACAGTAGAAATATCAAGATAACTCTGGTGAATAATGTTTCTACTAGTGAGAGCTTAGGATTTTATCTAGGTGCAGTTTTGGCTTTTCGTAAAGTAGCACGGAGAGTTAATGTTCCTGCTGCAAAGAAAGTGTACCATGCAGTTCACAGAGCTGAGTGTGAGTGAAGTATGAGCAGCACTATAAAAAAAAGAAATGTACGTCAGAGAGAGGTGCACTGCTGGAGAGTGATAGCGAGGGAATTCATAGAGAAGGAGGATATGGGAGAGGGGAGCGCCAAAATAGACTTATGTAACAGCCGCCACCAGGGCGAGAGCTGGCCCTGGCTGGGAGTCTTAGCCAACTCCCTGAAGTTTGGGTCTAGTTGCGCCCCTGCTGGAACATGTTCTATATAGGAAGTTAGGGGTGACATGGTTGTGTATTTGTGTGCCAATGTGAATATGGTTTTGAGGAGGCTAAGCTGGAAGCTACCCAGCTCCTGGGTGGCATATACTTACCATCATCTGAACTTTACTTCTTCTAAAGTATAAATGAACCAAGTACATGAGCACAGGAGTCTAGCATCTTAGTACATATTTACACTGGCAATGAGAATGGGATTCAAACTCTCCAGTGACAGGGGTGAGAACAGTGGTATAGAATGCATGGAAAGCCCTATGGCAGGGTAAGTGTAACAGTGTGCAATGCATGGAGTGCTTTATGTCTGGGTGAGTGCAGTCATATTTTGCAGAGAATCCCCTATGACAGGGGTGAGTTCCCTATGACAAGTTAACTAGCACTAGTTGCAAGTTGGTGGCTCCTCCCAGCAGGAAGTGATGATGCTGGATCCAAGCAAAGTACCCACAACATGAGCACAGTAAATGTGAAACTCTGCTCCTGGTTCTGACTTCACACAGGAATGTCTGAAGCGTGGTTTTGACGCATGAATTGAACGTTACTCCAGCTGGCCTGTAGGCCCTGCGGCCATCCTGGAAGATGTGAGAAGGCCTGACTGCTGCTGACTGCTAAAGAACAGAGTGCCTCCACCATCATTCACTGTACAAGGCCAGGGTCACAGACTGCATTCACATGCTCATCCAAGGCTAAGCTTTTGGCTTCCCTATAGAAACTCAAAGCCAGGTTCTGTGACTCAGTGTCAATGTCAGACCTAGGCCTGTTGCACACATACATACAGGATCTTGTATACTGTGTTGAGGGCAAAATAAAGTCAGGCCCCCAAATTCACCTGCATTTGGGTCCCTCAGGGAAGGGGCACTCCTCTTATCATGCAGGGGGAAATTCCAATCCACCAAGCTATATTGTGTGGAAAGTAATAAGCCCAGGATTAGTGAAGTGTATAAGGTCCCACTAGGTGTCTGGAAGTTAGATTGCTTGGAATGCCCCATGACAGGGATGAGTGCAGTCATATATGTTGCGTGGAGTTCCCAAATGACAGTGGTATGTTGTGCAGAATGCCCTAGGATAGGCCCAGGTGCAGTGGTCTAGAATTCACAGAGTGCCCTCAGACAGGGTGAGTGCAAGTGTGTTGAACGCATGTAGTCCCTTCTAGCAGGGTGAGTGCAAGTGTGTTGAACGCATGTAGTCCCTTCTAGCAGGGTGAGTGTACTGGTATATTGCATGGACTGGGCGAGTGCAGAGGTGTTGAATGCATGGAATGCCCTGCTTCAGGGATGTGTGCACTTATATACTGTGCTTGAATGCTCTTTAACCGGGTGAGTGCAGTAGCATGTCGTGAAGGATAGCCTAGAGCAGGGGTGAGGTATTAAGCTTCATCTTGGATTGGTCGTGGGCTAGTTCTGTCCATAGTGTGTATTGCTTTTAGGGAAGATTGTTTGGGTCCTCGTTCGAGTGTTTACTATTCTTACTACACTCCAAGCCCCTCATTACTATTTACTAATGGCCCAGGATATGGTTTTGGTATTTATCGGTTCTAATAAAATCAGACTCTGCTGCATCATAATTTATCGGGTGTGATCAATTACCATTCAATTTTGGCTTTTTGGGGAATAACATATGGATTTTGGAGCTTATTACACAAAAATCTGTATTTTCTGGTAAATACCAGGCATTTTTCCCCAATGAATATGAGAAGGTTTAACCTGATGATATGTATCACAAAACCCACTATGGTGACTTCATATATCATTAACAGGGATGCTCATAATGAGGGCCAAAATGTGCAGATACAGATATCATATCTTGGTCCTTAAAAAAGGAAAGGAGATGTGTTGGGTTCTGCTTCTTACAGATCTCAGTTTAGGTGATTATTGTAAAGGAGGGACATATGTTGGTACCTCTGTCTTCTGTGCCCTTCATGGTCTGCTACTGACCAGCCTGGAAGATGTTCACTATGGGTGTTCTGGATGCCATCCTGGGTATGTGCCAGTGTGGGAATCAGTGGGATTTGCAAACTGAGCGAGAAGCTACCCAGCTCCAGTTGAGGCATCTAGGCACATGTGGATCATAATCTGTCCCTTACAACTTGATTGAGAAGATACCTTTGTGGAACTTGAGTTCCACATCTTTGTGCATCTTTACAAGGCCAATCAACAGATTGTGGCCAAAGGAAACACCTTCCCATTGGCTGTGCCTGTCACAGCACTTACACTGCTTGCAGCAACCACCATTATGCTAAATGCCAGGAGCAATCAGGTAATGGGGTGCCACACAGTCACTGACACACAGCAAAACTCCATTCATTGTAGCGATGACCACTTATCTATTGCAGGTACTCACTCAGCGCTCCACCATAGAACTTATCACTTTTGCACACTCAGCCAACGTTGCACAAATGTCCAACCACACTTGTTCATGTCGCAATAATGGTAACTCCCATCGCTGCCCTTACAAAAATAGTTTTTGTACCCACAGTCTTACCTTTTCATCGTGTTCATTTGTACAGAAGCACGCGGGCCTTCATTGGGGTTTGTTATTGTGTGTGAGCGCCCATGTTATATTTCGCTGACAACATCTTGGCCATATGCGAGAAGGCACATTCAGTCATTTACTCACCACCAGTACTCACAAGGATGCCAGAAATGGACATGCTCGAATGAGTATGAAGTCAAGTCAGGTTTAATGAGAATGGGGTGGTGTGAGATGGGCTTGGTGGTAATACAAAGGAACACAAACCAATGGGGGTAAGGAATGTGGAATTAAAAGAGGGTATGGGAGACTTTAGGGGAAACCACAAGCAAGGGGGAATGGTGAGGAGCCAAGAAAATAAAATACACGCGTGCAGATTTACAAGTTCTGGCACATCTTTACAAATCAGCAGGGATGCGCCAGAAAAGATGCGTCACGCAATTCCCTCACTGCGCCATCACGAATGCGTTGCATTTACAATGCGGCGCACAGTGGTGTAAGGATAGGGCGATGAGTGTCGTATCCTGTGGCGTAAGGGCGGCACATTTCTGGAGTCGTGTCGCAAGCGCGACGCAGCTCCAGCAATGCTCAGGGACGCCCTATACCTAACATGCTGCGCCACTCCTTATGCCTGCTTCAAGCAGGCGCAGGGTGTTGACGTAGCCTGGACGTAAAAGTGACTCAGTGTGTCACTTTTACGAAGCGTTCCTGCGACGGAACGCCAACCCTGCGCCGGAACGCCCACATGAAACTTAACACAGATTTCATGTGGTGCCGGGCTTTACAACATGACGCATCTGCCTAGATGCGTCACGTTGTAAATAAAGCACAACGTGGTGCATGGTTTACGTCACCGCTGCATCACAGAAGTGACGCAATGACAGCATAAATGTGGCGCATGGGGCTTGTAAATCTGCCCCAAGGTGTAAAATTAGGTAGGAAGGAGGAACACAAGGGATAAAAGGACAACAATTAATGAAGGTGACCCAAAAAGATGCACTGAAAAAGAGAAGTGGCCCTTGTCACATCCTTGTCTCTAGGGTTTCAGGGCAACCAGAAGTTATTGGGCTCCAACTAGAACTATTGGAGCCATCTATCACTGGAGTCCTGGGGCCAAGGTACTATTAGACCACAAGATAGGTAATCATGTACCTCTCTTTAGGATTTGACTCTCGGGGGAATAAAGCAGAGGAGTGCAGGACTACTCAAAGAGTTGCAGGCTTAGAACACAGTATGCCACAGTAATACCCCTTAATAACTTCATGTCCAGTAGTTGATTGATAGAAATAAAATGCCTTTAATGCATGTTGAGAAAATAGTGTACATGAAAGTGTGATAAACGAAGGAAGCCAGAACTTCTTAACTCCTTTCCAGCTAGAAATTTGACCCCAAGTGCTTTTGTAGCGTCTAAACTAAAAGCACTATATTTTCTGCTAACCAATTTGCTCTTCAAGGCTCCTGAAGGGAGCGATAAGACACATACAGGATTTCCTTTAGGATGAAGCAAGCTCACCAACAGAAGCAGAAAGGGATCCCTATTGCCCTGGTTCGCAGGTGGTGCGGATGATGGTAATGATGGCTCCTCACAGGTCCACACAGGCAACTGGAGTTCTGTACTGACATATGGGCTCTGGTCTGTAAGGCGCAGTCCATTGTCTTCTTACCGCGCACTCTCCTCGTGAGGTGATCCAGAGGACCTTGAGTCACGATGGAGAGTAGAATTGTCTCACGTCTGATAGGAAGCTAGCGCTGAGGCAAACCTGCCTCCTTCTCAGTTGTTCTGATGGTCCATCCTTCATTGGTCCATGAGAGAGTCTGGAAGAAGGTCCTGACCAGTAGCTATGAGGATAGCTGACTAATCAGCTTGCAATGTTGGATTCACTGGCAGCTCCTTCACACCAAGGTGCATGGACATTGCATGATTACCACAAGCAGAGGCCATGGACCACAGAAGCTTCCTTTGAGCTGTCTAACCACTCCAAATGGAATGTATATTGGGTCCCACGCAAAAGACCACATTTGACAGAGATGAGGCAGGAAGAGGGGGCAAGTGAGATGGACACTCTCTGGCAGACAGACTGAATCAACTTTGTAATACTATTTTTCATGCACATGCTTGATGTTTTGTTCTCTCCCCATTGTAAGAACCTTCAGTGAGGCTCTTATCCCCATGGACCTCAACTCACCAAAATGCCAGGGTTTGTGGAAATTACCTCACACACTGTATGGCCTTGCAAGGTTCACCCCTTGTTGACCCCTCTAGCCCCTCAGCAGCTTCCTGTTTGCTACAAATGGCAAAAGGAAGGACAAGGAGTGGAAAATACCGAAATTAAATAGGGCTGTTTGAGTGCTGTATAATTTCTGTGTATGACATCTAGAAACCATATAGAGTAAGGGCAGTGCTAAGGGAAGCAGCTGCTACCCCTGGCTACTCTTGATGGTCGTCTGTGTTCATCCAGATCCAGGCCTGATTACTGCTCTGTAACTGGCTGGCACCTTCAGGATTCCCTGTTAACAAACAGAGAGTGGGGAGAGACTTGAAGAATGGTGCAGAACTGGGTTTGAATCAAGACCTGTTGCCCCCTGGACTTCCAGAGAGGGCTCGGGTCAGGATAGTAAAGGTGACTGGAAAGACTTGGGTCCAGATGTTCGACCAAGAAAATTGCACATCGCAATCTGCAACTCTTTTGCAAGTCGCAATTTGCGATGCGCAATTTCCGATGTACAACAGTGTATTTCACACTGTTTGTGATTCCCAATGGGGTCACAAACTGAGAGGCTCATTAATATGAATGAGCCTCTCGCAATTTGCGAGCCCATTGGGAATTTCCTTAAAGGAAAACGGGATGCATTTAAAAAAGAAAAATGAAATCTTTCAGTTTAATTTTTTAAGTGCAGGCAGTGGTCCCTGGGACCATTGCCTGCTCTTAAAAAACATTTTCCAACAAACTAACAAAGGGGAAGGGGTCCCCTGAGGACCCCTTCCCCATTGCGAGTGGTTTACCACCTACTTGAAGTGTTTTGCGGCCGCAAATGATTTTGCAAAACACTAGTACATAGCATGTTGACTTGCTATTAGGAAGGGACGCCCCTTCCTAATAGCAAGAGTCCCAAATGCTATTTTGCGCATCAGTGTCTCGCAAAATAGCATTTGTACATGCTATTGCCCTTTTTTGCAGCGGCAAACGGGAAGTTCTCCCGTTTGCGGCTGCAAAAAGGGCCTGAAATCTCGCCCTTGGTGAGGCTTTTGGCTTCTTGGAGACCCCAATGCATTGGTTACAGGTGGAGAAGCGTTCTGCCGGTGTGGTAGATGGACCCGCAGAAAGTAGCTCCTCCACTCAGCATGGTCAGAACAGCCACATAGCTGTTGTGTGGTGATGTGATGCGTCAATTGAGATGCTGCAAGGACATGCTATTATAGTAAGAGGAGTAGGGGGGTAGTCTCTTCCAAATCTGGCAGATATGGAGACTTAGGCTATATTATGTATTGTTATCTGGTAGCACCAATGATTATCTGGAGGAAAGCAGTCTGAGAGCTGTCCTCATTTAGTGGTGGAGAGCCTTGTAGTGTACATAGGACAAGAGGGGACAGGATGTGGCGTTACTACTAGAGCTGCCAACTTTGGAACTGAGGAACAGGTTCTGGTCTCCGCATCTGATCAATATCCTGTGAATCTGGGTAAATCACTTCATCCCTGTGGCTTAAAAAAGAAGTATCGGCAAAGCCGTTATGTCTTGCCTATGGGAGAGATATTGACTCTGTCAATTTCTTTGAGCCATGTTGTACAGCAGCATGGCTGCCCTGCAGGTTGGCTAAAAATTAGAAAAAAAGCAGTATGATGCGACCAGAGCTGACTGCAAGGAGTTGTGACCCATTTTCTTAGCATAGGATTATTCTCTAATTTCTAGTGAGTGTAAGTTATTCGTACAGGTGTTAGAGAATTAAAGATATATAGTTAGCTACTGCATAAGTAAAATTACTATTCTTTCAGTACTAGTAATGAGTGATACTATTTCTAAGTAATATTATCCAAGTGGTTGTGTGTCTGTCTGTATCTATGTGTGAGTGGCTATTTGATTGGCTGTATGGGGGGTCTGTGTGTGTGAATGGCGGTAAGGGTGAATAAGTGGGTGTGAGAGTAGGTGTATGTGTGAGTGAGTGGCTGTATGGATGGGTGAGTGGCTGTGCCAGTGTCTGTATGGGCGAATTAGTGGATGTGTGAGCAGCTCTATGGGTGACTGTTAGATCTGGAGGTCTCTAGTTGGCAGTGGTAGGTACCACTGTCCAAATAGAGACCCTTGCTTCTAGTCAGGGTAAGGGGGATACACTCTTTGGATAACCCCTGCTCACCCACTTGGTAGCTTGGCACGAGCAGACAGGCTTATCAAAGGCAATGTGTAAAGTATTTGTACCAACACTCACAGTAACACAGTGAAAACACTACAAACTGACTCCACAACAATTTAGAAAAATAAAGGTATTTAATCTAAACTACACTAGACCAAAACAAGAAAACTCCAACAAACACAGTTCAAGGATATGATTGTAAAAGAGTTCTAGGGTTTGCATCAAAATAATCCATAGTTGCGTCACATTTAGCCCAAAGTACCTGTAGATGCTGATGTGTTTTATCTAGGACCCCGATCAATATTGTGACCTCATGCCCCTATACGGCTATAATCAATATATATCCCTATAAATGGCATAATAATCAGAAACCATATTTCAGTAATTCGCCTCTGCAGTCCATGAAAGTCCATGACACAGCAGAAGCCACTTCCTTAGATTCCTGGATAGCACACCGAGTTCTTTCGACATCCCAAACCCCCAGCAACCTGGGAAAGCCCCGCTTGCTTTGTTTTGATTAGTAATAGAACTCCTGCGAGCACTGTAAGAATGATCAGTTCTTAGTGAGATCTTTATTGGCGTCTTATGTCCAAAAACTTACGTCAAACTCGGCACCTTTCAGGTATAAATATACCAACGTTGCCTTAAGCAAACACACGGTGGTGGTGAATACTGGAGCAGAACAGCTGTCCCCTTGCAGAGAGCCGAGCAGATGCGAGAAGCCCACGGACGCTGCCCCTCCTCTTTGACGCGCTGAGAAAGACGCTATCTTTTCTCCTGCCGAGAAAATCGAGCTCCGGCGTTTCTAGCCTACCCTTGCGGGTGACTGGGATATCGGGTCCTGAGAGGGAGATACCAGACCCCCTACATTCTATTCCAGAGGTACGGTGCTGACTAAACCCTTAGAGAGAATTCTTGAATCAAACTCTTGGCAAAACCAACTTAACTTAAGCTACTTACTCCCTCCCACGTATTAGGCTTAGGTCAGGTACACCGGGGTAGGCGTAGTTAGAAGCACCAGTTGAGGTCGTTAGCCAATGTATATATGAATGTACATATTTTACTCATTTTAACTATCTTATGGCTAAGAAACCATATCAATGCTTTTACAGTATTATTTCGTAATACTCCTTTTACTGTACGCACTTTTTATAATAACAAGTCTTGCAATTGTGGCAATTCATTTCTCTTGCATGAGAAAGAAGACTGCTCAATAAATAATATCTTTTATTGAAAACGCCCGTCTCTCTATTCTCTGTACCCTGGTGAAATTAAATCTGCACAACTGACTGAGTGAAATAGCTGTCTATTGTTTCACACGACTCTAGAGATTGACTCTTATTCTGAGGAGCAAAGTTGTCATGTTTATAAGGTTGTCGGAAGCTGAATCCCTTCTTGTCTGAGCCAGGGAAGCTGATCACTTCCTATTCAGTCAAGAAAGTTTTCCAGTGACCTCTCAGCTAGCTGGCGCAAACCTAAATTAAGTCTAAGATAGTTAGTAGAGACCTAGAAGACCTCAGTCCTACGTCTACACTGCTGTTTATGTTATTCCAATGCGCAGGGCCTATAGGGAAAATAGGAACTACACTACAATGCGACAAAAGTTTCAAATGGAAGCTGCAGCGTTGAAAAACAAGCAATGCGTCACTCCTGAGTGCCTGTGGAGGCGATGCAACAGCCCCTCTGGACGCAGTGGGCGTGTTGCGATGAATCCGGTCTGTATGGGGAGGGATGCAATACCTTGTTTGGATTCCAGTGCCCAGGTTCGGTAGGATTTTTTTATAAACAAGGGGACCCCATAAAGTGAACCTGGGGTAGAATTATGCTTTTTAAGAAACAATGGTTCAAGGTAGGCCTATGTACCTTGATTAAACATGCATGAGAAGTACATAAACATGTGCATGATATTTCAGTATTCCCCGGGAGCACACAATTTCTGAAAGTTTAAATATACATGTAGGCAAACAATTTTTTAACCCAAATCCATAATCTTGCAGTTTCAGGAGGCTCATCAGTCCTGATGATGATCTAAAGTTATATAGATCGAAACGCCGTCGACCCACCCAAGGAATTTCACTCGTCCCATTGTATATAATTGTTGTGTTTTTAACCTTGTTGTTGTTGTGTGACAGTCCGTTCACTTTGATCACTTATGTCACGTCCTACACCGTATTATTCACTTGAGCACCTGAAATACAGTATAAGATGTGTATATATATAAAAAAAGAAAGAGTAAATAAAAGTTCCTACCTGTACCTACATCTTTCGCTCCCTAGCGTTTATTAAATACTCGCTACTTTCACCTTTCTCCTTAGGACCTTATTAGGCCTGTGGTATCATTCTTATTAGGGCCCTCGCGGTCTTTAAAGAAAGTCTGCAATCTCACTTTTCTAAAAAATTGCATGATTTCAGACTGGATGTTGAACCAGTTAGGTTTCTCAGCAATCACAAATGATAGCCCTCTGCTAAGAAGAGCTATGTCTGTTGAATTTAGCTGGTGTTGCGATAGATTGAATATTGGTATTGTCTCTAAGTTGAGGACCCTAATAAGAATGATACCACAGGCTTACGTCCGCCCTCCACATTCAATCCATCCAGTGGAACTATGCCGCCAGAAGTGCTTACCTTCGAACACCTAGTGCTACGTGATCTAGGCAAGATGAAAGATAACTATAAATTTACACCCTATAATATCAGCAAAGAGGAGAAAAACAGCTTGATTAGACTAAAACAAAACAGTGACATTGTCATAAAACCATGCGACAAGGGTGGCGGGATAGCCATCCAAGACCGCATCACTTATGAGAATGAAATCATGCGCCAGATCAATAACAAAGATCACTATGAACAACTAAGGGGCAATCCCATAAAAAATATAAGTGAAACAATTCTTCATATCACCCAAGAAGCACTTGATCAAGGATTCCTAAGTAAGAATGAATTCTTATTCCTGAACAATAAAAACCCACGTACCCCAGTACTCTACACACTTCCGAAAGTTCATAAAGATACAGAACGACCCCCTGGAAGACCAATACTCTCAGGCTGCGGGTCAGTTGTAGAACCCCTGGGTAAATATATTGATTTTTTCATCAGAGACTTGGTCCAAGATACTGCCACATATGTTAAGGATACCACACACCTTATTAATCTCATTGAGTCACAGCCATTCAATCCTAACAGTGAAATTTTTGTGACTCTAGACATAGAGTCACTTTACACAAACATCCCCCAGGACAAGGGAATCAATGTAATCAAAAACATTTAAATAATCGTCCAGCACCACACCAAGTACCTACAGATTTTCTAATCAGTCTTCTTGAAATAGCCCTAACCAAGAACTACTTCCTATTCAAAGACACCTATTACAGGCAGCGCAAGGGTACTTCCATGGGGGCAATTTTTGCCCCCAATTTTGCGATTCTTTTCGTGGATGACCTAGAAACAAATGTCATCCTCAATGTATCAAACCCTTTCCGTGACCAGATAAAATCATGGCACAGGTACATCGATGATGTCCTCATGATCTGGAGTGGTGACGAAGAAGCATTACATAACTTCTGTATATGGTTAAATACCAACCAAACAGACCTGAGATTCACCTACTCACACAACAGACATCAAATCGACTATTTAGATGTAACTATTAAATGTGAGGAAGAACAATTGTATACTACGTTGTTCCGAAAACCCACGGAACGTAACACCCTCCTGCAATACCATAGTGCACACCCCAGGGCTCTGATGGATGGCCTACCCTATGGTCAATTTCTGAGAATCAGAAGAAATTGTAAATACAAAAACGATTTTTTCACCGAGGCAGAAGTTCTCTGCAAAAAATTAACTGCTAGAGGCTACCCCAGAAAACTTGTAAGAAGGGCTATGAAAAGGGCCTGGTATACACACAGGGAATACTTGCTTGAACCTCACCCTAAAAAAACCTTATCAAAAATTACCTGTGTTACTACCTTCAATACGGCCAGCAATAAACTCACTAAAATGATTAAAAAACACTGGAATGTACTAGACCCCTTAGAGCTGAACACCGGTCTTCCCCTCTTCTCATTTAAAAGAGGTCGTAATCTAAAAGACCACCTTGTGAGAGCAGCCAGTCACCCAATCAAACACAACACAATTGAAACAAGACTGAATATGCCACGAGTCTTAGGGCATTTTAAATGCAATAAGTGCATGGCATGCGAATTCACTACGAACACCAAAGTATTCGAGTATGGAAGTTGCAAGCACACTCTTAACTTTTTCACCAATTGTAATTCAAAAAATGTTATTTACAGTATTGAGTGTCCCTGCAAATTGCTCTACATCGGACAAACGACTCAACAGATAAAAACAAGAATATCACAACACAGGAGCAGGATCCGCTGCAAAGTGACAACGGCTCCTTTGGTTGAACACTTCCTCGAGCTGGGACACTCCGAAAATGACCTGAAGGGGCAGGTTATTGACAAACTTGTGCCAAATGCAAGAGGTGGTAATCAACAGACAATTCTGAATCGGCTGGAATGCAAATGGATTTTTTATTGCAAAACCATTGAGAAAGGACTCAATTCACTTGACGAATGGAATATGTGCACCTGAACTACACCAAGTTTCATTTATCGATTGGAACATGTGCACCTGAACTTTCATAAAAGCTGCACACTAATGTTCGTCTCAACAAAATGTACATTACACTGTTTGCATAATGCTGTGCTTAATATTTTGCTAAAAGGATTGGAATTGAGAATCAAACTGTAGCGTTCTATTTCTTCTGCATGAATGTCCACAATTGCACCGATCATTAGTATTTAATAACCGATCGTTAATATCATTCCGTAGAAGACTTGGTAAAATTGACAGCCAGCGCCTTAAAACAGTCCCGCGCATGTGCAAGTGTAATACACTAATGTGTCCGCGTGCGCACCTACGAGACGTTGCCACGCATGCGCCGCTTTGACACACCACTGTGTCTGCGCGCGCAACCCCTAAACACGCTATTAATGGAGTCCTTGGCGTTAGCTGAGTTGTGAGCAGCTGATAGCGAGGCACTCGGACCCCCTCTCCTGCTACGCCTACTCGCCAGGATTAAGTAAGTGTACCCCCAGCACGGACGTCTCGCTTGCATTTTCATTTAATTAATTTAGTTTTACCTGCGTACTGACAACTTGTCTTTGCAGTTCCAGGCTTCAATATCTAAATATTGCCATAGCAACGAAAGCGCTAGCGGAACCCCCTAGACCGCCATTACTTTTAACTAAACAAGTAAGTTGATTTGCCTTCTTCCCGCCTTCTTATTGAAGCTTTGTGAAGTAGTATCCTTAATGTTCTAATCGCTACTCTTCATTTCACAAGTTCAAGTAGGACCCTCTTCCAAAGTAACAGTTTCAGAGCGCTACTTGGATCATCCCATTGAAAGATCATGTTTGATTAGACCAATGTAAGTCTTCCTCTGTGAGCACTCACTAACATAAATGGTTGTCCCTAACTTTAAACAACCACTGACATTTAAAAAAGTTTTTTTCAAATTGCATGGCTCTCAAACTAGGCTATAAGTACCATATAACCATGCATTTTAGCAATCCCTGGGCCAATCTAGTGGCAAAAACTGTAACTTGTTAGCAAATGACTACCGCCACAATTTCTGCATTGCTTGTTTCTTAAACTATTTTATATTGCCCTCAGATTCTCTCTGGAAAGCGACAACAAATTCAGTTACCTTGTCCAAATAAATCTTCCTTGCCTGATAACGCACTGGCAAGGTAATGTAAAAAATTCAGTCATTCATTTGATTATTAAATTAGTGCATGGTCTTACAAATAGCTTTACCCCCTTCTGGTTAATTATGCGCTGCACACTATAGGTGAGGTAACTATGCGCCCCCTATGTACCTTGATTAAACATGCATGAGAAGTACATAAACATGTGCATGATATTTCAGTATTCCCCGGGAGCACACAATTTCTGAAAGTTTAAATATACATGTAGGCAAACAATTTTTTAACCCAAATCCATAATCTTGCAGTTTCAGGAGGCTCATCAGTCCTGATGATGATCTAAAGTTATATAGATCGAAACGCCGTCGACCCACCCAAGGAATTTCACTCGTCCCATTGTATATAATTGTTGTGTTTTTAACCTTGTTGTTGTTGTGTGACAGTCCGTTCACTTTGATCACTTATGTCACGTCCTGCACCGTATTATTCACTTGAGCACCTGAAATACAGTATAAGATGTGTATATATATAAAAAAAGAAAGAGTAAATAAAAGTTCCTACCTGTACCTACATCTTTCGCTCCCTAGCGTTTATTAAATACTCGCTACTTTCACCTTTCTCCTTAGGACCTTATTAGGCCTACCATGAACCATTGTTTCTTAAAAAGCAGGTTCGGTAGGAAGCATCTCGCACAGGCACGATGTGATGATCTTCGGGACGGTGACAAGCTCAGGTGTGGCGGCGATGCGCGGCGCAGCATCGATCTTCTTCTCAAAGCAATGGCTCTGCGCCGATACTCGCAGCGACAGGAGTTTCCCTGCACCGGGGCGATGCACTCCGCAAGCGAATGATGTGTTGGTTCTTGCAGCAGCAACAGGTGCAGAGACGATCTTCGCAGCAAAGGGAATTCTCTCGCACTGTCGACGATGCGCTCCGCAAGCGAGCGATGTGTGAAAATTGCAGATCTTCTTCTTTCCTTCTTGTCCAGCTTCCCAAACAGCAGGCAACAACTTTCAGAGGCCCCACAATTGGATCAAGCACTCTAGGAAGGCCAGAACTCTCTCAGCAGAGTTCAGGGGGAAGCTGGGGGTGAAGTCCTTCTGTTCCTGGGACTTCTTAACAGGAGGCCAGCTCTCCTCAGGCCCTTGGAGATCTCTTCAAGCAAGGGGACACAGCCACAGCAAAGTCCTTCCCCTCTCCTTGGCAACAAATCAACTGCAGGTCAGCCACAAACACACCGTAGGACAGTCCTTCCTCTTCAGTCTTCCAGCTTTCTCCTTGGCAGAGGTACTTATACCCCAAAAAGTCTGTTTTCCCTTTTGTGCAGGAGGGCTCTGAGCCCAGTCCAGACTAGTTCTGGAGCACTCTGTTTACATGACTCCTTCTTTCCTTTCACAGTGCAGTGCAGAAACATCAGACACCCTACAGGAGGTGGAGCAGGCATTGTGGAGGGAAAGCACAGCCCTGGAGCACTTTGTTGACATGATTCCTTCTCTCGTTTCACAGTGCAGGAAAGAGACATCAGACGCACCACAGGGGGTGGAGCCAGCACTGTGGGGGGCAGGCACAGTCCTATTCAGGTCCCAGGTGCAACTCCTCCCTCCCATCTAGATGCAGATCTCTCTATTCTCCACTGGGCGGACTCATTATGTCTCCTGAAATCCCCCAGCCCTGTCACTCACAAACCAAACAGTCAATTCACAAACAGCCAAAGGCACACAGAAAGGTCAGACAAGAAAACAGCCACTTTCTAAAAGAGCCGCTTTCAAACACAGGATTTAAAAACCATCCTTCCTAAAAGGTAGATTATTAAATTCTGAGTTCAGGGATATGCAGGTAAACATTATACACAGCATTCCCCATTACAGCCTATGGGCTAGATAGCCTTTCAATAGTGAAAAACAAAAATGGCTGTAATTCACTACCAGAGCATGTCACACACACTAGTACATGCTCTACCTTTCACATACACTGCACCCTGCCCAGGGGGGGGGGTACCTTGGGCCTTCCATAGGGGTGTCCAATGTGTACAGAAAGGGAAGGGTTAGGCCTGGCACATATATATATATATATATATATATATATATATATATATATATATATATATATATATATATATATATATCCGTTCCAACTCCTACTCTCAGCAAAAGTGCAGAGTCCTCGACGTAGGTACAGACCACAAACACTGCGAAAAGTTTTAGTTCAAGGGTGGTTTATTGCTCTTCTGTCCCCAGCATGACGCGTTTCGGCTGCAACACGGCAGCCTTGATCACATGACTAGAAAGAACCAATAAGTGTGCTTATATACTGTGAATGCTCCCAATCAGACTTAAATGCAACATAAACATGGAAAAAATACTTTGTAAACGGAGCAGTTATTTACAATCCCATCGACAATGTACAATGGTCCAAGTACGAAAGGCAAGTTCATTACATGATAAAATATCTATCAATGTAAACACATTATAAGGCAATTTAATATATTTACAAACTATTTACAAATAAATATATCATTTTATACTGATGCCTATGGAAATAAAGTGCATTGCCCATCATGTTCATGATTTGCTCCAATTCATGTATTTGAGTATTACAGAGTTGCAAAAAGTCTCACATATAGGGAACGTGCAATATATGCTATTATAAAGTGCATTTTTAGTGATAATGTGCAAAATTGTGCTTGTTAAAACCGAGTGCTATACTCTAATATTTAAGGGAGTGCATTGGTGGTGGCACGCTAATTTAATCTCTATTAATGAAGAGTTGCATGCCACCCACTAACAGAAGTAAATGTGTGTAATAGTTACAGTGACGTCAAAAAACCTTTTATAGACAACGTATGTAGTAAGGCACAACGGAAACATCATGGCATAGTACACAAATATCTGACAAGAAAAGCTACACCATGGGATACACCCTGGGTCCCAACAGGTATCTTAAGTTAATATTATGGCATAGTGCCCTTTTCATTTGTTCAACGGGCAGCTTAATCCCAACGGATACTCGTTCATAATTGAAGTAACAGGGTGGCTGATAAACCTTACTATACTGTTACCTCTAGAGGAAACAATAAAGATCCTCCCCTGTATTCAAACCGTTTGGGATTCTGGTATCGAGTAATATAATGTATTTACTCTCAAGTTGCCTTAATGCTTTCTCCCTGTTTCCCCCTCTGATATTTTTCGGCACCGCATCAATGATGAAATATCTCAATTCATTTAAGTTCTTATTGTGGACCAATTCAAAATGCCGGGCTACCGGATAGTTGCCATCTGAATTGACCACAGCCCGTAGGTGTTGTAGAATGCGGTTAAAAGCCTGCAGTTTGGTGCTCCCAAGTATACATATATATACATATGTATATATATATATATATATATATATATATATATATATATATATATATATATATATATACACACACACGCAGGTGGTTTCATCTACCCTAAGTGGGTGTATGCTTTATGCAAAGTTTCAGTTGCATGCTGGGAACTGGAGTACCTTTGAAGGTAAACTGGAGTTCCTTAGAGAACCAAAACAATATTCCCTGAGTGGGTTTCCACTGAAAATGTAATTAAAAAGCTTTCCGTTGTCCCTGATAGGAATCGGGACAACGTGGCGGGTTGTATAAGCCGGACTTCAACCGATGTCATGCCGAAGATATATAGTATAATTATATAAAGGCTTTATACTTACCTGCATAATATTTACATTTGCGTTGTAAAGGCATGTGTGACAAAGGTATATGCATGGTAAAATTTTGCATGGTAAAGACATATGTGTTGTTAAGAATGAGTGCCAGTAGCATGAGAGCAGTATCTGGGAGCCTGGCATGCAGTGGACTTGAGCCAGAGAGGAGCAGAGGAGCGGCAATGCGGAGGGTAGGGTATTTGTTTTTGTGCTTTGTTGTATGTTATCCCCACGGTCCCCACTAATTTTGTTTGACACTGGCCGCTATGGTGTGGTGATGGTCGCTTTGTAAAGGCATAAGTGGTAAAGATATATACATGGTAAAAATTTTGCCTGGTAAAGACTTGCATGGTAAAGAAAAATGCGTTGTTAAGGATGCGTGGTAAAGGTAATGCATGGTAATGGCTGCGTTGTAAAGGCTGTTTCCCCGGGAAGATTTGTCTGCCTTCACAACACGCAGTGTGACACATCGAGGCCAAGATGCATGTAGTTCCCGATCACTGGCCTTTGTGGGGGTCACACTGATTCTTTCTTTGATTGCCCGTGCCTACACCTCAGTGTCATTTTGCTCCCACAAGTGCTGGGTGGCAGTGTAAATGGATGTCTGTCCTTCTTGCAAGAACTGTTAAACCCTGTTGAGTGGTACCTCAGAAGCATTTTCCAGGCTAGTGCATTCCTTGCGTGGCTTTTCCTTGGAATCACGTGACACTTGTGAAGGAATGTTCTGTCCAATTTTGTTCGCATACGAAATGCTGTGGAAAGTCAAAAAATTCAGACAAAAGCCCTAATCACGTGTCATTTTTCTAGAAGAGGTGAGCAAGAGCCACCTGCTGCAGCAGCTGCAAAGAAGATGCCGCACTCAGGATCTGTTTGATAAGTTTCTTGATTTTGAGAAACACTTGGGGAATATTATCAACAGGTAGCGATAATTATTGCTAGGCACGCTTAGCGCACTTTTTAAAATATCACTGGCTATCGCTGGATTACATCGCAGAGTTAGCGCTTTATCATCAATGCTTAACTCCAAAGCGATAAAAAATCCAGCGATAGCAGCGAAATGCTTGAATATCGCTGGAAATCCAGCGACAAAAAAGCAGCGATAGGGAATCGTTGATAATAAGCCATGGTGGACTTATCCTGACAATCTACCTCCCATTGACAGGATGGGTAAGTCAGGTTTTAGTCAGGCGTTAAAAACCTCTGTTCGTCGTGGTTTAGCGCAAACTTTGTTATCGCGGGACAACATTGGTAATACAGCGAAGTGCTGTTAGCGACTTTTTCCGTGTTATTTTGGTTAGGAACGCCTACCTTGCATGTCATTAGCGATAAATATCGCTGACATGCAAGGCAATAGAAAAAGTGACAGCTAACGCCTGAAAGCTTGCGCTAATGCACGTTAGCGCAGGCTTGATAATAGGGCGATAAAAATATCGCCGCTTTTTGGGCAAAAAGTTCTGCAAAAGCGGCGATATGGCCCTTGATAATATGCCCCTTGAACTTTGTAAGGAAAAAGCTTTGTGACCGCGCCCGCTAGCACCAGCTTGCCTGGTCCTAGGGGTAAGGGTATGAGATATTAGCCGGTAAGGCCGAACACTATTTTACTCATCAGCCCAGCTTGCCTCAGCTCAGGGTTGAGGAGTGAGCTACAAACCGGATTTTCACCAATAAGCTTTGGGGCTCCACCTGCGGCAGAAGAACTGTGACTCATTCAGTAAGGCAAAGGGTTTGATGGAGATGTATTTATTGCATGTTAATTTATTTATTTGAGTTTTTATTGGCAGTGTTTCATTTGAGCCAGTGGTTTCCGGTGCTTGCCATTGGTACTTAATAGCCCTTATGACAGCTTCCACATGGTGGCGCTGTGTGTGTAATTTAAAGATGAGCAGAACAACAGTTGTTTATTAATTCAACATCCATTAAAAACAACTAATACCCGCCACTCAAACCATTCTTGTATTTTTGGGGGCCGTGAACAGTCTGAATTAGCACGCTTGTAGGGTGCGATGGTTAGTGTTGCGTTGGTACTGTCAATGGCAGCGCTGATAGGGACAATGTGTGGTGAAATCTGCAGTGGCCTCCTGGGGAGGGTCCCGGCACTTATTGGTTTACAAATTAGGCACTGTATGGAACACTGTCACTTATAGATCCCAGTCTTAAGGCGATGTTGCTAATCCCCATTTACCGTCCACAGCGGTTAGGAGAGTACAGCGGGAGAGTAAAATTGACTGCTTCTAGAGCCAGGTTTTAAGTTGCGTCGCAAATTTCAGTGGATTGGGTTCAGCTTTTAGATGGAGGGGTGCAGGGTTGAAAGTATGGCTTCTTGTGTCTGGAAGGATCACCATCCATACTTGGGGGGAGATTTACAAAAAGTTGCGGAACGCAGCGCAGCCACCTGCGAGGCTGCGCTGCATCGCGCGACAGGGAGGGAGCAGGAGAGCACTATAGCTTCAGAGATATGGCTCTCTCCTCCCCTTTCCCTTGCGCCGGCGCTACGGTGTGTGCATGAGTCCAGCATAGGTTTTGTACAGGAAGGGTACCCCCATGGCGCAAAGTAACGCGAAGCAGTGCAATGTGCTGCTTCCCATTACTTTTACATCACATCTTTTTTTTGTATTTTACTTTCCAGCGCTAAACTTGTTGAGCGCTGGAAAGTAAAATACAAAAAAAAGATTTTGCCTCGTTTTGCCTCACTTTCATGACGCAAACTCGGCGCAAATGCTTAGTAAATCAGGTATCTTGTCTCTAGTTTGCATTTCGATCTCAGATGTCAAACAGGGATTCACTTCTTGAATTTGGCAGGCAGAAAATATTCACCACAAAATACATTATTTATGTAAACATAATCACTATGCCAACAGGGAACCAATGGATTGTTTAAGGTGTTGAGAAACGCAGTCTAATTTCTTCAGATTGAATTAGATCCTACTGACTGTATTTGGATTTTCCTGAAAGCGAGCAAGACTTTTTCGGAAGTCTCTGGTAGACAGAGTTGCTGGTCTGGATTGTAAGTAAGCATTGGCAAGGAACAACCAATCAATCAATAAATCAATCAATCAGGTGTTTGTTAAGCGCTACTACTCACCCGTAAGGGTCTCAAGGCGCTGATGAGAAAGATGGAAATATAAGCATTCTTTGAACGGTTTTAAGGTAAAAAAAGCATAATTTAGTGGCTCCTGAGATTTGGTGTTAACCCCTTCGCCACGGGGGAAGTCCCCCCGCGGCGCAGTGGGGAGGGGGCCGCGAGCAGTGCCGCGGTACTCATGACGAGCCCAGCTTGTCATGACTCCGCCCACTCAATGGAACGCCCCGCACAGGAGGGGAATTAGCCCCATGTGGGCATTCCACGGCTGTTACGACGAGCTCAGCTCGTCATGAGCACAGCTCCATTGTGCCTCATGACGAGCTCAGCTCGTCATGAGCGTCGAAGAGGTTTTAAAGGGTTAACAGTGACTCAAGAATTGTACCTAACCTTCCGACTGATTGATTGGGTTTAGGACAATCTCCCAGTGATGAAGCCCAAAGAATGAAAATAGGTTATCGGGTGTGGATTGCCACCACGTCACCTTTTTTCTACCTCTAACACAGGATTCTGCACTTTTGTATGCACACGTTGGCCACTCATCGCAGAGGGATCAGTGCTGAGACGGTGGATGAGAGAAAGAAGGAAGGTGGCTAGTAAGATGGCTCATTGATTTAACTACTTGCTCCTGACATCTGCTGCTACCCTCTAGACACAACTTTCGATCCCAGCAATTTACACTCAGCCTTTCCGCTTCTGAGGCTGACAAATTGGGTATTTATAATATTTATAGGATTTGAGATAGCAAAACAGTGATATAAAGTGTTATATAAAAAGTAGTAGCAGATATCAAATAAATTAGAATTACAGACTGAGGTGTCTAAGTGAGTAAATGACCCACACAGCAACAAAGCCTTCCTTGATTGTGCTAAGTAGGTGGTGGGAGTGTATCTGTCCATGCAACTCAATTCACAAATTTCTTGGATTCCAGAGCTTCCCAGACTCTCTTAAGGGTGAGCTGCATGTCAGATCCTGTCACTGAGTCAGGATCAAAGCCCTAAAATCTTCGCTTCAGGAAAGTGACACTCTCGGGTTTGGTTTTAATCCTAGTCCCAATCCATGCCCCCAAAATGATCGTTTCCAACATTATCAAGACATTTTAGATAACATTTGGAAAATGCGCGAAATTTAATTACATTTGAAACATTTTTGAACATGTGTGGGTGAAAGTATTTGCAAAAATATCTACTTTAAAATCTGTAATCCTTGTAAAAACTGCACATGCACGCGCGGCCATGCATGCACAGTTTTTTCAAGGATTACCGATCCGCAGAGGGAGACAAGGAGGGCAGCTCAGGGATGCCGCAGCACAGGTATGTGGTGTTAAATTTACTTTTAATTCATGTTTAATTACTTGTTAATAGGGGAAGTGGAGGCGGGGGCTGGCCAACTCTGCCCCACTGCGGAGAGTACGGACATTTTCCTTCTACGCGTTTTCTGCGGAATGCGGAGAAGGCAAATCTCCGCACACTCCGAGGGCGGAGCGGAGATCTCCACCCGGGGTTAATTATTTCAGAGGCTTAAATCCAAATTTCAAAATGTCTTTTAATATTATTAAGTTCACTGAACTCCATGAGAGTTACAATATCAAACACTCCTATGTGCCGCCAACTAGTTTAGGGCCTGATTTGAAGTCTGATAGATGGGTTACTCTATCAAAGAATTGGCGGATAGTCTGTCCGCCTTACTACCAGCTCTTTATATCCTATGGCACTTTCGGCGGATGAGATATTCCTTATGTTTGTGACGGAGTATCCCATTCGCCAAACTCTACACCAGGCCCTCAGTTATTAAAGTCCTCTTCTGTACGGGGAAAGAGCAGATTCTCACGTGTGCATAAAACAGGGCTTCAGTGCTCACAGTATTGACTGGCTGCGTCTGCAGGTGGAACGGAGCACAAGGAACTGTGGTAGGAATGGCCAAAGTCAAGTCTAGAGGGCCGGATCCGTGCTAGATTTTCAGGACAACCGCTCATGTTTCAAATGAGCCCCATATTCATTCATTTTGTGTAAATGTGTCTTACTTAGATATGATGGAAATGTATTGTGTATCTGGCACTTCTGGACCAATGATGGACATCCACAGTCCCTCAGATTCCCATTGGTGCAAGAATCCAAGCAAACCTCTGGTTCTGCATCCTTCTTAGCAACACGGAGCCCCCCACCTGATGGTTTCTTCCAGTCCAGCCGGGAACCCAGGGAGCCACATCCAATCCTGTCTACAGGTAGAAAGAGCCCAACGTTCTCCCTTTCCTAGGCGCCAACTGGTAAACACTGAGGGCTTATTTACAGGCCCCTTGCGCCGCTGGTGCGTCTCTTTGAATATGGGAAACAGTGATGCTCAGGCAGCGCCACGTGCTTGTAAATTAGCCCCTGAATGCGCTTGGATTTCTCCGTGATTTCTTTCAAAGGTACCGTCTGTGCAGGTGGAAAATCTTGACATAATATCTTTGGGTCACTTACATCAAAATACAATCATTTTGGAGTAATAAACTCTTAACTACAATTACATTGAAAACAAAAACCTGATGAGTACGAATACGTCTAAGGGGGTGAGGAATGGGTATGACTTAAGTATTAAAGGATGGGGAGTCACTATGTGCAAGTGTTAGCGCATGGGATATGGCAGTGGGCAAGTGTTAGGGGTGGGGTATGTCTATGGGTAAGTGTTAAAGCACAGGGTATGGCTGTGGGTAAGTGTTGAAGCACAGGGTATGGCTCTGGGTGAGTGTTAGAGGATGGTGTATGGCTGTGGGTGAGTGTTAGAGGATGGTGTATGGCAGTGGGTAAGTGTTAGAGGATGGTGTATGGCAGTGGGTAAGTGTTAGAGGATGGTGTATGGCAGTGGTAAGTGTTAGAGGATGGTGTATGGCAGTGGGTAACTGTTAGAGCATGGGGTATGGCAATGGCTAAGTGTTATTGCATGGGGAATTGCTATGGGTAAGTGTTAGAGGATGGGGTATTTCTATGGGTAAGTGTTAAAGCACAGGGTATGGCTGTGGGTAAGTGTTAGAGGGTGGGGTATGGCTATGGGTAAGTGTTAGAGCATGGGGAATTGCTATGGGTAAGTGTTAGGGCATGGGGTATGGCTATGGGTAAGTGTTAGGGTATGGGGAATAGCTAAGGGTAAGTGTTATAGCATGGGGTATGGCTATGGGTAAGTGTTAGAGCATGGGGAATGGCTATTCGTAAGGGTTAGGGCATGGGGTATGGCTATTCGTAAGGGTTAGGGCATGGGGTATGGCTATGGGTAAGTGTTAGGGCATGGGGCATGGCTGTGGGTAAATCTCAGAGTATGGGGTATGGCTATGGGTAAATGTTAGAAGAAAGGGTTTGAGTAAATAATCATAATAATGATCAATTTAGACGAGATTAAGTATAGTGCTGGAAGGAGTAATGTGGCGCTGCGGCCAGGGCGACTGACACCGAACGCTGGGGCTCACGGTTGGATCCCCGGCACTGGCGTCAGGTCAACCCAGCACCGTGTGACTCTGGGCAATAGCTCGCTTAATCTTCCCGACGGCCCCCAGCGCTGGGATGCCTCCGGGTAGCTGTGCGCTTTACAAATATACAAATACCGCATTTCCATTTACCCATCAAAAGTATGCACAAAGGAAAGAAAACTCCTCGATTCATTTATGAATTACCAAGCAGACGTGGGGTTTGCGCAAAAAATTAAAAGAGTTGGAGGCCGACATTATTTACTCTGAAATAAATCACCACAGACTGCACCTGAAGTGATTAATGATCCCAAAAATAACACGTGGAACGGCTTAGAATGCAACTACGTCATGGGTGTTTGAAGTTACGTCACATTATTAATGCTTATCTTTCATACTTAGAGTGTCTATCTTGTGCTCTAAGACTTAAGACATCCCGCTGATAATGTCTGCTCATAGGGGCAAAGCGTGCACGGACATGCACAGTCCAACAATCACACATTCAGACACACACACAGACAGTCTTACACTTTATCACTCCCACAGAAGAGCACATGTATGCTAGTTTACCCCCTCCCAAGCACACAGCCCTGTATATTTGTCGCCTGCCTGCAGAGGATCACACCTACATGTATCCACCTACTCCCACACACAAGGCCAGACTGGTAACCAAACCCAGCACTGACAATAACATTTAAACGAGCACCACACTGCACTGTGCCAGGGGGCAGAGGGGTCGAGGCCGACCCTCTCCACTGGGTTTGGGGTCAAGGATAGTCTCCACCCACAATTTATTTTGTTACAATAAATGCGTCCAAGGATGAGCTGTTCCCATGAGGATCATGTCCAGTACTGATTTGCATAAGGCAGGCCTCTGTCTAGAGTGGCACACGGGTGAAAAATGATGGATTGGAATGCTACTTCGAGCGATTTCAAGTGATTCAGAAAAATTGCAAGCATCCCCTCTTAACCCTTCGTGTGTTTTATCGAATGCCCTAAGTGGTTATGGGATGGCCAGATGTGGGCCCCTTGTGCATCACCTTTTGTGTGTTCGATGGGACGCCCTAAGTGGCCAAGTGTATGCCCATACATGGACTTCTTACTACCAGTGCCATGCTACTGAAGCCAGTCTGGGTGGCTTCTGTTCTCTGCTGGATGGAGCCTTGCGTGCAGTTCAGGATGGACTGACTGTTCCTCTGTGTAGAATCGCACAGTGAGCAAAAAATGATGGATTGGAATGCTACCCCAATGGATTGCTGTTGGTTTAAACTATTTGCAAGCATTCCTCCCATCGCCTTTGTGTGTTTGATTCCCTGCAGGAGGCATGTCAGACCTTTTTGCTGGACCCAGGTAGAAAAAGTCAGCCCACCCCTATTTCTAAATTCTAAAAAGAACAAGCATTGGAAATGCAATAGGTCTCGCACCATTAGAGTTAGTGCTTTTAGAATTGTTTATGGGTTTTTTTGTAAATGTTTAGCATTTTTGTTTCCTGTAGCCAATGCTAAAGTATTACAAATAAAAAAAGCCATAAACATTTCTAAAAGCTCTAACTGAAATGGTCTGAGAACTATTGCACTGTGTGAGGGTGAGGGTGAGTGAGGGTGAGTGAGGGTGAGGGTGAGTGAGGGTGAGTGAGGGTGAGGGGTTGAGGGTGAGTGAGGGTGAGTGAGGGTGAGTGAGGGTGAGGGTGAGTGAGGTGTTGAGGGTGAGTGAGGGTGAGGGTGAGTGAGGGTGAGGGGTTTTGGGTGAGTGAGGGTGAGGGGAAGTAGTTGAGGCTGAGTGAGGGTGAGTGAGAGTGAGGGTGAGTGAGGGGTTGAGGGTGAGGGGTTGAGGGTGAGTGAGTGAGGGTGAGGGGTTGAGGGTGAGGGAGGGTGAGGGTGAGGGGTTGAGGGTGAGGGTTTGAGGGTGAGTGAGGGTGAGGGTGAGTGAGGGTGAGGGGTTGAGGGTGAGTGAGGGTGAGTGAGGGTGAGGGGTTGAGGGTGAGTGAGGATGAGTGAGAGTGAGGGTGAGTGAGGGGTTGAGGGTGAGTGAGGGGTTGAGGGTGAGTACTGCAATAATGGTAAATGCTGTTATTATCTGTGAAGGCCTTTTGAAATATACACAAGTTAGGATTTACTCCTTGGTAGTCCCACATTTGGAATTCAGGTAAAATGAGTAACAATAAAGCAAAATAATTTGGGAAGGTTCACCAAACATTAGTCAAGTGGGGAAGCCAGGACTCGAGCCCAGATTTCCTTTCACTGGCCAATGTCGCCTCGCTCCAGTTTACACTTCAAAATAATTGCCACCTGGGGTATCTTACAAGAGCTAAATTAGAACACTGCATTAAATGAAGTTGACTTAAAAAATGCATGTTGTTGTATCTTTGCCTTTAATTCTAACATTCTCTGTTAAGAATGTTATTCTGTCATGATTGAGAATGTGTGTGTGGGAAGCTATGACCAGTTGAAGCTGCTGTTTGACTGTGGCCACATGCCTCTCCGATGGTTGTGAATAAAGCTACTTTAATTCACTTGAACAGGATCTTCGTTTTATTACTGGCGATGCAGGACGCCCATCGGAAAAGAATCCGACGTGCAGGAAGTCATTTTGGATAACTTACATGGATTGGAAGTGGGTCAGTGTACTTTGTGACTTTTAGGATTCCTTCAAATATTTATTGACTGTGTAGCTGAATTCCGGCTGAAGTTAACAGTGTAGCAACATTTATTTACCTTATTTTAGCAAGGTAAAAGTGTTTGTGAGAAGTGCTTACTGTTGTTTGTTTAGTGTTTCGCTGGTAGCATCTTTTAAAAATCCTATTGTGTGCGTGTGGAAGCAACGTGGACAGAGGCGCGAGAGGCTCAAGCTTGAAACAATGTGTCATACGTGACATTCTATTGTGCGCGTGTAAAGGCAGCGCGAACAGAGGCGTGTGAGGCACAAGCTGGAAACAATGTGCTGTACGTGACTGGAATCCTGTAGGAAGCGTATAAAGACAGCGCGAGGAGAGGCGCGAGAAGCGCGAGACGAGAACACTCTGCTGTGTGTGTGATTTGAACACCGTCGGATGAGATGTCACCGGACGTGTGAGACGCTGGAGCACACCACGTTAAGAGCACTGTGAAAGGAGCCTACATAATCAGCGCTATTTAGAAGGAAACGTTAAAACAAGTTCTTCTAAAATTCACTCATTGCTCCAGATCGCAAGGAATGAGTGCGGCACGGAGGGAAGAGAGGGGAGGGGGGAGGAGAAATGCGACACGGCGGGAAGGGGAGGGGGCGGAGCGGGTTAAATTAAACAAACAAGACGGACGGAGGAGAGGGGAGGGGGGAGGAGAAATGCGACACGGCAGGAAGGGGAGGGGGCGGAGCGGGTAAAACAAGACGGACGTGCACGCGCTTTTAAGCTCAATGCGCATGCGCATTGAGCTTAAAAGTCACGGGCACTGCAAGGAATCGCCACGATTCCTTGCAGTGGATAAAGAGTGGATAAGCCCCCATAGTCTCGCTTGCTCGATGCGCATGCGCATCGACAGGCGAGACCTAAAAATGTCCCCAGGGAACAGAAAACACAGCAGCTCTTCAAGCTGGTTCCATCGAGTACTTTTAGCCTTGCTGGTTGTAGTGAATAAACAGGTCATGCTTGCTACAGCAGGAGGGCCTGCCCTAAAAAACCGACGAGCCTGTGGATTATTGAAGCCTCAACACCCCCTTCTGACACTCCGGCCACCTCCCCTAAAATGATTCCCCAGCTTGCAGTCTACTGGGCAATGCCAGGATGCGAGTCCACACTCCATGCACGCCCTGGCCCAAACACATGGTCAAAAGGGACATACGGGTGTGAGGAAGAAAGTCCGGTCCCATGTCAGCAGTCTGTCCAGCTGTGGCAAGGGGGCTTCCAGTGAGAGAGTCGCCTGTGTCTTCAATGGCACCGTGCTTTTCGGCCCTCTAAATGAGGCAGGGGGCTGACAGACTGGAGGGTGGGGCACCCATCCCTCTTCTGTCCAGCTGTAATCGAGGTCTTGCACCTTATGTGTTAGGCACAGCTGTTCATGGCCAGTGGTAGCTCATTCTCTCCCTGCGCAACAGCGCCCCTGCTGGACGTGCACCGTCGCTACTAGTGATAACTATTCTTTATATTGTGTCTGAGCCCTCATCCGCCTCCTGTGGGTGAGCCCTGTCTGCTCACCCTGGTGCCACCAAGGGGTTTGCTTGTCGTTTCAGTCAAAGGTTATCAGGTATCAGTGAGAGCGACGGGAAGCGGCTGTAAAGGGACAGCGCAGGCCGTACCGAGGCTTCAAACACCCCCAACCCTCCCCGGGACCTGAAAACAGCGCGACCCTGGGGCCTCACACTTACAGAAGGATTGATGTCTCAGTGGAAGAATACAAGTGCAGACACACACACCTACTGCCTGACACAGACTACTGCCTGCGGGCACTGACGCACAACCAGCCTGCATCCTGACACTGACACACAACCGGCCTGCATACATAAACACACGCACACAAACACATCTGTATACAGACACACACACACAAACACATCTGCATACAGACACACACACAATCACATCTGTTTACGGACACAGACACACAAACACGTCTGCATACAGACACTCGCACACAGACACATCTGTATACAGACACTCGCACACAAACACATCTGTATACAGACACAAACACATCTGTATGCGAACACAGACACGCTCATACGGATTGACAGACACGCACACATGCGTACATCAACACGTTCACTCTGACACTCAAGCACATCTTCACCACTTTCAAACCAGCATCCACGCACAATCACATCTACACACCTACAATCTGACAGACACGCGCCGAAAAACACTCGGAGAAACAAAACACTCCTTGACGCTGACACCTAGAAAAAAACACGTGTGCACAGACACTGGGAATGACAGTGTCCGAAAGTCACACACACTCATCTGCACACAGACATCTGTTTGGACACAGACACTCACACGACTCCACTCACTGACACACCACACAGTGCTGAGAGGGTACACAGAAACACACACTGACAGACACGCCCCGCGCGGACACACATCTGTTCACACACACAGGCTGACAGTCGGCGCTACAGACACGTGTGCTGCTCACACTCCGGCTGCGCGGTGTCTGCGCGCTGTCAGCATCAGTGCCAGAGGGGGCTGCGCCCTCAGCTGCAGCCAGTGCGCCCCGCACTGCACGCGCTGCACAGAGGCTCCCGCGCACGTCTCAGGGGAGCCCTCTCCAGCCCCGGGCACCCATGGGTGCCCTCCCAGCCCTGCTGCTGTGCCTCCTCCTGAGCGCCCCCATGCGCCCCGCAGCCGAGAGGAGGGACTTCGGGGCGCAGGCAGGTGAGTGCTGTAGCGCCAAGAATCCCCGAGAGTTCGCCAGTTGTATTTGTTTATTTAATGCGAATGTATACAGTGCGAACATTACCCGCAGGTGTCAGAGCGCGTCACTAAAGAACCAGTTGCGATACATAAGGATTTAGGATTACATGCGTTACATAAAAGTCTTGGTTTATAGCGACATATGTAATGTAGATGGACCGGCGGTGGCGGCGGCAGTCCGCGTGAGCCAAAGTGCACCCCAGCCAGTGTGTCACGGAATGTGCGGGGAAGTGTGTGTGTGCAGGGAAACTGCACGCGACCTCAGAGAGTAAGAAACTGCACAGCAATGCAATACGACGGCAGTGTGTGAGTGAGTGTCAGGAGTAAGAATCTACATTAAGTGCGTCGTACTATAAGGGACTTTAATCAGTGCGCGGGGTGTACCCGGCGCAGAACCAGTACATTTATAAGAAACCGTATAGCAAAGTGTGTGCCACAGTATGCAGGGGCGTTATATGACGGGTGTAGGGATTTGCATAAAACAGCACTGCCTGCGAAAAAGTGCAGAGCTACGAACATGTCATGGCAGGGCGGGTTACGAGTGTGCACGGGGGGAGTGTGCACAGTGGCTGCGTGTGCAAGAAGTTGTACAACAACGAGCATGTCATAGTGCGAAGGGCAGTGTCTGAGTGTGTGCAGGAAACGTCTTAGAGTCGCAGGATGCGTGAGAGACAGTACAGCACTGAATATGGCACGGAACGAGTGTGTACAGGTGAGGGGTACACAGAAGATACGGGGGGCGTGTACTATTCATACATGTGCATGGTATCGAGCAGCGTAAGAGGGGGAGGGACACTGCACACAGTTGATGGGTGTGTAAGAACTGTACAGGACTCAGTGAAACTCGCTATGGTGAGGTTTATGCGAGTGTGTGCACTTGGACGCCACACACAGTGTTAAAAGTTGCACAGCACTGAGTATGGCAGAATGAAGGGGTATCGGATAAATGTGTATAGGGGCACCGCTTACAGTGTTAAAAACTGCACAGCACCGAGAATAACACTATGAAGGGGTATAGGGTAAGTGTGTATAGGGACACAAAGGGCACCGCACCGAGTATTACAGCATGAAGGAGTATTATTTGAGATTACCGGAACACGTGTGTTAAAAACTGTACAGCATGAGTATAACACTATGAAGGGGTATTATTTGGGTGTGATGTGCACATGGACACCGCACACAGTGTTAAAAACTGCACAACACCGACTTTACCAACAGGGACATGAATACATAATATTCGAGTGTCCCGGCACACCGCATACAGTGATAAACATTGTACAGCACAGATTATAACACAGTGTGAAGGGATGATACTAGAGTGGGTCGCAGGACATTGCAGACAGGGTTGAAAACTGCCCCGCAACGAGTATGACAGAGTATCAAAGGGTATTATTTGAGAGTGAAGGGACACTGCACACAGTAGATGTAAGTGTGTAAAGGTCAATACATCAATAAGTAGGTAATAGGATGAGGGGTACATGCGAATGTGTAAGGGACAGTGCTGACAGTGCTGTAGCCTTTTATTGTATTGCAGTTAGTTAAATAGCGCTTCATACCCCTGACACATTCTAAAAGCGCTGTGATTCGCCCGGGCTTCCTGGCATCCTTTCCAGGTTCATAGCTGAGAGGGGTTGGTCAGTGCTCTATGACCCATATGGAAGGTGTTGGGTGAGGCGTTAATAGAGTGCAATCAATGCTGCTGTGCCTACGCATGAGGTGTTGTGGCAAGTGTGGAATAGACACCTCTGTGCATAGCTGACATTTTAGGGGTGGTCGGCACTGACAGCGCCATGGAGTGCGTGGCGCTTGGATAGGTGGTGATGGTGTGTGTACCATGTAGAGGCCACCTAGGAGCAAACCGTGGTGCAAGCCTTTGGTGGCTCTGCTAAAGGACCACGGTGCATAGAGGGCACAGGCACCCAGGAGGCGATTAAAGGCACAGGCCATGGACGCACTGTTATACAACCAAGATACAAACTGTGGGTGGTCCAACCAAAAGCGTGAGAGGCACAACCACTGCAGGCACTGGTAACAACCACTGGAGGCACTGGTAACAACCACTGGAGGCACTGGTAACCATCACTGGATGCACTAGAAACAACCACTGGAGGCACTGGTGACAACCACTGGAGGCACTGTTAACAACCACTGGAGGCACTGGAAACAACCACTGGAGGCACTGGTAACAACCACTGGAGGCACTGGAAACAACCACTGGATGCACTGGGAACAACCACTGGAGGCACTGGAAACAACCACTGGAGGCAATGGAAAAAACCACTGGAGGAACGGGTAACAACCACTGGATGCACTGGAAACAACCACTGGAGGCACTGGTAACAACCATGGAGGCACCGGTAACAAGCACAGGAATGAACCACTGGAGGCACTGGTAGCAACCACTGTAGGCACTGGTAACACCCACTGGTAACAACCACTGGAGGCACTGGTAACAACCAAAGGAGACACTGGTAACAACCACTGGAGGCACTGGTAACAACCAAAGGAGACACTGGTAACAAGCACTGGAGGCACTGGTAACAACCACTGGATGCACTGGAAACAACCACTGGAGGCAATGGTAGCAACCACTGTAGGCACCGGTAACAAGCACTGGAGGCACTGGTAACAAGCACTGGAGGCACTGGTAACAACCACTGGAGGCACTGGTAACAACCAAAGGAGACACTGGTAACAACCACTGGAGGCACTGGCAACAACCAAAGGACACACTGGTAACAACCGAAGGAGACACTGGCGACAACCAAAGGAGACACTGGTAACAACCAAAGGAGACACTGGTAACAACCAAATGAGACACTGGTAACAACCAAAGGAGACACTGGTAACAACCAAACGAGACACTGGCAACAACCAAAGGAGACACTGGCAACAACCAAAGGAGACTCTGGTAACAACCACTGGAGACACTGGCAACAACCACTGGAGGCACTGGTAACAACCACTGGAGGCACTGGTAAGAACCACTGGAGGCACTGGTAACAACCAAAGGAGACACTGGTAACAACCACTGGAGGCACTGGTAACAACCACTGGAGGCACTGGTAACAACCAATGGAGACACTGGTAACAACCACTTGAGGCACTGGTAACAACCACTGTAGGCACTGGTAACAACCACTGGAGGCACTCGCGCCAACCACTGGAGGCACTGGTAACAACCACTGAGGCACTGTTAACAACCACGGTATTCAGAAGCAAGAGAGGTACAACCACTGGAAGCACTGATTACAACCACTCGAGGCACTGGTAACAACCACTGGAGGCACTGGTAACAACCAGGGAATAACGCTTGAGGATTCCATCTGGAAGCAAGGGAGGCACAAACACTGAAGGCACTATCAAATACCCAGGGAATAGCACTTGGGGATTCTATTCAAAAGCAAGAGAGGCACAACCATTGGAGGAACCGATAACAACCACAGGAGACACTGTTAATAACCAGGGTATACAGAAGCAACAGAGGCACAACCACTGGAGGCACTTGTAACATCCACTGGAGGCACTGGTAACAACCACTGGAGACACTGGTAACAACTGCTGGGGGCACTGGTAACAACCAAAGGAGACACTGGTAACAACCAAAGGAGGCACTGGAAACAACCAGTGGATGCACTGGAAACAACCAAAGGAGACACTGGCAACAATTAAAGGAGACGCTGGTAACAACCACTGGAGGCACTGGTAACAACCAAAGAAAACACTGGTAACAAGCACTGGAGGCACCGGTAACAACCAAAGGAGACACTGGTAAGAAGCACTGGAGGCACTGGTAACAAGCACTGGAGGCACTGGTAACAACCACTGGAGGCACTGGTAACAAGCACTGGTAACAACCACTGGATGCACTGGAAACAACCACTGGAGGCACTGGTAACAACCATGGAGGCACTGGTAACAAGCACTGGACACAAACACTGGAGGCAATGGTAGCAACCACTGTAGGCACCGGTAACAAGCACTGGAGGCACTGGTAACAACCAAAGGAGACACTGGTAACAACCGAAGGAGACACTGGCAACAACCAAAGGAGACACTGGCAACAACCAAAGGAGACACTGGTAACAACCAAAGGAGACACTGGTAACAACCAAAGGAGACACTGGTAACAACCAAAGGAGGCACTGGTAACAACCAAAGGAGACACTGGCAACAACCAAAGGAGACACTGGCAACAACCAAAGGAGACTCTGATAACAACCACTGGAGGCACTGGCAACAACCACTGGAGGCACTGGTAACGACCACTGGAGGCACTGGTAACAACCACTGGATGCACTGGAAAGAACCACTGGAGGCACTGGTAACAACCATGGAGGCACTGGTAACAAGCACAGGAATGAACCACTGGAGGCACTGGTAGCAATCACTGTAGGCACTGGTAACAACCACTGGTAACAACCACTGGAGGCACTGGTAACAACCAAAGGAGACACTGGTAACAACTACTGGAGGCACTGGTAACAACCACTGGAGGTACTCGTAACAACCACTGGAGGCACTGGTAACAACCAATGGAGACACTGGTAACAACCACTGTAGGCACTGGTAACAACCACTGGAGTCACTCGCCCCAACCACTGGAGGCACTGGTAATAACGACTGAGGCACTGTTAACAACCACGGTATTCAGAAGCAAGAGAGGTACAACCACTGGAAGCACTGATTACAACCACTGGAGGCACTGGTAACAACCACTGGAGGCACTGGTAACAACCAGGGAAAAACGCTTGAGGATTCCATCTGGAAGCAAGGGAGGCACAAACACTGGAGGAACTATCAAATACCCAGGGAATAGCACTTGGGGATTCTATTCAAAAGCAAGAGAGGCACAACCATTGGAGGAACCGATAACAACCACAGGAGACACTGTTAATAACCAGGGTATACAGAAGCAACAGAGGCACAACCACTGGAGGCACTTGTAACAACCACTGGAGGCACTGGTAACAACCACTGGAGACACTGGTAACAACTGCTGGGGGCACTGGTAACAACCACTGGAGACACTGGTAACAACCACTGGAGGCATTCTTCACAACCAGGGTGTTCAGCTTGAGCATTCCTCCCAGAAGCAAGGGAGACACAAACACTGGAGTTATGGTTAAATAACCAGAGTAGACACTGGTAACAACCACTGGAGGCATTCTTAACAACCAGGGTGTTCAGCTTGAGCATTCCTCCCAGAAGCAAGGGAGACACAAACACTGGAGTTATGGTTAAATAGCCAGAGTATACAGAAGCAAAAGAGGCACAGCCACTGGAGGCACTGGTAACAACCACTGGAGGCACTGGTAACCACTGGAGGCACTGGTAACAACCATTGGAGGCACTGGTAACATCCATTGGAGGCACTGTTAGACAGACACTGGAGGCACAGTTAAACAACCAGGGTATAAAGCTTGGGAATTCCACCCAGAAGCAAGGGAGACACAAACACTGGAGTTGTGGTTAAACAACCAGGGTATACAGAAGCAAGAGTGGCACGGCCACTGGAAGCACTGTTAACAACCAGGTTATAAACATTGATTAATCAACCCTAAATCAAGGGAGGCACTGCTACTGGAGGCACTGTTAAGCAACCAGGGTATATTAAACAACCAGGAAACAAACCTTGAGGAATCCACCCAAAGTCAAGAGAGGCACAACCACATACGGCACTCATTAACAACCGTTATATAAACCATATGGGATCTACCCAAAAGCAATAGAGACAAAGTCACTGGACGCACTGTTAAACAACCAGGGAATTCAACTGGAGGCTTCCACCCAGAAGACAGAGAGACACAATAGATGGATGCACTGTAAAACAACTACTGGAGGCAGTGTTGAACAACCAGGGTATACAACTTGAGGATTCCACTCAGAAGCCAGAGAGACACACTCAGCAGATCCACTGTTAAACAGTGAAGGTGACACCCCTTCTGTCCCTAGAAGATACAGAGAGATCGAAATACATGAACACTTAGCAACTACACATAATGAGGAACCCTTCCTCTAATGTGATAACCTGAACAATGAAAAACAAATCTAAAATGTTCTACAGCAGATAACTTACTAAACCTAAGCCAATGTCACACATGGATGATAGATGGAACCTTCAAAATGCACCCCAAACCATTCACTCAGATATACACCATACATACCACACATTGAGTATATCAAAACGCAAATATACTATTCACATATGTACTAATACCTAATAAACAAACAAAAACTTACTACGACCTACTAAACCACATTAAAATGAATACAAACAGCTATTGCCCACATAAAATAATAATATATTTTAAACAAACTGTGATTCAAACCATTTTAAAACATTACCCACAAACAGCCATGGCCATACATGGCTGTTACTACCATTTTAATCAATAGATATGGAGAAACTTCCAACATGGGCTCTTAGGGCCATATTACGAGTCTGGTGGTCCGCGGACCGCCTGACTCGCAGGGGCACGACAGTGGCGGTCATCGGACCACCCTATTATGACCAGGGCAGTCAGGCCATCCTGGGACCACTGCAGCTGCCAGGGATCAGAGATCCCTGGTGGTGGTGTGGCTGTCTTGAGGCCACTATATGCTTGCCAAGCATATTACGAGTTTCTTCACTGTCACAGTTTTCATAGCGGTCGACCGCCATGAAAAGTGTGGTGTTGTGGAAAAAAAGAGGGCCCTCGAGGGCCCCCTTGTGCCTCTGCACCATGGGGCGTATGTACGGAGGCAAATGTTGTGCCTCACTGTGTGCATGCACCCAGTACTTGCATGGCATGGATTGCAGCAGTCCATGCCGTGCAGGTACTGATTATGCTGTTTCCATTGGGCACCACCGTGGGAACGTCAAAGAACAGCCTGTCAGATAGAAGAGAACTCCTAATCTGGCGGGCAGTCAAAACATGGGTTTGGCGGTGCGCGCGGTCCAGGTCTAGCACCGCCAAACTCATAATAGGGCCCAAAGGGTTGCATTTGCAACAAAAACTCAATTTGCCTTTGAAAGAAAAATAAATAAATGATTGCACTAGCATACATTCCTGTCACAGAGGTAGCTAACCACAACAATTAACTTATAGAACGTCCTTTCTACCAACAAAACAAACACAAACGTAGCCCACTAATGGATGATTGTGAAAACATTTGGGTTGGCAGACTGCAGCACACTCAGTACCCCAAATCCCAAATACCATGGTGGAATGTCCATGCCAGAACCATGGCTCAAGAAGCCAAAACCAACAACGCAGTAGAAGGATGGCACAATTCCTTCTAATCCACACTAGGCAGAACACAACCATCACTTTATAAGTTTATAGAAGCCCTACAAAAATAACTAAGCTACAAACAACAACGAAGGGAACACTCAGTGACCCAAATTATTCCTATACTTAGCAAAGAAACCAGTAGAATGTACAACATGCTACAGTGTAAAGGAAACCTCTTTATTAATAACAAAGAAGTGCAGTGCTTAGAATCAAGAGCCAAACCCCTTTTATAAAATAAATATTAGATTACAGAAGGCACAATTAATCCAAAGCATGATCAAAAACTGCATAAAAAACGATTTTTAAATACATAATAAACATATCACTTGTATACAAAAGACAAAAAATATATAAAACTAACATTTCAAATAAGATTGATGAATGAATATATTTTGTATATCAACTGTATAAAAACACAAATTTAACCACCCCTAAAGATAACAAAAATTAATTACAACCCATAAAATACAACTTAACAAATAGCAATCACATAACATTCACATAATTCATAAAATATAATATGCCCCACCCAGAACAAAGAACTTATATTGATTGATTGATTGATTGATAGGCTTTATTTCGACATAAAAAGCTTGTTCAACAATTATAAAACACAACATTTACAACAATCATTTCTTAATTACACAGGAAGGGAGAAAAGGGAGTAAAGTGTTAAAACAGTTAAAACAAGAATTAAATTAACAAGGACAGCTTTCTTGCACGGATCAACCATGACCACTTTAAAAATTTTGAGACACCGCATACAACCAAAGCGGATGTGTCAGACATTAAAATGCGTAGCGCCACTGTGTGCTGGCGGGTGCCTAAAAGTCTACATAAGGGTTTGAGCCAGCTCCTCCTAGGTGCACAGTAACCCGGACATTTGAAAAGAATGTGGGCTACCGACCCTACTCGAGTGGGACAACGCGCACAAAAGGGGGAGGACTGGTGAGAGGATTTCCATCGGGTAATCAGTTCACCTACAGGTAGGGTCCCCACTCTAAACTTAAAATACAGGGCCCGGTTAAAAGGGATGGAGATCATATCTAGATATGGTTCATAAGCCACCACATCTTTAATCCTCACAAAGGCTACAGTGGAATTACAATGACGTGGATCTATAGATAGTCTGGAAGAGACCCAATTCTGATACAATTTCTTTATCATGGCTTTGGGTGGGGTAGTTCTCGATGCCCACGCATCACCAAGCCCTAACTCCACTAATAGCCATTTTACATCCCTCAACCATTTAATCCTGGACCAGCCTTCCATAGCCATGACCTCTGATAGCGCCTCTGCATAGGAAGCTAATTCGGGCACCCGCCACAACCGAGCCCAAAGAAGCAGGGGGCGGCGTTCTCCTACCTGGCAGCCAAGACCTGGAACTCCCTCCCCACCCACCTTCGGCGAACCCAAGACCATCTCTCCTTCAGGAAGCAGCTCAAGACCTGGCTGTTCGAGCAGTAACATACCCATCTCCCCCAGCGCCTTGAGACCCTCCCGGGTGAGTAGCGCGCTTTACAAATGCCATGATTGATTGACTGATTGATTGAGTTGGGCTTGGTCCTTAATCGACCTGCAACCTAGGTCCAATAGCACGGGTACTGTAGGTGTGCTCAGCGGGAGAGCCATCAGATCTTTCAGAAATTTGCTCTCCGATTTTGCTCATGCGTCCAGGTTGCAAAGAACTTATATATAAAGTACTGTTCTATAGGTGCAGATCCTCCTCCGTATCAATGTACTAAAAAACATATAATCCACTAAAATAGAAAAATAAATTCTAAGGCTCCTCAAAAATGCAAAAAATAATGCAAAAATATTGAGATCCATCAAAGCAATTCAAAGTCTTCAAAAACCATTAAAATAAACACAAAAGTGTTTAAAAAACAGATGCTCTTGGAAACCAAAAAAAAGAAAAGAAATCAAAGTAAAAATATTTGTTTATTAGAAAGCAAAACTGATTTCCTTTCAAAATAAACTCAAAATCTAAACATCCACATGGACACCTTGATAAATGAAAACCTGTAAAATAGAAGCTAATGCCCACCCACAAAATAAAACAACTTAAAATTTAGCATATACCGCACACGTAACCAACACAAACATAGCGTACCATAATATAACTTAACAATATATTACTTTTCATTAATTGTAAATATTGTACCTCATTGCACCTTTTACTCTTGCTCCCTCCTTTTCACCAGCTGTCTATTAAGCACTTGCTTTCCTTTACTTGTTTTAGAGCAACTGTCCTACAGAAGTATGTTGCACAAATTGATTGTATTATAACAAATATAATACAAATTGGGGAATTGAATTCCGATTGAATATGTTTTTCTCTTGGGCGCTCATGATTTTTCAATTTTTACACTCCCCATTAGGACCAAATTCCTTCCTGCAACTTACCTTACCCAGGTCCTGTGGATGGCTGGGTTTCCCCATTGATGTGTAATGGTTCAGAGCTATACTTGGCATAAAGAACAGGTGTCATTCAAAACTATCCCTTGCATAAGAAGAGGGAGAGGATTTAATGCTATGCCTGGCATAAAGACAGGGCACTGTCAGAACTATAGGTGGCATAAAGAAAGGGTGTCAATCAAAACTATACCTGGCATAAGGAAAGCGGGTGGATTCAAAGCTATGTCTGGCATAAAGAAAGAGGGTCTTTCAGAGCTATACATGGCATAAAGAAAGGGTGTCATTCAAACTATACCTGGCATAAGGAGAGGGGGGGGGGTTGAAAGCTACACCTGACATAAAGAAAGAGGGGTTTTCAGAGCTATACATGGCATAAAGAAAGCCTGTCATTCCAAGCTATACCTGGCATAAGGAGAGGGGTATTCAAAGCTATGCCTGGCATAAAGAAAGAGGGGCTTGCAGAGCTATACGCACCATAAAGAAAGGCTGTCATTCAAAACTATACCTGTCATAAGGAAAGGCGGGATTCAAAAATACGCCTGGCATAAAGAAAGAGGCACTTTCAAACCTACATCTGCCATAAGGACAGGTGTGCATTGAAGCTATTTGTAATATGAAGACAGGGATGTCACTCAAATCTGTGCTTGGCACGCATGGAATCTCAAGGAGTCCACACCAAATATTAAAGCAATGCATAGTTTGTTGAATCATGCCTGACAAGACTTTATGCTTAAATTCCCATTTCAGACCAGCTGTGCTGAGCTCACAAATCATAATAGATGGCGCGTGCTTCTCTCATGCTGTGTGAGCTGCATTTCTAGAGCTCAGTGCCTGCCTACGCACAGCCTCCTGTCTCTGCTAGCTCTCTCAGCAGTCCTGTCTGGGGTCTATGCATTTCCCTATGATACCAGTCCTGTAGGGTGGGGTATTCCTCATTCATGTGTGAGAGGTCAGTGGGTCATTGTGAGGCCATCGGAGCGATCCCTCACTTGCCACAAACAGCAGGGCTATCCCTTGCTCACAACATCACAAAAAAGCGAACGTAACCCAAGTCAGGCTCTCAAAAGATGTAAACCAGACATCCACCATTTAACTCATTATCAGAAGGACTTGTACGCCAAACTCATAAGAAGGCCCTGAGTGTTGCATTTGCAACAAACACACAATTTGCCTTTGAAATAAATAAATAAATGATTGCACTAGCATACGTTCCTGTCACAGAGGTAGCGAACCACAATAATTAACTTAAAGAAAGTCCATTACACCAAACAAAACAAACGCAAACTTAGCCCACTAATGGATGATTGTGAAAACATTTGGGTTGGCAGACTGCAGCACACTCAGCACTAATGCCACCCACTGGCGTAACGAAAAGGGAGGGGGCCTCCCTGCAGGGTACTTAGGGGGGCCCCCTTCGGTCTCAATCAGGAGCTCTCTGGCCAGAGTGCAGTGCCAAGGGGGCCCCTTGGAGCTAGGGCCCCCCCGCACCGCGTGGACTGCGGGGGCCTGTGTTACGCCCCTGATGCCACCCCAAAGCCCAAATACCATGGTGCAAGTCCATGCCGGAACCTTTCAAGAAGCCAAAACCAACTAAAGGGAGGACCCTAAAGAAGGATTTTCCCAAAAAGTGTTGGGAAGGCCTCACACCCCCCCTAAGTGTCATGCTTCATCATGGGCCATCCCGCGCTCGCAAGAGAATACTCTAGTGGCGGGCAACCCTCTCTGTGATTGGAGGGACTGTTCAGGGAAGCGTCTGAGGGATGGGGGATCCTAAGAGTTAAGAACCCTGTGCACCTGCTTTTCCTAATTCAATTATTTATTAGTCGGTGGTGTAGTGGTGATTAAAAACAAACATGGGACACTTGAGGCATCATTGGGTTTAGGTTGCCTGCGTCCCATTGAGGTCGATATGTTTCAGCCCAACAAGTGCCCACACAAGGGTCTGGGGCTTTCTTCAGGATCTTGTATCTCTCCTTTCGGATTCCCTAAGGATAGTGTCAACATTGACTCAGTGTACCCTCAGTCATGCTGTACCAGTTCCTAATTGCTGGTCAAAGTATGTGGCATAGTCCTAAAAAGACATAAAACAAAAATAAACATTAGTTTATGTAGTGTTATTCAGTCATCAGCCATTGGGATATCTTTTTAAATAGTATGTGAGATGGACCGTCGATTGTCCATCTCGCTTGATACAGCCATGCCACACGTGAGGCAGCACAACTGACATTTCAAAGATTAGTTTTGTCGTGGTATGTGGTCACACACACTCATCATACGTGCAGCATCAGGTGAAAAGGAAAAGTGGAAGTGTCCGTTTTCAAACTCATAGTAGTACACCCATACTCAAATCTTACCCACATTTTTGCACAAGAATTCTTCATGGAGGAACGGGGCGAGGGGATTCTCGTGGTCAAACACTTATAGACAAAGACCAAGACAAAAACAAAAATGGCGCGTCACACGTACTCAATATCTATTTGTGGGGCATATTATCAAGGGATTTATCTCCACTTTTTTGGCTTTAAAAGCCAAGAAAGTGGAGATAGAATTATCTCCCTATTACCTAGCTGTCGCTAACACCAGTTAGCGACAGCTAGTAGGAGATAGCAACCATCTTGGGCCCCGCTTTGCATGTCAGAGAAATTTAGCACTAATGACATGCAAAGTGGGCGTGCCAAGATGTCGGCGACTGGAAACAGTCGCTAACATCGCTATCTCCTATTACCAACTTTTGGAGATATTCGCGCTAAGCGCGAATATCTCCAAAAGCTAACACCTGCCCAGGAGCAGTTCTTAGCCATGTTATCCAATGGGAGGTGGATAACATGGCTAAAAGCATTAGCTCGATAATGCCTGAATATCGCAGATTTTTCAGCGATATTCATGCATTGCGGCCGATTTTTATCGCATTTGCGATAAACCTTGGTAATACCAAGGTTTATCTGCGATAAAAATCGCCGCAGCTCGGCGATAATTTTTTCTCGCTAACCAAAGAATAGCGATAATTATCACTATTGCTTGGTAATATGCCCCTGTGTTCTTATAAAAGTGCAGCGCTTACATGATCACATGCACTACTTTCCCTACTTTGTCAAAGGTCTCGCCCTCATGAGGCACCTATTCTTGTGTCACCTTCCTCTGGCTGGTGCACCGTCTCTATGAGGGGCCATTTTTAAAGTCAAAAGGAACCGGCCCAGGAAATGCGAATGAATCCTTGCGTGCCATTACGTGACTGCACTTGGGGGGATGCCGGGAAATGGAGTATTGCCTAGTCTCTTCAACATATGCAATAATGTATTACGAATTGTGAACAATAGCTTTTTTTGTTTTAAAAATATTTCTTTATTAAAAAGAATATTACTTTTTAAAAAGGAACTGCCTGGAAGATAGATTTTAGAGGGCTGAAGAAACATTTAGCAAACCACAACATTGGGTATATATTGGAATTTAGGGGCCAATTACGATGTCGTCTGGACACTCTTCCAACTGAATTGGTTTTGGAATCTTATCCCACCGAATCGGGTCCTGTGAGTCCTACCGAACGATTACTATGCTTCCGGACATCGTTCGGTCGGACTCGCATAGACTTCAACGAAGGCTCCCATGGACAAAAGGTGTGGTTGGGGAGAACCTTGCACCCGTTGGCAGGCACTCTATGGTGCCTGCCACACTGTGCATGTATGGACAGGGAGTCCATGGTCACCCAACGGGCCCAATTCGGAGGGCCCCTGGTGAAGGGGGGCCTGCTATGGGCCTCCAAAGTTAGATTCTGACAGCCGATCCGTGTCGGCATAACCGAATCGGAAAGGCTATCCAAATCTGACATCCAAATCGCTCTGCTGGAAACGCGGTCCGTAGACCGCTACAATTCGTCTCCGTTACTCCCAATGCCTTTCGGAACCGAGTTGGACAGTTCAAACGCTTTCCAGCAATTGTAATCGGTTGTTGGGAACCGTGTCGAGGTGAATGCTGACGTAGACTGTGAGTTTTGTACACTACATGCAGTCAGTAGAGCCCAGGCACAAGACAGAATGCTACTCTGTATTAATGTGGGTGTGATACATCTTTTTTGCAGTGCCAGTGGCCATTACACAAAACCTCAGGTCGTGGCCCACAAATTTCAGACCCTGAGATAGGTACATATTTCAGACTTTTTGGAGTATACAAGTAGCACCAGTGAACATGTGACTGTTGCAGGTTTCTGGGTTGTTCTGGTAAAATTTTGAGTATTGAATTTTTCATGCGAGAATATATATAAGTGTATCCTCACCAGTGAAAACAAACAGAGCACGTGCAAATGCACATACAAACGTCTCTATCTTTATATCTTCAAAGGGGAATATTTTTCCCATGATGTAAAAACATTTTTGCCAACACCTTTGCCATTTGAGGGGGCGGGATGGGGTCTTTTCCACTTCTAGCACTGGATAGGTATTTAGGGGCAGATTTACAATAACTGGTGCATCACTGCATATCAGCAGGTATGCGCCAGTTATTGTGCGTCATGGCTCCGCCACCATGAATGCGCTGCATTCACAATGCAAAAATACCAGTTGATGGACAGAATGCAGAACAATGTCATACATTCACCCCAGTACAGAGATCTGTTGTTTTTGCATTTGTTTTTGTTGTTTTTGCATTCCCAATGCAGCGCACCGTGGGGCAAAAACAGACAGATCTTGTAGGTTTCACTCAGCCACTTTTAGGAGGTGTTCCTGTACCGGAACGCCCTCCCTACGCAGGAACGCCTAATTCTGGCGCAGGGCTTTACAACGTGACTCATCTCCCAGATGCGCCGGTGCTGCGTCACAAAAGTGACGCAACGGTGGCGTAAAAGAGGCACAAGGGACTTGGAAATCTGCCCCTAGGTCCTACCGTTGACACTTTTACAGAGTGGGAAATGATCACAGACGACTTTGTGAATACCCAAAAATGTGTATGTTTGCGGGTTTTGACAAACACACAAGCCATGTATTTCTTCCAATGCCCAATCTTCACCAATGTCCTAGCACTGCTCAAAGATTTACTCACACAAAACACTTTGTGTGAGTAAATTCTTCGCTCATTGCAAAATCAACAATTGAGAATAGCAGAAGTGGTGTTGCAATTGTCAAGACGCCTCTTTGAGCCTGTGTAAGTCACATTTTCAAGCACAAATATTCTGAGTATTGGGCCCAAAGTGTTCTGTTAATGGAATTCTCCAAGCACTGTTTTAATAATTCACAGTTGAACACAGTTCAGAGAGAGACCAGTGGTGGTCCAAACTGGACGTAGGGTCTAAGGCCACCCCAGAAGCACAACGGGCATTGAAGTTGGCTTGCACTTGAAGTACGTCCATGATGAGTACCAACCCTCATTGGCTTTTGTCTTGAAACTTGGTCGCGGTCAACATTTTGGCCTGTCACGAGCTCTAATAAGACCCGAACCAGTCACTAAAATCTCAGGGGGACCAACCTGGAATGGACAACTGGGATATTGGGTTAGTGCTGAGTCACAGCATCAAAGACTAACCTCAGCGGGTACGTTAGGGCTGGAGAGATCATTAAAATAGCACTGGAATCAGCGTTATCGACTGCTGCCATCTTTGTACTGCCCTAAGGCCTTAGAGTGAGGATAACAAATCTTTACTCCAAAGTTGCCATAAGAATGCAATAAACAATTTATAAAGCACCTAATGATATTGTAAAAATAAATAATATTAGGGCATTAGTAGTCTCGCAGTGATAGCCCAATGGCACTGTGAGGGCTGGGATGATGCAGACTCACGCCTGCTGTCCTAGAATACCGTTTGAGGTTCATCAACCCTCTGGTCATGCAGAAGAGTCTTCGGTCAGTTCTCCCCAGCAAGGTCCTCATAGCTCCTCAACAAATCATTCTGTTGAGGTGAGCTAGACTCAAGCGTCAGCCTCTGGGGACTTCCTGTTTGCCTTCCTGGTTAAGGGCCTGCTCCAGTTATTCACCAGGTGGTAGCTCTTCATCTGTTTCCGGGGCAGTCAGCATTTCTACAGAGTCACAGGCCTATTCCTGGCCTTGAGGGAAGCAGCAATAAGCATGTACTCTCTTGTAGCCAATGGCTGTCTGGGCTGGTGCACTGAGGCATCTTCCAAAGTCTAGATGAAGTCCAACAACTAGTTGGATGAGGCCAGCATTTATCCTCCTTTGGAGGCACTGGTGGGGGGCACATTAGGGAACCGGTAAGAAGTTATAATCCAAAGAGTCATTATCGATGATCACTCCAGCAGCTAATGATAAAAGCATCCTTGCTTTGAAGCCATCATCCTTTTCATCCAATGGGAAAATAGCAGAAGCTGTGTGGTTGACCTCAGTTCTCATAGGAATGCACATGCATTGACCTCACTTGACATAGTACAGTTATTGTGTTAATGTGTAGTAAGTTTAATGTGTTTGGTAAGTTCTCACTGGCCAGAAGAGAATTAAGTAGCAGACTGCCCAGGATCCTGAACATTACTCCATGCAGCTGTTCCTGGCAGAGTTTCCTCAGTGGTAAGGACCGCCAGTGTTATTTTGAGAACGAAGAGGGTTTATGTCCACAGTAAACAGCAAGGACTCGCAAGATGGACTCCCCACATAGCAGTGTGTAGAAACAGAACTGTACACTTGGGCCAGCAAATACTTAGAGGATGGGCGTCTTATCACTCTAAGCATCAACAGCTTTCATTGGCAATGGGCACCCACTGGGCAGAAAGCGCCAGTGCCCGGCACCCCTAATTACCTGAGCTGTTTAAAAGGTCTTTCACATAGGATCAGTCCAAGAAAACTGGAGAATGAGGTATTTTCTGTAACATGTCCTGGTGATAATTTCAGAAAGAGGACTGCCATCTTCTCGCAGAACATCTTGCGGTCTGTCCAGAAGCCCAGTTTAGTAGCCAAAACAAACCCAAAGTACCACACCAGTATTTAAAGGCAATAAGGGGCAAGTGACCTTATTCTGTTAGGGTTTACATCCTTGCAGTCCCACCAGAGTGCATCTTTGAGACCTCTCGCCTTGGGGTGGGGAAGGTTGGTACCAAAGGGACACCCCTGGCATTTCTGGTAGAGGATCAACAGTCCGACAGCTCTCCTCCACTTGTATTTCCCAGATGCAGAAAACCCCTACATGGGCAGTGTTAGGAGTCAGCAGCTCACATATAGTCGCTTTGGCCAAATGGCACATTAGATCAAAGGTGAACGTTCTTTTACTCTTGCTCATGCCTAGAGAGACTTTTCTGAAGGTGGCCAATGGAATCTAGTCCAAGTCTAAGTCCTCCACGTGATGATTGGCAACATGCAAGGACCAGCACTTGTATGTGTAGGTTCCAGTAGCAATGGACAGGTCTTGTGTGAATATGTTTGTGCAGTGTCCCGCCATCCAGCTTTTCTGGGAAGAAGTGGGTAGGCCTCTGTCGGAGATGCCAGGTAAAGAAATAAAGGTAAGCATGGTGATTGGTGCATTGGTGATTTTTGGTGTGAAGGAGGAGGAAGGTGTTATCACTAACATGTATGGAGATTGAGAGCACTTATTTTCACTTTAATTTTATTGGCATAAAGAGAAATTTGCTTGAAATGGGTATTACCTGTACCTCCAACTTAGATAGAATGGGCCAGGTTGGTCCAACGGATTAATAAACTCGACGGTAGTACTCTTGCCCGAGAGAGGGCAGCGATGCAGAAACCATTGCAAAGGTGGTGGAAGGGTAGATATGGGAAAAAATATCTGGGGAACTGTCCGATGATTAAGACCTAAAAACCAATACATAAACACTCCCAGGGCCATCACGATGAACTAATTTTTGTTGGATAAGGTCTTGCTCAGGATTGCGGATTGAGCCTCTATTAGTGCTGCTGCCTGTTGCTTAATAAGGAAAAAATACAAAAGAAAGCACAAATCCTTTGTACTAACAGCTGCCCTCATTAACAGAACCCTATGATATGGGTTCCATTAAAGAGATGGGATTAATGTTTTTGCAGAAACCTACGAGAAAAGTTAAAATAGGCTACATGCTACATCGATTGGCGACTGGCGACTAATCTCCTAAGCCTCTTGGTTGCCAATCACAAGATGGAGCAAAGGAATGGATACCCCAAATCAGAAGCCAAAACACCCATTCCATACATGCCTTCCAAACATCTGCCATGTCAGAAGGGGTGGCAGGCATCGAATGCTGACTTGGCTACACAGGGAGAAATAATGGTACCAACTTTGAGGCAGTCTCTACCCAGGACCAATGGATCACTTGGGATTCCCTCCTGGCATCCTGTGAATGTGCACGAGGCAGCAAGAATCCCTGGAGGTTCACTGAGCCTTTGGGCAGGATTGTGTAACTCTGCACACTTTAGAACCCCATTAATCCTTAGGATTTCTTCTGTAAGTAAGTAAATTGATACTTGTATAGCACACTGCTCTACTCACCCGCGAGGGTGTCAAGGCGCTTGTACAATACCGCTGTGGAACCCATCCTGGCTTTCCCTGTGAGGCGTCCACTCCTGGGCACCCCTAGGGTGAAGGCCAGGCATCCTTAGCGTTGTGGGGGCCATTGTGGAGATTAAGCAAGTTATTGCCCAGAGTTGGAGAGTGGGACTCCATGATTGGAATAGGCACTGAGGCGAGAATTATAAGGTCCGTGGAATTTTGAGCCCAAGACCCTCAGAGACGGGAATTGAACCCTGGTCCCGGGCTAGACCTCTGAATAAGGGTTTGCGCTCTAACCATTGAGCCACACTTCTCCACTTCTGTGGGATGTGCACACAGCACTTTCATGCGGATAGTAGCAGTAAGGGAATTCCCAGGTGTTTCTGCACCTCAGGGACAAATGACAACATGAATTTGGCCATTACTTCTGATGGATGTATATCCTGAATATCAAAATAGAATATCGACAGGTAAGTCTAGATTTTCTATACATAGCTGCACGTAAATGTATCTACGCGGTGAACATATCTTAAAGGTATGTAGATGTGGAGTTAGGAATAGTAAATCTGTACTTCCCTGTATGCACTATATTACTATATGTTGTCCCTTGATACTCTGTCCTCGATAATCTTGCACCACAACATTGTTGTTGTCGATATATTCAGTAGTACAATTTTTTGTAATGATGGCCTCCATTTGCTATGCATCACTCTTTTTGTGCTCCCGGAAGCCCTTCGCTGCTGCTCACAGCTGCAAATAATGACCTGCTGTAGAGTCCCTCCTGTACCAGGGTTTGCAGAGATCCCCTCCCTGCCAGCTCCAGGTTCCACCAGGCCTGCGTGCCTGCAGAGCTGACAGGCAGAACAGAGACATCAGCAGGGTGATGAGGGCATACTTGTCAGCTCGACTGATTTAGGAGCCAATTGTTGCTTTTTTGGCATAAAGCCAGACTACAGAACTATCTGAATCATCCTCCTACTGCTTTTTGGAAAGCTGTGGCTTGTTAAAAGGTGAATCTCAGCTCCCTTGGCAGGAGGAGAAATACCAGCAGGTCACTGAATGCTGTGCAGTGTCTTGAAATGCAGGCATCACAACTCCTGCAGGATTTAATACATAACTTCACTGCACCACACAGGGGTGTCAGTGCCCAAAGGTCACTTATATATGACTTTACTTGCATTTCTCGTGCACAGCTTTCAACTCGCATGGTGCCACAGTGTGCCACGTGATATTGACCCTCTTCACATACTAACACAGTGAAGTGCAGATATTGCAAGGTGAGCTCTGGCTGAGCTGGAACCCCTGCAGAGTGAGTTTCCAAGGGTTTCAGCTCATCTTTGGATGCTCTGCACTGGCATGAGCTTTGGATTTTTTGGGGAGGGAAGGGGGATACGGGCAGGAGGGTCTCAGTGCTTCTTAGCCAGTGCTCGGCACATGTCGCCTGCTTATATGGTAAATATTTTTTAAGAAGCTGACAGGACTGGTTGTGACCATGTCTGGGTCAGAAACGACATGGTCGGTTTCTATGATCCGGGTCCCATAGAATGTGATGTGATTTCCTGTGATCTGATAGATACAGCACATTCCTGCCCTTTTCTTTTGCTTTAGGGCAGAACATCAGGAAGGTCCGCGGCCCTGCCCTATGGCAAAAACTCATAAATGAGGCCCTCAATGTTCTCTACATTGTGGAAGTGATTGTTCTAGCTTCCACTGTCAAACACCAGGTGCCACATTACACATAGTATGCTGTGCAAAGAAATGATGGATGGAATGCTGAACAAATCAAACACAAACATTCACCACCAGTAAAGAGATCGGGTTTAAAGCCATTGTTTTTTTGCTCATTACGCCACCCCAGCTTGGACCCAGTCATATGCAAATCAGTCTTAACCCTGCTCCTCATGGAAACAGTCCAGCCCGAACTGCCAAGCGTGGGTCCTCCCATGACTGCAGACAAGCATCCTGGGACCGGTTTCAGGGTATCAGGACTCTTAAGCATGTACGCCATGAGCCGGCAGGGACAGTAAGCCCCATAGAAGCAAAAACAACACTCACAGTGCAGGCATAAACTGGTGCATTAGTAAAAGGGGGTTGAGTTTATGAAGCAGTCGATCTGCCTATCACTGCAGGCAGCAACGTAATAGGATACCTAGTATGACGTGGGCATACAGGCAAATTATTTCTTCAATTACAAGGAGCCACACCTGCATACAAGTAATTTAATACTCGCCAAAGAGTGCATCATATTTCAGAAGGGTCACCCCTTCTGTCATAATAAAGTGCCTGGGTGAAGCTAAAAGTAGGCACAGGTTGATGTTCACGCAGATTCCTTTTCAATTACCGTAATATAGACAGAGCCAAGGGAGCAGATACACCGACTGTGGTCTCTTGCCGCCTGAACATTATTGATTCTACCGAACATTGTTAACGCAGATTCTTTTTTAATCACCGAGACACGCTAAGGGAAAAGATATACCGACTGCGGTCCCTTGTCACTCGAATATTAATGATTCGGCTGAACGCTACTCATTTCAGAATTAATTATCAGCAGAAACGAGCACTAGACTTTCAAGCAGCCATCCCGGTTCGATACCAACAACTGCCTTGTTATTCATATTAGATTGTATGTGTGGCTCCTGAAGAAGGCGTTCTTGTGAAAACGCCGAAACGCGCGTCGAAGAGGACTATAATTGCCCGCCACTGTTCTATGTATTAATAGTGTCATTTTTGTATTATATTGATTGCTTAGAATAGGTTATGTGTCGCATTTTATTATGTGTTAGAATTTTAATGTTTTTATCTTGAGTATATATACTTAATACACAAAATATTTTGTACTTTTCAATTTATTGTGTGCTTCATACTTGTCGTTTTCTCCCTGGTGATATTATATTTGATGCCTCTTTTCACATTATCAACCCATATACACACACTTGCTATTTGCAGAAGAGAAAGCATGCTGATTACATATAGATTGACCACAGCCAATGTAGGCCACCATTTTAAGATGGCTCCATAGTTTGACACCGTGCCTTGTATGAACTATTTAATTCTAGGTGAAGCCAGGGATCTTTTGCTTCCTTTCCTATATAAATTGTAAATCATACGTTCTTATATAGCGCCTTTCACCGTAAGGTCTCAAGGTGCTTGCTTTGGGAACCTGTCCTGGCTTTTCCCTGCAAGATAACCCCTACTGGGCACCCCCAAGGTGAAAGCCAGCCATCCCATCGCAGTGGGGCCGTAGTGGAGATTAAGCAAGCTATTGCCCAGAGTTGCAGAGTGTGAACCCATGATTCGAGTAGGCACCGAGGAGAGAATTATCGAGTCCGTGGACATTTTGAGCTCAAGACCCTGCTGCGTCGGGGATTGAACCCTGGTCCTGGGTCTGACCTCTGTGTCCGGGTCTGCCTCCTCTAACCGGTGAGCCACACTTCTATATGAAGATGTATTTTCTTTTCTTTGTGATAATCATGGAATGTTTTAATGAGGGACATATTCATGAAAATACCTGCATAGTACAGGCTGGTCCCTATATCTCATCTTGTTGCGAATAGTGTAAGTTTGAAGGACGCTTAGAGAAACCCCTATTGTGAGAAGTCCAGAGAACCTAACAAGCACATTATTGTATCATCTTGCTTTCACCTGATTGGATAGTCTTATGAAACCAATGTGTAGTTGTTTTTACATTGTTAGAATTATGTTTTTTTGAGTTACTGCAATTTAGATTAGAGTTCAGACTGTTGTTCGATATAGTTTGGAGCAGAGCGGACGATTTAGAGTACTCTCTTAATGAGAGAACTGACTTTTCTTTGTCCTTCCCTTTGGTGTCTCTTCCTCTGATTTAAAAGGGTTTGACTTGATTTGAACCGCATATTTGATGCATTCATAGTTACTTATTAATCAATACTAACTCAGATTTTTGTGTTTTGTAAACTTTTAGCTTCCAATAAACCTTCATGGCTTGAAAACTATAATACTCTGGGGCATATTTACAATTAAGTGGTGAAGCGTGTCGGTAAGCCAAGAAGGCTAACAACTCGCGTCGTCTCTTTACTAGAATATGGTGCCGCCCTGCGTTTCCCTCTGCGCTGGCGCTAACTTTAGCTGCCTAGCGCCAAGGCTGGCACCCTCACACCATAGTGCAAGGGTGCCTGTGCGAGGGGAAGATTGTTTATGTGCAGGAAGGTCCCCTTTCCTGCACATATTACAAAACAATCTTTAAATGCCGTTTCGTACCTTCTATGTGTCCCGCTTAATATACACACATAAAAGTTGCAAAACTGCATTTTTTTTTAAATGATTGTTTAGGTGCAGGGAGGGAGACCTTCTTGTGTTGCACAAGGCAGCACACATGGAAAAATAAAAAACGAGGAGAAATAAAGCATTTGTCCCGTTTTGCCTGGTCTTAATTTTTGCCCTGCCTCCTATTTACGCTGCCCTTGTTAATAGGGGGCAACTGCATAATCAATGGGTTTTGCAGTGGAACGCCCACAGCAACACCCATTGCCTGCCCCTTTCACGGTAACTACAGTGTGAAAAGCTGCTTTATTCACAAGGCAGCGTCAGCCACGTAGAGTGGCTTGGCTTAACGCTGCCTTGTAAATAAGGCGAGACCCTTATTGCCACCACAACGTCACTGAAAGTGATGTTGTGCTGGTGATAGGGGTTTGTAAATATGCCCCTCTCTGTTTTCCTTGTGGAGCCTAATGTGCTTCACATTTATTGAATGTATTGTTTTGTTGAATGTCAAGAACAAGTTCCCTTCTGGGTGAAACTTTGTAACATACGAACTTTCAAACACAACCACTCATACAGACAGGAGCAAAGAGGAAAACTAAACTAAAATTAGACAGCTTATTCAATATTTTTTTAAACATATCTTCTCTTGTCATCAAAAGCATAGTTTAAAAATTACACAGTTATACAAAATAAAATCACAAAACTGGCAATACAAGTGGGAAACAAAATTAAAGAATAAATGAAACCTATTGTCATGAGATAAATACAACAGTCACAAATATAATCAGACTCTGGCATCCAATTGATCTTTTACAGTCAGAGTTGTTATTCCATGGACTTAAGGTACTTAAACTCAGTAAAGTGCATCGACGCGTTTCGGTGGGCATATATTTTAGGAGCCAACACCTTCTTTAGGATATAATAATAGAATCCCACACAAATAAAATCTCATAGAAGGATCACACAGGATCTCACGCTCTTCAAATTATGTATCCAATGCCACGATGGTGGCTATCTTTGTTCCGAAAGACCTTAATTCCGAAAGAAACTTCCTTATTTTGGTTTCACAGAATTACGCCTTTTCCCGTGGAAGGCACTGTTGTATGATCTTAAAAACGGTCAGTAACTGTTTGACCGTACATCCAATTTAAAATGAGCCATTTATTGAAATATTAGACGATATGTTGGGTTACGTCGTAATCCCACTCATCTATTACATTCAGCCGCCAGCGGTCTGCTGTACATCAGAAACGCTGGAGTCCGGGCGTGTGCCTCAGAAGGTTAAACTGTCTAATTTTAGTTTAGGTTCCTCTTTGGTCCTGTCTGTATGAATGGTTGTGTTTGAAAGTTCATATGTTACAAAGTTTCACCCAGAAGGGAACTTGTTCTTGACATTCGTCTTCTTGGTACTCTACCCTTTTGGGTCTTGGGGTCCCTCTCTTTTATTAGAGGTGTATTGTTTTGTTGACCAAGCTCAGTTATGAACCTCAATCCAGCCAATAGTGTTTTAAGGTCCCTAGATTTGCATTCAGAAATGTGCTAAAATGAGCAGTGCTAATTAATGGCAGCACTCCTGTTTTACTACTAGAATAGTGGTAACTTTGCTAGGTGTAGGCGCCACAGAGGAGTGTACACTTTTCCTAGTTATAGGTAACCAGTTTTATAACGTTTCAACGGTGCTACAAGGAGAAGAGAACCACTTTCCCTCTTCTAGTTAGGCAGATGCCACAAGATGCTTGAGACTCCTTAGCACACGTTTTGTATACACTGTTACAAATATATACATGTGTTTCCACCATATATTTCGCACACAAATTAAATTCTCATTCCTTTTATTCAGGGTTGGTTGTTGTTTATTTCAGGAGACGTCACAGCCGACACGTGTTTCGTCGTTTTGGGGAATGTAACCCCCAACTTTTTCAAGGCTATTCTCCAATCTTTCTTTTGAGGTGATAATTCCAACCCTCAAAGGGGTTCTTGTGGGGATGACGTGAGTATAAGGGAATCTTCATCCATGTATTAACCAGAGTATTGGTTCAATATTTGTCAGCTTTTCGCTGTATTCTTCTAGGGAGGTTTATTCGCCCCTTCTGCTACTTCTATGTTGCAGTGACATAGAAGTAGCAGAAGGGGTGAATTATCACCTCAAAAAATAACAAAAGAAACATTGGAGAATAGCCTTGAAAAAGTCGGGGGTTACATTCCCCAAAATGACGAAACACGTGTCGGCTGTGACGTCTCCTGAAATAAACAACAACCAACCCTGAATAAAAGGAATGAGAATTTATTTTGTGTGCAAAATGTATGGTGGAAACACATGTATATATTTGTAACAGTGTATACAAAATGTGTGCTAAGGAGTCTCAAGCATCTAATGGCAGCACTCCTTCTGTGCCAAACTCTAAACAAGAAACTTTGGGGCACATTACGATCGCGGACGGACTTGCGCCCGTCCGCGAGCCCTGAGTAGGAGGGAACGTCCGCATGGGCTGCGGCGTTCCCTCCTGTGCAAGTAGGATGTGACCGCCACCCTGGCAGTCACATCCTCTATGTTTAACATTGCGGCGGGTGCGGCTTCAAGCTGCACCCGCCGCAATGTTAAAAATGCATAAATTGCATTTGTATGCAGAAAGCGTCAGGCACCATGCAGTGCCTGCCGATTTCTGCATACAAATGCAGGGAGGTACCATAGGTACCCCCCATGTGCACCCCCATCCCCCCTTCACCCAGGGGGCCCGCTACGGCCCCCCGAGATGAAGATCCGTATGCTTTTCCACGGCGGAGAACCCGCCGTGGAAAAGCATTTTTTGACAGCCATCCTAATATGTCTGGCGGTGTCTGAGAGACACCGCCACCATATTAGGGCTTTTGAGCCGCGGTTGTAAGCCAACCGTGGCGGAAATCGGCGGACTGAAACCAGGACCCACCAGCCATCCTAATGTGGCGGTGGGTCTTTGGTGGGTCCGCAGCGGATTTTCCGCATCCTCCGGGTCGGCGGTGGCTTCCGCCGGCCCGGAGGATGCGGAAAATCCTCCATCATAATCGGCCCCTTAGTTTGCTCTGCAGCCAGGTACAATAAACTAACACACTCACCTGAAAACATCGGCATTTACGTACCAGTCCAAGGAGATTTAACCTTCTTTCCAAAACAGCATCCCTGGGCTGAAAGTGTGCAGAGAGATTGCCTTGGTGGCCATGACTTACTAATTTCTGCCTTTTTAAAAAATAAATACAAACAAAGAAACAGACTGCAAGCAGCGATCGTAGAATATATATCGATTTTATCCTTAAAAGAAATGTGTTTCCTTTTCTGATCATAACAAGGCCAGCGGGGACACGTGCTGCTTCTATTTCTGAGTAAAAAACACTGAAAGGTCAAACCCGGGACGTTGGTATTTTATCCTCGCTCCATGGCGGGGAAGCTTGCCTAAGGGAAGGTATGTGAAGTGTGTTATTCCTGCAGAATCCCAGTGGAGCTGAGGGAACATCAAGAGTCTTGCAAAAGGTCAGACTTCAGTTTAGCTGCACGAACCCGATCCCATGCTGGAGGAAGCAGGCTGGAGGTTTGTATTCCTGCAGAATCACCCCAAGGGAAAACCTGTATGGGCAAAGCTGAGGAAGGGGGAAATGACAGCCTGGATGACCTAAAGCCGTTCTGACATGTAGTGACACATGAAAGAGTTGTTGCGGCTTCTCTTTAGAGCTGTAAGAACCAAGCAGAGCTGTTCATGATTTAAGTTCACTCAAAGAAGTTGAGCATTGGGCGCCCACAGTCATGTGTTGCGAGGGGTTCTTAGAAGGGCCACGTGATGCTCTTTACAGATTCAGGGCCTCATTTTTGAAAAGTGACGCATCGCTGCCTGAAAACAGCGATGCGTCACTTTTCGTTGCGCGCTCTTTGCGACATGCTGGATGCGTCATATTTACAGTATGACGCATCTTGTAGCAAGGACTTACAGATACGTCAGTATTTCTGATGTATCTGTAGGCACAAATATGACACATTGCTGGAGTGTGTCACGAAAGTGACGCAACTCCAGCAATGGGTTGTTACACATGGGCAAGTCCCATTTCAAATGTGCCTGCATCAGTCTTACGCCTGCGGTGAGGCAGGCATAAAATATTGACGCATTTACGTCCTAGAATTGAAGTAGTGGAATCTCATAGATTTCACTGCGTCACTTCTACGAGGCTTATTTGCGTCAGAACGCCCACCCTGCATACATTATACCTGGTGCAGGTATAATGTGGCGCAAGGGTTTACATAGTGACGCATCTACCTAGATGCGTCACTTTGTAAATATAACGCAACATAGCGCATTTTTTACCCTGCTGGTGCGTCACAAAAAGTGACGCACCTGCGGTGCAAAAGTGATGCGAGGGCTCGGAAATAAGGCCCTCAGTTCTTGTCATATGAGCTCGGATAGTTTTAGTTCTGCATCGCGGGTGTTATACCACTTTTCATGTGTTATGTGTGTTGTATGGCAAATTAGCTGTATCAGTAAAGGTGTGATGATAATGGTCGCTTCCTGTACAATCCCATCAAGCGACGTTAGCTCCTCGGAATCACACTGTTGGGGTTCTGGATCGAAGTGGTAGAGCTTGACCAGAGCTGTGAGGGCAGGAAAACGGTGTTGGCCCAGTGCTAATCAAACTTAAATGGCTCCCTCTCCAAGTATGTTAGTTTTTAGATCTGCCTTTATCATTTTACGGCTTTGAATCGAGGAACACAAGATAATGAAGAGAATTAATTACCATATATTGCAGTCGAAGCCAGCAGTAGAGTGCCACGAACGCAAAAGATGCAACTAGACCCCTCCTCAGGTACAACCCCTAGATGTTTAAACTGCTCCATCTTCATACCTGTAAAATCACGGTACATTCACGCAGTGGCGGCTGCTAGGAACAAGTAGAGGTAGAGAAGAGGGTGGGAATAAAAAAAAAAGTTGAATAAAAGCTCACTTACCTGAGTATGGCCGCCGCCTCTCCTCCGTCCTCCCACTGTTCCCGGCTCCCGGCGGCACACAGGCTCCCAGACTCCCCTAAGCCACTCACGACGCTGCTGTCACCAGGATGAGGGCAGCATCGTGATTGGTCTGAGTGCCATGGTTCGGTGCTCAGATAGGGACTGGGGGCCTTGTATGTTCTCCACCCGGCTGTGCAATACAGCCGGGTGGAGAAATGCTAATTGTTATGTCTGTTTGGTCCGTGCAGGACAGCTGGCCAAACCGTCATGCGCACTTAAATGCACTAACCACTCCTCCCTCTGCTCATCACATAGCTCAGCCCCACCGCACCCTAACCTGGCTCGTACTAAAAACAAAATGAAATAATGTAATGTTATTAACGTTGTGTTATTATCATTTTATTTTTCCTTTTGCACTCAGTGGGGCAACGCTCTTCCGCCTTAGCGGAGGAGCCGCCGCTGCATTTGCAGGTCATTTCAAGAATAGACTATGGAAATGCACTTTATTTAGGGCTACCGGGGGTTCTCATCTGCAAATTGCAGATGGTCCAGAATGCGGCTGCAAGGCTGATTCTTAACCTGCCTACAGGGCAGCCAATCTCTCCTACCTGAAGTCCCTCCACGGGCTTCCAGGGGACAAATGAATCACATTTAAGGCCCAGACACCTTCTTACAGAGCAGTGCATAAGAGAGGCCCCTCCTATATAAGAGATGGATTCTTGGAGTATGTTCCCATTAGATCACTTCTCTGCAACCACGGCCTGCTGACCCTGTCCAGGTGTCACAAAGCTAGAAGGGGTGGGCGCCCCTTCTCTTACTCAGCAGCAAAACTCTTCAATGACCAATGGGCAGATTTAAGGAATTCTTCCAATGAAGGAATCCTCAGGTCTGGAAAAGCTCCTTTTGTGGTAGAGACTGGTTTATTCCCATCCTATGGGATAATGTCCGTGCTATGGAAAAAGTGAAATAAATAAATAAAAACCTTACCTTTAACCCCTTCGCAGTGGGGGTAATTCCCCTGCTGTGCTGGGGGGGGGGGGGGGGGGGGGCGCACAGCGCTCCCGTGCTCATGACGAGCTCAGCTCGTCATGAGGCACAGCGCTCCGTGCTCATGACGAGCTCAGCTCGTCATGAGGCACAGTGCTTGTGTGCTCATGACGAGCTGAGCTCGTCATGACCACACCCGTTCCCGTGGAACGCTCAGCACAGCAGGGGTATTATCCCCGCGTGTGAGCGTTCCACGGCTCATGACGAGCTCAGCTCGTCATGAGCACCGGAGCACCAGGCCTCATGACGAGCTGGGCTCGTCATGAGCACGGAAAAGGTTAACTGGCCATTCTTTTTCGGTAGTTGGGTGTACGCTCTCTTCCCTGCAGCACTGGGTGGTGGGACTGGTGCCTTTTTGTCTGATCTACTTATATATATTGGTGGCCCAGTTGTAGAGGTTGAGACACCTTCTTCACCATCATGACTATCGCAATCAATCCATCCATCTAGTACAGCGCACTCCATTGTTTTCAGTCTGGAAAGTTCTTTCTCAGGATAACACCTGCATTACATAGATAAATGTAAGTTTATAAGTTGACCTTGGCTTCTCAAAGTCTGGTCAGTCTACCGTCCCTCTTGGAAATGATCCATGTGTGATCGTCTTTCGAAGATCTAATAATTCACGAGAACCTTGTTCTCTGTGACTATGTACAAAGTATTGACCTTGCTCTCAGGCCTGTCTATGCTGTTGGAGTCAGCTGTTTTTGAATTCATTACAAACATCTTGAATACACCTATATAGGAAAACATGGCTCTGACCCTTGGTGAAATTTTTGTCTGATATTGCATGTTAATACACATGTTATAAAGAAATTATATTTATCTTCCTCGTTGTGGGGATAAACATCATCATGGTGCAGACATGTTGAGAAGGGACAGTCTGCAATGGCGTTTTGCCGCAGAGAAACAATTGCATTGGGCAATCTGTTGCGCAATATGTACAAATGATCAATAGATCAACAATTTCCTCACCATGATCTACCCCCCTACATAACTGAAACTGGGCTTTGGGAACCTGTTGTGAGAAACATATGTCAATTGTTTTCTCATGACTAAATATGTATGTTGTGTGTCAGTGCTGTGACCTTATCTGTGGTTTGCCAGTCCCTCCCACTCTGACCCTCCATGGAAGCCTTTGATTCCTGATCAGTCCAGGGGTTCACATGCATCTGCTTCGGGGTTCCCTCCAAGTTACGGATGTGCCTCGCTTGTTATGTGCCGCTATGTCCTGGAACTGCCTCTTAGGGTGAATGTACCACTTTTTCACTTTGTCCACCGCCTTGGATATAATGTGCATTGACTTGCTCGGGAAGTTCTTTCCATGATCCAGATGTTGTGTTGTGAGCAAACTGGAATATCGGGTGGCTCAAAAGACGGTTATGGTGCTTAACAACAACCTCTGCCGCTGCCACAAATTTTGGATCAAGAAATGTACATTTGCGCTTCCTGGTGGGTCCCTGTCGCTGATGTGTCAACCTTGATGCAACAAGTGATTGAATCTGCAGGAGGATGGATGTAGATCCTGTTACCAGAGTCTCTGTGTAGACCCAGGACACAAGATGGCTGCCCCCTTCCCCCACTCGGTTTGTAGGCCTCTAATAATCATTTTTAGTAACATTTGGCTCTACAGCTGCTCTTGTATGCTAAAATGGGCTAAAATGGGCCATTTATAGTCTTATGTGCCAATAGTTCAGCAAAGGCTCTATTGCATTGGACATTAGATATTTATTGCATTTAATATTTGTTGTCACACTGGTTAAAAAACCTCATTTGTGATTTTTATTGGGTACGATATTTCCTGTATGTGGTTGTTTTCCACATCCATTAAATACTCATTGTCCCGTGTGTGCTAAAAACTCATGATTCATCATAGCACTATATCTACCCAGTGGAACTGGTATATATTGTCACTGATTTACCGTAAGGCATGGAATAAAGGTTATGTTTTATGTTTATGTTTTATGCATTGTTATGTTTTGATATTTTTTATGTTTTGTAATGTTTTATGATGTTTTGTTATGCTTAATGTTTTGTTATGTTTTGTGTTATGCTATGGTATGGTATGGTATGTTATGTTAAGTTATGCCCATTTTTAGAGCGCACTATCACCCGGAAGGGTCTCCTAGCGCTGGACAGGTGTGAGTCTAGGCACACCGAGGGCCTAGTGGGACTACTCAAAGAGCCAGGTCTTCAGCTTTTTGTGGAATTCAAGAAGTGAGGAGGGGGCTCTGATGTGCAGTGGCAGGTCGTTCAGTGCCCTGGCGTGAAAGTCAGAAGCAGCTGGGAGCACTCAGTTTTCAAAGTGAAAATACAAACTGCAAAAACATCTTTTGCAAAAACAAAGGCTAAAAATACACAATGACTACATTTCCATCTTGCACACATGTGTCCCTACAAATATGTTGACTAATTTTGAAGAAGGTGGGGATGGAAGTAAGATATGGATCAATACAGAATACATTAAAGAAGAAGGTTGATGGGGACTTGGACAGTGTGACATAACACCTACTTACATTCCTAACTGCATAGCTAACAGGCTGCAGGAGCTTCATACACAGACACTACAGTACAGATAGCCTTTGTGCACAAGGAGGCACCCTCCACAGCCTTCCTATCTCCATGTGAGAGAAAAGCATCTGAGTAGCAGCCTCTTTCTGAGGCAACCGGAAGCAGATGTGCTGGGAGCCATGTCAGAGTCAGGCCACCAAGCAGATGTGTGCTTGATAGAGAGAGGCAAGACAACAACAGGCACACAGACACATGTTGATACTTATGAGACAGGCACTGAAGATCAACATCAAAGAAACAAAGACACAATTCAGTATTTATAAAGTCTGCTCTCACACAGGCAAACCGCAAGATAGCTAAGGGGAATAACGGGCCTGCTTTCGAAAGTTTTGGGCAAGCGATAAGAGACAAATCCCATCTGAGAAAAGTAAATGATGCAGGTAATGTTCCCGATGCAGGTATCTGGGTACTATGTGCAGGCCACTGGCTCAAAGCTATTTAAATATCTCTGAGGGTTAATGAGACAGCCACAGAGATCTCTGTATAATCATGGAAATCACAAACACATCAGATCTCAAGGACATACAGGCACATGCATCAAAGGATTTTGCGATCGCAAACGGTGCAAATCGCAAAAATCGGCCGTTTGCGATCGCAAAATCTGCTTTTGGAATGCATGAAGGGTGAAGGCCCTCGCAATGTGAGAATTCGAAATATTTCATGTTCATATTTATGCAGGCGGTTGCTGGCTGCCATAAGCATTCATGGTCAAAGGCTGCCGGTCGAGTAGTTCTGCTGCCGCTCAAATAGATTTTCTATTTGAGCAGCAGCAAAATCAACTTGAATGGCCGCTCACTCTTGCCCAATGTATGGTGCAGTTCATGCAGTTTTTCAGCGCTGTTCGTGCTGCTACACTGCAGCGTGGGCTGCATATTTTCCGACCATTGGCAGAACTCTGGAGAATCTTGCGGATTTTTTATGTAACTCCGCAGAATTTTGTGGAGCAAAACTACACAAATTCCGCCCACCCATACTTAGAAAGAGTCTGGGAAGAGCAGCTCAAACCTGCTGCCAAAGCCACATAGCATGCTGGAACCTCCCTGCTGAAATGGCCGATGGCTGTAGAATGCAAATGCCAAAGTTCCATCACTGGATATATTCCCAGTTTTATAGTGGAGCAAAATCCTTGATTGTGACCTGGAAGTGCTGATGGGAGGTGAGAACCTGTCACTCAGTTAGGAGACAATAATTATTTATAATACCTGGTGGGTGTGATATGGGAAGGGCAAGATGTTGGTTCCAAGGTCCCTCAAAGATGCTCTGCTGTGACATCCTGCCTCTGTTTACAATGTCCTGATCTTCTCTGTGATATGTCCAGTCAGTGGCCTTACACATTCACTTCACTGTCGTTTGCCCCTCAGGTGGTTTATTGCCTCCACCTTGCAAAGTGCTAGACCCTGCTGAACTCGGGTGCTCTGAAAAAGTAAGTTCTACCACAGCGTGGGGTGACTCGGTCCCTCCACCACACTACAGTACCCACATTTAGACACTGACATGCCAGACCAACTATTTGCTTAATTCAGACACTCTGTTCATCACCATCCCCTTTTCTGAATCGTTTTTGGCCACTGTAGGTGTGGCAGGGCATACTCAGACATGAGTCCCTTTCTCACTGCACCATCAGGATTCAAGCAAGCCGGGCCGAAGACGGCTGAAATGCCAGAAACCGGTCCCCGGTAGCTTGTCTCCTTTCTGGTGAAGAATTGGCTTGGTAGTTTAGTCTGCCCTGTTCCCATGATGCACTGGGCCAGGGGCAGACTGATTTGCATATAGCCAGGTTCTGAGCTGGGATGGTGCAGTGAGATAAATAATGGTGATGGATCAAGCCCTGATCTTTGGACTGGGTAAGAGTGGTCTGCTTAATTCAGACACTCTGTTCATCACCACCCCCTTTTTGAGACCAACTATTGAGGCACAGAAAACTGCTCAACACCACTGTCTCCACAGCTGTCCGGTGACCTCTTACTTTTGCTTGTAATGCACACCCCAACAGAACTCACCGGCCTTCCCCATTGTGTTATGCTTGTTGAGCAGTGTGGAAAAAGGAGGATCCCTGCATAAGACCCTGCCTTGTGTCTCTCCAACCCATATCCCCTCTCCTCTTTTCTGATGAAGATGAACCCTGCCTATGTACTGAGGAATGTGTGCCTCTTCCCCGACCTGGGAGCTCTAAAGTAGGTTCCTTGTGGATTTAAACTTCAGGAAGAACTCTGGAGCCCAGTTCAGAGTAGGCATTTGACCATGACTTAGAAGCTTGTTCTCCCTGTCCCCCCCCCCCCACTCAACACACCTCCCCCGCCTCCATGACAAGGCTGGAGCTAAACGTGTGACACGGAGAAGTGCGAGAGCTGTAGGGAACTTTACCTGAATGCGACTGGTGCAAGAATGAAGAATACACTTTCAGATCTGGGATGGCCCTGGCAGGCAGTGGCAAGGAGTTGACATGTGGCACAAGGACATAGCCCACTGAGATAGGGATTTGTAATTATCTGGACCAGGTCCAAGTTGGTGCAACTAAAGTATGTACATTTTATGTAATCTTAGTTATTCCCTAGTTCATGACATATAGGGGGATGTGTACAAGGAAGTGGCGGAGCGTGTCGTTAGCCTCCTGGGCTTAACGACATGCTCCACCACTTTGGAAATGCAAGGTTGTGGTGCAGCCTTGCGTTTCCCCCTGCGATGGTGCTAAGTTTCACAACTTAGCGCCAACACAGGCACCCTTGCACCAGGGTGCAAGGGTGTCTGTGTGCAGGAGAGGATTGGTTATGTGTGGGAAGGTGTCACTTCTTGCATATAAACAACCCTAAAATGCCATTCTGTAACTTTCATGTGTGCTGCTTCATGCAGCACACATTTTGGTTACAAAATGGCATTTTTTTAAAAGGTTTGTTTATGTACAGGAAAGGACACCTTTCTGTACATTCACAAACCATGGCATTTTGCTTTTTCCATGTGTGCTCCACAAGGCAGCACACATGGAAAAAGCAAAAATGAGGAGAAATAATTAATTTCTGCTCGTTTCGCCGACTTAAGACCAGGATTTTCCTGGTCTTAATTTTGGCTCTGCCTCCTATGTGTGCCACCCTTGTACATAGGGGGGAGTGTCAAATACAATGGGTGTTGAAGTGGAACGCCCACAGCAACACCCACTGAACGCCCCTTTCACCCTAACCGTAGCCTTATGTACAAGGCACCACAACGTCTGTAAAAGTGACATTGTGATGGCGATAGGGGCTTGTACATATGCCCCATAATAGGTGAAAAGAATGGGAATTTGTTTGCACTTCGAGAGAATACTTTCATTACTCCTTCACTGTGCCAAAAAGGACTATGGTGCACTGTGGGTTGGTTAGTTAAAGGTCTAGTAGTGGCTAAATAGGGATTTCAACAGAAGAGCTGGCCTTAGTGCCTAAACATGTCTGTTTTCCTGAGGATAAACATTGATTTATTTGCTCATTTCAGATTGAGACTGTGATTAAACCCTGAGTCCAAGAGATTGGAACTCCCCAGTCAGTGAAAAATCCACACTACATGCCTGGTATCTGTAAAGAAACTTCTGTGTGCCTGCATGTGTTTGGAAGGAGTGGTCGTGGTACCCACTGAGGCTGTGATGCTGGAGAGTTATCCTGTATTTTAGATACTGTATACAGCTCATCCTGAGGGAGGAGAGGCTAATACATTATTTTATTTGCTAGAAAAGGTATGTCCAAGATGGTGTTTTTGGGAATACGATGAAGGTGCGCGTGCAGATAAATCTATTGCAACTTTTAATTCTCATTCTAATCAAGATATCTTATGATCCTGTCTTCATGGTGGGAGAGGCGTGGAGGAGGCTGCTGCAGCTGGGGCGAGATAGAACAGAGATACATCTAGGTACCCCCTAGGTTGCAGAGCCTGGACAATATGAGGGTGGGGATTATGGCTCTATTGGATATTAAATTTGGTGCATCTGCATGGCGCTCGGCAGCCTTTTGGATAGATGTACCTTCTGAAAATACAAAACACATGCATCAATCCGTACAACTTTAAGACATCTAGAATGGATGACTTTCATACCAGAAGACTTTATAGAACCTCTTGCCCACTGAGTGCACACTTATTGGACTCAGACTTGTGCAGGAACTGCCCATCCAATGGAATGTGTGCATTTTGGATCTAAATCTGTGCTGAACCTGCTCGCCCAATAGAATGAAGTCACACTGGATCCAAACCTGGTTAAAAGCTGCGTTCCCAGTGTAACGCCTGCACACTGGATCCAAGCCTCTGTAGATGGTGCTTGCCCAGATAAATGAGCAAGTCTGGAACCCATGCAGGAGTTGTTCACCCAAGGGAATGTACACGTAAAGGATCCAATCCTCTTCAGATGCAGGGTGACCATTGGAATTTGCTTGATGGGATGCTGAATTCAGTAAAAGCCGCTCGCAACAGCTTGTGTGCATAAAGGAATCAAACCTCTACAGCTGCTGCTTGTCCAATGAAATGCACGAGTTTGGGATTTAAACCTGGGCAGAAGCTTCTCGCCCAATGGAATGAGCGTGTATAGGATCCAAACCTCTACAGATGCTGCTTGTCCAATGCAATGACTGTGTTTGGGATCCAAACCTGTGCAGAAGCTTCTCGGCCAATGGAATGAGCACGTATAGGATCCAGACCTCTACAGCTGCTGGTTGTCCAATGGAATGACTGTGTTTGGGATCCAACCTGGGCAGAAGCTTCTCGCCCAATGGAATGAGCACGTATAGGATCCAGAACTCTACAGCTGCTGCTTGTCCAATGCAATGCACGAGTTTGGGATCCAAACCTGTGCAGAAGCTGCTCGGCCAATGGAATGAGCACGTATAGGATCCAGAACTCTACAGCTGCTGCTTGTCCAATGCAATGACTGTGTCTGGGATCCTAACCTGTGCAGTAGCTTCTCGTCCAATGGAATGAGCATGTATGGGATGTAAGCTTCTGCAAATGCTGGTTTTCCAATAAGAAGTTTATGTTTGGGATGCACACCAGACCAGAAGTTGGTTGCCCAATTGAATGCATGTATTTTAAATCAAAGTCCGTGCAGCTGCTTACTGACTTGAATGTGAACATTTGGTGTCACAGATTTGTAAAGATGGGAGAAAATCTAATTGAAATAACACATTTTGGAGCTGAATCCAAAAAGGAAGCTTCTCATGTAACTGAATGTGCACTTTCTGAGCTTCAGACCACCACAGAAGCTGCTCTCCTATTCCAAGCATTGAACCTAGAGCCTGAAGCCAGACCCACAGCTTCCAGCTCTGTCACATAAGCGCGCTGAGGGCCTGCAACCCAAGCAGAAGCTTCTCGCCCTATCAAATTGAGAGCTTGCTTGGGACCTGATGCAACAGAAGTTCCTCACCGAATCACATTTCTGCTGTGTGGGATCTTCTTTCAAGCGGAATGTTTTCCATTTGTGCTTGAGCGGTTTGAGGGATTTAATTGACGCGGCTCCGGTGGTAAGTCTTTCCAGATGTGAGTTTCTGGAGCAGCCAAGGATCTGTCCCTGTAGTCATCACATTCAAAAGCTGCTGTCTTGACCTTAAGTAGTGCTTCTAATACAGAGATTTGGGTGTCTATGTGAATCCCTTTCTGCATCTATGTAGGTTTCTTCTTTATTCATGTCCTTGGGTGTTTAGTGTCCGCGGTCATGTCGCTGAAGGCCACAGTAGTCTAGGCTTGGGCGCACCGGGGTACTGCACCAACAGAATCCTTTTAGCGTAGATTTGTCGCTGTGTGGTTCTGATGTGTTTGGTCTTTTTCCAGATTTTTCATATGGCACACACAACTGCCACAATGACAGCAATTTATGATTTTAAGTGATTTATTAGGGCATCTGTTTCAAGATTTGAGCACGTTGTGTAAGTGTGCCAATAATGTTGATGAGAGATCAGTTAAGTCGAGTTACTGAAAATTATTCACAAAAAGATTTTAAAAAATATACAACGCAAAATGTCTGGGCACTTGCATAGCGCTTAATGTGGTCACTTCATCTCTAAAGCGCTACGGGCAGCAGATGATAAAGGGAAAAGACAGAGAGAAAGAAGGGAGGGGGTGGGAGATAGTTTGATTCAATCCAACTATTTTTTTAATCAATTTAGGAAGGATGAAAGGCTGGCTGAGCCTAAATTCCGAGCTTGCCCATCCATTGCACCATTAGGGACGAGGGGGCAGAGGCAGAGTGCAGGGCGGTGTATTTGTTGAGAGCCACAAACCGGTTTAAACCGAGCCCATCTCTCCCAGCGCCATGATACTCTGCGTTTATAAATAGAGCACGAGGAGCCTTTACAGCAATCCTGGTAAGAATTCCCTCTCCCCAAACAGCCGACTCATTCTCTCCTGTGACCTGTAGAAAACGCTGCTAATTTAATTTCATTACCAAGAGTGCCTCCGCTTGTGGCGCCTGACGTCAGAAGCCTGTGAACTCTCAGGCGGAATCCAGCACTAGGTCTTGCTGAGCAGCCACCGTTGTGATTATCCATAAATAAGGCTCCCGGTTTTATGGTATTTATTTTTTTACCATTTCTGTCTGTATTTATCCATATTTATTTTTTGCTAATTTTATCTGTATTTATCCATATTTATTTTGGGTTTTGTGGAAGAATTAATCTGAAAGGAGTATCAGCCTGATTCATCAACGGGCCGTTTTGCGAGCCCCTAATAGCGAATCATAGCGATTCGCTATTAAGGACTCGCAAAACGGTAATCATGTAGGAATCGCATAATAAAATACGATTCCTACTGATTCCTTATTTGCGATTAGCAAATTGCTAATCGCAAATAAGGAATAACTCGCCATTCATTCCTATGGGCCAAAAGGCCCATAGGAATGAATGGGGAGTATTCCTTATTTGCGATTAGCAATTAGCTAATCGCAAATAAGATTGCGATTTGAAGGGTGCCAGGGGTGTCCACAGGACACCCTGTAGCACCCCTCAAATGAAATTTCACACAGGTGTTGCACAGACACATGTCCAAATGTGTAACATGCAACTCAGAAAAATGCATTTAAATGCATTTTTCTGAGTTTTCGCAATTTACCGCGAGGTCTGACCTCGCGGTAAATTGCGGCAAGAAATTGCGAATTCGCAAATTGAAATTGGATGTTGAATTGCATTTAAGGAATCTCTAATAGAGATTCCTTAAATGTAATTTCTCGCACATTTGCGACATCGCAATTAGAGATTTTTGCATTTGGGATGCTGAATCCCAAATGCAAAAATCGCTCTCGCAAAGGGCCGGATTCTCAGAATCCGGCCCCTTGCGAGCGCAATTTAGGTTCATGAATCGGGCGGTATATTTCCACAATTATTTTAACCAATAAATATGCGCTCATGCATGAATGTCTGCCAGGTTTCAGTGCTGTGAACACCCACAGTAGATAAATCAGTGCATATGAAAATATGCAAATTTCTTTATCAACCTTGTGCATATCTACTGCTGTTAATGCCTCTTTACTAAAATTCTTTTCTTTTTTTAACCCCCTTATCTATCAATCCACACATCTATAGGCCTGACATTGATTGACAGACAGTATTTATATTTACTCAAAAAGCAACCCAATTTCCGTTTTTATCCACATTTAAAAATAAATACAGCCAATAAAATGAATGTTTTCTGTCTGTATTTATCTGTATAAATCAGTAAAAACGGAAGCCAGGGAGCCTTATCCATAAATTAGCCAGACAGCGCAACCTTGTGTCAGACTGTCCCAAGCTCCGGTTTTGACAGTTACGTGCCAGTGCCGAGCACCGGAAACCACCGGCTCAAATTAAGCTGTGCTGTGCAGCCTCCATGCTTTTTGACAACCGGGGCTGCAGTATTTGTCTAGAATCTAAGGGTTCCCCCAGCCCCATCACAAGGTTTACTCTAGCAGCTCTATCCTTGTGAACTCATAGGTCTGGCCTTGGGATTTCGAGCACTCTCCCCTTAGCTGGGAGCTCTCGGGGATTATCCCTCCCTTAGTGTCACATTCAGTGTTATCTTAAAGATTTTTGGGACCCTGGGCAAGACATATTTTGGGGCACCTGTTTGTACTTTTACAGTCAATTTTCTGCTAATTGAAGCCCTCATCATGTGAAACAAGCTTTAAAAAAAAGTGTTTACATAGTTGAACTACGTCTTTCCAGGGCCCCTAAAAATCCATAAAAGGCCACTGGGCAAAGAAAGACAGACTCAGATGTAGAGGTAGGCAGAGTGGAGAGAGGTTGAGATTTGGAAATAGATAGAGGTGTGCTAGTTAGAGAGACCGCTTATTTTCTCAGGGGCCCCTTGGAAGGTGGGGGCCCTGGGTAATTGCACACAGTTTCCCCATGCATGACCTCTCAGGGTCTCGCAGATGCTACAAGGATTAATTTTATTTCTCTTCTTGAGAATTCGCAGATCCTGGCCCCACTCATGAAAATGGTTGCTGTACCCCCTCCCCCCTTCCTGGGAGGGCTCATGGTCTACCAACGTGTAAAAACATGGGGGCATACTCTCAAGGACTTATCGGCAAGTTAGCAGTACTTTATCGCAGCCAAAGTGGCGATAGATTTACTGCCCTATTCACAAGCTGGTGCTAACAGCCGATATCGCCAGTTTTCCTGTGATAGCGGTTGCAAAAAACATTGCCACGGTTGACACCTAACGCTAATGAGATGCAGAGTAGGCGTTCCAGTGCAAAAAGCAGCGACAACACTACTTCGCAACATTCTCAACGAACAGCCAGATCGGCGATAAGATAAAAAAACATGCAATAAGGCGCATTAGCAGCAGGGAATTAACACCTGCTCTTTCCTGGTATTAAGTCGGATGACAACCTGCACCAGAAGTGGGAGCCCAGCCCACAGCCACACCAGAAGAACAACAGATGCCATGGAGCTACTGATCATGATGCTTGGACACCCAAGAGGGCCACAACACCCACTGCCAACCCCCAGGACCCCCCACCCCCGGGCGCCCCCACCGAACAAAGACATTTTACATCAATTTTACGAAATCATGAACAAAACAATTCGCCTGATGTCGCACAATTACAACAATTAACATTCATGTGTGGTCAGAAAAAGGAGAATCATTCATTCATCTTTGAATATCCAAACTAATTATTATATTCAAATTAAACTGAAAACAACTATTTGTAAGAGTGATGGCGGGTCTTCTCTGGGCAATCTGTAAGTCACAGCCTGCAAGACAAAATTCAAGATAAGAAGGTGTGTCATGCACTCATCAAAGGACAGAGAGAGAGAGAGAGAGTGAGAGAGAGAGAGAAATAAAGGGAGAGAGAGTGAAATGAAGAGAGGGAGGCAGAGAAAGAGAGAGAAGGGGAGAGAGAGAAAGAGGGAAAAAGAGAGTGAGGGAGAGAGGGAGACAGTGAAAGGAAGAGAGGGAGATAGAGAGAGAGAAAGAGAGAGCGAAAGAGAGAGAAAGAGAGAGAAAGAGAGGGAGAGAGACAGTGAAAGGAAGAGAGAGAGAGAAAAAGAGAGAGCGAGAGAGAGAAAGAGAGAGAAAGAGAAAGAAAGAGAGAGAGAGAAAGAGAGGGAGAGACAGTGAAAGGAAGTGAGGGAGAGAGAGTGCCGACACTGCAGTACCAGGCCTCACTGCTCACCTGCTGCCACTGGTGTTTCTCCAACCACGTGCCGGTATACACTGCTGTCCACCAGGTCCCTTATCTGAAACAGAGCCCAGATTTACGAATGGCAGAGTTTATATCATTGCAAACGCTATCATCGCTTGCCCGCCCCTGCGCACACAGGCTGCTGCACCCCAGCCCCTCCCACCGCCCAGCGGTGATTGCCTGCCCCTGCGCACCCATGCCTCACTTCTCACCTTCCGCTACCGGCGTGTCTCCAAGAGGGCCCACCACGGGCCGGTGCAAGCTCCAAGCCTAGGGCTTAAGACCTTGGCAGTCTCCACATCATGCAGCCCTGCACCGCGGGCCACCAGGTCACACACGTGATTCTGGGTCTTGATTTCCCAATGACAGAGATCATATCAGTGCACATGGTATCATCGCAGGCTGCCCTGCCGCTCAGCTCTTTAGGTGCCACTAATTGTGAACCGCGAGGCAACGCCACATGGAGATAGGCCCGCGCTGCCCGCTGGCTCAGGCCTACACTGAGGTCCAGCAGGGCTCACACAAATCCTCACAAGTCCGGACCGCCAGGACGTCGCATCATCGCAGACTGCACACCCGCTCATCACTTAAGGTGCCTCTACCTCAGTGCACCAAAAGTCACCGTCCCGTGGCGGTAGGCCTGTTCGGGCTGCAGTTTGTCCGGTGCCACCAACTCTGTGCAATGCAAGTCATGGATCCTTTCTGATTGAGTCTCGTGATATGCCAGGCAGACGTAGCCATGTCACTTCCGGCAGTGGAGAAGAACTGGGACACGTAGCGTTGTTCCCCCCCTTCATACGTAAGCAGAGTGGGCTGGGCCAGCGTACGCCAGGCCAGCTTAGGGGTGTGGTTGATTTCTGTGCTGGACAGGAAACCAACTGATGCATGTGTCTCCGATGCAGTGTCGGTGCCACAGGGCCAGCAATCAACAATATTGCAATGTTGCATGCACCGGGAGGGTGGCTGTGCACAAAGGCATTGTACAAGGAGCTCAAGGCCACTCGGGCTCTTGGCTCATACATGCCAACTGTTGTGTGTGTATCGCTATTGGTGCACCATAAGCCTAAGGCCTAGCCTCAATTGCAGTGCGAAAGAAACATCACATTTCCAGAATGCAAGTAGTAGTCAGACTAACATTAGGGATGTAAGCTCTTTTGTCTCAATACATAAGGCGGAAGGACATTGCTGCTCCATCCTTGGTCTTGCATACGGCAGGCACCCCCTGAGAGAGATACCATAGCAGATGATGACGACTCCCACACTACGCACTGCGCTAATAAAAGACCACCTTATCCACACCCCGCAGTTTCACAGTGTGTTCCATGTATGTTGACATATTGGTGAAGTTTACATATGGACTGCATGACAATGTACATTGTGGCTGTTTGTAAGGAGATGCCTTTTTAATGTGGGATAGTGGATATTTGTACTACATCATGGATGTGAGGTTGTACTCGTACATTGTCATCTCACTGTTTTCTTTCTCTGCTTTTATGGTGCCTTTTCCTGCATGACGCGTGGAAATTGAAGGCATTTCGATGGTTATCGCTGATTTTTGTATCCAGGATTGGGACATCGCCACTTTTTTCACGTTCGTGTTTCGCATTTTTTAGGTGTTGCATTCATTTTAATGCAGTCATTTGACGCGTTATCGTGAGACTATCGCATGGTACGGCCGTGTTGAGAATACAACTTTAACACTGTGCTATTTTCCCACGATAAACTGCGATGTGAAGAGTTGCGTTAAGCTAATTTTGTGATAATTATCACACGTTCTTGTGAATATCCCCCTCAGGGTATTATCGTAAGACTTAGGGTTGGCTGTGCTTTCCTCATGTGTCATGTTGGTTTCTAATCTAGGTTTGACACTCAGATGCAGGATTTTCTCCTCTACCTACATGCATGGTGTCTCAGAGGTAGCAGTGCTGTTCTTATATGTTGTGCTGATAGGTTCTAGATCTGACCCTTATATTGTGAATTCTTTGCCACAATTTCACTCCTGGGAACTCTCGGTTCCTGGCCCTCAGTCTTAAGGTGAACTTGGTCAGGTTGGTGCCTAGTCTAGGGTGGATCCCATCCTGAGGTTACTTCTGTGCAGTGTTCGGAATAGGAGTGGAGGAGGCACAGGATATAAGGAGTGGTGGAAAAAGGACACTGATGCTCACTTAATTCAATCACTTGTATAGTGCTTAATACTGGTATTATTCTCCTTCATGGCACTTTAGTGAGAATGATAGGAAATGAGGGTGGTATGGGGAAGGGCGTAGCACTGGGGAAACAGTAAAAAGAAAGTATTGCCAGGTGCTGAGAGACAACAGTTGTTTAATTTGGAAGGATGCTACCTCCACTTCTCAACATGAGTGCAATACTGTCAAGAGGTTAACATTCACAGCAGGTTACAACACTTTTAATGGAAGAGTGCGGCCACTTCTCAGTAACAAAGCTGCACTCTGGTTTTCTGAGTACTTGCACTTCCACATTTAATTTCTAAGAATCAAATTCCATTCTCAACCTCCCCAATAATTGTTTTCTCTCAAAGAGTTAGCCTATCCTTTAAATGTTTAAGGTGGCCTGTTTTTCACACCTATACACACCTATTACCTCTGTGCGACGTCTGCTTCCAGTTACTGTTAAAACAAGCAGGGATACCAGGGTTCAATTCCCGACGCGGCAGGGTGGTGGACCAGGGTCAGTGGACTCGATAATTCTCGCCTCAGTGCCTACTCTAACCTGGGAACACACTCGGTAACTCTGGGCATTAGCTTGCCTTATCTCTACAACGGCCCCCCACAGACGCCGGGGATGCCTGGTTTCACCTTGGAGATACACAGAAGGGACCATCTCACAGGGAAAGCCAGGACGGGTTCCCCAGTGGTCTTCAGCGCCAGGACACCCCGAGATGGGGTAACAGTGCGCTTTACAAGTATCATCATTACATTACATTACATACATTCGATAAGTCTGGATTTAATGTGCTAATGCATGCAAACACAGACATCACAAATATTGTTATATGTTTTGCTTGCACAATTGATGTTTATGAAACTAATTCCAGTCATATTGGCTCTGCCAGTGCTGGGAAACAAGAACTGCCTTCTGTATAAAATGCATTTCGGGGATAGAGAAGGGAATGTGACTAGCAGTGTGAAGATTGAGTGCTCTTATCAGACTTAAAATAGTTCCAACATGCACTCCAATGCAAGCATTTTCTAGAAGGTAGGAGCAAACAGTTAATAGTATGATCTGCAAGTGCATTAGTCCTCTGGCAGGAACTAAAGCTCACTTTATGTTGAAGAACTAGAAACAATAGGTAGAGTAGACAGCTGGCTGTCAAGCCGGACCTAAAAAGTGGGCAAAATGTCAACAAACTTTTGCACTGTCTGCTTTGTGAAGCTTCTGGATTGTTCATGAGAGGGGAGCTCATGTTTCTGGGCAGCCAGTGCTATCCTTAGAGCCTCATTTACGAGGCCCCTAGTGGCACTGTTGCACTGCCGGATAGACACTTTTTTGACGCTACGGTGGCACAAAGTCCTCAGCATATTTGGAAGGCCACGCAAAAACACTTTTCGTGGCCTTTCATGGCCTTGTAAATATGAGCCCTATTACACAGAACACTGTGTTAAAGGGGCGTTCATGGGTGCTGCTGTGGATGTTCCCACGCCACAACCATGGAATCTGAAGCATTCCCAGATTTACGAGGAATCGTATACCCGGGAATGCAAAGAAATCTAGCGCCACCCCATGGGTGGCGTTAGGGAGATGCATTGATGAGAAATATCCCTATTTCTTCTCTTTTTTTTCTTTCTATGTGTGCTGCATTCTGCAGCACACACAGAAAGGGGAAAACACCTCTTGCGACTTTTTGTGCAGGAAGGTGCCGCCTCCTTCACGAAAACAATCACCCCTACAAACCAGACACCCTTCCACCATGGCGCAAGGGTGCCTGCGTTGGTGCATGGCATCCCATTGTGCGCCAGCGCAGGGGAAAAGGAAAGGAATGGGCTGTAAATTCAGATACAGCACAGTCCTGCCCTTTTCTTTCAAAGCAGGGCAGCGCAGCAAGATTCCTTGTGGCGCTGTCCTGCGCCAAAACCTCATAAATGAGGCCCTTAGTAGGGTTTGTGCTCACCTGGACCTTCTATGGAAATGAATTGCACTGAGGAGACAATTTGAAGGGTTGCATTAGGACAATGGTGATTTAATTTGCATTCCAAATTATTGCAGGATGCTGGCCAGACCCAACATTCTACAGTGATTTGACCCCAGGCCAATGCCCTTTGCTTTGGGGTAGAGGTGGGTAAGCCAACAAATTAACAGGGAGAGCCACCGGCTAGCCAAGGGCCTGGCTGGGCTCTAAGAGCCGGTACATGAGTCCAGCCCTGAAAATGTTTGGTGTGTAAATCGTGCAACAAACATTATCTAAAAATATGATAAAGTCTCCACAAAATTCAAAAAAGTGTATTTCATCAACCTGCAAAAGCAGTTCACCTTAGTACATCAGATTATATCACTAGATTGAGAAGCATTCATTGGAAGGGAGCATGAATTTACATCAAATCATGTCACTTCCCTCTGCACTGATGACAATACCTAGTGAACTAAGAAAGCAAGTCGTTTTCATGTGGCTTAATTAGTGCTCTAGAATCTTGTCAAACATGGAACAACATTATAATCTAATATATCAGGCACAAGAGAGGTTTCTGTACAGAGCACATCCTGAATTCATGAATGTGCAGGAGCTCTCTTATGCGATAATGAAGAAAAAGGAGGCATGGTGAAATAAAATATTTGCAGAGGGTCACACACTTTGATGAAGTGGAGAAACCTCGATTGATGCCAGGTTTTCTAGTTTTACTTTGTGTATTTCAGCCACTAGATGGGCATCTCTTTGTCTGCCTGTTTCTTATGGCATGTGGTTAGAGTGTGGATGGCAGGCAGAATTAACCTGAAAATTGGACTCACTTTGAGCTCGGGGTCCACGAGGAACTCGAGCTGAGCCAGGCATCTGCCTCGAGCCCTTAGTGGTTCATCTAACTCAACTTCAGGCCTCATCTTACTGTATCTGGCCAGTGATTTCATGTACTCATGTGCTATAAGGAAGCAGGTGTGTCCATCCAAGGTCCAGGAGGGTGGTTCCTTACCAGATTATCAGGATAATCACAGACTAAGTAAATTGGTTCTATTTAGATTCACTATATGTAAATATGCATTTTGTGGACATCTTGACAGCCTGGCATTGATTGGTCCAATCTGGTTCTGTCATGTGCACCAAGGCTCTAAAGTAAAAAAATACTAAGGAAAGCAAGGGGTCCACATAAAGTTTCACATAACTATCAGGCAGTGTTTACAAATGTCTAATGACTTATGTGGGACTATCACATAAGCAAAGGTGAGAAGTAATTTGCTACTGCTCCTGTTGAATCCTGGGTAAATCACTGTAGGGAAAGAGAGAGGTGTAAGCATGGTGCTCACAGAGCCTGAACTGTTTGTGTCTATTTCAGATGCTGACCTTGCAGCTTGTCGAGCATCCCGCCACGCCATGGACCTTCTTTTGCTGGTGGACATCTCGGGCAGTATCACCACGGTGGAGCTGAGCCACACACGTGACCTTGTGCAGCGTTTGGCAGGTGGCTTCGATGTAGGACCAGACCGGGTTCAAGTAAGCCTGGTGCTGGTCAGTGACTGGCCGTCCTTGGTGGTCACCTTCTTGGAGCCCCCATCCAGGATGCAGCAGGTTCTGGGAGCGCTGGAGTATGGGTCTGGAGACACTAACTCTGGACGGGCCTTGGATTACACTCGCGAGCATGTTTTTGTGCCTGAAACTGGCTCCAGGAATAATGTCTCCAAGGTGGTTCTGTGGATTACCGATGGTCTCTCCACGGATGATGTGGTTGCACCATCCAAGCGCCTGAAGGAGGCAGGGGTGAAGATCCTAGTGGTATCCACTGGAAGGAGGAGCATGGGTCTGCATGCAGTGGCCAGCGAGCGAGCCGACGACACACTCTTCTTTGTGGGGACGGACAGCTTACCATCTGTGGCCGGACTCCTCTGTCGAGCCATCATAGGTAAGAAACATGCTGGAGAGCCTGGCTGGTCATGTAAGAGTCAGGACTGGTCAAATCTGACTATTTTACCACAGAAGGGGTGTAATTTGTCATTTGGGACATTTGGGGACTGGTATAGGAGCGCTGGCGATGGAGGATGCTGTGGAAGCTCTGGTTCTGAGGGAAGGTGTAGGAGTTCTGGCGATGATGGATTGTGTAGCAGTGCTGGCTCTAAGGCATGGTGTACGGGCACTGGTTGTGAAGGATGGCATAGGAATGATGGTTCTCAGATATTGCGTTAGAGCACTGGCTCCGGAGCATGGTGTGGAAGTGTTTGCTGTGAAGGGTGGTGTAGAAGTTGTAGATTTGAGGGATAGTGTGGGAGTACAGGCTATGAAGGGTGGTGTAGAAGTTGTAGACCTGAGGGATGGTGTGGGAGCGCTGGCTGTGAAGAGTGGTGTAGAAGCTGTAGATCTGAGGGATGGTGTGGGAGCACAGGCTGTGAAGAGTGGTGTAGAAGTTGTAGATCTGAGGGATGGTGTGGGAGCACTGGCTGTGAAGAGAGATGTAGAAGCAGTAGATCTGAGGGATGGTGTGGGAGCGCTGGCTGTGAAGAGTGGTGTAGAAGCTGTAGATCTAAGGGATGGTGTGGGAGCACAGGCTGTGAAGAGTGATGTAGAAGCTGTAGATCTGAGGGATGGTGTGGGAGCACAGGCTGTGAAGAGTGGTGTAGAAGCTGTAGATCTGAGGGATGGTGTGGGAGCACAGGCTGTGAAGAGTGGTGTAGAAGTTGTAGATCTGAGGGATGGTGTGGGAGCACTGGCTGTGAAGAGAGATGTAGAGGCAGTAGATCTGAGGGATGGTGTGGGAGCGCTGGCTGTGAAGAGTGGTGTAGAAGCTGTAGATCTGAGGGATGGTAAGGGAGCGCTGGCTGTGAAGAGTGGTGTAGAAGCTGTAGATCTAAGGGATGCTGTGGGAGTGCTGGCTGTGAAGAGTGGTGTAGAAGCTGTAGATCTAAGGGATGGTGTGGGAGCGCAGGCTGTGAAGAGTGGTGTAGAAGCTGTAGATCTGAGGGATGGTGTGGGAGTGCTGGTTGTGAAGAGTGGTGTAGAAGCTGTAGATCTGAGGGATGGTGTGGGAGCGCTGGCTGTGAAGAGTGGTGTAGAAGCTGTAGATCTAAGGGATGGTGTGGGAGCGCAGGCTGTGAAGAGTGGTGTAGAAGCTGTAGATCTAAGGGATGGTGTGGGAGCACAGGCTGTGAAGAGTGGTGTAGAAGCTGTAGATCTAAGGGATGCTGTGGGAGCGCAGGCTGTGAAGAGTGGTGTAGAAGCTGTAGATCTATGGGATGGTGTGGGAGCGCAGGCTGTGAAGAGTGGTGTAAAAGCTGTAGATCTAAGGGATGGTGTGGGAGCACAGGCTGTGAAGAGTGGTGTAGAAGCTGTAGATCTGAGGGATGGTGTGGGAGCGCTGGCAGTGAAGAGTGGTGTAGAAGCTGTAGATTTAAGGGATGGTGTGGGAGCACAGGCTGTGAAGAGTGGTGTAGAAGCTGTAGATCTGAGGGATGGTGTGGGAGTGCTGGCTATGAAGAGTTTGTAGAAGCTGTAGATCTAAGGGATGGTGTGGGAGTGTTTGCTATGAAGGGCGTGTGGAAGCTGTAGATCTGAGGGATGGTGTGGGAGCATTCGCTGTGAAGAGTGGTGTAGAAGCTGTAGATCTAAGGGATGGTGTGGGAGTGTTTGCTATGAAGGGCGTGTGGAAGCTGTAGATCTGAGGGATGGTGTGGGAGCATTCGCTGTGAAGAGTGGTGTAGAAGCTGTAGATCTGAGGGATGGTGTGGGAGCGCTGGCTGTGAAGAGTGGTGTAGAAGCTGTAGATCTGTTGGATGGTGTGGGAGTGCTGGCTGTGAAGAGTTTGTAGAAGCTGTAGATCTGAGGGATGGTGTGGGAGCGCTGGCTGTGAAGAGTGGTGTAGAAGCTGTCGACCTGAGGGATAGTGTGGGAGTGCTGGCTATGAAGGGTGGTGTAGAAGTTGTGGACCTGAGGGATGGTGTGGGAGTGCGGGCTATGAAGGGTGGTGTAGGAGCTGTAGATCTGAGGGATGATGTGGGAGCGGTAGCTGTGAAGAGTGGTGTAGAAGCTGTAGATCTGAGGGATGGTGTGGGAGCGCTGGCTGTGAAAGATGGTGTAGAAGCTGTAGATCTGAGGGATAGTGTGGGAGCGCTGGCTGTGAAGAGTTTGTAGAAGCTGTAGACCTGAGGGATGGTGTGGGAGTGCTGGCTATGAAGGGTGGTGTAGGAGTTGTAGACCTGAGGGATGGTGTGGGAGCGCTCGCTATGAAGGGTGGTGTAGAAGCTGTAGACCTGAGGGATGGTGTGGGAGTGTGGGCTATGAGGAGTGGTGTAGAAGTTGTAGACCTGAAGGATGGTGTGGGAGTGCTGGCTGTGAAGAGTTTGTAGAAGCTGTAGATCTGAGAGATGTTGTGGGAGCGCTGGTTGTGAAGAGTTTGTAGAAGCTGTAGATCTGAGGGATGGTGTGGGAGCGCTGGCTGTGAAGGATGGTGTAGGAGCTGTAGATCTGAGCGATGGCGTGGGAGCGGTGGCTGTGAAGAGTGGTCTAGAACCTGTAGATCAGAGGGATGGTGTGGGAGCGCTGGCTGTGAAGAGTGGTGTAGAACCTGTAGATCTGATGGATGGTGTGGGAGCGCTGGCTGTGAAGAGTGGTCTAGAACCTGTAGATCTGAGGGATGGTGTGGGAGTGTGGGCTATGAAGGGGGGTGTAGAAGTTGTAGACTTGAGGGATGATGTGTGAGTGCGGGCTATCAAGGGTGGTGTGAAAGCTGTAGACCTGAGGGATGGTGAGGGAGCGCTGGCTGTGAAGAGTGGTGTAGGAGCTGTAGATCTGAGAGATGATGTGGGAGCGGTAGCTGTGAAGAGTTTGTAAAAGCTGTAGATCTAAGGGATAGTGTGGGAGTAGGCGTTGTTAAGAGTGGTGTAGAAGCTGTAGACCTAAGGGATGGTGTGGGAGCATTCGCTGTGAAGAGTGGTGTAGGAGCTGTAGATCTGAGGGATGGTGTGGGAGCGCTAGCTGTGATGAGTGGTGTAGAACCTGTAGATCTGAGGGATGGTGAGGGAGCGCTGGCTGTGAAGAGTGGTGTAAAAGCTGTAGATCTGAGGGATGGTGTGGGAGTGCTGGCTATGAAGAGTGGTGTAGAAGCTGTAGATCTGAGGGATGGTGAGGGAGCACAGGCTGTGAAGAGTGGTGTAGAAGCTGTAGATCTAAGGGATGGTGTGGGAGCGCTGGCTGTGAAGAGTTTGTAAAAGCTGTAGATCTAAGGGATGGTGTGGGAGTGCTGGCTGTGAAGAGTGGTGTAGAAGCTGTAGATCTGTTGGATGTTGTCGGAGCGCTGGCTGTGAAGAGTGGTGTAGAAGCTGTAGATCTGTTGGATGGTGTGGGAGTGCTGGCTGTGAAGAGTGGTGTAGAAGCTGTAGATCTGAGGGATGGTGTGGGAGCGCTGGCTGTGAAGGATGGTGTAGAAGCTGTAGATCTGAGGGATGGTGTGGGAGTGCTGGTTGTGAAGAGTGGTGTGGAAGCTGTAGATCTGAGGGATGGTGTGGGAGTGCGGATGTGAAGAGTGGTGTAGGAGCTGTAGATCTGAGGGAGGGTGTGGGAGCGCAGGCTGTGAAGGATGGTGTAGGAGCTGTAGATCTGAGGGATGGTGTGGGAGCGCTGACTGTGAAGGATGGTGTAGAAGCTGTAGATCTGAGGGATGGTGTGGGAGCGCTGGCTGTGAAGAGTGGTGTAGGAGCTGTAGATCTGAGGGATACTGTAGGAGTGCGGGCTATGAAGGGTGGTGTAGGAGCTGTAGATCTGAGGGATGATGTGGGAGCGGTAGCTGTGAAGAGTGGTGTAGAAGCTGTAGATCTGAGGGATGGAATGGGAGCGCTGGCTGTGAAAGATGGTGTAGAAGCTGTAGATCTGAGGGATAGTGTGGGAGTGCTGGCTATGAAGGGTGGTGTAGAAGCTGTAGACCTGAGCGATGGTGTGGGAGTGCTGGTTGTGAAGAGTTTTGTAGAAGCTGTAGATCTGAGGGATGGTGTGGGAGCGCTGGCTGTGAAGAGTGGTGTAGGAGCTGTAGATCTGAGGGATGATGTGGGAGCGCTGGCTGTGAAGAGTGGTGTAGAAGCTGTAGATCTGAGGGATGGTGTGGGAGCGCTGGCTGTGAAGAGTGGTGTAGAAGCTGTAGATCTGAGGGATAGTGTAGGAGTGTGGGCTATGAAGGGTGGTGTAGGAGCTGTAGATCTGAGGGATGGTGTGGGAGCGCTTGCTGTGAAGAGTTTGAAGAAGCTGTAGATCTGAGGGATAGTTTGGGAGTGCTGGCTATGAAGGGTGGTGTAGAAGTTGTAGACCTGCGGGATGGTGTGGGATTGCTGGCTGTGAAGAGTTTGTAGAAGCTGTAGATCTGAGAGATGTTGTGGGAGCGCTGGTTGTGAAGAGTTTGTAGAAGCTGTAGATCTGAGGGATGGTGTGGGAGCGCTGGCTGTGAAGGATGGTGTAGGAGCTGTAGATCTGAGCGATGGCGTGGGAGCGGTGGCTGTGAAGAGTGGTCTAGAACCTGTAGATCAGAGGGATGGTGTGGGAGCGCTGGCTGTGAAGAGTGGTGTAGAACCTGTAGATCTGATGGATGGTGTGGGAGCGCTGGCTGTGAAGAGTCGTCTAGAACCTGTAGATCTGAGGGATGGTGTGGGAGTGTGGGCTATGAAGGGGGGTGTAGAAGTTGTAGACTTGAGGGATGATGTGTGAGTGCGGGCTATCAAGGGTGGTGTGAAAGCTGTAGACCTGAGGGATGGTGAGGGAGCGCTGGCTGTGAAGAGTGGTGTAGGAGCTGTAGATCTGAGGGATGATGTGGGAGCGGTAGCTGTGAAGAGTTTGTAAAAGCTGTAGATCTAAGGGATAGTGTGGGAGTAGGCGTTGTTAAGAGTGGTGTAGATGCTGTAGACCTAAGGGATGGTGTGGGAGCATTCGCTGTGAAGAGTGGTGTAGGAGCTGTAGATCTGAGGTATGGTGTGGGAGCGCTAGCTGTGATGAGTGGTGTAGAACCTGTAGATCTGAGGGATGGTGAGGGAGCGCTGGCTGTGAAGAGTGGTGTAGAAGCTGTAGATCTGAGGGATGGTGTGGGAGCGCTGGCTATGAAGAGTGGTGTAGAAGCTGTAGATCTGAGGGATGGTGAGGGAGCACAGGCTGTGAAGAGTGGTGTAGAAGCTGTAGATCTAAGGGATGGTGTGGGAGCGCTGGCTGTGAAGAGTTTGTAAAAGCTGTAGATCTAAGGGATGGTGTGGGAGTGCTGGCTGTGAAGAGTGGTGTAGAAGCTGTAGATCTGTTGGATGTTGTCGGAGCGCTGGCTGTGAAGAGTGGTGTAGAAGCTGTAGATCTGTTGGATGGTGTGGGAGTGCTGGCTGTGAAGAGTGGTGTAGAAGCTGTAGATCTGAGGGATGGTGTGGGAGCGCTGGCTGTGAAGGATGGTGTAGAAGCTGTAGATCTGAGGGATGGTGTGGGAGTGCTGGTTGTGAAGAGTGGTGTGGAAGCTGTAGATCTGAGGGATGGTGTGGGAGTGCGGATGTGAAGAGTGGTGTAGGAGCTGTAGATCTGAGGGAGGGTGTGGGAGCGCAGGCTGTGAAGGATGGTGTAGGAGCTGTAGATCTGAGGGATGGTGTGGGAGCGCTGACTGTGAAGGATGGTGTAGAAGCTGTAGATCTGAGGGATGGTGTGGGAGTGTGGGCTATGAAGGGTGGTGTAGGAGCTGTAGATCTGAGGGATGGTGTGGGAGCGCTGGCTGTGAAGAGTGGTGTAGAAGCTGTAGATCTGAGGGATAGTGTAGGAGTGTGGGCTATGAAGGGTGGTGTAGGAGCTGTAGATCTGAGGGATGATGTGGGAGCGGTAGCTGTGAAGAGTGGTGTAGAAGCTGTAGATCTGAGGGATGGAATGGGAGCGCTGGCTGTGAAAGATGGTGTAGAAGCTGTAGATCTGAGGGATAGTGTGGGAGTGCTGGCTATGAAGGGTGGTGTAGAAGCTGTAGACCTGAGCGATGGTGTGGGAGTGCTGGTTGTGAAGAGTTTTGTAGAAGCTGTAGATCTGAGGGATGGTGTGGGAGCGCTGGCTGTGAAGAGTGGTGTAGGAGCTGTAGATCTGAGGGATGATGTGGGAGCGCTGGCTGTGAAGAGTGGTGTAGAAGCTGTAGATCTGAGGGATGGTGTGGGAGCGCTGGCTGTGAAGAGTGGTGTAGAAGCTGTAGATCTGAGGGATAGTGTAGGAGTGTGGGCTATGAAGGGTGGTGTAGGAGCTGTAGATCTGAGGGATGGTGTGGGAGCGCTTGCTGTGAAGAGTTTGAAGAAGCTGTAGATCTGAGGGATAGTTTGGGAGTGCTGGCTATGAAGGGTGGTGTAGAAGTTGTAGACCTGCGGGATGGTGTGGGATTGCTGGCTGTGAAGAGTTTGTAGAAGCTGTAGATCTGAGAGATGTTGTGGGAGCGCTGGTTGTGAAGAGTTTGTAGAAGCTGTAGATCTGAGGGATGGTGTGGGAGCGCTGGCTGTGAAGGATGGTGTAGGAGCTGTAGATCTGAGCGATGGCGTGGGAGCGGTGGCTGTGAAGAGTGGTCTAGAACCTGTAGATCAGAGGGATGGTGTGGGAGCGCTGGCTGTGAAGAGTGGTGTAGAACCTGTAGATCTGATGGATGGTGTGGGAGCGCTGGCTGTGAAGAGTCGTCTAGAACCTGTAGATCTGAGGGATGGTGTGGGAGTGTGGGCTATGAAGGGGGGTGTAGAAGTTGTAGACTTGAGGGATGATGTGTGAGTGCGGGCTATCAAGGGTGGTGTGAAAGCTGTAGACCTGAGGGATGGTGAGGGAGCGCTGGCTGTGAAGAGTGGTGTAGGAGCTGTAGATCTGAGGGATGATGTGGGAGCGGTAGCTGTGAAGAGTTTGTAAAAGCTGTAGATCTAAGGGATAGTGTGGGAGTAGGCGTTGTTAAGAGTGGTGTAGATGCTGTAGACCTAAGGGATGGTGTGGGAGCATTCGCTGTGAAGAGTGGTGTAGGAGCTGTAGATCTGAGGTATGGTGTGGGAGCGCTAGCTGTGATGAGTGGTGTAGAACCTGTAGATCTGAGGGATGGTGAGGGAGCGCTGGCTGTGAAGAGTGGTGTAGAAGCTGTAGATCTGAGGGATGGTGTGGGAGCGCTGGCTATGAAGAGTGGTGTAGAAGCTGTAGATCTGAGGGATGGTGAGGGAGCACAGGCTGTGAAGAGTGGTGTAGAAGCTGTAGATCTAAGGGATGGTGTGGGAGCGCTGGCTGTGAAGAGTTTGTAAAAGCTGTAGATCTAAGGGATGGTGTGGGAGTGCTGGCTGTGAAGAGTGGTGTAGAAGCTGTAGATCTGTTGGATGTTGTCGGAGCGCTGGCTGTGAAGAGTGGTGTAGAAGCTGTAGATCTGTTGGATGGTGTGGGAGTGCTGGCTGTGAAGAGTGGTGTAGAAGCTGTAGATCTGAGGGATGGTGTGGGAGCGCTGGCTGTGAAGGATGGTGTAGAAGCTGTAGATCTGAGGGATGGTGTGGGAGTGCTGGTTGTGAAGAGTGGTGTGGAAGCTGTAGATCTGAGGGATGGTGTGGGAGTGCGGATGTGAAGAGTGGTGTAGGAGCTGTAGATCTGAGGGAGGGTGTGGGAGCGCAGGCTGTGAAGGATGGTGTAGGAGCTGTAGATCTGAGGGATGGTGTGGGAGCGCTGACTGTGAAGGATGGTGTAGAAGCTGTAGATCTGAGGGATGGTGTGGGAGCGCTGGCTGTGAAGAGTGGTGTAGGAGCTGTAGATCTGAGGGATACTGTAGGAGTGCGGGCTATGAAGGGTGGTGTAGGAGCTGTAGATCTGAGGGATGATGTGGGAGCGGTAGCTGTGAAGAGTGGTGTAGAAGCTGTAGATCTGAGGGATGGAATGGGAGCGCTGGCTGTGAAAGATGGTGTAGAAGCTGTAGATCCGAGGGATAGTGTGGGAGTGCTGGCTATGAAGGGTGGTGTAGAAGCTGTAGACCTGAGCGATGGTGTGGGAGTGCTGGTTGTGAAGAGTTTTGTAGAAGCTGTAGATCTGAGGGATGGTGTGGGAGCGCTGGTTGTGAAGAGTGGTGTAGGAGCTGTAGATCTGAGGGATGATGTGGGAGCGCTGGCTGTGAAGAGTGGTGTAGAAGCTGTAGATCTGAGGGATGGTGTGGGAGCGCTGGCTGTGAAGAGTGGTGTAGAAGCTGTAGATCTGAGGGATAGTGTAGGAGTGCGGGCTATGAAGGGTGGTGTAGGAGCTGTAGATCTGAGGGATGGTGTGGGAGCGCTTGCTGTGAAGAGTTTGAAGAAGCTGTAGATCTGAGGGATAGTTTGGGAGTGCTGGCTATGAAGGGTGGTGTAGAAGTTGTAGACCTGCGGGATGGTGTGGGATTGCTGGCTGTGAAGAGTTTGTAGAAGCTGTAGATCTGAGGGATGGTGTGGGAGCGCTGGCTGTGAAGAGTGGTGTAGGAGCTGTAGATCTGAGGGATGATGTGGGAGCGCTGGCTGTGAAGAGTGGTGTAGAAGCTGTAGATCTGAGGGATGGTGTGGGAGCGCTGGCTGTGAAGAGTGGTGTAGAAGCTGTAGATCTGAGGGATAGTGTATGAGTGCGGGCTATGAAGGGTGGTGTAGGAGCTGTAGATCTGAGGGATGATGTGGGAGCGGTAGCTGTGAAGAGTGGTGTAGAAGCTGTAGATCTGAGGGATGGAATGGGAGCGCTGGCTGTGAAAGATGGTGTAGAAGCTGTAGATCTGAGGGATAGTGTGGGAGTGCTGGCTATGAAGGGTGGTGTAGGAGTTGTAGACCTGAGGGATGGTGTCGGAGCACAGGCTGTGAAGAGTGGTGTAGAAGCTGTAGACCTGAGGGATGGTGTGGGAGTGCTGGCTGTGAAGAGTGGTGTAGGAGCTGTAGATCTGAGGGATGATGTGGGAGCGCTGGCTGTGAAGAGTGGTGTAGGAGCTGTAGATCTGAGGGATGATGTGGGAGCGCTGGCTGTGAAGAGTGGTGTAGAAGCTGTAGATCTGAGGGATAGTGTAGGAGTGCGGGCTATGAAGGGTGGTGTAGGAGCTGTAGATCTAAGGGATGATGTGGGAGCGGTAGCTGTGAAGAGTGGTGTAGAAGCTGTAGATCTAAGGGACGGTGTGGGAGCGCAGACTGTGAAGAGTGGTGTAGGAGCTGTAGGTCTGAGGGATGATGTGGGAGCGCTGGCTGTGAAGAGTTTGTAAAAGCTGTAGATCTAAGGGATGGTGTGGGAGTGCTGGCTGTGAAGAGTTTGTAAAAGCTGTAGATCTAAGGGATGGTGTGGGAGCGCTGGCTGTGAAAGATGGTGTAGAAGCTGTAGATCTGAGGGATAGTGTGGGAGTGCTGGTTGTGAAGAGTTTGTAGAAGCTGTAGATCTGAGGGATGGTGTGGGAGTGCTGGCTATGAAGGGTGGTGTAGGAGTTGTAGACCTGAGGGATGGTGTCGGAGCACAGGCTGTGAAGAGTGGTGTAGAAGCTGTAGACCTGAGGGATGGTGTGGGAGTGCTGGCTGTGAAGAGTTTGTAGAAGCTGTAGATCTGAGAGATGTTGTGGGATCGCTGGCTGTGAAGAGTGGTGTAAAAGCTGTAGATCTGAGGGATGGTGTGGGAGTGCTGGCTGTGAAGAGTTTGTAGAAGCTGTAGATCTGAGGGATAGTGTGGGAGTGCTGGTTGTGAAGAGTGGTGTAGGAGTTGTAGACCTGAGGGATGGTGTCGGAGCACAGGCTGTGAAGAGTGGTGTAGAAGCTGTAGACCTGAGGGATGGTGTGGGAGTGCTGGTTGTGAAGAGTTTTGTAGAAGCTGTAGATCTGAGGGATGGTGTGGGAGCGCTGGCTGTGAAGAGTGGTGTAGGAGTTGTAGACCTGAGGGATGGTGTCGGAGCACAGGCTGTGAAGAGTGGTGTAGAAGCTGTAGACCTGAGGGATGGTGTGGGAGTGCTGGTTGTGAAGAGTTTTGTAGAAGCTGTAGATCTGAGGGATGGTGTGGGAGCGCTGGCTGTGAAGAGTGGTGTAGAAGCTGTAGATCTGAGGGATGGTGTGGGAGTGCTGGCTATGAAGGGTGGTGTAGAAGCTGTAGATCTGAGGGATGGTGTGGGAGCGCTGGCTGTGAAGAGTGGTGTAGAAGCTGTAGATCTGAGGGATGGTGTGGGAGCGCTGGCTGTGAAGAGTGGTGTAGGAGCTGTAGATCTGAGGGATGGTGTGGGAGCGCTGGCTGTGAAGAGTGGTGTAGGAGCTGTAGATCTGAGGGATGGTGTGGGAGTGCTGGTTGTGAAGAGTTTTGTAGAAGCTGTAGATCTGAGGGATGGTGTGGGAGCGCTGGCTGTGAAGAGTGGTGTAGGAGCTGTAGGTCTGAGGGATGATGTGGGAGCGCTGGCTGTGAAGAGTGGTGTAGAACCTGTAGATCTGAGGGATGGTGTGGGAGCGCTGGCTGTGAAGAGTTTGTAAAAGCTGTAGATCTAAGGGATGGTGTGGGAGTGCTGGCTGTGAAGAGTGGTGTAGAAGCTGTAGATCTGAGGGATGGTGTGGGAGCGCTGGCTGTGAAGAGTGGTGTAGGAGCTGTAGATCTGAGGAATGATGTGGGAGCGCTGGCTGTGAAGAGTTTGTAAAAGCTGTAGATCTAAGGGATGGTGTGGGAGTAGGGGTTGTTAAGAGTGGTGTAGATGCTGTAGACCTGAGGGATGGTGTGGGAGTGTGGGCTATGAAGGGTGGTGTGGAAGCTGTAGACCTGAGGGATGGTGTGGGAGTGCTGGCTGTAAAGAGCTTGTAGAAGCTGTAGATCTGAGGGATGGTGTGGGAGCGCTGGCTGTGAAGGGTGATGTAGACGTTGTAGATCTTAGGGATGGTGTGGGAGTGCTTGCTGTGAAGTATAGTGTAGAAGCTGTAGACCTGAGGGAGTGTGTGGGAGCACTGGCTGTGAAGGGTGGTGTAGGGGATGTAGATCTGAGGGATAGTGTGGGAGCGCTGGCTGTGAAGGGTGATGTAGACGTTGTAGATCTTAGGGATGGTGACCGAGCGCTGGCTGTGAAGGGTGTTGTAGGAGCACAGGTTTTGAGGGATGTGTGAGTGCTGAATTCAAGGTATAGTGTAGGAGCACTGGCTATGGAGACTGGTACAAGATCCCTGACCTTGATCGATACTGTGGAGCTCTGGCTGCGAAGGATGGTGTCAGAGCACTGCCCCTGAGGGATGATGGAAGAGTGCTGGTTCTGAAGGATTATGTAGGAGCCCTGACTTCAAGGCATGGTGTGGGTGTACTGGGGGGAATTATGATATGGAAGTTCTGGCTGTCAGGGATCGTGTGGGAGTGCTGGCTCTGCCTGTGTATGATTGATGAGTGCAAATGATGGTGTTGGAGATCTGAGGTGCGGATGGTGTAAGAGTGTGAGCTCTGAGTGATGGTGTAAGAGCGCTCACTGTGAACAATGGTGTTGTAGCTCTGTCTCTATGGGATGGTATCTGAGTGCTGGCACTGAGGGATGGTGTAGTGGCATTGGCTATAAAGGATTGTATAAGAGTGCCAGCAGTGAGACATGATGTAGGAATTCCGGCTGGGAGGCATGGTGTAGGGGTACCGGCTGGGAGGCATGGTGTATGGGTACCAGCTGTGAGGCATGGTGTAGGAGTACTGGCTGTGAGGCATGGTGTATGGGTACCAGCTGTGAGGCATGGTGTAGGAGTACTGGCTGTGAGGCATGGTGTATGGGTACCGGCTGTGAGGCATGGTGTAGGAGTACTGGCTGTGAGGAATGGTGTAGGAGTACCTGCTGTGAGGCATGGTGTAGTAGTACCGGCTGGGAGGCATGGTGTAGGGGTACAGGCTGTGAGTCATGATGTAGGAGTACCGACTGTGAGGCATGGTGTAGGAGTACCGGCTGTACCGACTGTGAGGCATGATGTAGGAGTACCGGCTGGGAGGCATGGTGTATGGGTACCAGCTGTGAGGCATGGTGTATGGGTACCAGCTGTGAGGCATGGTGTAGGAGTACCGGCTGGGAGGCATGGTGTATGGTACCAGCTGTGAGGCATGGTGTATGGGTACCAGCTGTGAGGCATGGTGTAGGAGTACTGGCTGTGAGGCATGGTGTATGGGTACCGGCTGGGAGGCATGGTGTAGGAGTAGCGGCTGTGAGGCATGGTGTAGGAGTACCAGCTGGGAGGCATGGTGTAGGAGTACCAGCTGGGAGGCATGGTGTAGGAGTACCAGCTGTGAGCATGGTGTATGGGTACCAGCTGTGAGGCATGGTGTATGGGTACCGGCTGGGAGGCATGGTGTAGGAGTACCGGCTGGGAGGCATGGTGTAGGAGTACCGGCTGGGAGGCATGGTGTAGGAGTACCAGCTGTGAGCATGGTGTAGGAGTACCAGCTGTGAGCATGGTGTAGGAGTACCAGCTGTGAGGCATGGTGTAGGAGTACCGGCTGTGAGGCATGGTGTAGGAGTACCGGCTGTGAGGCATGGTGTAGGAATACCAGCTGTGGGGCATGGTGTAGGAGTACCGGCTGGGAGGCATGGTGTAGGAGTAGCGGCTGTGAGGCATGGTGTAGGAGTACCGGCTGGGAGGCATGGTGTATGGGTACCAGCTGTGAGGCATGGCGTAGGAGTACCGGCTGGGAGGCATGGTGTATGGGTACCAGCTGTGAGGCATGGTGTAGTAGTACCGGCTGGGAGGCATGGTGTAGGAGTACCAGCTGTGAGGCATGGTGTAGGAGTACCAGCTGTGAGGCATGGTGTAGGAGTACCAGCTGTGAGGCATGGTGTAGGAGTACCAGCTGTGAGGCATGGTGTAGGAGTACCAGCTGGGAGGCATGGTGTAGGAGTACCAGCTGTGAGGCATGGTGTATGGGTACCGGCTGGGAGGCATGGTGTAGGAGTACCGGCTGGGAGGCATGGTGTAGGAGTACCGGCTGGGAGGCATGGTGTAGGAGTACCGGCTGTGAGGCATGGTGTAGGAGTACCAGCTGTGAGGCATGGTGTAGGAGTACCGGCTGTGAGGCATGGTGTAGAAATACCAGCTGTGGGGCATGGTGTAGGAGTACCGGCTGGGAGGCATGGTGTAGGAGTAGCGGCTGTGAGGCATGGTGTAGGAGTACCGGCTGGGAGGCATGGTGTATGGGTACCAGCTGTAAGGCATGGCGTAGGAGTACCGGCTGGGAGGCATGGTGTATGGGTACCAGCTGTGAGGCATGGTGTAGTAGTACCGGCTGTGAGGCATGGTGTAGGAGTACCGGGTGGGAGGCATGGTGTATGGGTACCAGCTGTGAGGCATAGTGTAGGAGTATCGGCTGTGAGGCATGGTGTATGGGTATCAGCTGTGAGGCATGGTGTAGGAGTACCAGCTGTGAGGCATGGTGTAGGAGTACCGGCTGTGAGGCATGGTGTAGGAGTACAGGCTGTACCGGCTGTGAGGCATGGTGTAGGAATACTGGCTGTACCTGCTGTGAGACATGGTGTGTGGGTACGAGCTGTGATGCATGGTGTAGGAGTACCGGCTGTGAGGCATGGTGTATGGGTACCAGCTGTGAGGCATGGTGTAGGAGTACCGGCTGTGAGGCATGGTGTAGGAGTACCGGCTGTGAGGCATGGTGTAGGAGTACCGGCTGTGAGGCATGGTGTAGGAGTACCGGCTGTGAGGCATGGTGTAGGAGTACCCGCTGTGAGGCATGGTGTAGGAGTACCGCTGTACCGGCTGTGAGGCATGGTGTAGGAGTACCGGCTGTACCGGCTGTGAGGCATGCTGTAGGAGTACCGGCTGTACCTGCTGTGAGGCATGGTGTAGGAGTACCCGCTGTGAGATATGGTGTAGGAGTACCGGCTGTCCCAGCTGTGAGGCATGGTGTAGGAGTACCGGCTGTACCGGCTGTGAGGCATGATGTAGGAGTACCGGCTGTGAGGCATGGTGTAGGAGTACCCGCTGTGAGGTATGGTGTAGGAGTACCGGCTGTACCGGCTGTGAGGCATGATGTAGGAGTACCGGCTGTGAGGCATGGTGTAGGAGTACCCGCTGCGAGGTATGGTGTAGGAGTACCGGCTGTACCAGCTGTGAGGCATGGTGTAGGAGTTCCGGCTGGGAGGCATGGTGTATGGGTACGAGCTGTGATGCATGGTGTAGGAGTACCGGCTGTGAGGCATGGTGTATGGGTACCAGCTGTGCGGCATGGTGTAGGAGTACCGGCTGTGAGGCATGGTGTAGGAGTACCGGCTGTGAGGCATGGTGTAGGAGTACCGGCTGTGAGGCATGGTGTAGGAGTACAGGCTGTACCGGCTGTGAGGCATGGTGTAGGAGTACTGGCTGTACCTGCTGGGAGGCATGGTGTATGGGTACGAGCTGTGAGGCATGGTGTAGGAGTACCGGCTGTACCGGCTGTGAGGCATGGTGTAGGAGTACCGGCTGTACCGGCTGTGAGGCATGGTGTAGGAGTACCGGCTGTACCGGCTGTGAGGCATGGTGTAGGAGTACCCGCTGTGAGGTATGGTGTAGGAGTACCGGCTGTACCGGCTGTGAGGCATGGTGTAGGAGTACCGGCTGTACCGGCTGTGAGGCATGGTGTAGGGGTACCGGCTGTGAGGCATGGTGTAGGAGTACTGGGTGTGAGGTATGGTGTAGGAGTACTGGCTGTACCAGCTGTGAGGCATGGTGTAGGAGTTCCGGCTGGGAGGCATGGTTTATGGGTACGAGCTGTGAGGCATGGTGTAGGAGTACCGGCTGTGAGGCATGGTGTAGGAGTACCGGCTGCGAGGCATGGTGTAGGAGTACCAGCTGTACCTGCTGTGAGGCATGGTGTGTGGGTAGTGGCTGTACCCGCTGTGAGGCATGGTGTAGGAGTACCGGCTGTGAGGCAAGGTGTAGGAGTACCGGCTGTGAGGCATGGTGTAGGAGTACCCGCTGTGAGGCATAGTGTAGGAGTACCGGCTGTACCGGCTGTGAGGCATGGTGTATGGTTACCAGCAGTGAGGCATAGTGTAGGAGTACCGGCTGTGCCGGTTGTGAGGCATGGTGTAGGAGTACCGGCTGGCACAGACTTAGCAAGAGTCCCAGCTGTTGGAGAATTGTAAGAGCCCCAAGCATAGGTGATGGCATAGCAGCACCTGTTGCGAATGGTGAAAGAACGGTGAAAGAGTGCAGCTTCTATTCCAGATGGAGGATGGTATAGGACTATTGGCCGCGAGAGGCAGCGTGGTAGTGCTGGCTGTGCTGGATAGTGTAGGAGCGCTGGATGCAGAGAATGCACAACAGCATTAGTTGTGACAAGCAGTGTTGGAGCTTTAGCTGTGCTATGCGGGTGTAGAAATGCTGGTTGCGGAGGATGGTGCATAAGTGCTAGTCACAGGGATGTGCGACAGCATTGGCTGTGACGTGTGAAACAGCGCTGGCTGGGGAGGGCAGTGTGGGAGTGCGGGTTTTGCAGGGCGGTGTTGGGGCACTGACTGTGCATTATGATGTGGGCACTCTGGCTTCAATAGATGGTGCAGGAGAGCTGGCTTTGGGGGTGGTGTGCAATTGTTGGCTGTGAATGTGCATGCACTTTGACTGTGGGTGATCGCGTGGGAATGCTGCCAGTGTGGGACAGTGCAGGGACACCAGCGGTGGAGGATAGCGTACAAGCACTGGCTGTTGAAGAAAATGGAAGGTGAAGATAAGCTGGTTATGAGAAATGGTGTATACGTCTGGCTTTGGGGTTGGAGTAGGAATGCTGGGCCTAAGGCATGGGGCAGGTGTGTTTGGTGTGGAGGATGATGCTGTAGGGGTAGCTCTGGCTGTGAAGGATGGTTTAAGACCTGTGATTGTGAAGGATAGTGCAGGAGGATCACTGACAAAATTTCGACCTCCAAAATATCGACCTACATAAATATCGAGTCTAAAATATCGAGGGCAAGAATATCGACATCCTATCTACAACATGGTAAGTACAAAAATATCGAAAAAAATAATATAGATGTTAAAAATATCGATGTTAAAAATATCGTTTTTTTTTCTTTCAAAATATAATTGTAAAATAAATTAATTAACACTAATAAATATAATATACATAGTTATAAGTATCTAATAATGTTTACAATTAATAAATAATACATATATAATAATAATACATTAATTAAATATATACTGTAAATATATAATATATATGTTCTGAACAATATGTTGTAATAATTATTTTACTAACTTATAAATTATTAAAATATATTCTAATTTACAAATACATTTACAAACATAAAACAATAACATAAATAAAATGTACAAAACATAAAAATGTAAATATACTTTTAATATTTTTACAATTAATTATATAAAATGTTGGATAGCGTAGGGGTAAAAATTACTATTCCCACTCCTGAGAGTGCAACAGTAGGGAAAGCGTTGGATAGCGTAGGGGTAAAAATTACTATTCCCACTCCAGAGAGTGCAACAGTAGGGAAAGCCTTGCATAGCGTAGGAGTAAAAATTACTATTCCTACTCCAGAGACTGCAACAGTAGGGAAAGTGTTGGATAGCGTAGGGGTAACAATTACTATTCCCACTCCAGAGAGTGCAACTGTAGGGAAAGCGTTGGATAGCGTAGGGATAAGCATTACTATTCCCACTCCAAAGAGTGCAACAGTAGGGAAAGCGTTGGATAGCGTAGGAGTAAAAATTACTATTCCGACTCCAGAGAGTGCAACAGTAGGGAAAGCGTTGGATAGGGTAGGGGTAAAAATTACTATTCCCACTCCATAGAGTGCAACAGTAGGGAAAGCGTTGGATAGCGTAGGAGTAAAAATTACTATTCCCACTCCAGAGAGTGCAACAGTAGGGAAAGCTTTAGATAGCGTAGGGGTAACAATTACTATTCCCACTCCAGAGAGTGCAACTGTAGGGAAAGCGTTGGATAGCGTAGGGATAAAAATTACTATTCCCACTCCAAAGAGTGCAACAGTAGGGAAAGCGTTGGATAGCGTAGGAGTAAAAATTACTATTCCGACTCCAGAGAGTGCAACAGTAGGGAAAGCGTTGGATAGGGTAGGGGTAAAAATTACTATTCCCACTCCATAGAGTGCAACAGTAGGGAAAGCGTTGGATAGCGTAGGAGTAAAAATTACTATTCACACTCCAGAGAGTGCAACAGTAGGGAAAGCTTTAGATAGCGTAGGGGTAAAAATTACTATTCCCACTCCAAAGAGTGCAACAGTAGAGAAAGCGTTGGATAGCGTAGGGGTAAAAATTACTATTCCCACTCCTGAGAGTGCAACAGTAGGGAAAGCGTTGGATAGCGTCGGAATATAAATTACTATTCCCACTCCACAGAGTGCAACAGTAGGGAAAGCGTTGGATAGCGTAGGAGTAAAAATTACTATTCCCACTCCAGAGAGTGCATCAGTAGGGAAAGCGTTGGATAGCGTAGGGGTAAAAATTACTATTCCCACTCCTGAGAGTGCAACAGTAGGGAAAGCGTTGGATAGCGTAGGAATATAAATTACTATTCCCACTCCACAGAGTGCAACAGTAGGGAAAGCGTTGGATAGCGTAGGAGTAAAAATTACTATTCCCACTCCAGAGAGTGCAACAGTAGGGAAAGCATTGGATAGCGTAGAGGTAAAAATTACTATTACCACTCCAGAGAGTGCATCAGTAGGGAAAGCGTTGGATAGCGTAGGAGTAAAACTTATTATTCCCACTCCAGAGAGTGCAACAGTAGGGAAAGCATTGGATAGCGTAGGGGTAAAAATTACTATTCCCACTCCTGAGAGTGCAACAGTAGGGAAAGCGTTGGATAGCGTAGGAGTAAAACTTACTATTCCCACTCCAGAGAGTGCATCAGTAGGGAAAGAGTTGGATAACGTAGGAGTAAAAAATACTATTCCCACTCCAGAGAGTGCAACAGTAGGGAAAGCGTTGGATAGCGTAGGGGTAACAATTACTATTCCCATTCCAGAGAGTGCAACAGTAGGGAAAGCGTTGGATAGCGTAGGGGTAACAATTACTATTCCCACTCCAGAGAGTGCAACAGTAGGGAAAGTGTTGGATAGCGTAGGGGTAACAATTACTATTCCCACTTCAGTGAGTGCAATAGTAGGGTAAGTGTTGGATAGCGTAGGGGTAAAAATTACTATTCCCACTCCAGAGAGTACAACAGTAGGGAAAGTGTTGGATAGCTTAGGGGTAACAATTACTATTCAAACTCCAGAGAATGCAACAGTAGGGAAAATGTTGGATAGCGAAGAAGTTAAAATAACATACTTATAAATAAAAGTTTTATTTTTTTTAAATGATAGAAAATATTTAAAAAATTTAAACCATATACAATACCTATGTATAATTATAAAAAACATGATTACCTACATATATTTAACCAAAAATAAATATTAATAAATACCATTTTATAATATTTAATTAACAATTAATAATTATTTAACAATTATATTATTTACAAAACAATCATTTTAATTTTTTTTACTTAATTACATTTACATTACTTCCCAACATATTCCCCTATAAACCCACTACCCACAACAGAACACATTTATCTATATATGAATTAATTAAAATTATTTACCAATCAATAAAAAATAATTACCAATTAATTAAAATTATTTACCAATTATTTAAAATGATTTTATAATTCCTACTAATTATTAATTAATTATACATAATTAAATAACTTCCCACCCTATTCCCCTATAAACCCATAACCCGCTACAGAACATATATATCAATTTATCAATTATTTATAATGAGATAACCATTAATTAAATTTATTTACCAATTATTTAAAATTATTTATTAATAACTACTAATTATTTTTTAATTTAACATATTTAAATTACTACCCACCCTATTCCCCTATAAACCCACAACTCGCTATAGAACATATTTATCAATTAATCAATTAATAAAAATGATTTACCAATTAATTAAATTTAATTACCAATTATTTAAAATTAATTAATATTAACTACTAATTATTAATTAATTTAACATATTTATATTACTTCCCACCCTATTTCCCTATAAACCCATAACCCGCTACAGAACATATTTATCAATTAATCAATTAATTAAAATTATATTCCAATTAATGAAATATAATTACCAATTAATTACAATTTATTAATAAATCCTACTAATTAATAATCAATTTAACATAATTAAATTACTTCCCACCCTATTCCCCTATAAACCCACAACCCCCTCCGGTACTAAAACATATAATTTACTTATAAATAAATGTATTAATATATATATGTAATACACTTATAATATTAATTATTTTAATTACTTAAGTAAAACATATAACACATACATAATTAAAAACAACAGAAATAATACAAATATCGATATTAGTGTAATCGAAATTAGTAACATCGATATATATGCTATCGATATTACTAACTTCGATATTACTTACATCAATATTAAGTATTTCGATATTACTTACCTTAGGGTCGATATTCTGTCCAACGATATTCTTGTCTTCGATATTCTGCACCTTTGAAATTACTGACACAATATTTTTGTACATCGATATTTCAAACTCGATATTTTCACTGTGTACCAGTGCAGGAGTGCTGGCTGAGAAGTATTTATAGTAGTGCTGGCAGTGGGTGTTGGTGTGGAACTGCTGGTAGAGGGGCGGAGGTGTAGATGCCCTTGGTGTGGAAGATGGTTTACGGGTGCTAGATACGGAGCTGGTGTAGGAGGGCTAAATGTGGGAATGGATTGAGCTCTGGCTGTGGAGTTTGGGGCCAGATGTAGGTAAATACTATTTACCGATTCTTAAATACCGAATTTTACTGATTCGGTATTTAAGAATAGGTAAATAGCATGTAGGTCATTTTTCTGTAAATTTTACTGAATCAGTAATTCCCATTCAGCCCATAGGAATGAATGGGAATTAACGATTCGGTAAATGGGGAACACCTACAAAGGTGGCAGGGTGTCACATTGACACCCTGTTGCACCCCTGAATAGTGCATGGGTGCACATGTGGCACACATGCATGCCCTAGGGGCATGTATGTCTGCCACATCGCAGTGTTGTAAAAGCAAAAAATTGCTTTTTTAAAGGTTTTCTTTATTTACCACCAACTTGTAGTTGGTGGTAAATAACGAATCCTTAACTGAGGAATGTACTCACTTGAGTGCCCTCTACATTACGGATTCGGCAATTTACCAAATCAGTATGTTAAGAAATCGGTAATTTACTGATTCCTTAAGTTACGGATTCGGTAAAATACCGAATCCTACAAAAATGCCACCTACATTCCAATTGCCAAATACAGGTCGGTAACGGCCGAAATTACCAAATTTCGGCTGTTACCGACCGGTATTGGGCGACCTACATCTGGCCCTTGGTGAGGTGCACCGCCTCTTAAGATGTTCTGTAGAAGCACTACATGTGGAATGATGGTGTAGGAGCATTGGCGTGATCGATAAAGACAGGGGACTGGTTGTGTTATATAGTATCTTTTGATTAACACCTACCTTCATGATTTTTCTCTCGTCCTGAGACTCCGTTGCCCCCCAGACCTTGCTGGTGTCTGAGGTGTCCCCCCACAGTTTTCGAGTGTCGTGGCCGTGGAACTTCGGCAGCAATGACGATCATCTCATCATTGACTACAGCCAGGTTGGTGGTCCCGCTGGTGAGGACTCCAAGCGTTTCTTGAGGAGGATCCGGGGGAACATGGACAACACCATCCTCAGCGGGCTTACGCCCAACACCACCTACGAGATGACTCTGCTGGCTCCCCGGGGCCACAAAGCTTTGTGGGCAAGAATCAAGACTGAAGAAGGTGAGACCACCACCGTTCAGGGTCCTTACCTCTCTGTCTCATTTTGCGATTCCTGATTCTCTGATCTCACTCATACTACCATTTCTCTGTCTTCTACACTTGGGGCCCCATTAGGATGACGGGCGGACTTTGTCTGCCCGCCATCCCGTCATGAATATGGACCGCCTGCCATTCTAATGGACCCCTTGGTGTCTTCAAATTCTATAGCATGGAATCCATATAAGAGTAATGAAATATTCAAGGTCCTTTAGACATAGGATCTGTTCACATTTAACTATGACTTCCTGATCATACTTTGAGGAGTTCTTCTTCTATTTATGTTTTCTTATTCTGTGGGCATCCTGAGCATTTCATGCTACTTTACAACAGAAGTTGTACTTTCCTTACTTTTACCTGGGTGACTTTTTCAAAAAAGATGCCAAATTACATCCATTAAGTTTAACTAAAAAAATCCTACAGACTCGGCTTTCCTATTCCTATGAAAAATGAGTCGCTGTTATTAGTTTTCTGGAATGTATTCAGAATACACCCAAGCTTTGGCCTCTGGCAACACAGACTTAGTCAACATGACGACTTGAGGCAAAGCATAAGGGGGCATATTAACAAGGGCTTTGTCTCTGCTTTTTTGGCTTTAAAAGCCAAAAAGCAGAGATAAAACTAGCACACTATGAGCAACAGGGTGCTAACACGAAAATTTGCATGTTAGCACCCTTTTACCCTATGCTTCCCCTTGCATCTCTAATGAGATGCAAAGGGGGCGTTCCAGAGTAATATAATAGGAGAAATGTCGCTAAGCAACATTTCTCCTATTATCAAGGATATCGCTAACCCTGTTAGCGATAAAAAAAAGCAGCGCTAACCGACGGTTAATGCTGCTTTTTTACGTCTGTTATTTTTCTGACTAAGCCATGATATCCTTAGCACTAAGTGCGCTTAGCGATAATTATTGCCTGGCCTTGTTAATATGCCCCAAGGTAACTTGCGAAACACCTGCACATTACATGAAAATGCTGCTTTCCAGACAACGATCGGTCATATGGGACTCACAAGAGTACTTGTTGTTAGCTGGTTTCAAAGCTCTTTTCACCATGAATAGGCACATTCAAAAATGCACACCTAGGGGCCGATTCACAGAACCAATTTAAGACAAAATTCTAAACTTACTACTTTTGGTATTCACAGAAGTTAGGATTTTGTCTTACGTTTGTCTTAAGACAAATTTAAGACAGACTTAAGACAAAATCCTAACTTAAGTCTGTCGTAAGTCTGTCTTAAGACAAACTTAAGACAAAATCCTAATTTCTGTGAATACCAAAAGAAGTAAGTTTAGGATTTTGTCTTAAGTTAGTTCTGTGAATCGGGCCCCTAGATTATATTTTATGACTTTTCTTAGAATTAAAATTGTTTCCTAGTGCACATTGTGAGAATCATTGCAAATATAACAATAAATAATATTGGTAACACTAGTAGCAAATAGATTATTATATTATAAAGAATTGCGACATTATAACGGTATTTTAGAGTTTCCCTGCATTTGTCCTCTAACCGTCCTCTTCTTACCTCTTACTAAGCTAACTTACAAACAAAAGAGGCCTGTACATGTTTCTTGGGTGGCTTTGCCTTACCTCTGCAGACCTTGATACAACAATTGAGATATTGTTCTACTTGAAGGGAGCTGGTGTCCCAGCAAGCCCTTAAGGCCTGTCTGGTGGCTCCAAGGACCTTGCACGTGGCCTTTGTAAGGGTGTTTACAGCTCCTGTCAGTGAGAGCACAATCACTCAGCTCACTGGAAATGTAAAGAATCTTAGGCCAGATGTAGGACGGCAAATACCGAACGGTAACGGCCGATTTCGGCCGTTACCGACCGGTATTTGCTGTTTGACATGTAGGGGGCCTTATAGTTACAGTATCGGTATATTTACAGATTCGGTAAATTTACCGATTCTGTAAAATACCGAATCGGTAAATATACCGAATCGGTAAATACAGATGTAGGTGGCACTTTAAACAGTGCCACAGGCCCTTACCGATTCGTTATTTACCACCAAATACTATTTGGTGGTAAATAACGAATACCTGTGTACATGCACATCTGTGCATGTACACCTGTGCCATGTGCCCTAAGGGCATATATGTGTGTCACATGGCGCGCAAGCCTGAATCCGGGGTGCAACAGGGTGTCAAAGTGACACCCTGTCCCCCTTGCAAAATCGGTAATTTTACCGAATCGGTTTTTACCGATTCGGTAATTGACATTGATTCCTATGGGAATCATACAGATTCAGTAAAAATTACCCATTTTTTACCTACGTCTGATTTACCGAATCTAGAATACCGAATCGGTAAAATTCGGTATTCTAGAGTCGGTAAATCAGATTTACGTACATCTGGCCCTAAGTCCCTCTAACAGTTGTTTGTATTTAGTTTAAATACTCGTTTCAAATTGGTTTCAAAAGAACTGTCTTCATATTGAATGTTATTACAAAAAAAGTCAACATATTGCTTCTTATTGGACGCTATCAAAAACAACAATCAACATACACCTTCACCCATTTATATTTTAACTTCATATATAAACAATTGCTGAAGCAAACATTAACCAATATGAGCTATAATGAGTTTTATATATATATATATATATATATATACATATATATATATATATATCCAAAGCACACCTTCACTACGAAGAAGTGAGAGGCCACACGGGGGAATCCTTTTGAGAGCCTTTAATGTGGACACTGGGCATTATGCATTTCGTCAGATGCCTCCACACAGGTACCGCCATAACCTCTCCACATAAAGTGTCTCCTCCTGCTCCCTCATTGGTCGGAGAGCTCCGTCCCCTTTTGTTTGTATGCACGCCTTCTGTAGTCTTGGAATCCTGACTACATCACCCACAGTTCACCTGGGTTGGAGGCAATGCACGGGGGTAACTGTTGGTGTTACATGACTCGGGGAGAAAGGGTGTTTGCTGATACGGTGGCTGGTTCCATGTGAGAATGGTGTCCCGTGACTCCCGCAGGCCCCCACTAATCGTTCCAGCCTCTCATGCATATATAAACAAATCCTGCGCGGCCGCAGCGTCTTCAATCAAGCGGTAGTCAGCAGAACAGGACACGGACCCAGTTTTCGTGCTTATTTAAATTTTATTTGCCCAAGTTGTCAGAGACGCGTTTCGCAGCGCGAACGCCGCTATGTTCTTAAGTGATGCATTTCATACTGAAGATAACCATTTCAGTGTTATCTGAATGTGATGGGAAGTTTATATTACCCTCAACGTGACAGGTTTATAAACTGTAACATAAGAAATGAGCACTAGTGTTACAGCGCTCCCCTAACAACAAGAAGTCACCCCTTCACCTAAAGTGGTACCTTACTCCCGTAAGGATCTCTTAAGAAAGTTTACCAAGGAATGGGCTCAGATGAGGATCTTTTTTGCTCATCTCGCGAAAACAACAAGTGCAAACAAGAGTTCATAATCCTCAACTGATGACTCCTGAAAATAGATTTCAAATCTAATTTCAAACACTTAAACACAAGTAAGCTCATAAAATGCTTCTCTTCTCTTACTTCTCTAAGGGCCTCATTTATGAAAAGTGTTGCATCGCTGCGTGAAAACAGTGATGAAACATTTTTCAGTGTGTCCTTCTTACGACACCATGGTTGCGCCGTATTTACTGTATGGCACTCCATGTCGCAAGGATTTACAGATACTCCAGTATTTCTGACTTGTCTGTAAGCACAGTAATGATGCTTTGCTGGTGTGTGTCGCAAACGTGACGCTACTCCAACAGTGAGTCATTACACATGGCAAGTCCCATTTTACAAGCGCCTACGTTAGTCTTCTGCCTGCTGTGAGGCAGGAGTAAGATTTTGACGCAGTGGTGTCCTAGAATTGGCATAGTGAAAACTCCACTTCTACGACCCTTTTTTACGGGGAATGCCCACCCTGCATACATTATACCTGACACAGGTATAATGTAGCACAGGGCTTTACAAAGAGACGCATCTGCTCAGATGCGTCACTTTGTAAATATGGCACAACACCGTGCATTTTTTACACCGCCGCAGTGTCACAGAAAGTGAGGAATGGCAGTGCAAAGGGCTCATAACTAAACCCCTCACAGGCACATGCATCAAAAGAAAAACCAGTCACAAATGGGCAGATTCTCAGAATCTACCCATTAGCTACCGGTATTTTTGCATTTGGGATGCATCCTCCCAAATGCAAAAATTGCAATTTAAGTAATCTCTAAGTTGCGATTACTTAAATTGCGATTGCATTTATGGAATCGCAAATTGAGATTCCTTAAATGCAATGCATTAAAGTAAAAAAATTACCATTCAGTTGAACTTCATGGTAATTTGCAAAAAAAGTTCCATTTTACACACACACATGCCATTGGGCCATGTGTGTGTGCAAGATGTACTCATATGCAGATTTCAGGGGTGCAACAGGGTGTCCTTTTGACACCCTGGCACCCTTGAAATTGCATTCTCAATTTGCGATTCTCTAACTGAGAATCGTAAATTGAGAGTGTATTCCAAATCATTTCTATGGGCCTCCAGGCCCATAGGAATGAATGGAGAGGTATTCCTTAGTTGCGACTTGCACTTTGTGAGTCACAATTAAGGAATGTTTAGAAATTGCTATTTTTTTAAGCATTTCTACATGCATAGGCTTTTGCGAGTCCTTCATTGCAATTCCTTAAAAGTCACAATTAAGGACTCGCAAAAGCATGGCTTGATGCATGTGCCAGTATGTCTTTTGTCAATTTCAGAAGTCAGTAAAATACCCAAAGCTCTAACGACAAAGTTCTATTTAGAGCAACTACGTTTCTCAATTGTCTAGCATGGATGCTCTAGCCCATCGAGAACGTATTCTTTAAGGGCCATAATTGTAGCAAAGTCATGCAACGCAGCGCAATAAGTCACCTTGCTGCGCGACAGGGAAAGGTCAGAAATGAGCTGTATTTAAAAGAAAACGGCACATTCCTGACTTTCTCCCTCAGCTGACACCATTTTGACTGCATACCACCAATGTCGGCAACGTTGCACCATGGTGCAAGGGTGTTTGTGTTGTAAGGAGGATTGTTTTTGTGCAGGAAGAGCCACCTTCCTGCACATAAACAATCCTGAGTGATTTACCTCTTTCCAGGTGTGCTGCAAAATGCAGCACACATAGGGCCATAGTTACATGAAAATGTTGGTGCGCTGCGCTACAACATTTTCAAAACGGAGGGATACGCCGTAATCACAATAATATGGTGCAACCCTTTCTTTTCCCTAGTGCTGTCGCAAAAAAAAAGCTTCCTTGCGCCAGTGCAGGCACCCTGCCGCCATGTTGCAAGGGTCCTGGTGCTGCAGTGACGATTTTTTATGTGCAGAATGGGACACCTTCCTGCACACAATCAATAATGGCAATTTGCACCTTCTAAATTAAATAAAATAATTAAAGAAGCACGCCCGCTATACTTGAAGTGAACCTCCCTGCCAAAGTAAATCAACAAAGAAGTCTGGCCGCTATAGTTAAAGCGCACTGCCATTACTAACTAAAATATTAAAGCAGGCGGCATGCTGCATTATAGGAAAGCATGTCGTGGGTGGAATAGGGGAAAATCATTAAAGAAAATAGTGCTCACAGACTAGATAAAGCAGACCGTGTAGCAACACCAGTAAAAAGTCCAGTCCTCATGGGAGGTTACAAATACAGAGAAGGCGGTACCAAGGAGGGACTACTAAGCCTATTCATGATTCAAAAGCAACGATTTAGAAAGGACAGTAACATGAGCCAATTGAAAAGATGGGCGGAGCTTCAAGTCCATACCTGAATACAGCAGGCGTCACAGAGCAGCGCATGCGCTGCCCAGGCTCGCCCTCAAAACAAGGAGAAGTTAATCATATCACCTCGTTGCACCTTTCTAACGCCTGGTATTCCATTGCATTAGGTTTAGGCGCTGCCTCAGCCTTGTAAATCTAGGGCAGCATCAAATAGCAATGGGTTTTGCAGTGGAACACCCACAGCAACATCCATTGCACGCCACTATCGATGCAGAGGACTGAGGCGGAAAGGGGCATTTCACGGGGTGGCGTAAGCCACGCAAATTGGCTTATTGCCACCTTGTAAATACGGAAAACGTTGCTTGCTACACTAGAATGTCAAAAAAGTGACGCTCTGGTGGTGCTGAGGGTTTGTAAATATGCCCCCTAGAAAGAGGAAGTAACGAGGAGAAAGAGAGATATTTCTCCTCGTTACCCCTCATCTGGGAAGGCGTCGCATTTTGGCGCATTCCCAGGTCTACTAGCAATGGTAAATCTGGAAATGCAACAAAATCCATGGGAGCTGCGTGGGAACACTCATGGAATGCCTTCCCAGGGCAGGGTAAGGCAAGGCAGCGACTTGCGCTGCGTTGCGCTGCAATGGATTTATGGAGCCACTCAGGGCTTTGCAAGGTGGTCTTGCGTGGCTTCAGAAATCACACTTTGGACATGCATTGCACATGCACTACGTTGAGTGGTGCAAGCACAATGCAACCCCACTCATAAATATGGCCTTAAGAGTTCAAGATGGCAGCCACCAAGTGACATGTAGTCCTTGAATGCTTTTGTGGAATGATATCCCTTTTTAAAGAAGCTAAAGCGGTACTGGGTGTAGACTGTGCGATTGCTCATTATCTGTGCTGTTGCTTTGTGATGTCAATATACTGGAAGTGTGCGACTCAGAAGCACAAAATCATGCTGCTACATCTCTTCTGCTAGTCTCGGTTCTTTCTATGTCTAGAAATGTTTTCCCTTCCCCCACTATCCTCTCTGTATTCTCTCCCTCTGTCTCTTGATATGTCCTTGTTCCAGTTAAGACCAGTTCTATGACAGCCAATAGGGCACACAAGGCCGTGTGTCTATCGTACTAACATCCAACTTCTGTAACTTTTCATAACACATTTTCTCCACTACCACTATAAAATGGTTCTATAATATATCTTGAGCACCAAATCTTGCATAGGGCATACATGTCCCGCAAACCTGGCATCTCATCACTGGCTGCGAATAGTCCCATAGAGTGGTGCATCTAGCTTATTTATCAATCAATCTATCAATTAGGGATTTATAGAGCACAGCAATTCACCATTGAGACTCTCAAAGCGCAAGAGTAGCTAACTGCTTTGTAGTGAATTTTCATCTAAACAACCAGGTTTTGAGACCGCTCCTCAGTTCCCGGAACAATGGGCGGTCCTGAGGTCATCCCAAGCTGTGGCTGTCGGGTGTGAGATGAAGAGTCTTCCGATGTTGCTTTGGCAAATCCGGGGAGTGTCTGCTAGGAAGAGGGAGGCGTAACATAGGTGTTTGGTTGGCTGGTGGAATGTCATGCATTTGTTGATGTATGTTGGTTCTTCGGTGTGCAGGGCTTTTTTTGTGTAGACCAGCAACTTGAACTGGCATCTCTTTTGGATCAGGAGCTGGTGTCGTTTCTTGAGGTGCGATGTGATGTGGCTCCGTGTGGGGAGGTGGAGTATGAGTCTAGCCACTGAGTTTTGGATTGTCTGCAGTCTCTTCAGGAGGTGTGCAGTGATTCCTACGTAGAGTGCGTTCCGATAGTTCAGCCTGCTTGTGATGAAGGCCTGCATTATGGTCCTTCTGGTGTTGACTGGGAGCCACCTGAAGATCTTGCAGAGCATGCATAGGGTTTGAAAGCAGGCGGATGAAACTGTGTTTACATGTTTCTTCATATATAGCTTGCTGTCTAAGAAGATGTCGAGGCTGCTGGCATTGTCTGTCGGGTGGGGGATGGGCCGAGCTCAGCAAGTATGCATCCTTCCATGGTGAAGTGTTGTTCCCAAAGATGAGGACTTCTGACTTGTCTGTGTTGAGACATGTGTCCTTCATGCAGTAGGCGACATTCATCATATATCTGTGGAGGTTGCCTCTGGTGGTGGAGAGGTCGTCTGACAGCGAGAGGATAAGTTGGGTGTCATCGTAGATGATTTTGAGTTTGTGTGATCTGGGGGTGTCGGCCAGTGGGGTGATGTACGTGTTGAAGAGGGTGGGGCTGAGAGTCGATCCTTGAGGGGTGATGCAGATGATCTTCTTGGGTTTTGAGGTGAACTGTGGGAGACGGATTCTCTTCGTTCTTCCGGCGAGGTATGAATCGGTTAATTAAAGGCATCTCCCTGGATTCCGATGTGGTGGAGTCTGTTGATCAAGATGTGAGGGGAGACAGTATCGAAGGCAGCCGACCGTTCCAGCGGGATGAGGGATGCCATTTCGCCACGGTCCAACTTAAAGTAAATTAGGCTTTAACTCAGCAAAGAATTCCAAAGTGCTCGAGCCAAGAGACACACCATCCATCAAGCACGGAATTCAGATGCATATCAAAAATATCTATTATTAGATCTATATTGTCGAAGTGTGCGTTAAAGGAGACCATTTTTCACATATTGTTCTATGAGCTCAAAATACAGAGCGCTGAGCTAATGCACAATGTATCTTTCCTCTCTTTCGACCTTTATTTACTATTCTTTCCCTATTCACGTTCCATTGTCTACCTCGCCTTCCCCTCACCCTTGCTTTTCTGCTTTTATTCCACACTCTGGTGCTGTCCAGGCCTTTCTGTTACATTCTTTCTATGTGTATGATTTCCCCAGACCACCTGGTTGCCCCTTCTCCCGTCTCTGTTCCCATCACTTTTGTATCGTATTCTTCTTTCATCCTTATGTGTCTTTCTTCTGTTTCCATCAGTCTCTCCATGTACTTTATCCCCCATTCTACCATTATTCCATCTCTCTCTCTCTCTCTCTCTCTCTCTTCTCTCTCTTCTCTCTCTCTTTTCTCTCTCTCTCTCCCCCCCCCCCCCCCTTTCCCGCGTCCCTCTCTGTTTCTCTTCCTCTCTATCCCTCTCTCATTCTAACACTGCTCCTCCCCGCCCCCCCCCCCCTTTCCTTCTTCTGTCTAGCTCGCCCCCTTCCCTCTGTCTGAGCTTCCTTTTCCTCCCTGGGTGAGTTATAACTTGTTTTGACAATTCGCGCACTTGTTGGCAGCGCGCCGCCCTCTCCGAACGCACCGGCACATTAAGGGCCTGACAAGTTAAGTGCCGGCTCTGACGTCTGTAATGTAATAATCACAGGCTCAGCTCCTGCCTGCTATGCGTTCACAGACCTCCTACTAATTCTTTTTTATCCGTCCTATATATATATATTAGTAGGTTAAGACAGTGGCGTAACATATGCCCCCCAGCCCCTGCGGTGCGGGGGGCTCGAGATCCAGCCCCCCCCCTGAGCAAAAGTGGTAGGTGGTGGGTTGGGGAGGGGCCCCCCTCCATGTACTCTCCAGGGGTGCCCCCTCAAGTTACGGTACGCCACTGGGTTAATGCCCAATCTGCAGAACTCTCGTTGAAAACTGCAGGCTACAGAGGTCAATGCACCTGCTGCAGAGATCTTCCTGTAACTCATATGCCAACGGTTCAAATCCAGCATGAAATCTCATGGTGTGATTCCGCGCCTTTAGCACGAGCTCTTTGTTTAACCTACAGGGTACAGGTACAAATCAAAGGAAAGTAGCACACGGGGTTAATGCGCATGCTACAGAGACTTGTGCTTTACCTGCAGGCCATAGGCTCTAATTCCTTTGTTGATACTTGTGTAATATGTAGGTGTTGTATATTTATACTTCATTCAATATGGCTACTTGGTGTCAGTAGTCCTTTCTTAGTGTTTCTATCTTCCCAACAAGTTTACATTATCTTTGGAATAGAATATGCATTTGTATGGCTGAAAGTTGAAGCTGTTTTACAGTTTTGTGATGCCACAGTTGGTCACATGTTCCAAATCAACCCAGAAAGCAGGGCACAAGATGTATCTGTCTGTACGAGTATTAATGCGAGTAACAATGTAAATATCACTATTTTTTCAAATGTAATTGTTTTATAGCGCAGCTGAACTAACTGATTTACTCACGGGGCTGAATCTCAATCAACACATTACTGTCGCCACACACATTAAAGGGCGCATACTCGACCAGGCATGGTCAGACAATTTGGCTATGACTAACCCGGTGGTTACTCCTTGTATATGGTCTGACCATCATTTTATTAATCTTGTTATTAACAATCTTACTAGGTTCAAAACACCCTTTTGTGATGTTGGATCAGCTAGGAGTTGGAACACTATTAAAAGTCAATTCCTTGAGAAAGTGACCTACACAGTTCCGCCTGCTCCATCTTCTATCAACCATAGGGAGAAAGACTTATCCGATTGACTGTTGGTAGCTAGCAACAAACATGCCCCACTTAGGAGAGTGCACCAAGCACGTCGCCACAAGGCCCAGATATTGGTTTTCCTCTGATTTAAAGAAATTAAAATTAGCTCCGCGACAAACCAAAAGGAGGTGGAGAAGTAAATATCTGCCTGATGATAAAAGCATCTACTTAGCTGCACTTAGAAATTACAAAAAAACAATCCTGACAACTGAAGCTGCATATTTCTCCTCAAAAATTGTTACCTCCACAAATCGGTCTAAAGAAATCTTTACGATAGTTAATGAACTATCTTACCCCGACAGAGTGACACTAAAACCTACCCCTCTTACACACTATGTGACTCTCTGAATACATTTTTTATTGATAAAATTAAAGCCATCAAGACCAGCATCCCAATATGTTTGAGCCCTGTATGTCCAACAGTACCTAAGAATTTCTGTACCTTAGAACAGATTCCAGGAATAAGTCAAGAAGTATTTTTGGACCTGCTGATAAAAGTGAAATCCGGCTCACCCGGGGACCGCTGCCCCCCTTGGATCCTAAGAGAAGCCTTTTCTGTTCTCCCTGGCCCAGCTATGTCCCTTCTGAATGAGCCATTGTCCCAGGGCAATGTACCCAACACCTTCAAGGAGGCTATTGTCATTCCCCTCCTGAAGAAGCCAGGGGCGGATCCTGGAAATCTGACCAACTTCCATCCTATTTCCCTGCTGCCTTACCTGGCCAAATGACTTGAAGCCCTGGCCAGATGTCTATCTGCATTCTTGGAACAGACCGATTATCTGGACACCCATCAAGCAGAGTTCCGTCCAGCCAATTCCACAGAGTCTGTTATACTGACAGTATCGGACACCCTTCGGGGGAGGCTGATAGGGGCTCTCCGCAGGCCTTGATGCTGCTGAACCTCTCCACAGCATTTGACACGGTCGACCATAATATACTGGTCGACCGTGTCAAGGAAGCAGGATTTCAAGGCTCAGCCCTTGAGTGGATCTGCTCCTTTTTAGGAAACCGATCTCAGGCGGTCCGCCTAGGCCAGTTCACAACCCCCAAGATGAGTACCACTTGCGGTGTTCCACCGGGCTCCTCACTTTCACCTCCTCTGTTCAACCTACACCTTCTTCCTTTTGTTTTATGCCCTGAAAGTAAGGAAAATTTGCACTTTCGATTATGTGGAAGATTTCCAACTTGTGTTTTCCATTAGTAACTCCCCTGATTCCATGAATGAATTTCGGACTACGATGCTGTTCATCCGTAACTGGATGAACAGCAATCATCTGAAGATAAATCCAGACAAGATGGAAGTGATTTTAACAGGAGGTCCTCTGAACTTTTGGAGTGCCCTCTTCAGGCCTAAGGAGCTGGGACAGTCCTCTTCCCCTTCAGCCCCTGCTAAAACATTGGGGGTCATAATTAATAGTGACCTCACAATGAAGACTCAAATTGGCTCTGTGATATCAACGTGTTTTTCCAGCTGAGAAAAATAAGGAAAATTAGTAGGTTTCTTACACAGGAAGCTAAAATACAGGCAGTCCTTGCTATGGTGATATCTCATATAGATTACGCCAATTCTCTATACTTTGGCATTCCAGCTTATTGTATTGTAATAGTATTGTAATTGCATTTATATAGCGATTACTACCCCTGACGAGGCGTCAAAGGATTAGTGGTGAAATAATATGGTGAAATATGAAGTAATTTCAGTGGTGGATATTAGTCAGTTACTTGGAGTGAGAAGAATAGCAGAGGGATAAAAGGGGAAAAAAGATTTGCATTCATATTACCCCTGATGGGTGTTGAAGCGCTTTTATGGCGAGTACTGTAGCACGCCACTCCGGAACCCATAAAGGACTAGTGTTGAAAATTAGTATAGTATAAATATGAAGTAATTTGAGTAGTGGATATGTTATTCAGTTATTGGGGTAGTATATTAGTATAGTTGAATATGGAATTTGAAAAGTGAATATGTTAGTCTGTTAATTTTGATTGAAAGGGATAATGGAGGGATAAAAGAGTGATTTTTTAGGTCTTAGCAGTAGGAGGAGGCTTTTGGATGAGTAAAAAGGAGTTTTGGAGGGAAGAGTTTAGAAAGGTTGTTTTAGGGGATTGGTATACTAAAAAAAGGGGTGTCAGATGATGCAAGGAGGGGTAGAGTAGGAGAGAGTCTAGAAAGGGTTATTTTGGCGATCATAGTAGTGGTATGGGGTTTGGGATAAATGAGAGAGTGGATTTAGAGGATGTATTGATAGATGTATAGGATGAGTGATAGGGTAGTGCATTGGAAGGAGTAGTAGAAAGAAGTTTGAGATGAGTCAGAAGGTTGGGCTAGAAGATATATTGAGCAAAGTATAGGCTGAGAAATAGGGTAGTGCATTGGAAATGTTAAATATGAAGAAAGTGATAAATATATAGATCCATAAGTACAATGAAAGTATATAGATACATAAATGAGGTAAGTATATGAAGATTAAAGATATTGATAGAGGCACAGGATGAGAAATAGGGTAGTGCATTGGATATGCTTTTTCAGGAGAAAAGTAACAGACACAGAGATCCAAGTACATGGAAGGTACATAGATGCACAATGGAAGTATGTAGACCAAAGATGATTTTAATTTATGTATTATGATTTTTTCTCTTAACATTTAACATTTAACATGAGCTTCGATTGGAATTCCATAGAGCCTATTATCAAGCCCATTATCGCCACTTTATCGGCAGTTTCCTGCCGATAAAGCGGCGATAATTTTATCGCCCAGGCTTGATAATATGCCCCGTTGTCCTCGAACCTTTGGTAAACCCGAAAGCTCTGTTTGTGTGGTGCTCCTACAATTCTTAGGATGAGTATGAACCAGTAGGTCCTTTAAATTTTTGCTCCATCTCAATGCAAAAAGGTTTTTTTTTTAAATGTTGCTTTCCTGTATTTAGCATGTACCAGTGTTTTGTGATCAATTTCTTAATGATATTCGAATAGCTGGAATCCGTGGTTATACAGATGAATCTGTTTCTCAGATGTTTATGGGTTGATTCTAACAAAGCCTCCCTGTTGTTATTTTTATTCTTTTATTAGTTCTATTGATTACATGCTCAGGGTTATTAATTTTTATGTAATTGACTCATTACATTTTTCTAATGTATGCTATATGACGTCAGTTGAGACCAATACTATGCAAATGGGGAAATTGCCACACTGGTAAGTTTCATTTCTTATGGTTAAACATCCTGAGGCAATATAACATGGCCCATAATGTCTGAATCAATATATGTGCAGAATCTCCAGTTATACCTGTGTCTTTCAAGGGGAATATCATTTGCCATGATTAGAATACCAAATGCAGAGTGCAACCTGTATTTTTTAGAATGTCAACGTGCGCTAAACCTGTCAGTGTATACAATTCTGTTATGCTAGGTAGGTTTATAAATGTTATATTTGGGAGATTCACAATTACGGTTTCTAGAGTTAAAGCAACACGTGACTGTGCTTTGTTATAGATGCCACGGTTAATCCCTTCGCCACGGGGTTAATTCCCCGCGGCGCGGCGGGGGGGAGGGGGCCGCGAGCAGTGCCACGATACTCATAATGACTCCAGCTCGTCATGACTCAGCCCACTCAATGGAACAACCATACAGGAGGGGAATTAGCCCCGCTTGGGCGTTCCACGGCCGTTATGACGAGCTCAGCTCGTCATGAGCACAGCTCCATTGTGCCTCATGACGAGCTGAGCTCGTCATGAGCGTCGAAGAGGTAATATGTCTAGTTTATACTACTTAGTGGCTTGTCTACTGCAGTTAGTCACACACCAAACTTCATCCACATTTGGGTCGTCAATTCCTTCAGGCAGGGAACTCAAGTCAGAGGCATATGTACTGATTAGCTTTCATTTGTTAAATCTCACAATGCACCCAAATGAACTTATGATTGGCCTGCTAAACATATATCTGAGGTCTTAAGATGATGTAATTTCTTGTGATTCCACTTTCTTTAAGGTCATGGACTATAATGCAACTTACTGTGGTGTCACTTCCTGTGATGTCACACGCGATGACACACAACGTGATCTCACTTGCAGACTGCCTAGTCCCCCCACTTCTTTTTTTTCGGGCTTGTGCCCTGCTAGAAAGATAACTTGAAGGCTTATTATACCAACAGCAGGTTTAAACACACAGGTTTGTTTTCTGGCCGGGTCAGCTTGTGCTTTTGTACCATTGGACTGAAGTAAACAAAAAAAATGATGGGTGGAATGCTTGAATTAATCTCAGAAACTGGTAGTTACTCTGGACCAGATCCTAGTCTATTGGTTTTTGACCAGCATTCCATCTCGGATTAGACCCAGCCATATGCAAATCAGCCATGGTTGTGCTCCAATGGGAACTGTCCAGCCTGATCTAACAAGCAAGGTCTTCTCTGCCCAGGAACACAAGCAAGCCAGGACCGGTTTCGCCCTACTTGGGGCTCTTTGGCTAGGTGCAGCTTGGTTCCAGTGGCACTGTGAGGGGGCCTCGCCTGGCAGTTTGTATGGACTGTTAGCATCTGGAGCATGGTTGGTACTGATTTGCATAAAATTGGGCCTTTGTCTAGAAAGACATGGTGGGTGAAAAATGATGGACTGGAATGTGGCCCGAGCGATTGCCAGTGGCTGAGATTAATTCAAGAATTACTTCCAATACCTTGATGTAGTTGCAGTTTGGAATCATTACAATGAGTGCCATTGAGTTCACAATTGATAACACCAGCCTTCCTGGTGCAGAGGTGCTGGTCAGTGAGCTAAAGTTGCCCTATGTACCAAAAAGTGCCCAGTACCGCTGGCCCTGCTGCAGTTTATGGTGTCTGGTCTATAAAAATGTTGATTAACTTTACCCCATCTTCTCCTTCCCTCTCCCATTTCTTTCTTGTCTGAACAGAGGAGGTTGCTCCGGAGACGGTCCTTGTCCAAGAGCGTGGGGTGCACAGCCTGGGCCTGGCCTGGCCCGGAAACCGGAAGCACGTGCAGCGCTACCAGGTGCTATACGGACCGCTGTCGGGCCACCCTGTCCACAGCATCACTCTGAATGGGAGTGCTGAGGGAGTGGTCCTGGGCCCCCTGAGACCGAACACCTCGTATCTGATCTCCGTTCGAGTAGAGCTACGCAGTGGGCGGTACCGGACCCTGTCCGTCACCGAAAGGACACGCCCAGGTCTGAACTCTGCTTACATATTCATGAGCAAGTGCACAGCTATTTTCCACTCTCCTCCACTGGGCATGGGCGGGGCCAAAGGGGCGGTTGCTCCAGGTGCAAAATTCTCAGGGGCATTCTTAGGGGGGCAAAATGTTAAAAGAGAAGAGGATGGATACTTGCCTTGCCCCGGGTGCTACCAACCGATGCTACGCCGTTGCAGCTTCACATTCACAGAATCCTTACCCAATCATGTGGAATACTAGCACACTTCAGGAAGGCCAACCTTCCAACCAGAAAGGTAAAGATGCCTTCAAGGGACTTTGTTCAATCTAAGTTTTGTTATTTAAAATTAATATGAGAAGAACCAATTTATCGTCCTTACAATGAGTGAATCAAAACTGATCAAATTGTGTTGTCAACATGAAACATATAAACAAAGACACAGGGTGTATATGAAAAAAGTGTTTTTATCAAATAATTCATTAAGAAAAATCAGCTTCATATACAGACAAATAAGCGAATAAGATTTTAGGACTGTGGGTACACATAAAAATAAATTGCTAAGTGACTCAACAGAACCTAAAAGGCACCTATCCCAAAACACATTGAGTAAAACAAAGCAAGGGATGAAGTGCAAAGTCGAAGTTTCGGTTTCTTAGCAGTTATTTGATGAAACCATCCTCAGGACTGTAATCAGTTCAGATCTGTATAGAAATATTGTAGTCTGCAAGTTAAAAGATATTTACAGTTACAATATTACATTGGCTATATTCAACACACCCTGGTGACAAAACAATTACACTAAACTGTAGCGACAAAAGACATTATATTTACAACATATACGTGAACATAAAGTTCATGCTTCTAAAGACAATATCACTTTGTGGTTCATTAATTTAAAAGACAACAAGCATTGCATTGGTTTAATCTGTCCACAATAAACATTTACTTCTCATGTTCTATTTGTAGTAAAATCAAAAACATTCTAGAACCATTTTGTGTTCAAACAAACCATTTAACTCTTGGGTTGAAAGACCTATATTACATCAGGGTCATTGTATCCATATCAAACAAATGGGCGCATACATTAAATCATTGCTATGACGACTTCATAGTTGCAAATCTATATGTTCAGCATTAATGCGAAATCATTCAGTTAAAGAAATTATATATAGGATGTTATATGAAACCCTTTATGAATCAGTAGTAGGGTCCATCTATTAGTCTAGGTCTGTATGCTTTGTAAATACCTGTTTGCGGATTATCGTCATCCGCAAGAAGATCTTGGAAGGATCACAGTATCCTAGGGACCTGACTGGAAATTAAGAACTTATATTTTAGATCTGTGTATTAGTGGTCACAAGAAAAAAACCTATTTAGATGTTAAAGGACATACCTATCGAATGCGGAGATCGCTCATCCAAGTTGGATGTAGCGTCTGAACTTCACTCACATAGGGTTCACGTATTCATACACAGTAGAATTCATCTAGAAAAAGTAATGGTAAATATTTTCACGATGTATTCAGTTTTTATAGAGAGAGACCATTACTACTTAGAGGTAGATCTTACCCAGTGTATGTTAGGTGAATTATTATCAAATTTCTGAGACAAATCAGGGGTCGATGCACATAATTTGCGCTTAAACGAGCCTGTGAGCAGTCAGAGATCCTGCAGTGTCTGTCAGAGGGTACAAGAAAGGGTGCACATTAGATGCTAAAGTTTCTTAAATCTATTGGCATTATAATACTTGTAATAGCCTGTGGAGCATCCCACGATATACAATAGTCTTAGGCTTAAGCTTTAGGTGGGTCACTATCATTTGTGCTGTGCAGACAGTATTTAAGCGGGAGCGACCTAGCGACCTAGTTATAGACAGACACTGCAGGATCTCTGACTGCTCACAGGCTCGTTTAAGCGCAAATTATGTGCATCGACCCCTGATTTGTCTCAGAAATTTGATAATAATTCACCTAACATACACTGGGTAAGATCTACCTCTAAGTAGTAATGGTCTCTCTCTATAAAAACTGAATACATCGTGAAAATATTTACCATTACTTTTTCTAGATGAATTCTACTGTGTATGAATACGTGAACCCTATGTGAGTGAAGTTCAGACGCTACATCCAACTTGGATGAGCGATCTCCGCATTCGATAGGTATGTCCTTTAACATCTAAATAGGTTTTTTTCTTGTGACCACTAATACACAGATCTAAAATATAAGTTCTTAATTTCCAGTCAGGTCCCTAGGATACTGTGATCCTTCCAAGATCTTCTTGCGGATGACGATAATCCGCAAACAGGTATTTACAAAGCATACAGACCTAGACTAATAGATGGACCCTACTACTGATTCATAAAGGGTTTCATATAACATCCTATATATAATTTCTTTAACTGAATGATTTCGCATTAATGCTGAACATATAGATTTGCAACTATGAAGTCGTCATAGCAATGATTTAATGTATGCGCCCATTTGTTTGATATGGATACAATGACCCTGATGTAATATAGGTCTTTCAACCCAAGAGTTAAATGGTTTGTTTGAACACAAAATGGTTCTAGAATGTTTTTGATTTTACTACAAATAGAACATGAGAAGTAAATGTTTATTGTGGACAGATTAAACCAATGCAATGCTTGTTGTCTTTTAAATTAATGAACCACAAAGTGATATTGTCTTTAGAAGCATGAACTTTATGTTCACGTATATGTTGTAAATATAATGTCTTTTGTCGCTACAGTTTAGTGTAATTGTTTTGTCACCAGGGTGTGTTGAATATAGCCAATGTAATATTGTAACTGTAAATATCTTTTAACTTGCAGACTACAATATTTCTATACAGATCTGAACTGATTACAGTCCTGAGGATGGTTTCATCAAATAACTGCTAAGAAACTGAAACGTCGACTTTGCACTTCATCCCTTGCTTTGTTTTACTCAATGTGTTTTGGGATAGGTGTCTTTTAGGTTCTGTTGAGTCACTTAGCAATTTATTTTTATGTGTACCCACAGTCCTAAAATCTTATTCGCTTATTTGTCTGTATATGAAGCTGATTTTTCTTAATGAATTATTTGATAAAAACACTTTTTTCGTATACACCCTGTGTCTTTGTTTATATGTTTCATGTTGACAACACAATTTGATCAGTTTTGATTCACTCATTGTAAGGACGATAAATTGGTTCTTCTCATATTAATTTTAAATAACAAAACTTAGATTGAACAAAGTCCCTTGAAGGCATCTTTACCTTTCTATATTTACTTACCCAAGCCCTCAAGGGTATTCCGGGTTGCTCACTTCCTTAATAATAACCTTCCAACCAGACACCACAGTGCCCACTTAGCTTAAGCACCCTCCCTCTTGCTCCTTCTCAACTCACCCCACTACATGTAAAGTGCAACAAGGTATTGCACGATAAGCGCGTGATTCTGGTCATGACGCACAACTCTGACACACTTCCCATATAAGCCTTACTACAAACCCACGTCCTTCCACCCAACTACAAATTACAGAGTAGTGTGATATATGTCTGCCTATATAAAGGCAACTAAAATACAAAACAATAGTCTATGTAAGGCCCACCTTGTGGAACAGAGACTGTTTACAGGACATATAGATCTGTGCTTGTGGTACATTCTGGTCATTGCATATACAGATCTGTACATGCAGGTCACTGCAAGTACAGATTGGGTCATGTGGTACACTGGTCGTTTCATATTCAGTTCATTGTATCTGGCACACACTGATCATTGCATAGGTGCACGAGGCACAGAGAGACTATTGAATGCACAGTTATTTTCCTATGGCACACAGACCGTTGCTATTAGACATGGAGGACAGATTGGAGAATCTCTGGTTGAAGACCATGTTTCTTCAGAGAAGGAATGGGTTGAAACGTCTCATCACCATTAGACATAGATGACAGATTTGGTTGATGCATGCTTTCGTTACTGAACGTAACTTAAACCAACAAAGTAGCTTTGGTTGTTTTGATAAAGCCTTGCCCCCAGTCCCAGAAGCACGCTGAGCGACGCCCCTCTGCAGAGGCGACTCACACAGGTATTGTTGTACACCCAAGCGGGATCCCTCTAAGTTGAAATACATGTTTGTAGTTCACAAAATGTGTATAAATATGGCTTATCTCACATGTAAAATGACACCAGTGCTGTGTAACTCTGCACCGGTGTTGTGTAATTTTACAACAAAAAAAGAATTGCTCACATGGACATTTTGTGGGTGCTACAAGGTATTGACACCTGTCTAAGTAAGTGATCACTCACTACTAACCTGTGAGGTTTTGTGTATTGACAAACGTTTAGCAGGTGGGAAACATCTTCTACAATGCAGTCAATACAACACAAGTTCCATGACAACTCATGCCATTACAACGCATGCCATTACAACGCATATCCCTCACTTACTAACACCTTCCCTGAGGTAAGCACCTGGCAGTGAAGTAGTTTTTGTTATAATGGAACATGCGTTGTAATGGAAGTTGCGTTGTAAAAACTCCATTGTAAAGGTATGTGTTTTAATAGTTTACATTGTAAGGTCATACATCCTTAGCAGGTACATTCCAATGCTGGCTATAGACAGAGAAAACACAATCAAGGGCAGAAGTAAATCCCTACCAGAATGAGAAAGGGGAGGGATCATTCCCAAAATTGATGGCACTGTAGGGGAAAATGTTTCTCGTGGGAAGATTTTTTTTTTAAGTGCAAATGTTCTTACGCAATGGACTTATGTATGCTTATATATACAGTTATTATATTTACACATGAGTAAATGGGTATGCATGCAATTTACAAAGTATTCCAGAACGACTCCTGTGAAACTGTGACCCCCGTTTGGAGCCACAGACTTACTAGCAATGTGTAGAGGGATGGATTGGGTTGTTCATCTTGTAACTTGTAGGCACGTATATTTTCACACCAGCACATGAGCACTTCTGAAGCCCCCATATGTTCAGCATGTGTTTTGAAAGCTTATGCTGAACCTCAAAGTTTTATTCAAGGGATGGTGGGGGGGGGGGGGGTACAAAACGGAAGCATCTACCTTTTTGCAGAACATTGTTGTTTTCTATCAAGTTGCAAATAAACACTAAGAACAACTCATGAACAAGATCTTTGATTGGCTGTTTAGGAGTAAGCACCAGTAATACTTAGACTGGGGAAAGTGGTACAGACCAATCACAAAATGGTGTAATGGAATTCCTACCTTGGGACTTAAAACTTGTTTTGGCTGAAGAATGTCCATCTATCATTATTTGTTTGCCTCTAACATGAATTTGAATATCTCCCCCAGTATTTGGATGCATCAATGAGAATCTAGATGACTGAGGAAGTATTTGGTTATCATAACCGGTATTTAGATATCCCAACCAGTATTTGTCTGTCTCGTCCAGTATGTGGTTGCCCTAGCCAGTATTTTTCTGTCTCGTCCAGTATGTGGTGCACTAGCTAGTATTTCTCTGTCACGGCCAGTATTTGGTTGTCCTAGCCAGTATTTGTCTGTCTCAGTCAGTATTTGGTTGTCCTAGCCAGTATATGGTTATCTATGCAAATATTTGATTGTCTCTGCCATTATCTGGTTGTCTTTGTCAGAAGTTGTCTCTGTCACTATTTTATTCAATCAACCAGTATTTGGATGTCCCAGCCAGTATTGTGTGTTCTCCATCATTACTTGGTTCTCTTAGCTAGTATTTAGATGTCTTTGAAAACATTTGGTTGCCTGTTCCAGAATTTGGATGATTCAGCCAGTACTTGGTTATCTCTACAGTATTTGGATTACTCAGACAGTGTTTTGAAGTCTTAGTCAGTATTTGATTGCCTCGTCCAGCATTTGGATGGGTTAGTAAGTATTTGATGCTCTCTACTAGTATTTGGGTGAGTTAGTCAGAGTTTGATTCTATCCGCCACTCTTTGTATGAGTTAGTCAGTATTTGATTCTATCCACCAATACATGGATGAGTCAGCCAGTATTTGGTGCTATCCGCCAGAATTTGGGTGAGTTAGTCAGTATTTGAAGCTATCCTCCAGTATTTGGATAAGTTAGTCAGTATTTGATTACATCAACCAGTATTTGGATTTCTCATTCAGTGTTTTGATGTCTTAGTCAGTATTTGGTTGTCTCAGCCAGTATTTGAATGTATTAGTCAGTATTTGATTATATCCACCAGTATTTGGATGAGTTAGTCAGTATTTGATGCTATCCACAAGTATTTTGGTGAGTTAGTCAGTATTTGATGCTATCCACAAGTATTTTGGTGAGTTAGTCAGTATTTGATGCTATCTGCCAGTATTTGGATGAGTTGGTGATTATGTGGTTATATCAAGCAGTATTTAGATCTCTCACCTAGTATTAGTTGATGTCTTAGTCAGTATTTGATTTTATTCACCAGCATTTGGTCGTCCCAGCTACTATTTAGTCATCTCAGCCAGTACTTAATAGTCTCAGCCATGGCAGGGTATGCTCAGATATGAGTCCCTTGCTCACTTTGCCACTGGATTCAAGCAAGCCTGGCTGAAGACGGCTGTAATGCCAGAAACCGGTCCTAGGAAGCTTGTTTCCGGTCCAAGGAAGGTATGGCTTGGCAGTTCGGGCTGGACTGTTCCCATGAGGCACATGGTCAGACTGATTTGCATATGGCCATGTCTGAACTGGGGTGGCAGAGTGGGCTAAAGAACGGTGATGGATGAAACCCAGATCTGTTGACTGGGTATGAGTGTTTGATTGGTTCAGATGCTCTATCCATCCCCACCCCGTTTTGTAACGCTTTGTTCGCCATAAGTTGGCAGGGTATGCTCAGACGTGAGTCCCTTGCTCACTTTGCCACTGGATTCAAGCAAGCCTGCCTGAAGATGGCTGTAATGCCAGAAACCGGTCCTAGGAAGCTTGTTTCCGGTCCAGGGAAGGTATGGCTTGGCAGTTCGGGCTGGACTGTTCTCATGAGGCACAGGGTCAGACTGATTTGCATATGGCCATGTCTGAACTGGGGTGGCAGTATGGGCTAAAGAACGGTGATGGATTAAACCCAGATCTGTTGACTGGGTGTGAGTGTTTGATTGGTTCAGCTGCTCCATCCATCACCACCCCCTTTTGTACTGCTTGTTTCGCCATAAGTTGGCAGGGTATGCTCAGACCTGAGTCCCTTGCTCACTTTGCCACTGGATTCAAGCAAGCCTGGCTGAAGATGGCTGTAATGCCAGAAACCGGACCTAGGAAGCTTGATTCCAGTCCAGGGAAGGCATGGCTTGGCAGTTCGGGCTGGACTGTTCCCATAAGGCACAGGGTCAGACTGATTTGCATATGGCCATGTCTGAACTGGATAGGCAGAGTGGGCTAAAGAATGGTGATGGATGAAACCCCGATCTGTTGACTGGGTGTGAGTGTTTGATTGGTTAAGATGCTCCGTCCATCACCACCCCCTTTTGTACCGTTCAGCCAATAATACAGCTTCTCAGCCCGAATTTTGATTTCTCCAACAACATATGGTTGTCCCAGCCAGTATTTGATTGACTAAGCGAGTATTTAGTTCTGTCAGCCAGTTTTATATTTTCTTCACCAGTATTTTTTTGTTTTCACCAATATGTTGTTGTTTTAGGTAGTAGTTGTCCATGCCAGTATCTGAGGGTCTCAGCCAGTATTTGGATGTCTTGGCAAGTATTGGATTTTTTCAGACAGTATGTTTTTGCCTTTTGGACGTTTTTACCAGAATTGTGTTGTCTCAGCCAGTATTTGGTTGTCCCTGCCAGTAATTGGAAGTATCAGCCAGTGTTTGGTTATTCTTGGTATTGTTTGGATGGCTCGGAGCGTATTTGATTATTCACTCAGTCAATTCCCTTGTATCAGTGTCCACCAGCATTCACAGTGTTATTTACATCTTCTTCCAAAAAGGTATTTCTTCTGATTCGAAAACAGTAGAAATCTGGAAGTCATGGAACCAGCCAAGGACCCTGAAGAAAAGGCAGAGTTCTTAAGGCTATGAGGTTACTATTGTCAATTTTCATACAGCTGCCTGAACTGACTGTCGGGTGCTACTTGTCTCGAAAGTTGAGAAGCATAAGCAACCGGAACGATCTTACAATTATACATAAAGAGACTGGACACCGCTTGTACACCACGATTCACGGTTGATCTGTGCTCTTATGGAAATCCAGGTCTTGGTTTTTGCCCGACCACAAGGCTCTCTGTTCTCTATGTCAGTCGCGTGATGGAGGCCTGGGAGCTGCTCTGTGGCAGGTTTCAGTTGCCCTCTTGTTGTCCATCTTTTGAAATACTTGGAGAAAGATAAGGTACAAGAATACCAAAATGAAACCGCATCGTGTCTACGCGGGTAGCCTGGTTTCCAAGACCCACTAGGGTTAGCCGGCATGTTGTGTTGATTGTGATGCAAGGAGGCTGTATGATGTACTTGAATGTTGTGGATCCTGAGATGGGAGACAAAGGCGCAGTCAAGTGGTTGTAAAGAAGGTCAGAAATTCAAAAATGACTAGAAATATCTAGTTTTTACTGGAATTTGTATCCATGGAAGGATAATGGTTTGGGTTTTTGTGCAGGAAGGTGATCATAATCTGGTAGGGTGTTTCTGGAAAGGAGACTGCTGCCTGCATGATTGGTTGAAACTGGGGGTTTGAGGTGAGGATGAAGTATCCTTGTGTGAGTGGTGAAGATGCTGCAGTCAACCATAATAATTGTGTGACTTATAAACCACATGGCTACCTCAAAACAAAGTGTTCCAGCGCTGAAGGTCCGGCTCCCACAGGTCACATATGCATCAGTTCCTGTTGAATGAGCTCAGCTTGAACAACCAGGTTTTTACATTTCTCCAGAAGAGGGATTCTGAAGGGGCCTGATGGACTGAGAGAGGGAGAGAGTTCCAGAGTTTGGGCGCTAGATAGCTGAAGAAGCCACCGCCGATGCGTGCTCTCTTAAACTTCACCCAGAAGACGAAGATGGGCTAAGTTGGGAACCCCCTTGGTTTCAGGCACCTTTCCTTCAGGATCAGACCCACAGTCTGGCACATAGGGCCAGATGTATCATGGCCTTTGCGACTCACAAACGGCCTTTTAGCATGATCTGCTACGTATCAAAAAATTGCAATTTAAGGAATCGCAAAAAATTGGGATTCCTTATTTTGCCATAGCATTTAAGGAATCGCAATTTTTGCGATTCCTTAAATGATATGTATGTATGGGCCAGCTGTATCAAGGCTTTTGCACCTCGCAAAGGCCGAAATTCGCAGAATTTCGGCCTTTGTGACTCGCAAACGGCCTTTTAGCATTATTTGAAATGTAACAAAAAATCGCAATTTAAGGAATCGCAAAAAATTGCGATTCCTTATTTTGCCATAGCATTTAAGGAATCGCAATTTTTGCGATTCCTTAAATGATATGTATGTAACTTTTAGAAATTGCGAATTTGTTTTAAGAAATCGCACATTACCACCAACTTGTAGTTGGTGGTAATTTGCGATTTCTTTTAAAAATGCCCTATTTGGCATTTGTGAGGGTGGCATGTGACACACATACATGCCCATAAGGCATGTATGTGTGCCACATTCACACACATGTAAATTTCAGGGGCGCAGCAGGGTGTCTTTGAGACACCCCTGCACCCTTGAAATAATTCTCAAATTGCGATTAGAAAATTGCGAATTCGCAATTTGAGAATTATTGCACTATCATTCCTATGGGCCTCCTGGCCCATAGGAATGCATTGGAAATTATTCTTTATTTGGAAATTATTCTTTATTTTATGTGCGAATTCGCAAAATGCGAATTCGCAAATAAAGAATATTAAGAAATCGCTAAAAAATATCGATTTTGTTCATACATTCCATTTTGCGAATTCTAAATAGCGATTCGCAAAAAATCGCTATTTAGAATTCGCAAATCGGAATCTTGATACATCTGCCCCTAAATGCTGAATTATTCTTGGTTACCTATGGCTTGTGCAATGATGTAGAAAACACAGCTTCTTCCCTCTCTCCTTGAGCATGGCCACCTCCAAGAAGGGAGGGCTGGTCCTCTGTTCCCGTCCACCGGACTTGGACAGAGGGGCATCGGCCAGATGTTCTCCTGTTGTCTACCAACTACCGACTCCTCTCTGTTTTTAAAACCAGTTGTGCAAGTCAGAATACAAACATCACAAAATAAAATGATGGATGGAGTGTTGAGACTTTTCAAACACTCACCCCCAGTCAAGTCAGAATACAACATCGTCATACCTCCCACTGAGTATAAATCACTGATAGAATACAAAAAATAAACAAATCGTAGCCTTTGTAGCCTGTTGCAATTACCCACACATCATTTCAATGCAGTTTCTTTCTTTCATGTGGGAGACAGTGCGCCTAGAGGCAGGCATGGCCAGTTGCCGCTCCTGATAGTAGCCAGAGGCACTCGTCCCTGTGCTACAAACATCAAGCAGCTGTGATGAAACAACATCTGGGTGACAGCGGGGGAGACACAGATCAAACATTCAGCAGATAAACACGAGAAGCCCAACAAGCCTTAGATTTGTGTCCAATAAAACGTCTTTATTTGAAACATGTTTATATCACATTGTTATTGACAAAGACGACCTCAGCCCCAGAACAGGACTGCCAGCGGGCCATACATGGCCGGAAGGTGGGGAACAGCAAGCCGTATTGGGAGGGGGGGGGGGGGGGGCGCTATCCAGGGCTTTAAGTGGGATGAAAAAACTGGGGGGGGGGGGGGGGGGTCTCTCAAAGGGGCGTGGCCAATGTAATTAAGGGCATGGCTTAAAAGCATGTAAGCTAAAACTCTGTGCTTAGCATAGTGTGCCGCCCGACTGCTATTTTGCTGTTTCTGTCATTGCCACTAGTGAGAAGTGAGCGGTGTGAGCACGAGCACATCGATGTGCCTGCTGTCATTGCAGTCCGGAATAAAACAGACTGCCTGTGCCAGGGCAAAAACAGAGCCAGATAGAGACCCCCTTTAAAAAACTGCTGGTGCTCAGCACCGGTGAGACCCGGCCCACATGAAGCCCTGGCACTACCTCACTGACAATGAGCACTCCTTTAGTCATGACTAGGGCGAGATTGATTGTTTTCATCCATCATCAGGCCTGGCTGCCCTCCAAGTAGCTAATTCCCTTTCCCTCAGGTCGTGGTCATAGGTTTGGCTTTTGAGCTCCCAGCCTGCATTCCCTCTAACATGATCTTCTGGACACTCCAAGTTTGTTGTTGGGAGGTCTTCTAGTTTCAGATGGTCTCTTCTTCACTGGAGTAGGTTTGTCCCCTGGACTTGTTCATTCCTTCTTTTGACCTTGGTTTGTTGTGTCACTAATTCTCGCATGTTCCGGAGTCTTTCCTCTTTATGTTATGTACATGTTATAAAATGTATAGAATGTACAGCTGCCCCAGCAATGGGGCTTCCCAGTGCTAGTCTAAAATCGAAACAACCTGCAACAGACAGCCTAAGGAAGAAAATGCCACAAAGAAAATCCTGAGAAGAAAAAAGACAGGTCTTTGAAGTTTTCCTGAAGGATAAATAGTTCTGGACGTTCATGATAGAAGGAGGAAGCGCGCTCAAGAGAGCTGGAGCTTTTGCGTAAAAACAGCGGCCTCCTGCTCTTACTCTCTTAACCTGAGGAACAGTAGCCAGATTAAGATCAGCCAAACACAGGGGACGTGGGGATAACAGATTAAACAAAATGGGGTCGCCCTGGTAGGATAAGAGCGTATGGGCGGTACCCAATGTCTTGAAGTGCGCACGCTTATCCACAGGGAGCCAGTGCAGCTTGCGAAGGAGGCCAGAAGCAGGGCAACATTCTGGAAGAGAGAACAACAGAGTAGTTGCAGCGTTTTGAGCCCGCTGGGGTCTTCTAGGTGTCTTGATTCAGTTAAGGTCCCTGCAGACATCTGTCAACCTGTGGACAAAGTTCAAGAAGAAGCTCTTCGAGAATGGGTCCCTGACATGAGGCCTGCCGCCCTGAAAGGATACATGTATGCTGCTGACAAGTGTCAGGGGTTTGGACCACTTGAGAGATGCTTTGCTTCACCACGGTAGAGGTGTCTGGCTTGTGCCTGACTCGGTTAATGTCTGGATAGTCCGGCAGTCCTCATACTCCTGGACCTATCAGCAGCCTTTGACACCGTCTCCCACCGCACACTAGCCCCAAGGCTTCACGATGCCGGCATCCAAGGAAAGGCAGTATACTGGCTTTGATCATTCCTCTCAGGCAGAACACAGAGAATAAGACTCCCGCCCTTCCTCTCAGAACTGACAGAGATGCAGAGTACCCCAAGGATCATCCTTCAGCCTCACACTCTTCAACATCTACATGGCCCGCCTCGCAACCATTGTCAGAATCCACAGGCTCAACATCATCTCATATGCCGATGACACCCAGCTCATCCTCTCCCTCACCAAGGAACCTTACATTACAAGGCACAATTCCCAAAAAGGGATTAAAGCTGTTGCGACCTGAATGAAGAACAGCTGCCTGAAACTCAACTCAGAGAAAACAGAAGTCCTCTTCCTCAGCTCCACCCCCTATGCATCGGACGACAGCTGGTGGTCCCCGCTCTCGGTAACCCACCCACCCCAACGGACCATGTACACGACCTCAGCATCATACTTGACTCATCACTCACCATGAATCGCCAGATCAAAGTCGTCTCCACCGTATGCTTCAACACACTGCGCAAGCTACACAAGATGTTCAAGTGGATCCCCCAAGACTCCAGGAAAAACGTCACTAATGCACTCATCACCAGTAGACTAGACTACGGCATCACCCTCTATGCCTGAATTAACAAAAAGGGGGACTTTGCGGCAAGGTGGGAGAAGGAGTGTCTTCTACTGTTGCTCCGGCGGATGTGGGGGGTGCGAGCAAATAGGTCCTTGATCAAAATTCAGTTGCAGTAACTACCAGAAAAACACAAGATTTTTCACATGCTTTTACCCCTTAAATATGGCAATTTTTTACTTAAATGTCAGAGAGTAAACTTACCTGTAGGTGAAGCACTCCAGTTATTTCGAAACAGACAGCACATAAAAAATAAAAAACATTAAAAAAAACAAAAAACTAATGCTTTTTGTTACCAGCAGATATTTTACTCAAGTTTTGAAGCTCCCCGATAGCCGAAGTTGGTTGTGGAAGGTACCTTTCAAGGTGCTGGGGCCCATATCATCCTAGACTATTGGCCCCAAAACATTCATAGAAAAAAATATCAACAACGAAAATATCATCAAGGTAAGTATTTATGTAGGTAAATATAGGTTTGCTACACTTAAAGCCACAAATACTAACCTTGATGATATATATTATCCAGGTGCACGGATATGGAGTTAAGAATAGTAAATCTAAATTCACCGATGAATAATGACCCTGTTGATATTTTGATCATCTATGTTTTTGCCTCATTATTGTTGTAGCCTGCAATTTTGCACTCCATGTCTGACCTGCAAGTGGCAGACGCCAGTAGCAGCCTTCAAGGAGTTGTCTTGGAAAATCAGCCCCCGTCTGATGGTTTACAAGGAACTCAAGTGACACTGGTACCTCGTCCCACAGGTTCTTTAAATGCAAAAGCATGTGAATAAATCTATGAAAGATCCAATGCTGGAGATTCATAATCATAAGTGCTCTCATCAAGACAACGGACAGGTCTAGACGGTCAGGGGACTCACCTTGAGCTGTATAGATTAAGCAGCAAGGGTGCCCAGGCTACTGTCGAGACCCAGCACGTCCTACTGGTGCTACTGTACCAGGTATTTGTGATTTAACCCCTTCGATGCTGATGACGAGCTCAGCTCGTCATCAGCCACGGTGGTCGTGTGCGGATGACGAGCTGAGCTCGTCATGTAACGCAGCTTTTGGAAAAAAGCTGCGTAGCGCAAAAATAACCCCCGCACGCATGTGGTTACATTTGTTTCGCTGTGTACAGAAGTAAGTACCGCGAGGTCAGGAAGCAGCTGCTCAGTGTCCTTTGGACCTGGATCTATCTTCTTGCACCATACTAAAATCCACAATATGGCTGACTCCGTCCATTGTCACGAAACCAGCATAAGTACAGTATCTACCGATGCTTATCACTTGTCTTTGCTGCTCACCAATCATTCCATTCTTGCTGCAGTGCTGCATGTCTGAAGTACTCCAGCCCTTGAGGTGAGTTGACCTACTCCAGTTGTGCTCCATGCTTGCTTCTAATGGTTCGATGGCAGAGCAAGCACCTTCGGTTCACTTTACTGAGGGTGACATATCTCCTTGCACTTGTCTGGTTTTCACAGAATCTAAAATAGCTGTAGAGTGCAGGTTCCTTTTTGCTCCTTCACTTACTGGCTGGTTCAGTTTGGCCCAATGTCTTGGATGGGCTACAGAAGTGAAGCTGCTAAAACATAGCATGCCAGGATTCCTCTGCTTGATGACAGAAGATGGTTAGTAAATAAAGACTTGTGAGAAGATGCACACCTTTGCTTATACCTGCTGTAGTAAGTTTTTATTAGAATTTACCAACTTCTTGATGTCCACTAACTTCTTTTTTAATAGTGGTAAAATTCCTAAAAATAGTTTTCCATGGAATGCAGAAAAAGTCGCACACAAAATAGGGAGAATAGTCCTAAAAAAAAGATTTACGACAACAATTCTACCTCCAAAACTTATTTATTGTGATTCTATGCCGACAAAAGGCTACAAACTTCATGAACACGTGGTTGTAAACTTTGCACAACTCTGCAGGTGAAATTTAAATTCCGCGCACATCTTAAAAAAAGAAAGTGACTCTATGAAAACCCGTAGCAGCATCAACTCTGGGGAACCTCAGTTACAGGTAAATAACTCATTAGTCAAAATGTTGGGTAGAATAGGTGTCAGCTCTCTGGGGTTCAACATGTTTCACTTACTGCTGTTCTTCAGTTCCTGACCTGTGAGTGATAGTCATTCTGTCTTCTCCTCAGCTGTGCCTCCGAGGCCCCCTCCCCACAGTCTCATGCTGACGGACGTCACTTCCTCCAGCCTGGTGGCATCTTGGGCCACTTCCAGGCGGCCGGCTCTGAAGTACAGCGTGCAGCTCGGAGCTCCTGGGGGCTTCTCTCGCTCGGTGACGGTGCCGGGCCATGTCCACATGGTTGTTCTGGAGGGCCTGAAGAAGGACACTTTCCATTCTGTCTGCATCCGGGCAGTTTACAAAAGAGGCAGCAGCATGGCCGCCTGCGCCAAGGAGAAGACCCTCTCAGGTGAGTCAAGAAAGAGGAGAGGGGGCATGAAGTGAAAAACTGGGGATTGAACTAGAGGCAGTGAAAGTTCAGAAGAGCGACATGGGTGAAGATAATAGTATTCAGAGAGAAGGGGAAACCGACAGAGGTGTGCATGGACATGAAAGCAGTAGTACATTGAGATTAAGAGAAAATGGAGAAAGGCATGGAAGAAAGCACTAAGTAAAGATGTATTGGCAAAGGCGGAGAATAGAAGGAAAAACTGTTTGGAAGAAAGTCAAAATACAGTGAGGTAAACGGGATTAAGGTAAGTGTTTCACTCCTAATATCAAGGCAGGTGGGGCGAGAAGTGAAGGGTAAACAGGGTCCCATTCACAGAACACAAAGCTGGGTTTGCCGAATGGTCACGTTAAGAAACTAAACCGACTGCCAGTGAGGTAGGAATTATATGATGCGGTGACTATGTTGGAGATGAGTATAGTGTCACTGACGGGCAAAGGCATCTCTTTCGACACACAGTGTATCCTAACCATACAGTTGCTGTTTTTTTCTAGTGAATAGGTCTGCCCACCCCCTGCCTAACAATCCTGGGGAAGCCCTGGTATCTTGTCTACACCTCCACAACCAGGAACACCCCAAAGCTTTTTGAAAGTGCACAGTGATGCATTTAAAATACCTTGGCCTACCCGATCATTTTTGGCACCTGGAGTTATTTATTTATTTATTTATTTGTGTAGCGCCTGAATCGACCCCCGAAGGGCAACCGGGAAGTGGACCTACTACACTGTTTGCCAAATAGGCACATTTCCTTAGTATTCCGAGAAATATTTTATTGATAAGACCTCTGATACAGGAAACCACCACCGAAAAACAGAATGAAGTTGTTTTGGTGTCAGACGCAAATCTCTTTTACAATTTTAATCCAGCAACAGTTATTTTTTTTCACGTGCATCGCTAAATCAGAGTAGGCTTAAAGGCACAGTGTAGCAGGAATTTGTAAGAACTCCTGCTATCTCAGTTAATTTTATGATAAATTGTCTGTTTGTCAAAGGAACAACTCTAGTATTTCTTATTGTAGGATTTTACAATGTTTTTGCTTTTGAGGTATTGTAGACAATTTGTATATCTAATGCAAAAAGACTAAATTGTGACATATAGTTCTTTATCCTGATTATTTTTAGTGACATAAGAAAATAATTGTTAGGTGATGTCTTTAACAGATTCCTACGATATTTATTAAAGGTAGGTTTGAATAGCTGTAACAACTTACAACTGCTGTGTGCTTCTATGATTATTAGTCAGTACTAAGCGGAAGGAAATGAGACTTAATAGCTTGATAACACAAGTTATAGGACAGATGCTTTTGTTTCCCTGTATAGAACTATGAAAGCATTTTCTATTTATGTGAAATCCTCGTCCTCCCCCATTATATCAATGACAATTGTCGTGGTCTGAAAAATGCAAGCTATCACTGTTCAGACAAACACATACAAATGTTAATATTTTTAATCGGGGACAAAAAACACACACATATAACTATTTATATATATATATATATATATATATATATATATATATATATATATATATATATATATATATATATATATACACCCAAGCCGTCTTAAGTTGTGCATATATATATATATATATATATATATATATATATATATATATTAAGAATGAGACATTTCCCACCAAATATAAATACATACATTAAGAAATATGAAAAATTCCCATACTGTTACGTGTCTAAATTGAAAAACGTTATCTGCAGGCAAAGCCAATTGAAACAGTAACTTGCTTATTACTTATTACATTTCTCCCTGTATGTATAACTCTTATACTTTGAAGGGCCATGCTCCAGCTATATAAAACTCCTCAAATCAATAAAAAAAAATCTATTTACCTTTATTTCTAGAACCTGCCCCAATAAATAATTAATCCTCCGTGCATTATCTCTTTTGATAACTTCCCAATTTGAGTGTTAAATATCTCTATCCTCAGTACGTTCCTTGTTATCATGGGTTACCAAACAAAGTTCACAGGCACTGTGCCTGTTTTCAGGAGTTTAAAAAGCTGAACCCTGGCAAGGGTAGATGAAGTCCTTCCCCCACTCTTTGTCTTCAACATGTTAGTTGCAAGTGGCTAGTTTAAGTCACTTATCTTTTCTAAAATTCGACAAATCTTCAATTAGATCCCTTTTCACAACTGTCCCCTATAATTTTTATACATCTCCCTAGGCTTCCATGTCTGAAACAATAATGATACTTGGGGGTCTATTATAATGTCAGGCGGATCTCCACCGCCCTTATGGCGGTGGCGATCTGCCCGCCATTATACACCGCCTGCCACCCATTTGGCTCCGCCTCCAGGCCGGAAGCTCCGGCCCGAGTGCGGACGTAAAGTTAGTAGTCGTAAATCCATTCTGTGAATACCAAAAGTAGTAAGTGCATTCTGTGAATACCAAAAGTAGTAAGTGCATTCTGTGAATACCAAAAGTAGTAAGTTTAGGATTTTGTCTTAAATTAGTTCTGTGAATCGGGCCCGGTGTGTCACACTGTGGCATTTTGTGAGATGGCAGGTCCCCTGTATAAATATAGAACATGATAAACTGACAGCTCTTGGGTAACTTGCGGCAATGTCTTAAGGGCATGGATGTATTGTTTAAAGTTTCATATTTAAAAATATTACATTCAACAAATCCCTTGTTTCAATGATATAATCGTACATACTTAGGGGCCTATTAGGATGGCCGACAGACCTGCGTCCGTCCTCCACCCCCCAGGTGGAGGGACCATCCGCAGGGGCAGCGACGGTCCCTCCGGTGCAATTAGGATGTGACCACCACCCTGGCAGTCACATCCTGTATCTTTAACCTTGCGGCGGGTGCTGCTTGAAAATGCATGTTTTACATTTACATGCACAAAACGGCTGGCACCGCGGGGTGCCTGCCGCTTTGTACATGTAAATGCTGGGTGGTACCATAGGTACCCCCATGTGCACCCCCCACCCCCCAACACCCTGGGGGCCCGCAACGGGCCCCCAAACACCAAAGACCACATGCTTTTCCACGGCGGAAAAGCCGCCGTGGAAAAGCATGTTACAATGCACATCGTAATTTGGCTGACGGTGTCTTGCAGACATCGCCACCAAATAGCCCTCCACACCCCGCGGATCAGCGGCGGGCCGACCTGCCGTCCGCCGCTGGTCCCACCGCATTCCCACTGCCATCCTAGTCTGGTGGTGGGTGTTTTCTGTGGCCGCGGTGGTGAATCCGAATCCTCCAGGCCGGCCTCACCGCCATCCTAATCGGCCCCTAAATTAGGACACTGAAATGTTGAAGGCTAATTTTTTTTGGTCATTTTATAGACTTCATCATATTGTTTCATGACATTAGTTGCCTGTTTACAGCTCATGCCTTTGATCTAAGAGCCAAGCCTCTGCTCTCCCCAAGGCTCCCCATGTCCCCCAAGCAGGGGCGGCTCCTCCATTAATATTTTAGCCCCAGAGCTGAAAAATAAAATGGTACTATGCTTTATTTATTAACTGTCAGGACGGGGCGGGCCAGTGCTGCAGAGCTGCAGCATCAGAGAGCTGGGTGCCTTAAAATGCGCATGTCTGTTTGGCCGACTGTCTTGGGACGTCTGCCAGACATGCGCATTTTAAACTTCTCTAACCTAGTTGTGTTAGACAGCTGGGTTAGAGAAAGCGCAGGCCTCCAAAGGTCTTAGGAGCGCTGGTAGAGCCTGCTCTATCCAATCCTGGAGCTGTTTTCATGCTGTGAAATCAGTGCCAGGATTGGATAGTGCAGTTTCTTTCCTGCATTCGAAGCTTCCTGTAAGACACCCGAGGGAGGAGAAAGTCACGCTGTGGAGGTAAGTGAATTATTTTTGCTTTCTTTTTTTTGCCCCTCCCACAGCCCAACCAGCCCAAGTACTAGCCTGCCCCAAAGACACACAGGGCCTGAATTACAAAGGTTACTTACACTTTTGAGTAATCAACATCTTTCCGGAAAGTTTACTACATTTTGCTTATTCACAAAGTCACACCCTTGGGGGTCTCCTACGCTCTCGGGCTAGAGGCTTTCTTTAACACTTCTTTGTGCCTGTCAGTAACTCTTCTTGTGAGAGAGTCGCTTAAAGCTTCCCCGGGCTAGTATTTCATGGAACAGATGCTTATACCGTCTAACACCTTCTCCAGCCGGGTTTAGCCTCTGGGCTGTCCATTCATTGCACGTCTGGCTTGTCGCTGTATGGGAGACAAATGAAATTGCTCATTTTTTTTCACCCTGACGCTGCAGAGTTTTGTTGATCCAGACTAGATCCATCACTTTGTGGTTTTTCCGACTGGAAAGTTCTCCAGGTGCAGGAAAATGCCCCCTGGTTGACCCCGGCACATTCCTGTCTCCAAAGTTATCCCGCCTGTCATATTTTGCATATAGTTTTAACACATGTGTTAACTGGCAGTGATGCAGAGTGAGGTGAGGCAGAGAGCACACAGACTGGAAGGGAGATCTTTAAAAAATCCTTGCAGGTTCAAATTCCTCCTCTTCCTGGCTGGGGGTCTTAGGCGTTGATCTAGAGGTGGGATCGGAAAAATCCTCCTGTTTATGGAGGAAGAGGTAAACCCTCCGCAGGAGAATTCCCCACCAAGTGAGCCACTCCTGCAGGATTATCTCTGCCGTACGGATAGTAGGGTGGAGGTAATCTCACTGGAGGATTCTGCACCGCTGGAGAATACTCCTGCAATATTACTTCTACTAAAGGGATAGTACGGTGGAGGTAATCTCTCCGGAGGATTCTGCACCGCTGGAGAATACTCCGGCAGAATTACTTCTACCAGAGAGATAGTATGGTGGAGGTAATTCAACTGCTGGATTCTGCGCCACTGGAGAATACTCCGGCAGAATTACTTCTACCAAAGGGATAGTACGGTGGAAGTAATCTCACTGGAGGATTCTGCACCGCTGGAGAATACTCCGGCAGAATTACTTCTACCAAAGGGATAGTACGGTGGAGGTAATCTCACTGGAGGATTCTGCACCGCTGGAGAATACTCCGGCAGAATTACTTCTACCAAAGGGATAGTACGGTGGAGGTAATCTCACTGGAGGATTCTGCACCGCTGGAGAATACTCCGGCAGAATTACTTCTACCAAAGGGATAGTATGGTGGAGGTAATTCAACTGCTGGATTCTGCGCCACTGGAGAATACTCCGGCAGAATTACTTCTACCAAAGGGATAGTATGGTGGAGGTAATTCAACTGCTGGATTCTGCGCCGCTGGAGAATACTCCGGCAGAATAACTTCTACCAAAGGGATAGTACGGTGGAGGTAATCTCACTGGAGGATTCTGCACCGCTGGAGAATACTCCGGCAGAATTACTTCTACCAAAGGGATAGTATGATGGATGTAATTCAACTGCAGGATTCTGCGCCGATGGAGAATACTCCAGCAGAATAACTTCTACCAAAGGGATAGTACGGTGGAAGTAATCTCACTGGAGGATTCTGCACCGCTGGAGAATACTCCGGCAGAATTACTTCTACCAGGGAGATAGTATGATGGAGGTAATTCAACTGCAGGATTCTGCGCCGCTGGAGAATACTCCGGCAGAATAACTTCTACCAGAGAGATAGTACGGTGGAGGTAATCTCACTGGAGGATTCTGCACCGCTGGAGAATACTCCGGCAGAATTACTTCTACCAAAGGGATAGTACGGTGGAAGTAATCTCACTGGAGGATTCTGCACCGCTGGCGAATACTCCGGCAGAATTACTTCTACCAAAGGGATAGTACGGTGGAGGTAATCTCTCCGGAGGATTCTGCACCGCTGGAGAATACTCCGGCAGAATAACTTCTACCAAAGGGATAGTACGGTGGAAGTAATCTCACTGGAGGATTCTGCACCGCTGGAGAATACTCCGGCAGAATTACTTCTACCAAAGGGATAGTACGGTGGAAGTAATCTCACTGGAGGATTCTGCACCGCTGGCGAATACTCCGGCAGAATTACTTCTACCAAAGGGATAGTACGGTGGAGGTAATCTCTCCGGAGGATTCTGCACCGCTGGAGAATACTCCGGCAGAATAACTTCTACCAAAGGGATAGTACGGTGGAAGTAATCTCACTGGAGGATTCTGCACCGCTGGAGAATACTCCGGCAGAATTACTACTACCAAAGGGATAGTACGGTGGAGGTAATCTCACTGGAGGATTCTGCATCGCTGGAGAATACTCCGGCAGAATTACTTCTACTAAAGGGATAGTACGGTGGAGGTAATCTCACTGGAGGATTCTGCACCGCTGGAGAATACTCCGGCAGAATTACTTCTACCAGAGAGATAGTGTGATGGATGTAATTCAACTGCAGGATTCTGCGCCGCTGGAGAATACTCCGGCAGAATTACTTCTACCAAAGGGATAGTATGGTGGAGGTAATTCAACTGCTGGATTCTGCGCCGCTGGAGAATACTCCGGCAGAATAACTTCTACCAAAGGGATAGTACAGTGGAGGTAATCTCACTGGAGGATTCTGCGCCGCTGGAGAATACTCCGGCAGAATTACTTCTACCAAAGGGATAATACGGTGGAGGTAATTCAACTGCAGGATTCTGCGCCGCTGGAGAATACTCCGGCAGAATAACTTCTACCAAATGGATAGTACGGTGGAGGTAATCTCACTGGAGGATTCTGCACCGCTGGAGAATACTCCGGCAGAATTACTTCTACCAAAGTGATAGTATGGTGGAAGTAATCTCACTGGAGGATTCTGCACCGCTGGAGAATACTCCGGCAGAATTACTTCTACCAAAGGAATAGTACGGTGGAGGTAATCTCTCCGGAGGATTCTGCACCGCTGGAGAATACTCCGGCAGAATAACTTCTACCAAAGGGATAGTACGGTGGAAGTAATCTCACTGGAGGATTCTGCACCGCTGGAGAATACTCCGGCAGAATTACTTCTACCAGGGAGATAGTATGATGGAGGTAATTCAACTGCAGGATTCTGCGCCGCTGGAGAATACTCCGGCAGAATAACTTCTACCAAATGGATAGTACGGTGGAGGTAATCTCACTGGAGGATTCTGCACCGCTGGAGAATACTCCGGCAGAATTACTTCTACCAGGGAGATAGTATGATGGAGGTAATTCAACTGCAGGATTCTGCGCCGCTGGAGAATACTCCGGCAGAATTACTTCTACCAAAGAGATAGTACGGTGGAGGTAATCTCACTGGAGGATTCTGCACCGCTGGAGAATACTCCGGCAGAATTACTTCTACCAAAGTGATAGTATGGTGGAAGTAATCTCACTGGAGGATTCTGCACCGCTGGAGAATACTCCGGCAGAATTACTACTACCAAAGGGATAGTACGGTGGAGGTAATCTCACTGGAGGATTCTGCATCGCTGGAGAATACTCCGGCAGAATTACTTCTACTAAAGGGATAGTACGGTGGAGGTAATCTCACTGGAGGATTCTGCACCGCTGGAGAATACTCCGGCAGAATTACTTCTACCAGAGAGATAGTGTGATGGATGTAATTCAACTGCAGGATTCTGCGCCGCTGGAGAATACTCCGGCAGAATTACTTCTACCAAAGGGATAGTATGGTGGAGGTAATTCAACTGCTGGATTCTGCGCCGCTGGAGAATACTCCGGCAGAATAACTTCTACCAAAGGGATAGTACAGTGGAGGTAATCTCACTGGAGGATTCTGCACCGCTGGAGAATACTCCGGCAGAATTACTTCTACCAAAGGGATAGTATGATGGATGTAATTCAACTGCAGGATTCTGCGCCGATGGAGAATACTCCGGCAGAATAACTTCTACCAAAGGGATAGTACGGTGGAAGTAATCTCACTGGAGGATTCTGCACCGCTGGAGAATACTCCGGCAGAATTACTTCTACCAAAGGGATAGTATGGTGGAAGTAATCTCACTGGAGGATTCTGCACCGCTGGAGAATACTCCGGCAGAATTACTACAACCAAAGGGATAGTACAGTGGAGGTAATCTCACTGGAGGATTCTGCACCGCTGGAGAGTACTCCGGCAGAATTACTTCTACCAAAGGGATAGTATGATGGATGTAATTCAACTGCAGGATTCTGCGCCGATGGAGAATACTCCGGCAGAATACCTTCTACCAAAGGGATAGTACAGTGGAGGTAATCTCACTGGAGGATTCTGCACCGCTGGAGAGTACTCCGGCAGAATTACTTCTACCAAAGGGATAGTATGATGGATGTAATTCAACTGCAGGATTCTGCGCCGATGGAGAATACTCCAGCAGAATAACTTCTACCAAAGGGATAGTACGGTGGAAGTAATCTCACTGGAGGATTCTGCACCGCTGGAGAATACTCCGGCAGAATTACTTCTACCAGGGAGATAGTATGATGGAGGTAATTCAACTGCAGGATTCTGCGCCGCTGGAGAATACTCCGGCAGAATAACTTCCACCAAATGGATAGTACGGTGGAGGTAATCTCACTGGAGGATTCTGCACCGCTGGAGAATACTCCGGCAGAATAACTTCTACCAAAGGGATAGTACGGTGGAAGTAATCTCACTGGAGGATTCTGCACCGCTGGAGAATACTCCGGCAGAATTACTTCTACCAGGGAGATAGTATGATGGAGGTAATTCAACTGCAGGATTCTGCGCCGCTGGAGAATACTCCGGCAGAATAACTTCTACCAAATGGATAGTACGGTGGAGGTAATCTCACTGGAGGATTCTGCACCGCTGGAGAATACTCCGGCAGAATTACTTCTACCAAAGTGATAGTATGGTGGAAGTAATCTCACTGGAGGATTCTGCACCGCTGGAGAATACTCCGGCAGAATTACTTCTACCAAAGGAATAGTACGGTGGAGGTAATCTCTCCGGAGGATTCTGCACTGCTGGAGAATACTCCGGCAGAATAACTTCTACCAAAGGGATAGTACGGTGGAAGTAATCTCACTGGAGGATTCTGCACCGCTGGAGAATACTCCGGCAGAATTACTTCTACCAGGGAGATAGTATGATGGAGGTAATTCAACTGCAGGATTCTGCGCCGCTGGAGAATACTCCGGCAGAATAACTTCTACCAAATGGATAGTACGGTGGAGGTAATCTCACTGGAGGATTCTGCACCGCTGGAGAATACTCCGGCAGAATTACTTCTACCAAAGTGATAGTATGGTGGAAGTAATCTCACTGGAGGATTCTGCACCGCTGGAGAATACTCCGGCAGAATTACTTCTACCAAAGGGATAGTATGGTGGAAGTAATCTCACTGGAGGATTCTGCACCGCTGGAGAATACTCCGGCAGAATTACTACTACCAAAGGGATAGTACGGTGGAGGTAATCTCACTGGAGGATTCTGCATCGCTGGAGAATACTCCGGCAGAATTACTTCTACTAAAGGGATAGTACGGTGGAGGTAATCTCACTGGAGGATTCTGCACCGCTGGAGAATACTCCGGCAGAATTACTTCTACCAGAGAGATAGTGTGATGGATGTAATTCAACTGCAGGATTCTGCGCCGCTGGAGAATACTCCGGCAGAATTACTTCTACCAAAGGGATAGCATGGTGGAGGTAATTCAACTGCTGGATTCTGCGCCGCTGGAGAATACTCCGGCAGAATAACTTCTACCAAAGGGATAGTACAGTGGAGGTAATCTCACTGGAGGATTCTGCACCGCTGGAGAATACTCCGGCAGAATTACTTCTACCAAAGGGATAGTATGATGGATGTAATTCAACTGCAGGATTCTGCGCCGATGGAGAATACTCCGGCAGAATAACTTCTACCAAAGGGATAGTACGGTGGAAGTAATCTCACTGGAGGATTCTGCACCGCTGGAGAATACTCCGGCAGAATTACTTCTACCAAAGGGATAGTATGGTGGAAGTAATCTCACTGGAGGATTCTGCACCGCTGGAGAATACTCCGGCAGAATTACTACAACCAAAGGGATAGTACGGTGGAGGTAATCTCACTGGAGGATTCTGCACCGCTGGAGAATACTCCAGCAGAATTACTTCTACCAAAGGGATAGTATGGTGGAAGTAATCTCACTGGAGGATTCTGCACCGCTGGAGAATACTCCGGCAGAATTACTTCTACCAAAGGGATAGTATGGTGGAAGTAATCTCACTGGAGGATTCTGCACCGCTGGAGAATACTCCGGCAGAATTACTACAACCAAAGGGATAGTACGGTGGAGGTAATCTCACTGGAGGATTCTGCACCGCTGGAGAATACTCCGGCAGAATTACTTCTACTAAAGGGATAGTACGGTGGAGGTAATCTCACTGGAGGATTCTGCACCGTTGGAGAATACTCCTGAAATATTACTTCTACTAAAGGGATAGTACGGTGGAGGTAATCTCTCCGGAGGATTCTGCATCGCTGGAGAATACTCCGGCAGAATAACTTCTACTAAAGGGATAGTACGGTGGAAGTAATCTCACTGGAGGATTCTGCACCGCTGGAGAATACTCCTGCAATATTACTTCTACTAAAGGTATAGTACGGTGGAGGTAATCTCTCCGGAGGATTCTGCACCGCTGGAGAATACTCCGGCAGAATAACTTCTACTAAAGGGATAGTACGGTGGAAGTAATCTCACTGGAGGATTCTGCACCGCTGGAGAATACTCCTGCAATATTACTTCTACTAAAGGTATAGTACGGGGGAGGTAATCTCTCCGGAGGATTCTGCACCGCTGGAGAATACTCTGGCAGAATTACTTCCACCAAAGGGATAGTACGGTGGAGGTAATGTCACTGGAGGATTCTGCACCGCTGGAGAATACTCCGGCAGAATTACTTCCACCAAAGGGATAGTACGGTGGAGGTAATCTCACTGGAGGATTCTGCACCGCTGGGGAATACTCCGACAGAATTACTTCTACCAAAGTGTTGGCACAGTGAAAGTAATCTCACTGGAGGATTCTGCACCTCTGGAGAATGCTCCAGCAGAATTACTTCTACCAAAGGGATAATACGGTGGAGGTAATTCAACTGCAGGATTCTGCGCCGCTGGAGAATACTCCGGCAGAATAACTTCTACCAAAGGGATAGTGCGGTGGAGGTAATCTCACTGGAGGATTCTGCACCGCTGGAGAATACTTCGGCAGAATTACTTCTACCAAAGGGATAGTATGGTGGAAGTAATCTCACTGGAAGATTCTGCACCTCTGGAGAATACTCCAGCAGAATTACTTCTACCAAAGGGATAGTACGGTGGAAGTAATCTAACTGGAGGATTCTGCACTGCTGGAGAATACTCCGGCAGAATTACTTCTACCAAAGGGATAGTACGGTGGAAGTAATCTCACTGGAGGATTCTGCACCTCTGGAGAATACTTCGGCAGAATAACTTCTACTAAAGGGATAGTACGGTGGAAGTAATCTCTCTGGAGGATTCTGCACAGCTGGAGAATACTCCTGCAATATTACTTCTACTAAAGGGATAGTACGGTGGAGGTAATCTCTCCGGAGGATTCTGCACCGCTGGAGAATACTCTGGCAGAATTACTTCCACCAAAGGGATAGTACGGTGGAGGTAATCTCACTGGAGGATTCTGCATCGCTGGAGAATACTCCAGCAGAATTACTTCCACCAAAGGGATAGTACGGTGGAGGTAATCTCACTGGAGGATTCTGCACCGCTGGGGAATACTCCGACAGAATTACTTCTACCAAAGTGTTGGTAAGGTGAAAGTAATCTCACTGGAGGATTCTGCACCGCTGGGGAATACTCCAACAGAATTACTTCTACCAAAGTGTTGGTAAGGTGAAAGTAATCTCACTGGAGGATTCTGCACCTCTGGAGAATACTCCAGCAGAATTACTTCTACCAAAGGGATAATACGGTGGAGATAATTCAACTGCAGGATTCTGCACCGCTGGAGAATACTCCGGCAGAATAACTTCTACCAAAGTGATAGTACGGTGGAGGTAATCTCACTGGAGGATTCTGCACCGCTGGAGAATACTCCGGCAGAATTACTTCTACCAAAGTGTTGGTAAGGTGAAAGTAATCTCACTGGAGGATTCTGCACCTCTGGAGAATACTCCAGCAGAATTACTTCTACCAAAGGGATAATACGGTGGAGATAATTCAACTGCAGGATTCTGCACCGCTGGAGAATACTCCGGCAGAATAACTTCTACCAAAGTGATAGTACGGTGGAGGTAATCTCACTGGAGGATTCTGCACCGCTGGAGAATACTCCGGCAGAATTACTTCTACCAGAGAGATAGTATGATGGAGGTAATTCATCTGCAGGATTCTGCGCCGCTGGAGAATACTCCGGCAGAATACCTTCTACCAAAGGGATAGTACAGTGGAGGTAATCTCACTGGAGGATTCTGCACCGCTGGAGAGTACTCCGGCAGAATTACTTCAACCAAAGGGATAGTACAGTGGAAGTAATCTCACTGGAAGATTCTGAACCTCTGGAGAATACTCCAGCAGAATTACTTCTACCAAAGAGATAGTACGGTGGAAGTAATCTCACTGGAGGATTCTGCACCGCTGGAGAATACTCCGGCAGAATTACTTCTACCAAAGGGATAGTACGGTGGAAGTAATCTCACTGGAGGATTCTGCACCGCTGGAGAATACTCCGGCAGAATAACTTCTACCAAAGGGACAGTACGGTGGAAGTAATCTCCCTGGAGGATTCTGCACCTCTGGAGAATACTCCGGCAGAATAACTTCTACTAAAAGGATAGTACGGTGGAAGTAATCTCACTGGAGGATTCTGCACCGCTGGAGAATACTCCTACAATATTACTTCTACTAAAAGGATAGTACGGTGGAGGTAATCTCTCCGGAGGATTCTGCGAAAAATACTCTGGCAGAATTAATTCCACCAAAGGGATAGTACGGTGGAGGTAATCTCACTGGAAGGTTCTGCACCGCTGGAGAATACTCCGGCAGAATTACTTATACCAAAGGGATAGTACGGTGGAGGTAATCTCACTGGAGGATTCTGCATCGCTGGAGAATACTCCAGCAGAATTACTTCCACCAAAGGGATAGTACGGTGGAGGTAATCTCACTGGAGGATTCTGCACCGCTGGAGAATACTCCGGCAGAATTACTTCTACCAAAGTGTTGGTAAGGTGGAAGTAATCTCACTGGAGGATTCTGCACCTCTGGAGAATACTCCAGCAGAATTACTTCTACCAAAAGGATAGTACGGTGGAAGTAATCTCACTGGAAGATTTTGCACCTCTGGAGAATACTCCGGCAGAATTACTTCTACCAAAGGGATACTACAGTGGAAGTATTCTCACTGGAGGATTCTGCACCTCTGGAGAATACTCCGGCAGAATTACTTCTACCAAAGGGCTAGTACGGTGGAAGTAATCTCATTGGAGGATTCTGCACCTCTGGAGAATACTCCGGCAGCATAACTTCTACTAAAGGGATAGTACGGTGGAAGTAATCTCACTGGAGGATTCTGCACCGCTGGAGAATACTCCTGCAATATTACTTCTACTAAAGGAATAGTACGGTGGAGGTAATCTCTCCGGAGGATTCTGCACCGCTGGAGAATACTCTGGCAGAATTACTTCCACCAAAGGGATAGTACGGTGGAGGTAATGTCACTGGAGGATTCTGCACCGCTGGAGAATACTCCGGCAGAATTACTTCTACCAAAGGGATAGTACGGTGGAGGTAATCTCACTGGAGGATTCTGCACCGCTGGGGAATACTCCGACAGAATTACTTCTACCAAAGTGTTGGTAAGGTGAAAGTAATCTCACTGGAGGATTCTGCACCTCTGGAGAATACCCCAGCAGAATTACTTCAACCAAAGGGATAGTACGGTGGAAGTAATCTCACTGGAGGATTCTGCACCGCTGGAGAATACTCTGGCAGAATTACTTCCACCAAAGGGATAGTACGGTGGAGGTAATGTCACTGGAGGATTCTGCACCGCTGGAGAATACTCCGGCAGAATTACTTCTACCAAAGGGATAGTACGGTGGAGGTAATCTCACTGGAGGATTCTGCACCGCTGGGGAATACTCCGGCAGAATAACGTCTACCAAAGGGATAGTACAGTGGAGGTAATCTCACTGGAGGATTCTGCACCGCTGGAGAGTACTCCGGCAGAATTACTTCAACCAAAGGGATAGTACGGTGGAAGTAATCTCACTAGAGGATTCCGCACCGCTGGAGAATACTCTGGCAGAATTACTTCTACCCAAGGAATAGTATGGTGGAAGTAATCTCACTGGAGGATTCTGCACCGCTGGAGAATACTCCGGCAGAATAACTTCTACCAAAGGGATAGTACGGTGGAAGTAATCTCACTGGAGGATTCTGCACCTCTGGAGAATACTCCGGCAGAATAACTTCTACTAAAGGGATAGTACGGTGGAAGTAATCTCACTGGAGGATTCTGCACCGCTGGAGAATACTCCTGCAATATTACTTCTACTAAAGGGATAGTACGGTGGAGGTAATCTCTCCGGAGTATTCTGCACCGCTGGAGAATACTCTGGCTGAATTACTTCCACCAAAGGGATAGTACGGTGGAGGTAATCTCACTGGAGGGTTCTGCACCGCTGGAGAATACTCCGGCAGAATTACTTCTACCAAAGGGATAGTACGGTGGAGGTAATCTCACTGGAGGATTCTGCATCGCTGGAGAATACTCCAGCAGAATTCCTTCCACCAAAGGGATAGTACGGTGGAGGTAATCTCACTGGAGGATTCTGCACCGCTGGAGAATACTCCGGCAGAATTACTTCTACCAAAGTGTTGGTAAGGTGGAAGTAATCTCACTGGAGGATTCTGCACCTCTGGAGAATACTCCGGCAGAATTACATCTACCAAAGGGATAGTACGGTGGAAGTAATCTCAGTGGAGGATTCTGCACCTCTGGAGAATACACTGGCAGAATTACTTCTACCAAAGGGATAGTACAGTGGAAGTATTCTCATTGGAGGATTCTGCACATCTGGAGAATACTCCGGCAGAATTACTTCTACCAAAGGGATAGTACGGTGGAAGTAATCTCACTGGAGGATTCTGCACCTCTGGAGAATACTCCGGCAGAATAACTTCTACCAAAGGGATAGTACGGTGGAAGTAATCTCACTGGAGGATTCCGCACCTCTGGAGAATACTCCATCAGAATTACTTCTACCAAAGGGATAGTACGGTGGAGGTAATCTCACTGGAGGATTCTGCACCGCTGGAGAATACTCCGGCAGAATTACTTCTACCAAAGGGATAGTAAGGTGGAAGTAATCTCACTGGAGGATTCTGCACCTCTGGAGAATACTCTGGCAGAATTACTTCTACCAAAGGGATAGTACGGTGGAGGTAATCTCACTGGAGGATTCTGCACCGCTGGAGAATACTCCGGCAGAATTACTTCTACCAAAGGGATAGTAAGGTGGAAGTAATCTCACTGGAGGATTCTGCACCTTTGGAGAATACTCTGGCAGAATTACTTCTACCAAAGGGATAGTACGGTGGAGGTAATCTCACTGGAGGATTCTGCACCGCTGGAGAATACTCCGGCAGAATTACTTCCACCAAAGGGATAGTACGGTTGCGGTAATCTCACTGGAGGGTTCTGCACAGCTGGAGAATACTCCAGTATATTTTCTTCAGCCAGTGGCATAGTACGGTGGAGGAAATTCTATTGAATGGTTGTGCATCACTCCTGTTTACTTCCACTTCCCACCAGAGGGGTATGTACATTGGAGATAATTCCACTGGAGGATTTTACGCCACTGGAGAATACTAGACCAAAATTACTTCCACCGGAGGGATAGTACAATGAAGGTAATTCCAATGGAGGATTCTACACCACTGGAGAACACTCCTGCAGAATTACTTTCACTAGAGGGATAGTAAAGTGGAGGCAATTCCACTGAAGATTCTGCACCGCTGGAGAATACTCCAGCAGAATTACTTCAACTAGAGGGATAGTACAGTGAAGGTAATCTTGCTGGAAGATTCTGCACTGCTAGAGAATACTACAGCTGAATGATTTCCACCAAAAAGATAGTACGGAGGAGGTAATTCCACTGGAGGATTCTACACCACTGGAGAATACTCCAGCAGAATTACTTTGACTAGAGGGATAGTATGGTGGAGGTAATTCCACTGGCGAATTCTACCCTGAGAATTACTTCAACCCGAGGGATAGTACGGTGGAGGTAATTCCACTGGAGGATTCTACCCTGAGAATTACTTCAACTAGAGGGATAGTACGGTGAAGGTAATTCCACTGAGGATTCTACACTGCCGGAAAATACTCCAGCAGAATTACTACGACTAGATCGATAGTATTGTGAAGGTAATTCCACTGAGGATTCTGCACCACTGGAGAATACTACAGCAGAATTACTTCTACCAGAGAGATAGTACGGTGGAGCTAATTCCATTAGAGGATTCTGCACCGCTGGAGAATACTGAGACAGAATTACTTCTACCAGAGAGATAGTATGATGGAGGTAATTCTACTGGAGGATTCTGCATCGCTGGAGAATACTCCGGCAGAATTACTTCTACTTCAGGGATAGTACGGAGGAGGTAATTCCACTGGAGGATTCTGCACCACTGGAGAATACTAAAGCAGAATTACTTCTACCTGAGAGATAGTACAGTGGAGGTAATTCCATTAGAGGATTCTGCACCATTGGAGAATACTACGGCAGAATTACTTCTACCAGAGAGATAGTACGGTGGAGGTGATTCCATTAGAGGATTCAGCACCACTGGAGAATACTACGGCAGAATTACTTCTACCAGAGAGATAGTACGGTGGAGGTGATTCCATTAGAGGATTCTGCACCGCTGGAGAATACTCAGACAGAATTACTTCTACTTCAGGGATAGTACGGAGGAGGTAATTCCACTGGAGGATTCTGCACCGCTGGAGAATACTACGGCAGAATTACTTCTATCAGAGAGATAGTACGGTGGAGATTATTCCATTGGAGGATTCTGCACCACTGGAGAATACTACGGCAGAATTACTTCTACCAGAGAGATAGTACGGTGGAGGTGATTCCATTAGAGGATTCTGCTCCACTAGAGAATACTATGGCTGAATTACTTCTACCAGAGAGATAGTACGGTGGAGGTGATTCCATTAGAGGATTCTGCACCGCTGGAGAATACTACGGCAGAATTACTTCTATCAGAGAGATAGTACGGTGGAGATTATTCCATTGGAGGATTCTGCACCACTGGAGAATACTACATCAGAATTACTTCTACCTGAGAGATAGTACAGTGGAGATAATTCCATTAGAGGATTCTGCACCGCTGGAGAATACTACGGCAGAATTACTTCTACTTCAGGGATAGTACGGTGGAAGTAATTCTACTGGAGGATTCTGCACCGTAGGATATACTCTCGCAGAATTATTTCCACCAACAGAACAATATTGTGACCTATTCCACCAAGGCCCTCACAAAAATTGTGCACTTACATCAACATTTAAAAAGCGCTCTATTTACAAAACGTTCTGATGACTATTGAAGAGGGTGGAACGTGCTACAATCCCCACCATCACACCGAACAACACCCTGAATCAAAGTCTGTAAAACAATTAAACTGTTCTGCATAAACTTGTCGAAAGTGCCGTTTTACAACAATTTATTATTAGAACTTCTAGTGTTGACACAATTAATTTTGATGAAAAAACTAGAACATTTAGGAATTAAGAAATATAAGTAATATCATTGGATTAATATTACTACATAAAGTTTTGTAAATTTCAATAAATGTTTCATATAGAGATACATTATTGTCTTTATTTCCAGCCCCAAAGAGCATTTGGGTTTTTAAATTTCCTCCACTTTTTTGTTCACACTTTTTTCGTTAGTTCCTGCTTCATATGTTTTCATGTCAACACCCTCCCGCCTTCTGTTCATATGTTTTCTTTTCCTGTGATATAAAGTTTACCTACTGATTTATTCATTATAGGTTTTATAAACATAGTGGGCGTGGCTACGCACGCAGCGAGACTGGCTGCTCCCTAACAGAGCTCCGGCGAGAGCCCGCACTTAGGGGGACATTTATCCGCACAAAACATCACCTGGCCGGCCCAAACTCGCAGCGAGTGACCAGAGGGCACTGCCGAAGCATCGGACCGAAACTCGAGGTCCATCGAGCCCCGGGACCGCACCGGCACCAACGCGGCCACCATAGCCGGAGGAGTGAACACGAGCTCGGCGAGACCAGGCAGGCGAGCCCGGCGTCGAAACCGGAAGTGAGGGCCGCGCGGAAGGGGCGCCCGGGAGAAGCGGACTGAGGCGGCGGCGCTGGGTCACACCACAGCGAATCGACCCTCGGCGGACCACGGAAGGCGGAGACGACCCGACTGGCCATTCCCAGAGAACAGTGAGGAGGCGCAGCGCTGGGGGACTGAGGCCGCCCGCTGGACTGCTGAGGCCGACCTAGACACGAGGAGGTGCCCATCCTCCTCCCGACCTGCAGCGGAGGGACGGAGCAGCACTGGGGGGAGCGGGCCCGGAATCGGACCCCCGACGGCGCCTGCTGCGACCCTGGGCGGTAAGTGCTGCGAAGCGAGGAGCACAGGGTGCAACACCTGCCCGGCTCACCCGGCGCCACGAACACCCAGGCAGCCAAGAGACACCTCCCAGGCGCCCAGTAGGACACATCCAGAGACACAGGGTGGCAGAGGGGCAACACCGGTGGGAGCCACTGCCCAGCCAAAAGTCCCGCTGCTGACCACGTGCGCAGGCCTGAGGTGATTGCCGGTTGGGGGGAGCGCCGAGGGGAGACACTGCCTGATACTCACGCCGCCAATGCCCACAGCTGGATACTGACGGACACCGGCACCCTAGAGACCACGGCTTAGCCGGAACCCCGGCTTATCAGGGAGCACGAAACCCAGATTAAGTCCGACTGCTCAGGTCACCCACCGCGGCCACGGAGGGCCGCACGCACAGAACCATAGAGACTACTGGGAGAGTAGGACACCGTGGGGTGACACTGCCAGCCACACGCAGCCCATAACTCCGGAGCCCTTGGAACCACGGCGCAACTGGACACCCGACGAAGCAGGGGGTAAGCGAGGAGCCCAGAACACGACCAACAGCGGGAGGGGTACAGCATAACCCACTGCCGGAGACCTGAACGGGATAACGGCTGCCACCGACGCATGCGGCGCTTTGGACGACACGACCGCACAGGAGGCTCTAAGGTGACAGTAACCTGCCCTGGAAACGCCGCAAGACCACGGACCACCACCCCACCCGGATGTCTGGAGGTGCCGGGAAGCGCACAGGAACGGGGAACACGTCCCAAAAGGGCAAAATGGACAAGTCGCAGAAGCAAACGGACGCAGATCCGGTAACGGCCAGACTGGACTCGGTGCTGGCGGCCATGGAGCGTCTGGAAAGTTCCATCCAATCCACCCGGACATCCCTGGAGGCGAAAATAGACGGAGTCGCCATAGATCTCACGCACTTGAAAGAGGACCATAAGAAACTAGCCGAGCGCACCAAAACCCTGGAAACCGCAGTGACGGACATAGACCCTCGTGTCGCCCAATCGGACAAACATATTAAGGACCTCCTCAACAGAGTGGAATTCCTAGAGGACAGGGCAGAGGATGCAGAAGGGAGGGCGAGACGCAACAACGTCCGGATAGTAGGTCTGCCAGAAAAATGGGAAGGCAAAGATCCGACCGCCCACGTAGAGGACTGGCTACGCACCCTGTTACCCGAAGGCACCCTCTCGCCATATTTTGTGGTGGAACGGGCGCACAGAGTCCCGACCAGGCCGCTCCACACTGGCTCAAACCCACGCCCTTTTCTGATCCGAATCCTGAACTATAGGGACCGGGACACTGTACTACGAGAAACCCGAAAACTGGGCACCATTCAAGTTGAAAACGCGAACATAATGTTTTTCCCAGACTATACAATCCAGGTGCAGCGCCAGAGGCAATCATTCCTAATGGTGAAACGGAGGCTACGCCAAATGGGGCTTACATATTCCCTCCTTTTCCCAGCGAAACTCAGGGTGATAGCGAATGAGAAGACACACTTCTTTGACTCCTCGGAAGACGTGGAGGCCTGGCTGGACAACGGGACGGACAAGAGCACGGGGAGGTCAGGAAATCCGGACAGGCCCAGGAGACACAGAAGACCCAAGAGGAGATGTGGCGCCCGGTCACCCTCCCCCGCGACCAGCGGCACCCAACATAGCGCGAGCCCACCGGAAGAAGACATACGCAGAGAACAACAGGAAGCCCTGCGGATGGTCTCGGAGCTCAGCGGCTCCCCGACACGGCGTTCCCCGCCTGCCACCAGCCCTAGAACATCACCGAGTGACGATGAGGCGATATATGGTCTCCCGGATTCGCAATTCTCAGGTGGGCTGCCAGACATCACCCCACAAACGTCGGATCTGTACGGCTGAAGAAGTGTCGTAACACGGGGCTCTCAGCGAGGGAAGCATTGACAAGGCGCTACCCGATGGCATCGGACACCGAACCCGCAGTAAGTCATGACGATGTCACACTTGCAACTATCCACTGCGGGGCAGACGCCCCAAGGAACACACACCACGGGGGCCACCACCACTTTGCAGGGTCCCCATGGGAGGGCGAAGGTTGCCAACTACAAGCTTGACCAGAGCAGTGGCCCCGTGTCTTTACAAATACACTGTTCGATAGCCGGTGGGCCGGCCGGTTGGCCACTCAGACTAACGAACACACCCCCCTGGGAGGGCGCTCACGCCTTCATGCTCAACAGATGCACACTGGCTGCTTGGACTGCGTGATGTATAGCAACCTCCCAGAATGGATTGTTCGCACTTTTCGCAGAATGTTTGGACGGCTGCCCGTTTGGCAACCGACCCGATGGAGTTACCCCCAGTTAATGTTTACCCCCCTTCTCCCTATTGTGAAACGCTGCATGCATGGCTCGCAGGGGTGCTCGCTGGACTATTCCAAGGGCTGCTCGGACCAAGGAGGAGATACTCTGACACTGAAAGCCGGAGGGCCTATTGGGAGGGTGCTGGGAGCGAGGGAGGGAATGGGTGTGACTGCCTTGCTGAATGCTGATGGCTGAAGTCAAAATGTGTACCTGGAATGTGCGCGGAATACACACACCCGCACGCAGGTACATGATTTATTCATACCTGAAGAGGCACAAGGTGCAGATAGCACTCCTACAGGAGACACACCTGACAACCCCAGAGGTACACACCCTGCGCAGGCGATGGCGAGGTCAGATCTATGCGACTGGGTTCTCCTCTTACGCCAGGGGGGCACTGATATGGGTGCGACCAGGGCTCCCGTTTGAAGTTGAGGACTCACACATAGACAAGGATGGGAGGCTGGTGGCAGTGAAGGGACGCCTGGATGGACGACCACTGGTGGTGGCGTCGCTATATGCCCCTAACACAGACCAACAGAGGTTCCTGGAAATGGTGTCCACAACCCTGGCGCACTGGCACGGGATCCCCTGGATATTGGGGGGGGATTACAATAGCGTATTGGATACCACACTCGACCGCTCATTCCCACCTCTACCCAACGCACCAGTGGTGGGTGCCATGAAAGCTCTCATAGCCTGGGCCTCACACTGGAACTTACATGATGTGTGGCGCCACCGGAACCCCACGACCAGGATATATTCGTACTACTCAGGAGCTCATACCCTGCACACCAGGTTAGACAGATTCATGCTCACAGATGATCTACTCCCACTGGCGACGGAGGCGCTATACATGGGTAGGACACACTCCGACCATAACCCACATATGTTGACGATCTCATGGGCACACACACGCCCCCCTGTCCCCAACTGAAGGCTGCAGCCGGACCTCCTGCTAGACGCACCCTTCCGGGACTCACTGTTCGCACACATTGTTCACTACTTCGAGGATAATGCAGGTACAGCCACCTCTCTGCAGATGGAATGGGAGGCGTTCAAGGTGGTCATTAGGGGACAATGCTTGGGCACGCAGGGGAACCTCAAACGGCAGGTGGAGAGGGACTTACACAGGGTGGAGGAGGAATTGAGTCGACATGAGCGGGACTCGGTGGGAGGTCACAGCACTGGGCTTCACAAAGCGCAGGCGGCCCACGAAAAACTGCTGGAGAGGCTCAGATGTCTGAACTTCGCGGCTCACGCGGCGCGCACACACGACAGGGGGGACAAACCCGGCAAGCTGCTGTCGTGGCTCATCACCAGAGAAGATCGGACACAGCCAGTCACAAAAGTGCTAGGCGCGAATGAGGTGCCCTTACACACACAGTCAGAGATACACGGAGCGTTCACCGCGCACTACAAAGCACTGTATCGCTCTTGCCTACCCACGCCCGCCCCGGACACGGAGGAGTATCTTAACCAGATACTGCTGCCAGCACTCACCGATGCCCAACGTGCCGTCCTAGCGGCACCCATAGCTCCCGAGGAGCTCCGGGAAGTCATAGCGGCGCTCTCCAACGGAAAGTCCCCCGGCCCAGACGGACTCCCAGCGGAGTTTTATAAAGCATACCAAGACCTCCTGGTCCCTGAACTCGTAAAACTGTATGAGACAGCTCTGAACGACTCCTCCCTGCCCCCATCTCTGAGTGAGGCTACACTGGTCTCCCTCCTGAAACCGGGTAAGGACGGGACACTTATGGGCTCATATAGGCCCCTTGCCCTCTTAAACACAGACTACAAAATACTAGCTTCTATGCTAGCGTGGAGACTGGCCCAATACACACCTACCCTGGTCCACCCTGACCAGAACGGGTTCGTGCCCACACGCAGCACATCGCATAACATCCGCCGGCTATTTAGAGTGCAGGAGTACGCGAGAGGCCCTTGGCCACTATCAGGTTGCATAGTATTGGACCTGGAAAAGGCATTTGACTCGGTGGAGTGGCCGTTTCTTAGGGCGGTTATGCAAAAGTTTGGCCTGGGAGACGCTTTTCTGGACATGGTGGGTCTCCTATATCAAACGCCGACAGTTCGGGTCCGGATAGGGGGCCTGCTATCGGAGGCCATACAGGTGAGGCGGGGCACACGGCAAGGCTGCCCGTTATCACCTCTACTCTTCTCGTTGGCCATGGAACCGCTGGCGGAGATACTGCGGATGCAGGGCGCCGAGTGGGGCATCCCGTTGATAGATGGGGTACACGCAGTTTCCCTGTATGCCGACGACCTACTCCTCTACGTCAGGGACCTAACACGGATACCACCGGGACTAACCGGCGCCCTCCGCGAATTCACAACACACTCGGGACTGAGGGTCAACTGGGGTAAATCTGGGGTCTTCCCCTTTCACCCGGATATGCAGGAACACGCAGTGCAACTAGGGGACACGACACTGACATGGTATGCCGGCACTTTTAAGTATCTGGGCATCCACATATATAGAAATGCAGCAGATATACTGGATGGCAACCTGATTCGAGCCATAAATTCCTTGCGGGCCCAGATCCAATTCTGGGGCACGCTCCCGCTCAATGTCCCGGCCAGAATCACCCTGACTAAAATAATAGTCCTGCCTAGACTCCTGTACTATTTTTCGAACACACCGGTGTATGTCCCGGCTCGGGTCTTTAGAGACTTGGAGACCCTAACACGAACACTGATCTGGAATGTGGGGAGACCAAGGGTGGCCCTGAAGAAATTGTATGCCCCGACGGCCTCGGGGGGACTTGCGGTCCCGAATCAAGAGCACTACTACCTTGCCGCGCAGCTCCAGTGGGTGGTGGCCTGGCTAGCGGGTAGGAACCTAAACGACACGGCCTCGACAGTCCCGGCCCTGACCCATGCAGAAGCCCTCGCACTATTCCACCCACTCAGAGGAGCGACACGTGAGACGCAGCTACACCTAGCAGTGGCACTGAGATGCTACAGGCGTGCACTGCGATTGACCAGGGAAACTGCCCCCTACGCACCAGCCCTGCCGCTAGAAGGACTGCCAAGGCCTGGGGGAGTGGTGACTACAGCACACCTACAAGACTGGGCGCAGGTGGGGCTTGAGACACTGGCGGACTTGTATGACGACGGGGCCATGGTACGGTTCGAGGGGCTGGTGGAGAATCCGGGACTGCCAGCGGGACAATTCCTGATGCATGCATCAATGATGCGGGTCCTAACGGAACGCTGGGGCGATATGTCCGTGGAACCCGAGACCCACCTCTTAATACAATACCTGCACGTAATGGGGGCAGGGTCGCACGTTGTGCACTGGCTAACGCAGGCGCTGAGGTCCCACACAACGGCCTCCCTTCAGTCGCTCAGGGACAGATGGACCACTGACAGGGGGAGGGACTGGTCGGATAAAGAATGGGAACGGATCCTAGAGGGGCCGCAACACGTTCCCCGCAACTCGAGATTCAGAGTCATACAGTTCTATATCATGCATAGAGCATACTTGTCCCCAGACAAGGTTAACCGCTACTTTGGTTTGAATACCTCCAAATGCCCGCGATGCGCGCTCCTAGATGCGGATCTCCTGCATATGCTGTGGGCATGTCCCAAGCTCCGGACGTACTGGCATGATGTTACCGCGCTGTTGACAAAAGGGACTGCGCTGGGCCAACGCCACGACTGGGACACCTGTGTGCTGGGCCTCCTGACCAGGACCAAACATAACAAAGCGCATATGAGGTTCTGGGATCTGGGGCTGATAACCGCCAAGAGACTCATAACCCGCCACTGGAAAGCCGCGGAACCGCCCCTGACGAAACATTGGAGCGCCTCCCTCATCTATTGGGCGACCGCAGAAGGCACGGTGCTACGTAGGGAGGAGACGGCGGGGCGGAGGGCCACACCGATAGCTCAGGCATGGGAGGGCTTCCTGAGAGCATTCACCAGAGCCTGCCACGATAAAGGGATATTGTAAGGAGATGGTTCCTCCCCAGTGGACAGGGGGGGGTCAGGTCCAAACCACAGACTGAGTGGTGAGAGAGGGGAGTATCGGGAGCCACACATATATGGACATGAAATACCACCCCAGCGATCCACCGCCCACCCACATGACCTACCCCCCCCCCCCCCCCCCACCGATCAGCGGAGCCCACATATACCGTCGGCCCCACAGATGCGCCCACACCCGAGACCCAGAGCTACTGCACACCACCGATGCCTCCTCCCCCGAACACACTCAGGGCCAGCACCCCGCAAGTCTACTACACCCGAAAATGCCTAGGCAGAACTAATACTGCAGCACCCCCCCCCCCCACTTACTCCGAGATCGGACTCTTCACACCCTCACCAACCCTCCTGTTTTTCCCCAGTTAGAATTGGTGGCGTTTACGGCACAGGACACCCCCCAGTTGTCCACGCCGGATCTACCTTTCCCACCTACACCTTTCACTTTCGACACACGGCGACGACACACAGGAGTGCAGCACACATGCAAACCACGGCCGCAACCTTCTGCCTCACGGAGGCGGACCACTGACCCTCCTAGCCGGCCACAGTACATATGCAGGTTGCCTGGAACCGGGCCCGGCTGGTTATTCACACTACTGAGAGACAACTTGCTACAACACCAACCAGTGGGTCGCGAGTACCGGGGGCGCGGCTGGCCATCAAGCTGCCCGCCCTGACGGGTGAGGTCTAGCACCATAGTAAGGCGAACAGAGCGCATTACACTGTATGGAAACAATGAAGCGAATGATTTGGTGAATGCAGGGACCGCCCCAAGATAACGGATGGTACTTATTAACAGTGAGTGCATTTATTGGCTTTCTATAGTCGCCAACGTTCGCATTGATGATGTAAGAACTATTCCAATTGCTGTTTCCCCTTTGAATTCAGCACACGAGAAATGTAATTGTATGTCACGTGTACCAATAAAACAGATTTAAAAAAAAAAAATAGGTTTTATAAACATAGTAGTGGACACACTATAGTTTGAGAGATTACATTGTATAATGTGTTGTAATACAATACTATGAACTACAAAAAATAATCCAGTAAAAATTATAAAATTAAAGTAATATGGTTACAAGAGTGAATAGAATATACGCAGTGAATCGCCTATATTATCTTGGAATATTTTCAAATACAGTAATCATTCAGAGACTACAGCGCATGGAAATATGTAGCGCTTTTCATAATTTCAAAGACAGTACACATACCAATAACTGCAGTAGAAAAAGTAGAGAGACTGTCAAAGTTGGAAGTAACACTCAGTAGGCTTTTTGTCTCCTTTTAAAATAATTTTGTGACAGAATTGCCCAGTGTCTAGAGGGATGGTCATTCCGCACTCTAGGTTTTGCCTTCTTAAAACTTGGTGTTCTGAGAAGAAGGTTCTCTGTGCTCAGAAGGAGGTTTTGACTAACAGAGGTGATCAGTTTCTAGTCAAGGTAGTTTGGTGTAATCAACAACACGGCTTTGAGCATGGTGCGCGCTTGTTTAAAAATTGCTACCTCACTTCTATCTGGATCACACCGGAAAGTACAATATAGGCGAGTTGTACTTGCACCTTCTTGCACCAGTGTGCAGCTTGGCAGCTGGTAGGAGTACTCTTTGATGGAAGCTAGATGCAACACATGGAGACCTCTTAGTGGGGAATTTCCATGGTCTAGTTTTAACAGAATGAGATATTGGATTTCTAATATAAAATTGTTATCCACTTAACGTTTGTTTGATTATACAGATGTATGACGGTACAACGCGTACCGTTACAACGCGTACCTTTACGAAGCAGGTCTAACAACGCAAGTCGTTACAACGACTTGCGTTGGGGGGCGCTGGATAGTGAATAGTTTAATTTACTATTCCAACTCCAGTCCCCATGGATAGTAGGGAAGGTGTTGGATAGTAAATTAAACTATTCCCTATCCTAGAGCGTCCTCCAGCGAAAGTCGTTGTAATGACTTTCGTTATAAATCCTGCGTTGTAACGGTACCGCGTTGTAACGGTTCAGTTGTAAAGGATGTTTCCCGATTATACATGGGCGTTTCTTCTAAAAGTGTACTCTCTTTGACATTGAGTTCATGTGTGCTTTAAGGCTTTGACTTTCTTCCAAGGTGAAGCAAAGAGATCTGTCTCTCCGTACTTGAAAGATCCCACTTTACTACTCTTATGCGTTGATCTATGCTGGATTATGTACAGGACTATTACATCAGGCGATCTCATTTTATAGACACATTAAGCAGTGATGTAACACTCATTCTAGGATGTCCTCAGGTACATTGGCTATAACCTCAACATGTTTAGGGAAGCAGGCCTTTAGAAAAAGGATGGTGTCATCTAAGTGAAAGCACTATAAAATGTGGGAGCAGTGGAATTTGGAGGTTAGACGCTCCATTAAAAGGTTGAAGAAGGTATGAGAGAAAATGAAAAGCAAATATGATAGCATGAAATATTTTTTTGCCTCATTTTATAATATTTTACTGCATATACTTTAAAAACAAATGTTTTTTTTTTAAACTTCTGTTCAGGACATTCACAATGCACCTTTATAAAATGTCCAGGCTTTTTGTCCAGTGATGTTACAAGCTCAATGAAGGCAAGACCTGCCTTGTTTATGCAGAGTAAAGGGCTATTTATGATTGGTAGAGGACCTAATAGAGCACATTTGTATTTCCTCTGGAACATCTCCAGCATCAGGTACTGTGTTTAGAGGAATATTGTGTGTGTGAGGTCCTGTTAAACTGGACTACGGAAATCCGAGAGTGACGGAAAAGGTACGAACTGACAATACTTACACCATTTGGAAAAGCAAATAAATTCAAACTAATCTACATATCTTTAGCTCAGTGAAGTGGATGAGAAGTTGTGTGTTTGTGTATGATTCTGATCTTCTACTTTTCATTTCTGCAGCTCCCATGCCCAGAAGACAGGCAAAGTGCCCGCCACGCACAGCGACAGGCAGACAGCAGAGTCCATTTGGAAGAAGGAATTTGGGACCCTTTTGGAACGATATGAGGATGCACAGGCTGGAACTCTTTCGCCCCGGATAGGAAGTGTCTTGGAGGGATGATCCCTTTGAGATCCAGGGTGGACATTTTTTGGGAATCCAGGGAGGTGATCATAATGCAGTCCTGGCAGGTGATATTATTGGGATCAGGGATTGTATCAGTGTCTCGACACCTGATCTTTACGAGATCTGAGAGATGTGGCGGTCATCAAAGCCCTGATATCTAGTCCTGGGTAAGAGATTCTGTTGGGATTCTGGGTGTTATTACTACTAGGATTCTCAAGTCTTGATGAGGTGATCTTATCAAAGTTGTGTTAAATGGGCATCATCACAGCTCCTCGGGGGTTGACCCTTTCATAGTCTAACAGATGCGCTCAAATTAGGGTCACTAAAGGTGACTATGACCAATTCAGCACACAATCTAATATTCAAATATGCAGGGACATTTCTCTAAATTCTTGTGCTTCTCAAGTCTTGGAAATGAGTGACCAACAGAATACTTAAATCTTCACAGAAAGTTTCAAATCATTTGGGTTTTGTGGACACAACACAGTCCAATGACACAAAGAGTCAGGAAGACAATAGCTATAATTTAAATCACACCCTATTACAAAAATACATGAACAGAAATAGAGTACAGAAATATGCATCAGGATTTCAAGCACAAAAATTCTAGTTGCGAAGGGATTTAAAGCATTGTGTTCCATTCACACAAGGCAGGGTTTGGGGCTTATTACTCACAAGCACCGTGGACTGACCAGGATGAGTTTGTCGGAGATTCCGCCTGGCTCCCAACAAACGTTGAATAATTCATTCATATGTATTGCCTCTGGGCTGTGAAAAAATGTACTACATTTCCGATGAACCAAGAAGAGAAATTCTGGATTTGCCGGGATTGGGTAGAAAGAGAGGAGTGGAGTTGGTGTGGGGAAGGCGAAGGAGAATTTTTTTATTCAGCTTTGTCATCACCTAGGGCCCGATTCACAGAACTAATCTGAGACAAAATCTTAAATTTACTACTTTTGGTATTCACAGAAGGCATTTAGTAGTAGTAAAGTTAGGATTTTGTCTTAAGTCTGTCTTAAGTCTGTCCTAAGTTTGTCTTAAGTCTGCCTTAAGTCAAACTTAAGACAAAATCCTTACTTTACTACTACTAAATGCCTTCTGTGAATACCAAAAGTAGTAAGTTTAGGATTTTGTCTCGGGTTAGTTCTGTGAATCGGCCCCCTAGTGTTTTACGAAGGATCTTTATTCCCTAAACATCGAAATAAGGATATTACTATCAAGTCTATCACATTTGCAAGCATTGGGATAGTGTTGATGTTATCCAGCAAGAGGAAAGTTTTCAGTAAGCTCAAAAGCACAATATCTTACATAAAGAATAGGGTGTGTATGATTTCATAGAATAAACGATTTCATGGAATACCATTACGGAGAAACCATTTCATCTAAAGTTTAGATGGAAATTTGCAGGATGAATGGCATTTACCATTTAATAGAAACCAATTTATAGATTTTTTTTCTTCAAAATTGGTTTTTCTATGCTTATTTATTGAGGAGTACATGCCATGTTTGCAGGTCTTACTTTCAGAATCATTTTTGTTGAGGGATTTATTTCAGTGCTTTACTTCAGTGGACATTAATTACTTCTGATTCATGTATTTTACATTGTCAAACAGTTTCTAAGGATGTTTTTAATTTGCTGACCCCTCACCACCCCAAAACACCATCTACTGCTGAATCCTTCACAACCCTTAGATACCATCCACCGTGTCCTATAAAAACCACTTACCACCCTTAAATGACCTCCATTTTTTGACCCCTAAGCTCCACCCATCCGTGAACTCTAAAAGCCCATTCTACCCCTAAATTCCACCATCACTGGACCATAAAAACACCTCACCATGTCTAGACTACACCCATCCCTTATGCCTAGACTCCATCCACCCCTGAACCCTAAAAGCCTATTGTACCCCAAAACTCCAGCGATCTCTGAAACCTAAAATCCCCTTACTAGCCCTAACCTCAAATCTTCCCTTAAGCCTTTACACCCCCTGCTATGCCTAAACCCTATCCATCCCTGACCATAAACCCCTCAACACCCCTAAATTCCACCCATCCCTGAACCTAAAAAAAACCCTCATTACCCTTTAATGCCACCTATCTCTAACCCCTAAAAACACCTTGCCACCCCAAAACAACACTACTCATAGATCCCTAAAAAACCCTTACCACCTCTAAACACCAACGATCCAATGCCCTCAAAAACCAAAAACCCCTCATCACCCCTAAACTCCACCCATACCTGAACCCTAAAAACTGTTCACAACTGTACCCATCAGTGAAACTTAAAACCTCTCACAAGCCCTGAATTCCACCCATCCATAAATTCTAAATATACTTCAAAACCCTTACACTCCACCCATCCTTGAATGCTAAAAATCCCTCACCGCCCCTAAACTTTGCTCATTCCTAATTGCTATGAAATACTCATTACCCCTAACCTCCATCCATCCCTGTACCTTAAAAACTCCTCCCTATATCTGAACTCCACCTTTCCCTGACCTCTAAAAGCTCACCGACTGAATGCCGAAATCCCACACTGCTACTAGACTCCATCCAATTTTAATGCAATTTGGGATTTCCTCTTAAAATTATCTTTACTTTAAAATGTTTCCTTTAATTTTAGATTTGTTTGTATTTCCTTAAAATTGTCCTTCCTTAATATTGGTTTCCCATATTTGGTTTCCTTCCATTTGTTTTCTCAGTGTTTTTTTTTTTCAATAATTCACATAGAACAAAGAATAGATTATAAGAGAGTGACAGGTGACATTGATGACTTCAACAGTTAGAAACCTTCAGCAAGCTCTTCTACTAAAAAGTTAGCTCTCGATCCAGAAAGTAGCACCGATCAGATAAAGATATTAAAAATGCCCAGTGGCCAGAATAGTCTCTTGTGACACATGTTGTCACCCAATGCTACCTGCGTACATACTCATATGTGCACATACACATACCTACCCTGGCGAGGAGGCAAGCTCACATTTGGTTGTGAAGCTGGGGATCAGAGAATCTCATGAAACACTGCAATACATAGGCAAGTAGGGACTCCTCAGTCCACTGCATCCAACTGAGCAGGAGTTCAACATTCATGGCCAATATTCAACCGTCTTGCTGACTTCAACAGTAGGGGACATTAGAAAGAAAAGGAAGTATACTAGAAAGTCTGACTTGCATGGGAATGGGGTTGGCGGAGCTAGAGCGTGCCACCTCTGAGTCAGACACAGAAGCACTGCAACTCTTAGTCCAGCTTGGAAGTTTGTTTGCTTATGGCTACTCCGGCTTGCATGCCCTACCATCTCATTTAAGTCACCAATTTAATTTATGCTGATGGCTATTCAGTAGTTTGATACCATTGTGCCCTTTTTGCATGTTGTTGATACTCAATGTCCGTCTTCTCTACTCTTGAACCTCACCACCTTGCCAGGTAGGTCCAGAAAGGAGGCTGCACACAGCAAGAGGGATGGATCTCTCTCTCTCTGTTGAAGGGAAGGGCTAGGTCAGAGTATAGCTACATAGTCCCACCACTCACTTGTCTCTTCAGCGTAAATATTGGTCGCCTAGTCCTTGACCAACCTCTACCTGTCCATCTTCCTCAACCCCTGAGGTGATGGCGACCTTAGAACTGGATGTGGACTAAGCTCCCACACCAGAGGAAATTAATGGACTCTTCCCCCATCTCCTCCTAGAGTAGTGAGGCGTAGTGCTGTGGAAAAGGAGGGTCTTATTCTAGTGCCAGAGGAGAACTTCATCATAGAAGCTCTAATGCCTTCTCCCCCACTTGCACAAAATAGCAAACAGACACCATGTTGTCCATGAGGTTGCTTTATGAAAGGAGGGGTGGCCTTAGGCATGTGCATGTTGTGCACCTGCACAGGGCCGCCAAACCCCAGGGGCCGCCACGCCAATATATATCCTTATTATAATAATCCTCTGAGGATGGATACATATTTGCGTGGCGGCCCCTGGCAGGGATTTGTCGACCTCCGGCTCTGTTCCACTTCCAAACACCCTGGCCCCCCTCTTCACTGGCCTCCGCACCTGCGTTCCTCCGGGGCCCCCTACCTACGCTCCCTGCCCAGGGCCGCCATGAGCCTAGAGCCGCCCCCGATGAAAGGACTACAGGGGCAGCTTGTGAAATGAGCAGTCAGTATTGTACATATCCAGGTTCATCCTAACCTTTAAAGGGAACTAAGTAGCTCTGCCCAGAGGGGACAATTCAGTTTTCACAGAAACCCATCGAAACACGGAAGAAGCCATGTTTGCTAACAGAAGCCAGGCACTGCCTCTGGTTACATACTGTTATGTTTTTAACCTGGTAAGTTTTGAAATATATAAAGTATTTTGTACTGAATAAACCACTTCTGTTATACATTTGAACATGTTTCTTTTTCTTCCTCAACTGTGACTATTTGTTAAACTTGCTAAACTTTACCACCTTTACAAGATGCCTTTGAAGATGACCAGTGCTATGTGATCATGCAACACAGCACCTAGAACCCTGAATTAAAATATTTTACTTTGAATACTTGGAATGAGGTCTGTTTATTCTCCAAATGCATAGTATCTAGCAAAGAATGCTGGACTACTTATCCCACAATCCTTTCAGCACTGTGCTCAAGCCCGGTGGCCATTTTATCTGGCTGCCTCTATTTAACTCTCTACTATATTCAGCATGGTGTTTGGACAAAATATTGTTTTAAAAATATCTGGAGACATAATGCTACCAGTGGATGCTTTGATGATGCATTATTTGTTTTTCTTTTTTGTGTTTGATGTCGGTGGTCGTTATCGCCCATCCTGCTTGGTAGACTGCCCTGCGATTTTTGTCCTTTTGTATATGTGTGTGTAATATTTATATATATATATCCAACAGAAAGTTTTACCCTTGAGGAAGGAGCCACCAGGTAAGTGTTAACTGCACTCGTTTATTTAATGGGATACAGCAGCACCAAAACAGAGCGTGTCTTTAAATGTCTCAGGCAGCCTCTGCCAGACGTGTTTCAAGTCTCCCTTTCATCAGTGGCAAGGTCGCGGCAAAACTCTCCAGGCAAGCGTGCTACTGATTAGTATCCAAAGACCTCCTGAGCGGCTGTCCCAGTCGCGGAAGTTGCCCCTCTGCAGCAGCGGATCTGTCATGACCTCGAAGCTCGAAGTCAGTGAAATACAGGGGGTAAATGCCTAATGGGCAGGGTCGGATTGGGATCACAATTCGGCCCGGGCACTGACGAAAAAAGTGGCCCACATTCAAGAGGCGTGGCCCATATTTAAGGGGCGTGGCCCACATTCAAGGGGCGTGCCCATTCATGAAACACCATTTGCACAGACAAGGAATGAAAGTGGGAGGATACTGTTCTTGCACACAACACAGGGCCAAGGTGACAATGGCCTACATGCTGAGCAACTAAAAAAATAGCAAGGCCCCTTTTTGTCACAAAATTATTCCAGCCCTCCAGCACAGGAGCACCTGAAAAGCAGCAAAGCCCCTGCTATTACTAACCTACTCAGCCCTCCCCAGACCTTCAGCTCAGGAGCACATGAACAGAGGTAAGGCCCCTGCAATTAGTAAATTAATCAACCCTTCAGGCCTTGGGAAAATGTCCTGGCAGGGGAGCACAAAACACAGCTTTCTGGGTCATCCAAGGTAGCCAGGTAGCCAGGGGGGAGGCTGAGGTGAAGCTGGTGCATGGGAAGTGCCTTCCCAGTGTGTTCTGGCAGTTTGAGTATTTACCATTTACTGTAGTATTACCCTTGTACTTGTGTATGGTACCCTTTTGTAACTTGCACACGTCACTTTTCTCTTGTAACACACTGTTTGCTACCTCTCACTTTTGTTTGCTTTGGATACTTGCACAAGTGCCACCATTGCCTACGTAACGTTTGTTCTTGTGCTGGAGTGTCTGCCATTAATTGCAGTATTATACCTCTACTTGTACTTTGTACGCTTTTGTAACCTGCACACATATCTCTTTTTCCTCCTGTAATGTATCGTTTGCTCCTCTTGTATTTTTGGTTGCTCACTATTGTCACTTTTGATTCATGTAACTTAACGTTTGCTTTTGTAATTTGTTCCTAGTGTGAAGTGCTCTGACACCTTCGTGTAAAGTCCGCGCTATATAAAATCGCATAAATAAATAAATAAAACAAAAAAATTCCAAACATCACCAGGCCCCCACAGCAAGACCCATTCTTCCTCGCCCACTGTGCCCTGAATGTGAAGGGCTGTGGGCGAGGTGTTAAGACTAACACCGTTTCTGGGCTGCATGGGCGCCAGGGGGCCGAGGTGCAAATGGCTCAAAGGCCTGAGAAACACCTGGCCCCCAGGGAGGCCGATTATTGCGAACAATCACCCCTCCCCAGCCCAGCCTCGGCTTGATTGCTTGGCAGGGTAGGGGTGAAGGAGAGCCCACAGCTGACAATCGCTGTCTGGCCCCACAGCGAGGCTGCTTTCATTTTCTCAGTCTCTGTCTCCGTGCACTCTGTGGGCCGTTTTTGTTTTCTCCCCTTTCCTAGTCCACTCTCTGTGGACTGGGACAGGGGAGAAAAAAACGGCCCACAGAGGGCACTGAGGCACCGGCCCTTCGGCCCATTCCCGAATGCCCGCCTTGCCAATCCGCCCCTGCTAATGGGGTCCGTAAGTTAAGCAGCACGCAAACAAGGATGTTGTTTTTACCCACTTGGGATTTATGAACTTGATATGGCGAACTCTGGGTAAAACTTATTTGGTGAACATTTGGTGCATTTGGTACTGATGATACTTGTAGTCCGTAGGGTGGGTGTGTCACAATAAGCCTTGAGTGGGTTGCTTATTTCTTTCAAATTATGTCAGAAACGCATTGGGTACATGGCACACAAGAGTGGAAAACAGGGATTAATATAAAGGCATTTTGAAAGAAACAGGCAACAAGTACCATCAGTTCTGATGGAAGAGATGAAAAGCCACGCCCACTTAAGGCGGTAACAGCCAAATCGAATAAAGGATGACTGAATAGGGTGAGTGTAATGCCTGCTTCATTTCCAAGACCCCATGAAGAAGAGGCGGAGTAGCCTTGAAACGCGTCTGGTACATGGCACAGAAGAGTGGAAAACAGTGACTGCGGAGCTTTGAGGGGCCAGTATAGCCGGATGGTAGGAGGATCGAGGGTGCCTTTCGGAAGCGCAGGAGCGCATTTTTTGGTTTTGAATATCGTACACGGCTGCCCCTGGCCGTACGGAAGTGCACCATCTCCGGTTGTGGAGAACAGGCCCGGACTGGCCGTTGAGGGCACCGGGCAATTCCCCGGTGGGCCGCATGGTTGGGGGCCGGTTTTGGGCCCCTGGGGCCGTTTTTGTTACAGGGCTGTTATGCTGCAAAAACGGCCAAAAACCGGCCCTGTAACAGAGCGCGGTCGCACCTCTCCCGCTCCCCTTTCCTCCCGGAGGGGGGAAGGGGGCCGGCCGACCACTTTGCCAGGGCCGGTTCTGGTTCCCAGTCCGGCCCTGGTGGAGAAGCATGAAACAACGCGGAGAGGCCGTGGCAGTGCACGTGTCATTGCAAGTCAGGCTCGATGCTCCACGATAATGACAGCTCTGCTCCCTGAATTCTGCCCTACTCAAGGGATTAATATACAGACATAATTTGAAAGAAACGGGCAACCCACTCAAGGCGGATTGTGACACACCCACCCTACGGACTACAAGTACCATCAGTTCTGATGGAAGAGATATAAAGCCACGCCCACTTAGGGTGGTAACAGCCAAATATATATATTTTGGTGCAGGGCAAAACGGGCACAGGACCCATTATAAATGTAGCAATAATGCTGGCATGCCCTTCGCCCACCTCCCTACAGTTTTCACTTCTCCTGTTCTGCCACTGGCAGCTTCTCCACCCCCTCTCTCTCTTTTCATCCTCTTATTCCCTCTCTTTC